>NC_143400.1:65421510-66043343 GCF_052110815.1 Crocodylus siamensis | reverse complement strand
GTATGTGGGAATTATATGATGAGAGATTTTGTTGGCAACCATCTTGAACTGGATTCAGATCAGTGACATAAAGAAGAAGGGTTCCCTGTTTCATTAATGACCAGCGTCCTGACCCACATCAGGAAGTATGTTTACTTCTGGCTGCTGGTTCCCATTTTCCCCTGGCACTTTCAATGAAAGTAGGATCAGGAATGAAGGATTTTAAAATAGTTACTTTCCTCCTTCTCTTCTGTATGGGACGGGATGAGGAATTCACTTGGGTACCATCTGTAAATAGATATAGGAATTCAGAACCTCCAGTGTTCTCACCTCTCCAGTTTAGTGCCCAGTTTACCCTGAGCTGAGCTTACCCCTAATTGATGGAAATCACCACAGCTCCCAACATAAGCTCACTAGCAATTTTTCTCCTCCCCATCATATGTACATGTATAACCCAACATGAACACAGATGCCCTTTCCTTTATCTTTTCTTTTGCACATTCTCTCCCAAACCCCATTGATATGTCATGTCGTTTATCAATAGAGCATAGTTAGTGAAGCAGCAGGACATTCTTGCCTCTGCAGCACAAGTCTCCTACTAGATGTACTAAAACTAATAAAGAACTTAACCCTCCCCCCCCCGCCTTATATCTATGGGTAGTGCATCTGCATATTACTTATATTTTAGTTTAGTATTTAAGTAGTGCTTGGCTGACTCCAGTGGCAGTGGTACCCTTTTAACAACCAAGAGACAATGGAATAAATGAAGAAATACCACCAAATCTGCTCAATCTTTTTCCTGTTGGCCTTATAGTAAGTTGAAAGCTACACATCTGGATCTAAACATGAAATAAGGTGCATTACGTATAATGTGTGAAATACAAGCTCCGTTCCTATTTAAACCACTACATATTGTTTTTATAGTTCCTTATTGTCTCATCCAATCTCGTTCTCCACAAAACCAGAAGTAGAAAGATAGCCTGCAGCCAGCAGCTGAAAATGAACTCAAACGTGTAGACAGATATATGCAATCTATTAGCTGAGAACTGCAAATATCAATATGTAAAGCTTCCAAAATCTAGGCCTTAAAATAGCCAGAAAAGAATTTTTTTAATAAATATATTGTTTTGTAAAAAGATATCTTTAAATGGGCTTTCAGGTACTTTTAGGCCACCAGGAATTTTAAATGCTACAGGAGATAATAACAGGTCTGATTCAGCTACGTCTATCACAAACAAGGATGTCTTACTCTGCCAGTAGCTCTTGTGATAGCCTTTTGATTCCAATGGGATTACTTGAGGAGTAAAAATTAATGGGCACAAATAAAGGTGGAAGAATCAGGCCTGCAATGAATAGCATAGCAGTATTAGATGTGCTTTTTATGAGCCATCACTTTCAGAAATATAAAAAATAGGTGCACATTTTGAGAAAGATGAATGTTATTTTAAAACTACATTTAATCATATTTCCTGGCAAATCTAGTTCCAGTAGATTTAAAAACCTAATCTGATTTAAAACCTGTCAAGAACTATAATAATAAAAAATAAGCTTGTCATGGGGTTCCTAGTTCAAGCATCAGCTGACAGGAAAGAGCCAGAATCCTCAGTCCTAGTGTAAAAAACAATATGTAGTGGTTTAAATAGGAGCAAGGTTTATATTTCATACACTCATTTCAAGTTTAGATCAAGATGTGCAGCTTTTAACTTGCTATAAAGTCAACAGGAAAAAGATCAAGCAGACCTGGTGCTTTTTATTAATTTATTCCATTGTCTCTTGGGTGTTAAAAGGGTACCACTGCCACTGGAGTCAGCCAAGCACTACTTAAGTACTAAACTAAAATATAAGTAATATGCACATGCACTGCCAATCGATATGGGGTGGGGAGGGGGAGGGTTAAGTTCTTTATTATTCTTAGTACATTCCAGTAGGAGACTTGTAGGACGATGCTGCAGAGGCAAGAATGTTCAGTTGCTTCACTAACTATGCTCTATTGATAAAAGACACGACATATCAATCAGTGGGGTTTGGGAGAGAAAGACAATGTGTAGAAGAAAAGATAAAGGAAAGGGCATCTGTGTTCATGTTGGTTTATACACGTACATATAATGGGGAGGAGAAAAACTGCTAGTGAGCTTATGTTGGGAGCTATGGTGATTTCCATCAATTAGGGGTAAACTCAGCTCAGGGTAAACTGGGCACTGAACTGGAGAGGTGAGAGCACTGGAGCTTCTGAATTCCTATATCCATTTACAGATGGTACCCAGGTGAATTCCCCTTCCCATCCCATACAGAAGAGGAGAAGGAGATAGGTACCTGTACAACAGCAGTCACCAACCAGTGGATGTCAATCTACCAGTAGATCTCAGAGCCTTTTGAAGTCAATCCAAGGCTAGGGTTGGGGGCTGAGTGCCCCTGTGCATGCACGCACACATCCTAGCCCAGCAAGTCAGTCCATGGAGGAGGGAAGGGGTAGGGCCTAGATTGAGGCCCCCGCAGTAAGGGACAGTGCTGCAGAGGCAGGAGCAGGGGTAAGCTGAGTGGGACCCGGCCAGATGAGACTTACCTGCTGGGGAGGCACACCCCCAAAAAATTTTCTGAGTTGTGAAGTTCACATAGGATGTTAACAAGGAGTGGAATAGCTCCAACTGAATATAAACCATCCTCCTTCATTCCTATGCAGCTTGTGTAGAACAAGTAGAAAAGCCTTGGCTTGTGTTAGGTTTCCGCTCAGCTTCCTTCTATATAAGGGAAGGAGTTCCCCGTGACAGACAGAAGCTGGTAGTATTGCTTTTGTGAGCCATGCTGCCAAAAGGGGCAAGGGGCAGCAAAAGAAATATGAACGAGCTGTCACTGCAGGGAAACTTTAAGGGATGACAAAGAAAAGTCTCTTCAAATACTTGCTTACAGATTTTCTTTCTTACTGAATCAGCTCCCCTAGACTTAAGTAGTGAGGAAGTGATGAAATGTACTGACGGAACAAAGTTATGAAAAGTAAAACCCTTCCAATAAATAATATGTATATATTAAATACTTTGATTCTATATGTTAAGAAATAGTCTCTTCTTACAAAAGTAAGGGGGTCCTAATCAATTGAATTGCTCGGGACTTTTAAGTAAAAGTTGCATAAGAACAAGACTTGTTTTATGGGCAGCAAACAAAACACACAGCTGCAAAAGTTTTCACCAAGGTACAGAGAAAATAGCAATTCACGGTAACTCTGACTAGTACCCAACAGATGGACAGAGAAGCTTTCATTCCTCTTGGGGCAGAATGGCCTCAAGAGCTAAATAAGCTAGAAAGGAAGCAAATCAATATATCTGAATTATTGGGATAAAATGTTTTCCATAGCTAGAACAGAGCTGTTCCGTTAGTACAGGAGTTAGAGCTTTTACAAGAAATATCACTTCCGGTTTCATCACTGATTTCTCACTGCAAATAAGGGTAAACAGTATTCATGGACAAAAACAGAGTATGTGCCATGAACTAACCTTGACCAGAGTTTCTGAATTAGTGCTGAGCACACCCTAGTCCTACCTATTTAAACCATTTACAGCAGAAGTTCATTCACAGCTAATGTTGAGATGACCATTGTTGTTACCAAAGTCCAAGGGTAAGATTTTCAAAAGTCCTCAAAATTGGCCTAACTCTGTTCTAGCTGAAGTCAAGGGCAGGGATGGGTGGGAGTAGGGAAGGTACCTTTCATTTCAGTGGAAGCAGATTCAGGTCAAATCTGTGAGGTTTCAAAATTTCAAACCCCCTATATTATTTCACCTGGCAGACAAAGCTTTGATTTTGACTTTTATTCTTCCTTTGATGTATGCTTAAAAAGTGGAACATATACCTGCCCAGGAGCCACATGCTAATCATGCTGTCTGTAGAATCAGCTACGTTACAAATGGATTGGAAACCAGTTTGTTGTGCTCGCAGGTCATGTGGTCTCTAAAATAAACAAACATACATCACATATCCTACTTTATATAAGGAGCTTTAACTTTGTATAGTCGCAGCATCTAAAGCCTCTTAAACCATATTAGAATTTATACATTTTCAGTGAGGGTTAGACATGTGTACAAAGGATCAAGTATGCATTGCATACATCTGACAGACCAGTCTCCTGTTCACCAGCTTACCCTCCCTATCCCAACCAAGACTTGATTGTCTTCTACTGCATCTGTTTGGTGTGTGCAGAGGGCTGTATTATATCATGTTCTATTCTCTATACAAAGATAAGATAAAACACCCTCCTCCACCCATTATTTTTCACTGGGAAGCAATACATGCAGCTACCATTTCCCATATATGTACTGAAAATCTACTGCATGATACCTTCATTATTCACATTGCTGTTGTAAGTCAGACATCAACTCCTAAGTTTACAGACAGGTAGATATTGTTAAGACCTAACTGAAAAAAAAGGATATAAAAAGAAATCTTATTTGTCTCAGTGACATATCATTTCCTAAAAACTGCCTGGCCCGTATGAATTTCTTTTTCAGTGAGAAGAATCCCTGAATGTTCCTCTGATTATAATGTCAAGCAATGCCATTTTCGGTATTCTTAATGGCCTGACTAGTGGTATTGAACTTGCTACGCAAGTTCCTGTGAATGCAGACAGTAATCACAAAAGTATTTTTAAAATAGCATCTTAAATGTCCTGTAACCCAAAAAGTCTGACCAATTTTCTTCTTTCCCCTTAGGTTTCAGAGTAAGCCTGGCAGAAGATAGGACAGGACAGCCTCTGAACTAACTGGTTCAGAGAGACATGAGCCTGCCTAGGCAACAACCTATCTTGTCAGACATTATGAATTACCTAAGAAAGCCTGGCAATTTTCAGGCCAAAGAAGTTAAACCAATAAAACACCAAAGGGGATTTAAACTAAGTTTAAAATGGAATATGGTTGCAACTCTGATTTTGGACAGATTGTTGTCCTTAGTGAACTCTGGACTGTAATTTAAGCTGTCTTTAAGATAACTGGCTACAATCATTTTCATTGGCAGTGAGTTCAGTTACTCCACTGCTCTTTGTTATGAGATTTCTCTTCCTAATACACAACTGTGATAGGGTCTGTAAATCTCACACAATGGGCTTGTCTACACAGGACTTTTACTGTGCAGTTGACTAATTAACTGCAAAGTAAACATCTCAACATCTACTCATGCCCTCCTATTACACCACATAAAACTAATAAACTCTGTAGCACTACCCTGCTAGGGGTTTTTTCATACACAGCAGTGCACGTGTAGATGCTACTCTGCCTGGCTAGGACATAGGGTGCTTCAGTGCAGGGCTAGCTGACTGGCAGCCCCTGTGCTGAAGCACTCTCATGCCTCAGCCAGCCACTCGGAGCAGCCTGGGATGGCAGGCTAACACCTGCCAGGTCCCCTACCAGCCTGGGCTGCTCCAACCAGGCTCTTCCAACCAGGCTTCACATGTTGCATGCAAACACACTCCAGAGCAATAAGCTCCAGAGTTCATTCATGCACATTACTTGCACATGTAGACATGCGCAATGAAACCAAAACAGGGCCTAGAGTGCAGTAAGGATAAAGGTAGATATACAATTTGGCTGGCTGCTCCTTCCTGAGCTGAGAATCAGGGAATGAAAAAGGAGGCCAGGAAGCTGTTGGGGAAAGACCTTGTAGGCAGCTGTAAGGAAGCTTCTTGAACAGAGGCTTTACTGAAGGCTATGGAGGAGTAGCTACTGCAGATAATAGGAATGGAACCAGATGGACCTTGTAAAGAGCCAAAAACCATGGACATTCATAGATAAAGATAGGAAGTGGAGTAGGGATACTGTCTGAGGGTAATATTTGCATACTTGGCCCACCCTCGTGACTGGTCCAGGATTCAATCCCTTTTCCCACTACGGTGGAGTATGGGTGCCTCAGCAGGGCAAGAAGCAAAGGAGAGTAGTACCATTTGGGTAAACTGAGAACAGAAATAGAAGATATGCAGGAATAGGACTGTATAGCATGGTTGCCTGTATGAAAGGACTATAAACAAGGCTTGAAGGAAGATCCCACAACCCATTTTTGTGCTAATCTCAATTTTCCCAAACTTCAGACTATCCCTTTGTCTCCCTGCCTTCTACAACTGTTAAAATTCCTTTTTCTTCATTTATATTAGGCAGAAGGCAAGGCAGGTATAGCATCTATGAAATAGGCTGTCACCTATGAAAGCTTGTCTCTCTGAATTAGTTAAGCTGCTTACAGGCATGAAAAAAACAAACACTGCTTTACTCTAAGTTTGGCATACCCCTGCACCAAGTGTAGCACATGCCCAATAGAGACATCATGTTAGTTTGACCCAGCTCACCCAATGTCTGTATAGATCATGTGCTTCAGCAGGACTTTTTGGTGCTTTTATCTAATAGGTGATTGAATCAACTATTAGATTGAAGTGCCAGAAAGCCCTGCTGAAGCACACAATCTATACAGACCACGGGGAGTTGGGTTGAACTAACGCCCTTCTTCTTCCGATAAAGCATTGTTTTGTATTCTTTCATTTTTTCCATGTCTATCAACACCCTTAGTCTCCAGACTACCACTCTTCCCTCTTCCCTCCCTTCTGCCTAACTTCAGACTAACTCAGCTACCTATTTCTCCCTCTTCATTTATGTTATTACCTTGAAAGTATTTTATAAACTGTAATCATGTACCCTGCTCCCCTCTGAGTCTTTACTTCTTAGGATGTATTCTTTTATTTCTTTTTTCTCTGTTCTGGCTGCCAATCCTGGCATTATTATGCCTTTGAACCCAGAGTATTTCCTTTAGCTGAGGCTAAAATGGTTAATATTTGTAAACCATGTTGAGACTGTCAGATGAAAAGCACAATAGGAGGCACTCAGCACTCCCCTGCATGCCATGAACAACTCACCATATCCAGCCTTCAAGAAGTGAAACACACTGCTTATTAATTATCAATATCCCCTTAAACCAAAGAGAAGAGATCTGCATATGGTATTCCAGGTGCTATTGGGTTATGGAAGGCAGCCCAGTTATCTCTATAGATTTACATGACATCTTTCTTAAATTGTATTGATGTTCAGCGGATGACGTTTTTCCTGGAGAAAATAAGAAACCAGTGATCCAGTATGATATATGGGAAAAACCTGAAGGTGGCTTTCAACTGGGTGTGGACAAATTTGTGTTACTTTTATGAAAGCAGAGATATTAAACTTGGCATCACTGACAAATTTCAATTGAGGTAACTGTATTCAACTTGCAGAAATGGCCCTCAGAGAGTGTCTTTCCATTTAAAGTATTGTTCATCACTTCTATGCACTCTGTGAAGCAGCTGCCATATTCTATTCCAAAGAGGGTTGAACATCAGAAATTAATGAAAATTATCCCAATGCATATCTTACCCGCCTCACAAGTAGTTTAGTTATCTGGTTTAATCTGCTAATATTGGCAACCAGGTTTATCCACATAATGCAAACAAGTGTATATGCTACATGGATTTCTTCTTTGCATTTCTACATTTATTTTTGTGCTTTTCCTTGGAAGAAAATAAATCTTAAAAAAAAATCAAGGCAAAGCACTGTGGAAGCACAAAATATTATTTCTACCATGCACTCACAAATATTGTTCTTCTGCTGCTTATAAATGCATCACCTTGTGAGGTCCTATTTTGTTTGCTTATTACTACATAGGGTTTTTTAGACTCACTTTTAGCTGTTTTCCCCTCATCTATATCTTTTGCTGTTTATTCAATGTCTGTGGGTGTATAATCTCACATTTATTATAATTTTTCAAGTGCAATACTATATTAGAGTTAAAAAGTTATATTCATTATGCATCCCCTGTTCCAGGCATTTAAAAGTTTCTTTGAAAACTACTCATTAGCTGCAATTTTTGTGCCTGTTCTCAGCATGAACATGATTTTTAAGTGATTTACATTTCTTATGGTTCCATGCAAGAAGTGGGTGTTTATTTGGGCTAAATTCGGATTGTTTCCCTCATGGTCACTAGTACATCACTCCATGAATGGTGCCTTTGAAGTCACAAAGGGATTAGGGTGCTCCTTAACATATACAAAGGGGTCTGAATTTTAGAGATTATTCTTGAGGTACAGAACTGTTTGGCTATAAAACACATGTGACTAATATGCAAATACCAGGGTGGTTTTGTTGTGAAATTCTGCAACGCTGATTGTTCATGAGTTAATAACAACAATTAAATGTGCTTCAGTGTCCCTTACAGGAAGGATCATAGTTAGACTATTACATCTGCCTGCATGTGTACTTCCATCACAAAATAATTGCCTCTTAATAACTAATAACTGTTCTTTGTTCATTTATTTGAAATATTAGACCATTGTAAAAATGTGTCCCTTGAGAAGCATCTGACTGGGAATTGCTTTGGTACAAGAAACAGCTTTTCTTTTTCCCTTTTTTTTTAAATCTCTGAAGTTAGAATAAGGACTAGTTGTTCTGACATGCTCACAGAAGTGTATGTTACAAATAGGTAAGTGGTGTGCATTAAATTCTCTGGCTAAAATCCAGTCCAGCGAAGTCCCTGAGAGATGCAAAACTTACATCCCTGAAGTGGCATTTATTTCTAAGATGGATTCAGGCAATTAAACAGCAGAAATAAGAACCTGCTGCTGTTCTGCAGTCAAGTTTAAAATGAATACCTTCATCAAGACAGAAATGCCCTGGGCAAAGCCTATTTTGGATAAGGGTTAGGATTGGGGCTGAATGAAAATTAAATTTGTCCAAACACATGAAGTTACCAGGATTGCTTCCCTTTTCTTTAAGGGTTACGTGGTGCAATAGCTTTTGCACTGGCTATCCGGGACACAGAATCTCAACCAAAGCAAATGATGTTCACCACAACGCTGCTTATTGTGTTCTTCACAGTCTGGGTCTTTGGTGGAGGCACCACTCCAATGCTCACATGGCTCCACATCAGGTTAGTGCTGTCTTACCATGATTTAATACAGGGTAAAATAACATGATGGTTATAGTTAATCACTACCTTTATACATCTTTCCAATTCACATTTTAATAGACAGGGTGGTGACCTACAAAGCTGGGATTTGACACCTGATAGAGGTGGAGCAGGCAACCAGGGGGAGATCCATTTTCCCCAGAACTTTACAGGGTCTGATCTGAATGTCTCATTCAGGTCCATTTTTAATTCTAAAGATCATATTTCTTTTTTTTTAAATATAGTTAAATGTTGGCATAAGGTGCACAGCACTACATGAGATATAGATACAGAGACATTTCCTCTCATAGTCTAAAACTTATGTATTGATTCCACAAAAATGTTTTGAAGTATCTTAAAAGCCACAAAACCCCATCCTGGAAATTATTACATTAGTAACAAAGAAAGATGGATAGCAAAACCTATGCAGGAAATGTGTTTGCCTAGCTGGGCAGAGGACAATGGCAGAGTCTATCGGCACTCCATATGTTCATATATGTATGTACGTGACACCAGGAAGGAAGGAATTATTATTTTATTCATTTAATTGTTTACTCCTAATTGCAAAAGAGGGGATGTTTAATCAGAAATGTAATGTCTACCTTGATTGAATGTTAATGAGCATTCTGTGTAATCTATACATCATATTTTCCATTTCTATTTTGAACTTGTTTCAACAGATGGAATGTCTTAAAGTTAAATCAACCAAAATCTGCCTTTAGTTTTACTACACCAACCTTCTTGTACTCCATGCACTTGCACGAATATATACAGGAGCATTTAAACCAGGGTGTATTTTGAAATATCAGTGGGTTCACCCTTGGGTGACTAAATTGTGACTCCTTGACATCAAAACTGAGGGAATTATGAATGAGTTGGTTGCTCAGCACACTGTATTCATGAGAGTCTGTGCCATAGTCCTGTATGGTCTGACAGGTAAAGACAAGGAAGCAACTTCAAGTTGAGAGAGACCATGCAAAATGTAAAGCTCTTCTTCAGGAGAGTGCTAGCTGGTCATTGCCTTCATGTAAAGCAATGATTATCAACCTGCATGCTACAGGCTGCCATGCAGTATTAACACCATTAGGTGTGCAAGCACCTACACATGATTCACAAGATAGACCCAGAGATTTCAAACAGGAATCCATAGTGTCAAAGAATTCTGTTCTATAATAGTCTTTCTGAGTTCTTTGAAACAGTAGACATGGTCTATTATTTTTCTATAAGTCAAGAAAAAAAGTGAATGCTAAGAGCTGGCATTTTCCAAAAGGTGTCTTGAGTCTAGTAGGGTTGAGAACCACTAATATAAGAAGCTTTGATATCCAGCATTTTTTAATTGCTGTTGTCTCTTTTTCCTATAAAATGCCTGCAAAAACAATTTAGTTAATTCTATAGTGTGGGGAATTTTTTGTTAATTTTTTGTTCAGGGTGCCCCTGAATTGAGTATATTTATGGCATCCTGAAGGAGATGTTACAAAGCCCCATCTCCAAAAAAACAAACTAGTTATAGTTTGTGTATAGATCAAGAATGGAGTAGGCTATGATCTGCCTTTGGCTGTACTAACAGATACAGCTTGGACACCAGCAAGTCAGACAACCCAAGGGTCTAAAAAATGTACAGAATTTTCCATAGATAGTCCAGAACATGTTGATGGTTGCAGATTCTACTCACATGGTGTTTCTGAATGAAAAGGACTCCTGCTCATGAAGGAGTTTTGAGAACATGTGGGAGTAGGTCGAGGTTTTTCCTAGTTTCTCTTAAAAACTCACCTGTTAGCAGTGGCAGCAGAAGGGGTGAGATATTATGGTCCAGATTTAGAGAAGCTGGGCTGTGGTTCTGGATACACCAATTCTTGTGTAATGTAGTATCAGTTACTATACAGCCTGCTCAGCTAACTGCTGTAATTTATGAGTGGAAGCTAAGTCTGATTATCACAAAATGTACCAAAAAATCTTCATGCATCTCCTGCAGCCTCCTTATTTGTGCAGCACTCAGCTAGAGATTTTTGCTCATTTGATTTTTGCTTTCTCCTTCTTTGTGTGGGTTTTCAAATGAATTTGTATTGCTGGATGGCTATGAGAGAGATGGAAGCTGAAGTAAGAAAACGAGGACAAGGAAAGGGGGTGGAAAGAAGAATGCTTAATTCTTCCATGTAATTTAATGGAACATCAAATACATTATGTGCAGATATATTTGGGGGGTTTTGAGAAACCCAGCTTTTAACAAAAAGGTGCAAATGCAATCTCTGTGTTCTGATTACTTCATAATCTATTCAGGACTCACTGCCATGCTTTATAATGTCACCAAAGAAAACTTTAGTGGCCTTCTAATTTACAATTGCCTATCAAGTATTCTATATATAGTGTATGCTTTGCTTGTTTACAGAGTGATGTCTGATTAACAAGCCTTCATGTCAAACTGTTGCTATTAAATACCAGCTGAAGATAACTAAATGTGAGCCTTAATAAAGAAGGGGAGATAAAAGCTTATAGACAAAATCAGTAGCAGCATACAAATATACTGGATAAATATAAAATGCAGGCATCTGTATACTGTGTGTGAGCTTTGTGATTTCCCTGGTACTTTGATTTTGCCCATCTTGAAAAACTCTCTCATCTCCTACCATGTCAGCCAAGTTTAATACAATCAAATATACACTACAGGTGTCTGCCTTCCTAAAAGATTTGCCACTGTTTCACTGCCACTCAGTAAAAGAATTGCTACACAGCCCTGTTTCAGATGAATACATAAATGAGCACAAACTGATGATGATGTGAAATCTCTTAATTGGGACTTGGGGTCTGAAGCATTTTGCACAATCTTGGGATCAAGAGATTGTATCAAGAGAGTCAGCAAAAAATATTGAAGAAAAAATGAAAAGCAGTTACATGTCTTTTCCAGTACAGGTTTACAAGGAGTTTTGATGCCCTGATGTAGTTCTTCAGAAAATGCAGGGTACAAACATGAAGAATGAGTCTCCTTACCCTGACTGACACAAGTAGTCCCACTGACTTCAATGGGACTCCTTCTATCAGTGAGGTCTGCCTGCATTATTTTTTTCACCCTTCTTCATAAAATATTAAAGCCCTTATGGTAACCATTTATCCAGGAAAATTTAACTACCAGGAAAGTTTAACTGCCTCTGAATCCTGGGATCAATGGTTCTAAGGTGATTGATTAATAACATAATTTATTTTAGCAGCTAAAGCTGGGATTTGCTGAGGAGCATCAAGAAAGTAGGCACCAACAAACTCTAACTGCATTTCTTAACACCAAAATGCATAACTTCATAGCCGAGATTAAGTTGAGAAAAGGCTTAAATAGACATTTATATTTAAAGAAAAATAAGTTGTTGATACTCCAATAGTAGTTGCACATTCTTATGCCCTTACAGAACTTTAGCCTTGACTATCAGTACGTCTATTCATTTTAAATTCTTACACTTAGACTTTGCTATGTTATCTTATTTCAAATGGACTGAAACTGCCTCTAATTAACGAAGGAGTGAATTCCTGTTTACAGTACTTGTAGACAGAGATTTTAATCAACAATGACAAATAAATCTGCCATCACCCCCAGGCAGCCATTTTGCATTTTCAAGTTCCCTAGAAGGATAGCCCAGTGAGAAAAATAGAGAATTTCCTTTGTATACAGAGTTAGGATGTATGATTGTGGAGGGCTTAAGAGAATTGTGGATGCAAGTATGAAATCACACAGGAAAATCATAAGTTATTCCAGCAAGGTCCAAGATAGAAAGAAGAGAGAAGGTTCAGATTGTCACTACAGTGTTCAATCCATGTGACTCTACAACACACAGCCTGGAGCATGAACTGTAAATATGAGAGTGGCATTTCAAACTTCCTTTTTGGGGTGAGTCCCCATAGTCTACTGGATTGATATGGCTACAAATTGGTCTGTGTAGCCTGAAGTGGCCTGGGATTGAAACTATAGTGCAGAGCTGGCCACTCAAGTCAACTGAAAATAAAATTATTCACTTGAACAAAACTAATACCAATCCTAAATTCAAAGGAAAACTCAATCAGAGCTATATCATATTCCTAATGATGACCAAGTTGAGATTTTCTTATGGCACAGCAGTCACTATCATAGGTACGCCCACCTGCCAGGCAGAGGGAGTCAAAACCAGTGAAGCAGAGTTCAGAGGTGGAGTAATTTGTTCTGTCACAAAGGAGAATCAGTAAACCACTTGCTCAATGTAGAATTTATCTTATAAAGTACACTTAAAAAAAGGGTTTTTAAATCAGACGATGGCTGCATTTAGTGGAATGAATGGGTCTTATATTTATCCACATAAATTTGACTTTGTGTCCATGCTAGGTGGGCTTAGCCACAATTTCTCAAGGAATGTAACTATTTCTAGTCCTAAACTGATTGAATTTAGGTCAGAATTGAGTTTAGACATTGTTCAGAGACACTAACCTCTGGGTAGGTAAGAGATCTGCTACCCCCCAACATTATATTAAAATAAACAGATGTGGCAAGTGTTATTTTTATCTAAGAACAATCAATCAGCTTCAGCTTACTGAGTAAATATTTATATCAGTGTAGCACTAAGCAACACCAGTTACTGATTATGTCCATGCTCCCCAAAGCTGAAATCTTTTCCAGTTACATGCTGTGGTTCCCTTCTGTTACAAATTTCAATATGTTACAATTATTTATTATATTAGTTGAGTAATTAATATTGTCAAATCCTTCTGCTAGGATATACTCCTACACAGCCCCATGCAAACCAGTGATGATAGATAACTAATAATCTCTGATTCATAAATATTCATCAAGTCATCCACTTTGACAAATAGGCTGGACTTATGACCCAGATACCTTGTTCCAGAACACCCAACTACCCCCAGTGGGGTGGGTGAGATGGGCTGATGGTATGCCCTCTGTCTGATAGCCCTGGGTTCCCCTCATGGGGACACTTTGCTGCTCTGAAATCTTTTTTTCCTATTCTCTCTCTCCTCTGAGGGACCTCCATCTAACCCAGGAGGTGCACAGCCCCACCAGGGGAGACGCTTTGTTGGACCTGGTGCTGGCCACAGGAGATGACCTGGTAAGGGGGCTGCGGATGCTCGACCACCTAGGCAACAGTGATCATCGCCTGCTGGAATTCACCATCCAGCGCAAGGTGGCAAAGGCCTGCAGCAAGGCAGCAGCCCTAGATTTCAGGAGGGCAGACTTCAATGAGTTAAGGAGAATAGTCGGGGAAGCACTGAGGTCCTGGAGGGGAGGGGTGCCAGGTGTCCAAGGAGAGTGGTCGCTCCTTAAGGAGACGATCCTCCAAGCCCAAAAGGAGGTAATCCCAACATGGATCAAAGGGAGCAGGAGGGCACACAAGCCTCCATGGCTCACCAAAAGCATCCGGGAATGTCTCCTAGCAAAAAGGGAGGTGTACACCCAATGGAAAGGAGGGGCCATCACCAGGGATGACTATACTGCAGTTGCTCGGGAATGCAGGGGCGTAGTCAGGAAGGCCAAGGCGGAGATGGAACTGGGACTAGCTTCCCGGATTAAGGACAACAAGAAGTCCTTTTTTAAATACATAGGGGGTAAAAAGAAGGTTCCAGGTAATGTGGGGCCCCTGCAGGACACATTAGGAAATTTGGTCATCACACCAGACAACAAAGCCAACATATTTAATGATTTCTTTGCCTCCATTTTCATAAGCAGGGACTGGAACAGTCACCCCCCCTCCACTGGGCCCCCCTTAGGCCCTAGGGGAGGCACACGTAGGCCAAGGGTTAGTGAGGAACTAGTTAGGGAATTCTGGAGGGACTGGATGTATTCAAGTCAGCTGGTCCAGACAATCTCCACCCTAGAGTACTGAGGGAATTGGCTGAGGTCATTGCAGGACCCCTAGCATGGCTTTACGAGCACTCATGGTGCTCTGGTGTGGTGCCAGAGGACTGGAAGAGGGCCAACATGGTTCCCATCTTCAAAAAGGGGAAGAAGGAGGACCTGGGACACTATAGGCGAGTTAGTCTTACCTCGATCCTGGGCAAGATTTTTGAGAAAATTATTGTAGTGCATATCCATGAGGGGCCAGCAGGGGAGATCATGCTTAGGGGCACCCAACATGGGTTGATTAGCAGCAGGTCCTGTCAGACCAACCTGGTGGCCTTCTATGATCAGATCACCAAATCCTTAGATGCAGGGGTAGCAGTGGACATAATCTTCCTGGACTTTCGGAAGGCCTTCGACACTGTCTCTCACCCCATTCTCATTAAGAAACTGGGGGACTGTGGTGTTGACACCCACACAATCAATTGGGTCACCAACTGGCTGCAGGGCCGCGCCCAGAAAGTGGTAATGGATTGGTCATTTTCGACCTGGAGGGATTTGGGCAGTGGGTTTCCACAGGGCTTGGTCCTTGGGCCCTCACTGTTCAACATCTTCATCAATGACTTGGACGAGGGGGTAAAAAGCCCCCGATCAAATTTGCTGATGACACTAAGATGTGGGGGGATGTGGGAATGCTAGAAGGGAGGAATAGGCTACAGTCAGACCTAGACAGGTTACAGGGGTGGGCAGATGAGAATAGGATGGGATTCAACACCGACAAGTGCAAAGTGATGCACCTGGGGAGGAAGAACCAGCACCATACCTACAGGTTGGGGAACTCCATTCTTGTCAGTACAGAGGCAGAAAAGGATCTTGGAGTCATCACTGACTCCAAGATGAACATGGGCCGGCAGTGTGGGGATGCAGTCAGGAAGGCCAACCGCACCTTGGCACGCATCCACAGATGCATCTCAAGCAGGTCCAAGGAGGTGATCCTCCCCCTCTATGCAGCACTGGTCAGGCCGCAGCTGGAGTACTGCATCCAGTTCTGGGCACTGCACTTCAAGAGGGATGTGGACAACATGGAGAGGGTCCAGAGGAGGGCCACTCGCATGATCAGGGGACAGCAGGGCGGCCTTATGAGGAGAGGCTACGGGACCTGAACCTGTTCAGCCTCCACAAGAGAAGGCTGAGGGGGGATCTAGTGGCCTGTTACAAGTTAGTCGGGGGGACCGGCAGGCACTGGGGAAGCCCTGTTCCCTTGAGCACTGCCAGGAGTGACCAGGAATAACGGTCACAAGCTGGCAGAGGATAGATTTAAGCTAGATATCAGGAGGCGCTACTTCACGGTCAGGGCGGCTAGGATCTGGAACCAACTTCCAGGAGAAGTGGTGCTGGCTCCTACCCTGGGGGTCTTTTAGAGGAGGTTAGATGTACACCTTGCTGGGGTCATTTGACCCCAGTACTCTTTCCTGCCATGGCAGGGAGTCAGACTAGATGATCTACTCAGGTCCTTCCAACCCTAGAAACTATGAAACTATGACTCTTCATCTTTGGGTATCACTAATTGGTTTCTCTATGGTTGCCATGTCTTGTCCTTTCAGCATATACCCTGCAGGCCAGTCACTGCCTACGCCCTTAGGCTGTGGGGCTGGGCTGGACCAGGCTGTACTCCTGGGCTACAGGGCTGGGCCAAACCAGTGGTCCATAGCCAAACCCAGGTGCAGTGGTCCATAGCCTCCCCCCCACCACTGCCCACACTCCTGGCCCACAGCAGCTGGCCATGAGCAGGCAGTGGATGACAGGACCTTCACCTCCACCCACCGTGCAATAAGTTTGCTCTCCTGCCACTGCTGTCAGGAGAGGGAGGGGGCAGGGAGCTTGCAGGCATATTGTGGCCCTCACATGGGGCTGGAGGCAGAAGGCAGCAGGCACTGACCCCACCCCCTGGGGCCACACCAGCCCAGGCCATGCTGCCACACTGGGAGGCAGCAGTGAGTTGGGCTCCATAACTAGCCTCAGCTTCCCTCTCCCCCCCACCCTGCAGCCAGGTCACATCCCCCTTCCCTGTTCTTCCCCACAGCCAGCTGGCCCCTCCTTGGAGGGACTTGGCCCAGGGCCCCCCTCCACCCCCCACCCTGCTGCCTGCAATGGGGGAATTAAACCCTCCACTTCCCCTCAGGCTACTGACATCTAGTCACCATGGCCCCAGGTGCACAAGCTAAGCCTATTGGTGCCCATGCAGCCCTTTACCCTGCAATGGGGGAATTAAATCCCCACTTCCCTTCAGGTTACAGGGGTATGGCCCCACTCCTGCTCCTGGTGCTGAAGCAGTGAAGGGGGTGGGGACTGGAGACACCTGGCAAAAGCTGCTGCCCACTTGCCAGGCAAACCCAGCAGTACTCCAGACCAGGGTTTCCCATCCCTACTCCCTTTCTCAGCCAGCGGGAGCGGTGATAGTGCTCTGGCTAGGGAGAAGAGGGGTAGGACCAACCCTGCTTGGATGGAACAGACAGCCCAGCCCAGGGCTGCAGAGCATGCTGGGATGCTGGAGGACACTGATTTAACTTAAACCAGGAAGGGATCTGGGACATAAGTTTCATAAACTGGTTTGACCTCAATTGATTAAATCTGATACTACATTCAACTAGGTTTATCTCAAACCAGTTCCAGCCATTTGGAAACTGGTTTAAGTGCACTGAACTTATGTTCTATTACAGGTTTAAACCAATTTCTGATCATTTAAACTGATTTATGTGTAACTTCTGTCCATAGCCCAAGTTAGCTGCAGAGAAATCACAACCATGAGTAGTGAGGGACCTGAATTTAAAGCTTTCTTCATCGGGGGAATTTGAGCCTACATATCTTGCTTCCCAGGAAATTGCTCTAACATTGCCAGAGTGCTCTCCATTCCTCTCCTCAAAGTTGGGCAGGAGGTTGTGAAGATAGGTGGGCCAGGAAGTGGTGAACGAAATAGAGAGGGAGTGCCTCCTTTCCAGTACCCTGGAAAGGAGAAGACATTAAATTCTGGCATGGGCCTATACTCCCAGTGGGGCACAAACTATCTCAGTGTTGTTCATTTGTTTTATCTAAGGAATATTAATTGCAAAGTACAGTGGGTCAGCTTCAAAGGGAGGACTGGAGAGCACTCTGAGCATTGTCTATCCTCTGCCCTGTTAGTTAAAACACTTTATTAAGAACAGATTATACAAGTTCAAACCTCCTCTAGATGAGGGGGTTTTAGAACACCAGGCTTCCTGCTTATCAGATAAATTCCCTAACCAATAGACTATAAGATTAAAAGTAGGAACCCTCTCCTCTGTCACTGCCACTGCTTTAGTTTTGACACATAGACATGCAGAGTGACCTTATTCTGCCAGTGGTTGAAACAGACTCTTAAACTTTGTATAAGTGCCAAAAGCTGCAGTTACATAGTATATGAGCACCACTTAGGCATGTAAAGGGAAAATAGGATTTAGCCCTTCATAACTAACTAGCCTTCTGACAACAGAATTGGTTGTATTAGATTCCCAAACATTATTTTATACTTTGCTTAATCTGGAGTGTGCAACTAGTGAAAAACAGCCCTTTCTTTTCACTGTGATAGAACTGCAATAGGCTGTTCATATCTGATAATGAATGAACCTGCCTTTGTGAGTGAGAATGGTATCATGATATACAAAAGTAAAAGAAAGAATACAGCCATATAAGCATGAATTCAGAGCCACATTGAAGTATTCAATAAATGTGTCTTCAGAGCTGTTGAGTATTACCCAGTAATAGTTTTGGAAACGTGTGTCACCTTGTTCCCCTTACTCTGATTAAAAATGGGAAACTACATTTTACAGTAAATCTGCAATCAGGGGTTTGGGGATAAAGGATTCTCCTGAGAGGCAGAGCAGCAATATAAGGCTATTAATAAAACATGTCCTATAAAAGTATCACTGTGCTAAGTATTAGATCTTGTTTGGTTAGCATCACCCCTTGTGCAAATATTTATCAAGGGATTGTTAGACATTTTGTGCATCTTTTTACAGCAATCCCTCAATGACTAAGAAGTATTTATTCAGTGTTCTACGCACTCTATGCAAGGCAATACTACGCGGTATTTTTAAATAATTTTAACGTCTTTCTTCTCATATAACCTCTCAGTATATTTGATAAGGTTTCTTAGATTAGTTACCTCAATTAGAGTAAACAAATAATAATTGAAGCAAATGATATATGAATAAGTAGTGTGATTGTGAAGACACCACTCTCACCATAGTTCACTTGTGTAGGTGTCTCAGAGTAGACTAGAATTCCTACATCTCCACCAGTGGAGGAAAGTCAGTGTCTCTGACAGATGACATTATGCATTATGACATTATGCAGATTCATTGTTGGCACAAGACCACTGAATACTGCCTGGCGGGGGGGCGAGGCGGCATCCAGAAGTGGGGGTTGGGACCACCTGGAGTTCAGAACCGTGTGCAAGATGTATTTTTCCCTTTCATTTCTTCTTAGTAAACCAAGGTTACCAGATCACCCACAAATGGCTAGTTATTATATAAATGTTCTTTGTAAATGTTTTGAATATAGATCTGTATCTGAATAACACCTTTAGATTATAAGGAATCAGGAGTGGAGTTGTAAACGTCTAACTAAAAGAAAAACTCATATTGACCTAATAAATCAGCATCTTTTTCAAATCAAATTTCTGAAAGATTACAGCCTTATTCTGGGATTTTATTGCTCTACTTTTAGAACTCTAGCCATATAAAATAAATAGACTGGATTGTTTTGTTCAGGTTCCCTTGGGATGTAGCTACTATACAATTTTCTAAATGAAAAGGAAACAAGATCATTGAACTGCACCTAAAACATTTGGAAAATCTGGCTTACCTGCTAAGATGTGTGAAATAAGTTCAATTGTTTGACCTTATCTCATCTGAAATATAAAAGAATAGATTTATACTACATTATGAGTTAAAGTAATACAGACCACAATGATCATTTCATTCTTAAGCCCCTACTTGTTTCTACAGTGCTAATCACAGTGAAGGCACAACAGGCATCAGATCCCCTATGATGTGACACAAGCAGGTCCTCTCTCATCAGCATTGATTGTGCAGACCCTTTAATGTGATAATCCTATATCCAATTACTGTTTTAACTCAAGCCTTAATCCTAAACTTAATCAGCATCTGAACATTACCTTCTCAGTTTATACTAAAAAATAATTATGGTAGGCTATTGTGTTTGTTTACTAGAATCTCTCATATTGTAATAGTTGTTTGCATATGTATCTATTATTTAAGTTTATTTTAGAATTGTGTAAACAACCAGTAAATTGGAACAGTTTAAGAGAACTGTTTTTTAGTCAGCTAGGAAAGTCCATATTTGCTTATCTAACCAGCAAACATCTCCACACATTGACTTGACAGACTAGTATGAAATATTATATAAATGCATATTAATTTCAGCATCAGACTTTACCAATTAACCTTGCCAATGTGAACCCAGATTAGTTTTAAAGAGAGACTTTTAAAAGTTGTTTTTGTGTACATACTAGTCTGCTTTCAAATGTTAATAATGCTGACACTATCAATTAAAAATTGTCAGTGCTTTGTGGACATCACAGACAGTGGTGCTGTAAATTTATACTCAAAGGGCAAAACAGCATACAAAATCAAAAGATTCCAATTTCTGTTTTACAAATCAATCAAACATGTTTTTCTTTTAAGTGATTTTAAGAACTTGACCATTACAGTCATACTTTACATCTGTGGCCTGGTTATAGACCCTTAAAAATGTAGTTTCATGATGGTAGAATAGCTTTCACAACATTGTATTCACCATGGCAATAGAAGAAAATATCCTTTTCTTTATTCCTACAACTGATGGTACCATTTACACACCTGCAACCAGCTTTGTTTGCAGAAATGATGTAGCAAAGCTACAGTGGTATTTTGGAAGTGCTTTTGGTTGCCAAGTGGGAAACTTTAGGGTTTCGGTCCCACATGATAGGTCTCCAAAGGAGTGCCTCCTATTTCTCAACACTGACCTTTCCAAATGATTAAAGATCAACATTGTGAGTTCTGGTAGGGATACTACTAGAAAGGTGACAGTTGTTATATGGAACCTCACGGGACAGTATAATGTTGAAATGTATGGTAACTAGGCTCCAGGATTCCTGAAGGCTGAACAGAACCTTTCCTACCCATGTCAGGAACAAAGGGATATATGCTTCAGATCAAGGAATTAACAGATGTTCTATCCAGTGCAGATACTGCTATCTATATCATTGCAAATCTCCAGCCACATGTAGTGATAAATATTTTATTTAAGTTTTATAGTGAAGTATAAATCTGTTATTGCAAACCAACCTGTTTCTTCCTTTTGATAGACTTTGATTCTGAATTTCACAAGACCTGATAGGAGTGTATGGTCTGGTCTTGGCATGTATAGACAAAAAGGGGGCCCAAAAGTGGTGTAGTAGGTATTTAAAAACACCACTTCAATTTAGGGCCAATTAAACCCCTGTGTCATGCACACACCTGACTTACCTGCCTCTCTGGCAGCAGGGAACAGAGGGTGAGCTGCCAGCGGGTGGAGTGGTCCCTGGGCTGCAGAGGGGCTGGTGCTTCCCTCCACAGTAATGGCAGACCCCCCTCCCCACCCCCAGTGGCACCCACCTGCAGGCACCTGGCTCAGGCAGTCCTGGGGGCACCGCAGCTCTGGAGGGAAGCACCAGTCCCCCACAGAGTGCAGGCAGGCTCCGGGGCTGGGGGGAGATCAGGTTTGCCACTTTTTATTTTTCCTCTTTTGGGCAGAGCCTGCTTTCCTGGACTGCTGCCAGGCTGCCTGCAGAGCTTCCTGCAGAGCCCCTGAGCTGCATGGAGCCCAGTGCTTTGCTCCACAGCTGGTAGGGCAGCAAACTAAAATGCCTCAGAGGATTTTTAGTTTGCTGCACCCCAAGTCATTTAAGGTGCATTACGCCACTGAATTTGCTACAGCAACTGTAATCAATGTGCAATGTGCCACTGAGGCATACAAACCCTGACACCATTAAAGCAGTGCAAAAACGTTTAGCCCGCTTTAAAGTGTCATTCACACATGCCCCTTGTTTTGTCTACACACGGCCTTAGGATAGATGTATCCATTCTTCTTAGTCAGATCGCAGTTGTTAGAGGAAATTATATTTCTTCCTCAAGTTTTCACACGTGAAGTCCTCAGGGATCAATCCTATCAATTTCTTGTTGGCACACATGTATCCGACCTATGATATGGTCTCTTACATTGCCCACTTTATATCCCCCTTTCAGTGGATGCAGCCAAAGTAACTGCAAAATCTCACAAACACCAGCAAAATATAATATGTGAATGAGGAACAGCTGGCTTAAACAATCTCCTGGCAAGGCAGGAGATGTGGGAAAGAGGAGCTAGCCAGGGTCCTGATCTTACCCTCCACTGACAGAACCTGCTCTTCAATGTGCAACATGGTTGGCAATACAGGGGTCACATAGAATTCATCACTAATCCCAGAATCTCACACTGTCACATGCACACTATCAAGAAATGGTCCCTTCTACCTTTTAGCTCTTCCTCTTCCACTCAAATAAGGACCTCTTCATTCATTGCCACTTTCAGGTTGGAGTTCTGAAGCTGAACTGTGAATGAGAAACATAGCTTGTCAGATACAGCAATAGCCCATTATCTAGGTAAAAAAGATAGGAAAGTATGCATATCCTGGATGTATGTCCCTTCTACTGCACTTTGTGCTACCCTGTGCTAGCTAACTCCTGAACTGGAAACAAATGTAGTTACCTCCATACAGTGCTATAGGTACTGCAGTCCCTGCAGTAGCAACGTCAGGGCCAGCCCATGCAGATCAAGATAGCATGTTTGAGAGCCAATTAGACAGCTAACAAATTTGGGACTTTCAGTGCTGAGAGGAGCAGTGCCTAAATACCTTTGGAAATCTGTGCCTTCATGAGTGAAACTAATTTCTTTATGGCAGACTGGTTGCTTGTGTGGCAGAATGACATCTCTCTCACCCCAAACTCTGCCATCAGGCAGATGCCCAATCTGACAATTTGATTACCATGATCACTGCAAGGACTAGACACCCCTGGCCCCATCAGCTTCAGATAACCCTGAGTTGTAACCTGAGCTGGATAGATTCCGGGGGCGGGGGTTGAACCTGCTCCCTCTGCCTACATGACTGGCCTCACACATCTGGGTTGGGGCTTAAACTTCTTGTTGTTCTAAGCAATGTCACAGGGAGGGGGCTAGAGACCCAGCAACCAGTGATGCATTTCAAATTGGTTGGCTGGCAGCCAACAGTTGCTGACCTTCATTGGATCAGGTAAATAGAGTCATAAGGTCATAAGTTAAGGACTGCCTTGGAGGCAAGGCAGCAGCCATAATGAGAACTCTCAGAGAAGCTGGACCATCTGAAACTCTCTCTCTCTCTCTCTCTCTCTCTCAACTCATGATCAATGAACTTCTTGCCTCCAGAGGGAATCTTCACCTGGCTATAGATGATACTCATGAGAAAGCTACTTGAGATCTAACTAGATATATAGCTTGCAGTAACACAAATGTGTTATCAAGGCTACCATGCCACTGTTTTTTCTAAGGGTTTTCTCTGATATTGCTCTACCCTGTACCTTATTCCAAACCTAATCCTTGTAACCAGTAAAGTTCTCCTTTGTACCTAGCATGGGAGACTTATTGGGAGAGGATCTAAATTATGCCTTGGGGTCCCCTTGGTTCAACTGACTAAGGGAGACCACTATTTGTGCTTCAGACTGAGTGAAGCACCCCAAGTTCTTGCAGTGGGTCGAGTACCCCTCAAGGATTACTAGGCCTGTATTTCCCAGGGGGCACAGGGCCAAATCAGTCCAGACTCTGGGTGGGGGTGGTATTACCCCCAGGCTTGCAGGTGTGATCCAGAAAGGGGGTCAGCTAGACATGAGGTGCCCCCAGGGAGGCACTTGGAGCCTGGAAGGATGTTGGACACAGTGAGGTTGGTGGCCCAATACAGGAGCACCCACTACTGGCCTGCCACAGCTCACAGGCAGAAAGTTGTGTAATAAGCAAAAAGCAACTTCCCAGATGCTATGGTACCAAGAATTATCAGACAGTGCCCAAGACTGCTTTTTCTTGTTCCCCAACACACTGCTCCCAGTGCTTGAAACTGCAAAATGTACTGGCCGTGCTCTCTTTACTCAACAGTAAAGCCGAACTACAGATCTTTAGCACCCGAACTATTTGAGGGGATGTAATGCAATAAGCTAGCAAAGAAAAGAGGAGGTTTCATAGTTGGTAGGGTCTGAAGGGACCTGAGCAGATCATCAAGTCCAACCCCCTGCCATGGTAAGAAAGAGTACTGGGGTCTAATGACCCCGGCAAGGTGTTCATCCAGCCTCCTTTTAAAGATCCCCAGGGTAGAAGCCAACACCACTTCTCTTGGAAGTTGGTTCCAGATCCTAGCTGCCTTGACAGTGACGTAGCACCTCCTGATATCTAGCCTCAATCTACCCTCTGCCAGGTAGTGACCATTATTTCTTGTCACTCCTGATAGTGATTGGGGGGACAGGGACTCCCCCAGTGCCTGCTGGTCCCCCCGACCAGTTTGCAAATGGTCACTAGATCCCCCTCAGCCTTCTCTTGTGGAGGCTGAACAGGTTCAGGTCCCGTAGCCTCTCCTCGTAGGACCTGGCCTGCTGACCCCAATCATGTGAGTGGCCCTCCTCTGGACCTTCTGCATGTTGTCCACATTGCTTCTGAAGTGCAGTGCCCAGAACTGGATGCAGTACTCCAGTTGCAGCCTGACCAGTGTCACATACAGGGGGAGGATCACCTCCTTGGACCTGCTTGAGATGCATTTGTGGATGCATGACAAGGTACTTGTTGGTCTTCCTGACACTGCTGGCCCCTGTTCATTTTGGCATCAATAATGACTCCAAGATCTTTTTCTGCCTCTGTACTGATGAGAAGGGAGTTCCCCAGCCTGGTTCTTCCTCCCCAGGTGCAGTACCTTGTACTTGTCAGTGTTGAAACCCATCCTGTTCTCATCTGCCCACCACTGTAACCTGTCCAAGTCCAATTTCAACCTATTCCTCCCTTCTAGCATGCCCACTTCTCCCCACATCTTAGTGTACGGAGGAGGGGAACAGTGGCCTGGCTACAAGGCTGGGATGTAGGACTAACTTGCACCAAAAGCTGGTACAGACATATTAGCACTGATCAGCTGATATTGGGTCGAGTGTTTCTGGTGAACTGCTGGAAGAAGGACCTACTGTTCTAGCCAGAAGGACTGTTCCTCATCATTGAGTATTATTAATTAAAATGAAACTGCTGGATTGCAACTTCTTATAGCCAAATATTTCATTCTGGGACAGCTGTGGGGAGGGGGAAGAACTATGCTTTGTTGTTTTTCCTCTTTGTGGTGTAAATGGGAAGCTGACCTAGTTGTCTGAATTGACAGCATCCCACTCTCTCAAATAAGCCCCACAGAAGCACAAGAAAATGTCACATCATAAATCATATTTTGCCATTTCCCCCTCAACTTCTATTCAGTACAAATCTCTGAGAATATAATGGGTCTAAATACTTACCCTATGGCATGGGATATAATCTTAATATGATCCACAATACAGTAGTTATAAACTGTAATAAATTAATTGTAGAAACACATTTTCCTTTCAACATTTGTCAAAATGAAGGAAGCTCATTTTAGAAAAGGTGGCTTAATTAAATGTTTTTCCTAGTCTCGGTGCTCTTTCCCATACACTCGCATTACATTGTGTTATATTTTCCATAGAGGGTTGGAAAACAATTTAGTGAAAAAGAACCACCCATTGATTTAGTATTAAAAAATGAAATAGCCTGTGTTAAACTATATCTTCCAGTGACCATACCTTGGAACAATATAACTTAGGTTAGAGGTAGCAGATTTTCATGTACATCTGGATATTTACAATGATATACATTTAAGCTTCTGATTATGATGCTTGTAATCAGCCTAGCTGGTATGTTCCCACAGTGATACAGGAAACTCCTGTGAGTTAAAGGTTTGATGCTTGTTTACATAGACAGATTTTTTTTCTCCTTAGCAGTAATACAGTAAGTTCCTTAAGTCATTTTATAATAGTGTCCCACTGGGAATACAGTTTCAGCCAAGCTACATTTTTTCCCATTGAGCTCCCTGTAGCCCAGTCACACATTCAACAAAGATCAAACCATCTTCTGTTGGAAAGTCTTTTAAACCCCTAGCTGAATGCCACTAAACTCCACTAAAACTTGTAATTAAATGTAACATGTCTAACAGTTAACACTATAGTTACTGGCAGACTGGTGCAGGTACTAGTCCAGCCAGCCATCTGTACCTGCTATCAACTAAACCATGGCATTTCTTCTAACTTCCTTTATGATTAAAACTTGAGTGTCCTGGTGCTAATAACTATTAGTAGTCAGAAGCAGGGGAAGTCCTGTCTTTTGGCACCCAAAGTTCTCCTCAGGGCCCAGCTGAATGCTTAGGCACTATACATCTGTGCTGAGGTCCCAGTTCATGGAATCTGTCCTTCAATTAAAAAAATAAGGTTCTAGCCTTCAGTTTTATGAAGAGTACTTTTTAAAGAATGACTCAGGTGTAACTCATACAAAAAATGTCTCTTGAGCCTGTAGACAAGGTGGAATAATTGCTCAGAGAGCTGTTCCATGATAATTGTTTCATGATAGGAGTCTTTTCTCTTGCGCCCTTTTATTCAGGAAGATCCACCACCATAAACTATGTGTGGCAGGGGAGGAGAAGGATACATAGCGGGTGGATCTCTCATTGCCTCTTCTGCAGTAGGTTAGGAGGGATGTCTCAGGTCTGTTAATCAGTAGGTGAGGGGCAAGGAAGGCTAGAGCAGGGGCAAGAAAAATCCAGCCCATGGGCTGGATTTGATCCACAGCAGACTCCATTTCCCAGAAGCCCCTGCCCAAGTCCCTGTGGACAGTTTCCATGGAGACCCTGTGAAGGGTGGGGCCATGACAACGTGGAGCTGTGACAGGCCAGGGCCAGGGTTTTCATGAATTTTTCTGAATCTCTCCAAATAGATTTGGAGGGTTCCAATTCAATTAGGAGAGATTAAAGGATCTCTGTGAGAGGGAAGGCAGGAGTCCCCCAAGCATGGCACAGAACCTGATCAGCACGCCCTGATACTTACCCCAGGAACAGAGATGGGCAGCAGCTGGAGGGAGACCCAAATCCCAATGCCAACACAAAAGCAGGCTCAGCGAGAGCTGGGGATGTGGCTCCTGAGCAGTGCAGGCTACTCAAAAGGCAGCTGGGAATCCAGCTGACCTAGCACCATGGAGGGAGGAGCAGAATGCCAGCTGAGAGGCTCCAGCCCCAGCCTGCACAAGAAGGAGCTGGGCATCTGCTGGAGGGCCCAGATGGGTGAGGCAGAGGGCAGCCCTGGGGGCCGATGGGGGCAAGGGAGCTCCACTGGAAGGCAGCATCCTCAGAGGATGCCACCAGGAAGCAGAGGGGCTCCAATCAGAAGCTCAGACGCCGGAGCTGAGGATGGCTCTTCTGGCTCAGGGGCATCCCCAGACAGCCTTACATCAGGCAGAGCACAGGGAATCATGAGCCCCCAGGAGAGGACAGCACCGTCTGGAGGGACCAAAGCGATGAGACCACAGGTCAGCTGGGCCCCAGGGAGGTGATACCAGAAGAGCTGGCACGGGCTGGACACAGGGCGGTTGCCGGTACACACGGCTAGTAAGGTACAGGGGACAGACAAGTCTTCCCCAAGGAACTGAGGGCCCAGAGAGAGGGAATCTCAGGAACCTGCCAGCAGAAGCAGCTCATTTACAATTGAGTTCTTCAGTTACAGTTTAACTCCAAATGGGACAGGTTTAGTTTCTCAGGAGGGTGGAAGCTGACCCCAGAGATGAGGGATGGACCCCTAAAGATTGACAGCCAGGAAGACCCAACCCTATCAAGGTGGGCAGTGTGGGAAGACCTGCGGGGAGCAGCATCTGCCCAGGCTGAGGATGTGGTAAGGGTGGGGTAACATGGAGGTTTGGAGCCCCACAAAGACACCCACAGGCCCAAAATGCCTCCGGGTCCCCCAACAGGGAACTGCCTCCCCAACAAAAACACCAAAGATGTGGCAGGCGAGAAAAGGGACCATCTAAGGGGCACCAGAATCGAGTTTCACCCTGATGTCACTGGAGGGCAGGGCACCAATGAAGAGGTCCCCAAAGCCATACAACACCTACCAGTGACAGTCTCCTGATTCGATTTGGATTTGGCGATTTGGTCACCAAATCAGGCTGAATCTCTGTTTAATCAGATCAAGGAGCAAAGCTTCGCATAGTCCTAATTGCGACCTTAAATTTGACCTTGATCACTATCTTAACTGAAGTTTTCATCCATATTTATATTTTGGACTGCCCCCAAGGATATACCTTTGATGGTCATCGTTAGGTTTATTACATTAGCTGCCACTGTATTCTTATTAAGAACAAATTGCAGCCTGGAACTTTTATGCTAACAGAAAGAAATATTTCTTTAATTGTCATCTTTTAACCCTAAGAACCTCATCAAATATAGTTTAATAGCTGATTCCCAAACTGTTGAATGGTTGGAGAGTAATTGACATAACAATAATAATGAAGCCAAAGAGGAACAATTTGTTAAACTACCAAGGTTGACTCTGGAACTGTGTACACTATGAGGTTAGATGAAAATAACCTGATGCTGAACAAGCCCCTGCTGTTTCATGATCCTACTGAAATCTAGTAAAGGCAAAGCATGTACAGAGAAGCTTATTCATGAGAGAGCTTCCTACAAAGGATGATACTGCCACATTAGCTATCTCCTTTTGTGACCCTCCAATTTTACAGCACAGTCTTCTATGATTTATACCATTTTCCTAAATGCTAACCTCAAAGATGAGGCAAGTTAAGGAACTGGCAAATTTTAACTTCTATCCAGAGTATAAGAAGCTACTTAGACAAGAACTCATCTCACAGCCTACTTATTGCTTGTGCCATGCCATTTACAACTCATGAACCAAAGGATGCTGTGAGCCAGATCCTTTCTCCTAATGTATTCCAGAATTAGGCTGTTCTGGTAGCACAGACTAGATAAAAAGCTGAATGAGGTGCCTATTAAAGATATTTTTATGTAGCAGTAGAGTCTGTTAAACCATTGTATTCAATTTTATGCCTTTGTTTTTTTCCACAAGCACAGTGGGTGTGTAGGAGAAAGGGTGGGTTATGGCAGGGCTGTCCAACTTCAGTGTGGCAGGGGCTAAATGCAATGCTGGCGTGTGGGCCCCAGACCACATACCACATGGGCCATTTGGGGAGAGCTCCCAGGATGACCCCCCTCTACCATTCCACACACAGCACCAGTGGCCTGTACATCCCCCACCTGGGGATTTGCCCCCCACCTTTTCCAGATGCCCCTCCCACCCCCAACCACACTGCCATGTGGGTGGCACAGGGCACTGCTCACCCTGCAAAGCATGTTTTACGCTACACATAGGACTCTGATGCTTACTATACTTCCCCAAGTCTGTGAAGGTTCTTTCCATGGATATATGATTGCATACCAGAAGGGTTAATATAATAGTAGCTGGAAAGTGATTAGTCTGGTAAATGCTATAAATCAAGTGGCAGTATGAAATTGGATACTAAATGTATTGGACGTTATTATTAAAAGAGAAATTCGATAATTTCTACTCATTTCTATCTGAAAATGAGAAATGCTCTGGGTAATGAATCTCCATGATCGGCTATAGTGCCTATCACTGGATCACTGGCAAGGTACTTTTTCAGTAAGATAAGGAATGTATCTGATCTATCTGAATTATTCACCATATCATTCTGCTTGAGTGATACTAAACAACCTTCATAAATATTTGTGCTGTGATAGTCCCTGATAACAAAGAACCAAAAGTTAGATCCAAAAAGGGGACTTTGTTATCTCAATGCTGAGTTAAGCAGCACTTCACTTTGAGCCACCTAGCCCCAGAAATAGAACTGGCAACATCCATGCAAAGTACTTATACATCCTACATAGTGCATAGGTTGAACTGGGAAGCTGAGCAAGGAGCAGGATAACGTGGCCACAGACTTGCCTTAGTTTCTCACCTCCCCAGGATTCTGTTATGTAAACTGCAGAAAAGCACCTGGTATTCACAGATGTGAACCTTTGCTGAAAGTTAGAATGCCTGAGCGCTTTCTGTCAATAACTTAGGTGTGGGGAAGGGGGAGTAATATTTTTATTCAAAAGATGACTACTAGAGGAGGGGGTAGTTTCTAGGGCTATGAGAAATTTTGCACCAAATTTCTTTGACACAGTTGCCGGCACAAGGTGCCCGAGGGAGGCAACAATTGGGTTCGTTGCCCGGTGTGCATTGCGCCAAATAAACACACTGGGGGGAGAAGCAGACAGAGTTTATTTGAACTCAAGTAAAAGGCACAGGGAGACTGTATTGTTTCAAATCCAACAGCAGGATTTTATACCCTGGTCAGTTTCACTGTCAGTGATTGTCCACCCGCTGGCCCCCTTCTTCCTCCCCTTTCCCTCCTCCTTTCTCTCTCCGAGCGGTGCCCTTGCATTCCACAGATAACAGTTTTAGCTCGCCTGCTTTCCAGAAGGATAGGAGATTGCAGGCGCCATAGAAAGGGTTACAAAGGTTGGGCAAAGGGTGGGGGGTTTTGGCTCATCTGAGCCTGGAGCAGAAGGACTTCCTCGACACTCATGGTCTTCCATCCCTCTGAGTTACCCAGGGTTATGCCCAGTGACACCAATAACACTGTTTCGACTCATGTCAAGGTCAAAACAGCAAAAGTGAAACAAAACAGATATTGTCAAAACAGCCTTGAAACAAAACGAGGCAAGTCAAAACATTTTGCCATTTTGACCCTGTTTCGACATTTCACCCATAGGCTATAATGGGGAAGGTGGAAACAGCCTATAACTTTGTCATTTCTGGCCTGATTTGGATGAAACTCGCAAAACTGGTATCCCCTTCTGCAGGCATGGAGGCTGCCACGTTTCACAGAGATAAGTGCAGGGGGTTCAGGGAAACTGCACCCCAAAGTCTTGAAAGCAAAACTCATGTCACGGGCACGTGTTAAGCCACAGCAGGGTCAAACCTGCAGGCATGATAGCCCCTGCTAGGCCACAAAGCCTGCTAAGTTTCAAGGAGATAGGTGCAGAGGTTTGGGGGAAACTGTACCTCAAGCTGCAGACAAGCAAAACTCATGACATGGGTGACACTGTGTGTGTTAAGGTGCAGCAGGGTGAAAGCTAAAGGCCTGCTAGCCCCTGCTGTGGCCACGAAGCCTGCCACCTTTCAAGGAGAGAGGTGCAGGGGGGTTCTGGGGCCATGTGCCTCTAGCTGCTGACCTGCAGTTTTGACCCTGCTGTGGCTTAACACATGCATGTGATTTGAGTTTTGCTTTCAAGATTTTGGGGTGCAGTTCCCCTGAACCTCCTGCATCTATCTCCATGAAACATGGCAGGCTTCATGCCTGTAGAAGGTGCTACCAGTTCTGCAAGTTTCATCCAAATCAGGCCAGAAATAACAAAGTTATAGGCTGTTTCAACCTTCCCCATTATATCCTACGGGTGAAACGTCAAAACCAGGTCGAAACGACGAAACTGTTTTGACAGAACAGAACAGAACAGAACAGAACAGTTGTTTCAATTCGAAACAAAATTTGAAACAGAACACTGTTCCGTCAAAATGCTGGTCAAAACGGAACGCTGCCGTTTTATACAGCCCTAGTCGTTTCCTCTCTTGATGTAGCTGAATGGCTACAGTCCTTACCAAAGAAATGGAAAAGCCAGGTTCATTTCCCCCTGTCTGCTTGAGGGTGCCCTAACCCCCTAGGTATACCATATGTGGGGAGAAAGAAGAGGGTTCTTTAGTGCTCTTGTTGTTGAAGTTGTTCCACTTTGTTTGGAATAATTAAGTGTTCAGTAACCAGAGAGAGGGACTACACCTAGTGATTAGGGTACTCAGGAGCAGGGAGCTCTGGTTTCTGGTGTCTGCTCAGAGAATTATTTCTGTTTTTTATCCACTGATGACTTAAGTAAAACACTTAAACAGTTCTAGGACCAGAACCCAGGTACTTCCTTCCCACCCCACACCCCTTCCCTCTACCCACTAGTGACTAACCTATTAAGTTGTCCTCCTTTGTCTGGCCTCCTGAATTTTATAGTCTCTCTTGTACAATAAAACAACTTTGACAGGAGTAATAGAGATGTCCTCATCTCAGAACAGCCTATAATTAGGCCCCTGTCCTGCAAGATAGAAAACGAGAGTCTGAAACTGTTTAGGATAGAAGGGAACTCAGCCTAGTTCCTACACTTGCCTGGCAGAATACTGTAATCATTATACTATTGCTGTTGCTGCTCTAGTGGCCACATTTTAAAAGAAAGTGGCAACACCTGCATTTTGTAAGGGGTATTGTCTTGTTTGTATGTTGATTATGCACTGATTACTTTGATGTCCCTGTGGTTACATTCTGAGTCCCATTTAGGCCTCAGTCGGTGAGGGGCAGTTCTGGGCATGTGCATAAGCAGATCTGCAGGCATGGAGAGAACTTTCAGGTCAAATAGGGAAGGGCCTAATGAAGTTTATGGACCACTTGACTAGGGCTTTCTTGAATTGCTGTTTTGGATGTAGTGCTAAAAGCACCAGCTAGATACCTAAATCACTTGATAAATCCAGCCCCAAGTGGCTATCCCACAGGGAAAAGGAAATAAGCAGCATTTTTATTTCTTGGAAAAATAGATATTTGAGAGAGGAAGCATTCAACAGGAATTTAAGATTCATACTCTTCAACTTATTGTCAATGCCTCTGCTTTATCACAAAAATCCAAATTTATCTGTAGGTATTTCAAGCAAATTTTCTGAAATTACAAATCAACAGAGCTTGGGAATAGGGTTATTAAGTTGCATGAGGGATTATTTACATTTATCCTTTAAAATACTGTGACAAAGTTTGCTGTGATCCATTAGTGTGAGTAAGCATATGAGAAATGGGATTAACTGTATAGCAAATGGCAAACTGAAAGTGAATTGTTTCCAGTATATTCCTACCTGGACTTTGCCTTCAATTAAAATATCCCAAACTTTAATTCAGATGCTAACATGTCGTTAACATCCAACATACTAAATTTACTGTGGAATCAGTCAAACATAGTATCTTTGGACTGTGTATAAACACGCTGTTTAGAATGTCTTAGAACTAACTTCTGCATTAGTTTTCTATTAGAATAAGACAAAAAGTAAGCTAATGATTTGAAACTTCAAGGTAATGTTAAGCATTTTGGTAGTCCATTGGAAACAGTTAGATGTTACATATAACTGAAGTTAAGCAGATGCTAAATACCTTGCTGATTACAGACTTCTGTGAGGATGGAAGGAGTAGTCTCACAAACCTCAAAATAAACTCCTGAAGAAAGTACTGGCCTGACTGAAGACCAGTCACTTCAGTAGAATTTCAGTATGGTGAAAGACCAGTCACTTCAGTAGAACTGGGATTTGACCTCCAGGCTTGGATTCTTGATCCAAATAATCACTATGGATATTCATGTGTTAACTGCTATTCATCAGGTACTGCTTTTTATTTTGCAAATATGAAAGTGTATCTGTCTTATTTAAAGAGTGTGTGCATTGATAAACATGTCCTTGATTTTTGAGTAATGCTGACTAAAAAAAATCAATTAAATTCCCCTCACAGCCTCCATTGTAATATCATTTGCTGAAAACTGTTTTGTTTTTTGGGGAAACTAAGAATATTTTTGAATTTTAACTTGGAAGTTTCTTATTTTGAAATGTCTATTCCAATTAAAAACAGATAATTTCCAATCCATTTTGCTTTGAAAAGTAATTTTGCTTTAGGTTTTTGAAAACCAGGAGTTAGTAATTTTCCAGTTTCAGTTTTCAGAGTTTCTTCTCCTTTTCCCCTACCATTCTGTCTCTTTTATATTCATTTCCACCTATTATTCTTGCCACTGGAAAAAGCTTTTAAAAAGGCATGGGTTTGGGGGGGGAGGGTTGGGAAGGGGGTTAAGTTCACATGCATCTTGATACACTTTCCTTTTGGAAGGGGAAGGAGGAAAGAAAAAAAAAGAAAAGAAAAAGGGGGAAGGGGGAAATGAGGAAAATGCAAAAACCAGAAATACAAAACAAAGTTCTTAGGTCCACAGTCTAAAACAAAATGCTACATCCCTTCTTTAAACAAAAAACTTCCAATTTTAGTTTCACTTTGAAAACTCCTGCAAAAGTTTAACAAAAATTTAGGTTTTTTTAATTCCAAAATTCCAACAATATTCCATCTTCCAAAATTTTTCATAGCTCTGTTCCTATATTAATATTCCTCTGAACCAAATACTTCCTAAACGTCCAACAGTCATGTCATTTCCTGGTAAAATCATGTACAGCCTACAATTCACATAAGTAACTAAGAGTCAAGAACTGGCCCAGGTTCAGTGGTTTTTCTGAGCCACTGCTTCATTCTGAAGGAATAAGTCAGAGTTAGCTCAATAGAGTGATCCAGATTTGGATGGAAGACAAGTTTAGAAGATCATTTTTTTCTCCCCTCACTTCCAATGAGAGAAAAGTAGCTCTTATCAATGGAGTTTTAGAAATTAAATAAAGAAAAAAAAATATTCGATTATCCTGTGACAACACCTAAGGGTCTATATGGGGAAACTGCCTTCCTCAATATCATATCTAATGTATCTGTTGAGTAGCAGCATTTCCTCAAGTAACCAAGTTACTCCAGCAAAGCTTATCAAGAAGTCCGTTTGTGAGAGACTGGCAAAAGGCATGATGCTAAAGGATAGCCAACATAGTTTTGTTCAGGGAGGTCATGTATAACCAACCTTGTCTCCTAACCAACCTCAAAATAACCAGTGACATGAATATATAAGTTAGGAGAAGATGTCTTGGACAGCACAATGGCTGAAAGGGACCTTGGGGTTATCATAGAATCATAGAAGTAGGGTCAGAAGGGACCTTGTAGATCTTCAAGTCCTGGGCAGGAGAAAAACTGAGCTCAAATGACTCCAGCCACATAGGCATCAAGCCTCTTCTTAAAGACCCCCAGGGTAGCAGCCAGCACCACTTCCCTTGGAAGTTGGTTCCAGATCCTAGCCACCCTAACTGTGAAGTAGTTCTTATGGATGTCTAATCTAAACCTACTCTCCAACAGCTTATGGCCAAGGGCCCTACAATAACCCCTGCTAGCTCCCTCAACACCCTGGGGTGAAGAGCATCTGGACCTGTTGATTTGAACACGTCCAGCCCCTCCAGGAGCTCTCTAACCCGGTTCTCCCCAACCTGAGGTCTGCATTCCCCCCGAGTCTGTCTTGCATCACGGTGGGGAAGTCCCCGTCCCTGCACAAGAAAATGGAGGTGAAGAATTGGTTAAAGAGGTCTGCTTTCTCCTCTGGCCCAACCACCAGATTGCCCAGAGAATCTTGCAGGGGCCCCACATTTCCCAGTGCTTTCTTCATCCTCCCTATATATTTGAAAAAGGACTTTTTATCTTTGATCTTGGACGCTAGTCCTAGTTCTATGTCTACCTTAGCTTTCCTGACAGCCCCCCTACAGGCCCAAGCAAAGGTATACTCCTCTTTGGAGATAGAACCCCCCTTCCACCGGTTGTACACCTCTTTTTTGGCAATCAGGCATTCCCGGATGCCCTTGGTGAGCCAGGGGGGCTTTCAGGCACTCTTGCCCCCCTTGCTTCTTGTTGGGATGGTCACCCCTTGGGCATGAGTATCATCGCCTTAAGGAACGACCACTCATCTTGGGCACTGAGTTCCCCTGCTCTCGAGAACCCCAGCACCTCTCCCACTAATCTCCTCAACTCATTGAAGTTGGCCCTGTTGAAATCTAGGGCTACTGCCTTGCTGCAGGCCCTCGACACCCTACGCTGGATGGTGAATTCCAGCAAGCGATGATCACTATCACCCAGGTGGTCAAGGACCTGGAGGCCCCTTACCAGGTCATCATCTGTGGCCAGGACCAGGTCCAACAGGGCATTTCCTCTGGTGGGACTGTGCACCTCCTGAATTAAGTGGAGGTCCTGTATCTCAGCCAGGAACCTCCTGGAACGGTCTGAACTGGCTGACTGTTCCTCCCAGAAGATGTCCAGGTAATTTAAACCTTGCATTTCAACTACATCCCTTGCCTTAAGTGCCTCTGCAAGCTGGCCCAAAAATTCCCGGTCCAGCTCCTCCCCTTGGTTGGGGGTCTGTAGTAGACCCCCACCGTTAGATCCCTCTCCCAATGGCCCCCTTGTATCTTGATCCAGAGCACTTCAGCTTGCCCCTCCTCTGACCCCATTCTGCTGGCAGAGGATGTGTATTGCTTCTTGACCTAGAGCGCCACACCTGTAAAGCCTATAGCCCCTAATGCTAACTGCCCAGTTGTGGGATGAATCCCACCATGTTTCTGTAAGCCCTATTATGTCTGGGTCTGAACTGGCTATTCTGAAGGCGAGTTCCTCCTGTTTGTTCCCCATACTAAAGGCATTTAAGGCCTTGCCTAGCTGCGTGTGCCACCCCCCAATTTGGGAGACTGTCTGGACCCCTGTTTCTTACCTGGGCACTCCTTGCATTTGTCACCTGTCTAGCTCAGGTGGTGTCTCCTCATCTTCCTGAGGCCCCTTCCCCCAGCAAGGCTAGTTTAAAGCTCACCATATGAGATCAGCCAGTTATACTTGATCACAGGATGAACATGAGATGCCAGTGCAATGCTGTAGTCAACAGAAATAATAACATACTAGGATGCGTTAGCCCTGCTTGTAATGCATTGGCAAAGGAAGTGAGACCCCAGGTAGAATACTGTGTTCAGTTCTGGGTGCTGCACTTCAAAAAAGACATGGAGAATCTTGAAACGGTCCAGAGATGAGCCACAAGAATGTCATCATCGACAGTCCCTCGAAGTAGAGGATGACATCCTTCAGGCTTGATGGGTCCTCAGGTGGCTGAGGAGCCTGATTCTGGATACACACATTCTTCAGCAATGGGGGCATGTTGTTGCACTGGGGAGAGGGATTTGCAGCTCCAGGTTGGTCTCTTTCCTCCACTGCTGCCATTCCACCTCAGTATCAAGTCATTGAGCCTTGAAGTGGTGCGTGCCTTGGTAGACCAGGTGGTGCCACACCGAACGGTCAGCAGCTTGCTCCTCCCAGCCATTGGGGTCAATGCTTCTGTCAATGCTTGAGGGCAACTGTGAATGTGTCTTTGTACCATTTCCTTTGGCTGTCCTTTGAGCACTGGCCAATGGAGAGCTGGGAAAAGAGAATCTGGTGAGGGAGATGGTTCTCAGACATCTGGATGCAGTGGCCCATCAATCAGAGTTGATTTCTCAAGAGCAAGGCTTCGATGCTGGTGGATGCAGCTTCATGGAGGATGTTTGCACTGGTCCAGCAGTCCTCCCATTTGATCCCCAAGATTCAATTCAAGCACCACTGGTGAAAGCTGTTCACCAGGGAGCCCCAGGGAAGGACAAGAAGCAGTGGCCATAAACTGTTGGTAGATAGTTTCAGGAAGAACTTCTTTACATAGGGTAACCAGGATCTGGAATAGACTTCCCAAGGAGGTGATGTAGTCCTCAACCTTGGAAGTCTTCAAGAGGAAACTGGACAGACACCTTGCTGGGATAATCTGATCTCAAAAATATTCCTGCCCAGAGCAGGGAGTTTGGGCTCAACAATCTTTCAAGGTCCCTTCCAGCCCTTAATTTCTGTGATTTCTATGAAAGCTCCAAGGGACAGCTATGCTTAATTAATGAATACCACTGCATCTAAGGCAAGCTAATGTCCAACCTAGAATTCTGACATACTGCCCCTGTTTCCCTGAATATCAGACAGGGTTTGTTGTAACTGCAAACAGATGTTTTCACATATCTTGAATGCTTTCCATTGTAATTGAAAACACAGAGAGAACTGCATGGCTTACAGTTTCACAGTGGACATTTCAAATGCCCTATATATGGGTGTTTTCAGGTTAGAATCAGAATTCCACTCCTGCTTCATTAAGATAAACCAATTAGTCTTTTTTAACTGGGAAGAATGGAGACTGTAGAGCACCTAGATTTTCATTACATTTTCCCTCTAAAATTCAGGACTATGCCAGTGAGTGGCATGAAAGCTATAATTCCTGGTCTATAATATGATTTTGTAATTAAATGAACATAAAAATATTAATTAAAACAGGGATTTACTAGCCTAGTGTTTCTGTGCTACAGTACGGGCTTTTAGCATTTAGTAAACAGCTAATTATACTGTAATGCAGGCCTTTTATATTGTTAATTATCATAGAAGAAACAGCCCAACAATAATTTGCTAGTCAGTACACCTGTGAGGCTTAAATGAGAAAATTCTCTCTTATCTCAGCAAGGAAGTAATTGATTTCAATGCACTTAAAGATATAATACCAATTGCTGCATGTTTTTCTCCCTTCACTTCCTTCAAAGAGCTATCACTATTTTGTTAGTCATATAAATTGAATCTTGAAAGTCCATTTAACATTTTCTCCCTTTTACGAAGCCCAGATCTTTGTTATAGAAATGGGTATGTATGCCAAGTGAAAAATAGCCAGAGGCTGGAGTTGCATTACAGATCAGTGCCTGAGCCTTTCACTTCCTGTTTCTGTTTAGATATCTGCATTCATATTTTTCCTATTTCATTGATAACCATTGTGACTTTGCTAAACCAGAATGAGAGAAAAAATCATACTTTTAAATAAGGTGTCAAAATAGAGGGCACACAAGTCTTTCTTGGAAGGCCATTGTGGCAGGGCACTATGTGTGCCTGCCACTTTAAGGCCCTGGAGCTGGCAACCTCCAGGTGCCTAATGAGGGCAGCCATTTTAGGCTCAGGGATGCCTATATAAACAAGGCAGTTTGGCTGCTGGAGGGGAGGCAACAACATTGCTGGCCTGAGAGCTTCTGAGTTTCATTTGGAGATAAGAGAGGAGCTGTAGGGGATGGTAGGAGGCTCCTGGTCCTGGGTATGACTGGAAGCTACACCCTGCCGGGAGTGGGTGGCCTGGTGGGGCTCCCAGTGTTGCGGGAGCCCCCAGGAAATACCAGGCCAGTGATCATCCCCGTGAAAGGCAGGTCAGGGTGCCTTAACCCCTAGCCCTCACCTTAGGGTGGGTCGCAGTACACCGGAGGTAGTTGTGGAGGTTTGAGACCCCGAGGAGAAGAGTTGGGGCCAGGCATGGCTACAGCCACCTGAGCCCACCTGTGGAGGGAAGCCCCGAGACCCCAAGTACAGGGGGTGTTACGAGCAGTGTGGAGCCCCCCAGTGTGAGGGGGGCAGCGCGTGGAGCCCTGTGAAGGGAGAGTGGGGCTCAGCCAGAGGGCAAGAGAGCTGAGTCCTGGCTCCAGGAAGTCCTCCAATTCTGGGAGGCAGCGTTTGGGTCAAATATAACACCAGTAGTAGCACCATGACCTGCTGCCTTGGGGAGAGTGAGAGTCCCCTGTGAGACCCTGGGGCACCAGTTGAGGTGTGAGGTAACCCCAGCTCCCCACATCTGTGGAGGAGGTCCCAGAGAGGGGGACCCTGGGATAAGAGTATGGGTCATACATCAAGGCCTGCCAGAGCTTCCCCTGACTGGCCCAGGTGGGGGCCAGGATCTGGAGAGTCAGAAGGGCAAGAAGGCCCACCGAGAGGGATGCCCAAGAGCCAGGGGCCTGGGGTCCCAACTGGCCTGGAGCTAGTGTGAGCCAAAGGTCCCAATGACGGGACCACACCCGAAGGGGAACTGGTGGCAGGGAGATGTGTGACCCAGTATGACAGCGGCAGAGTCCGTCTAAAGGGAGGAACTCAGTTGGGAGTCCTACAGCAGGATTCTGGGCCCCATCATGGGGGACTGGCACGTATGAGAACATCAGGATGTCATCAGCAAGGCTTGGGCTGCGGTGTAGGGAAGGAATGGAGCCGCAGATAGCACCCCCTAGCAGCAGGGCAGAAAATGAGCAGCCTCCCGCCTAATTACATCTATTAAATAATTAATTAAGACCAAGGCATGGTGGTCAAGAAGGCAGGTGGTTAGCCCAAGAACAGGTGGGCAGGCCTCATGGAGATCGGCCTGGTAGCCCCCCTGATACAGCCATCTCCTATACCAAGTCAACTGAAGATATGTGAAATCAAATTTAATTTTTAAAAATGGACCAAAAAAAGCCATGTATGTTTACAGATGCCTTGAGGCATATTAGATTCACCCTATCCACACTTCAGGAGAGCCACATATTACTCTGTTCTAAAAGCAGTTGAAGAAGGAACATAAAAATAAACGGTCAAGGCTTGATATTTTGCCTTTTAATCGGAACTTTGCCTTAAATTTAAGTTATAATTACAAACACAATACAGAGCTGACCTACAGCTGTTGTCTTCCTTAGTGTTTGCCTTGTAACAATAATAACATCATGCACATACAAAGCATCTGTCATCCATGAGTCTTGACAAGAGTTTGCCAGCTCAGGATTAGGTCCAATAAAGGAGATGGACTTCGTGGTGCCAGAGTTACAAAAGTGGTGCCTAAATCTAAAGTTACAGAGCTGAAAACCCTTAGTTTCTGTCTATCCCTACAGAAACCTGAAGTTCAGAGATGCCAAAATTTGTGATCCTAAACTTTCCAATCACCCAAAAGTTCTACTGCTGCAGGTACAATGAGCCTGAGCAGGGCCAAGGGCTTTTGAGGGACTTGACCTGGTAGGAATTCTCAGATCACACACACAGGAACTGGTTGCATTGGCCCCTGCTGCTTCCTTTCAAGACATGATCAAAGGGAGGAGACAGTAATGGAGGGATGGTTAGAGCACACACCCCAGTGTTCTTGGGTTCAGTTCTGCCCTCCACCTCAGAGTAAACAAAGCCATATCTGTGTCCTAAGCAGAATGCTATAGACTACAGGGTGTTTTAGGTAGGGAGTACTTGTTACCCTCCTGTTTCAACATTCCCAGGCCAAAAAGGGTACATACCATTGACCTGCTTCTGTAGCCCAGTGATTAGGACACTCTGTGTTTGGGCAGAAGATCTGTTCCAATCCCTAGTCCCTAGAGTATGCCTGAATACTTTTAATAGAGAATAATTGACTATTTATTATTAAAATACAAGCAGTTCTGAAATCTGGGTCTCCTCCTCTCAGATGAGTGCCTTGACCTCTCACTCTCTTTCTGACCCAATGACTCTTGAACTCAGACTTATTGACTTACATTTAGATAATATCTTTGCATTTAGGGGCCTAATTCCCATTGAAATCAATAGGATCTATGTCTTAGGAGTATGAATGGTTCTGAAAGTGAGGCTCCTATATGCTAAAAATGCTTATAAAAACTTTACCCTTACAACAACTGTTACAAAAAGAATTTCAAAGGTCACAAAAACCACTCCTACATCTGGAAGTCAGGAATACCAAGGGTATTCAATTCACTAATTTAAAAAAAAAAGGCTCTGTAGCACATCTCTCACCCCCAAATTGTGTTTTGAGGCTCTTTCAAATATATTAGTAATACAACCACCTATGCAAACAGTTTGACTCTAAATGAGGAACGTTGTCTTGAATTTATCTCTGGGTAGAGCCTAAGCCATGTCAAAGCATCCTTCATGCTGCCATATCAGTCTGCCATCTAAAGCATAATGTCCTTAGGCCAGCTTGCTATCATTTATGTTGCATGTTATTCAGATTATCAAGCAATGAGACTTTCCAATTTATGTAACACAAATTCCACAGATATAGTCATATTTATTACATGAACCATAAATTGTGATACATTTATACAAGAATGGAAAAGATGTGTGTTCTCTTCTTCCCCACAAAAGGAAGTGATACATTTTAAAGGTATCATTAATTAATCCTTCCTCCGGGCCTCCCAAAACATCCTGCCTTCTCACTTTCATCTTTTATACTGCAAGCTCTCCAGGGTGTCTTGCACAATATTGTCTTGTGCAGGTAACATAATAACTAATTATCCTTTTTAAAACCTATTTGTAAATATGTCTTCTCTCCAAAAGAAGAGGGAGTGTTATAGGCATTTTTGTTTGCTTGTTATAATTACAACCAACCTTGGCAGCTCTTAGTTAAGCAATCATCTTGTATCCTATCTTCTTTTCTTTGCCAATCCCTTGCAGTCTAGGATGATTGTCTTCCATGACTGTCTTATCTGTGTGCCCAAAGATGGTGGATGAGGCCTATCTGGGATCAACAAACTTTACTGTAGCTTGGACATGTGTTTCCATGTGAGGTGGTTGGTGCTGGATTTCATAACACAGTGTTTCTGTTTCTCCCCCTTTTCTGTCTGCTGTTGTTGTCATGAGATTTCAAAGTACTGAGATCTCTGCACCAGACTCTTCCTCCATTTGGGGCAGTCCTGGGCGATAGTCTCCCATTGAGTTGACATCAATGTTGCAATTTTTTAAGTTGGTCTTGAGGATGTCCTTGAAGCACTTTCTGTGCTCTCCTCTTGCACGTACGCCTTGGCTGAGCTGGGAGACTAAATCTTGCTTTGGGAATCTAGAGTCAGACATGTAGGTGGCACAGCTGGTCCAACGAAGTTGATGATCATTGCCTCAATACTTGTGGTGTTAGTGTCCTCCTGCTAGCAGATATTGGTGCATCTGTCAATACTGCTTCATTTTTTCCATTGCACATGCCTCTAATATTTTCATTCTTTCATGATTTTGTAAAATATTTTTGGTCCTTTTTACCAAGAATGAATGGTCAAAACTAAGAGTGATTTTTATTTGCCTTTGTCAGATAAAGGTGACCCCTTGGCAACAGGGTGTCTTTACTTTTGTTAATAGAAAGCTTACTTCAGAAAAATACGAAGTTAGCAAAACAACAATTTTTAATAGTTTATCTTCCCTCTGCCTGTCTCAAGCAGACTTTTGTCCCTCATACTTAGTACCTTTGTATTTCCAAGTGTACTTCACTTATACAGAATGTTTAAAAAGTCTGTACAATTAAAATTATATAATAGAAAACTAAATAGTTGTATTTCTGAGTCACTTTGCTATTCAATAGGGTCACTAAAACACTTGAGCAACCAAACATGAAAGAGACAAAGAAACATAGCCAGTCATAAAACGTTCCATTAAATAGTACTTTAGAACACTGCATCTTCCAAAATGACATTGTTGTTTATGCACCTCTACCCACAGTAGCTTTCTGAAGGCTGTACATCAGTCTGCTGGTAGTTTTCTCTACGTTAAAACTCATGGGACCAAAATTGTATATTATACACACTGAATAACACATTCTAGCTCATGCATTCTGTTCAATATGACATCAGTCCTGGGTTCTTCATTCATAATATTTAACTTATAATTATAGATTAAAGAGGAAAGTGAAGCATCTGCAGTTAGTAAAGCCTGCCATGTTTGTAGCTGAGTTTGCATACAATAATGAGCAATTTATAATTTCACAAATAAATGTTGTGTTTACAAGTGAGTAGCAGTTGACTGAATATTCACCAGTATCTAGAATTTACTTCTAGATTAAAAATAATGTAAGTTTCGATCTATAACTATGACTAGGAAAAATACTTCTGCAGTTCACCTGAGTATGAGTGTATTGAGCTCAGTCCTAGACAAGGTTATTATGCATGCATGGTTGAAGCCATTGAAAGAATTCATGTGTGTCATGTTAACTCACCCATTGGCAAAACAGATGTGTAGTACATCTCTGGATACACAAACTCCAACATACAATATAGCTGTCTTTATGCAGTCCTACAGTCAGTTCAGCATGAGTACCTGCCCCCATTTCTTGCCATTTTAACCATTTCAGACAGCCCTTAGGAGTGTTAGGTTTTAAAATAGCAAATTAAATAAAAACCTTACACACAGACAGCTGATTCCAGTCAACTCTGTGCAAAGCGCAGTTTAAGTGGGTAGATTAGCATTAAGAGCTTGTGTCAGTGTTTCAGTTCAGCAACTTGCTGTCACCAGTTTCCAGCAGTGAAATCAACAACATGTACCAAGTTTTTTTCATGAATAATAATAGGTGGGACTATTGTAACATACTCTTGTTTTGAATTTAATTTTCCCCAGTTTGTGAGGACTGTGCATGAAAAAGCACAGAGAACCAGTTTTAAAGCATGAAAGATCACATGTTTGATATTTGTTTCCCCATGCTGTGAACCCAGGGAAGTTAGAGTTGGTCATCTCATTATTTAGACTAATGCCTCAAAAGCATTTAATGTTTTACTTTAGGTTAATCACATTAGCAGTAATGTAATGCATCTACAATGGCCTGGGCTTCCTTCCAAAGTTGTGCTTTTTATGTTCAAGGAAAATAAAGAAACAGCCACCTAAACTGATTCAGAGAACAAACATTATACTGCTGTAAGAATCACTGACATAATTCACTGGAGGGAACTGTTATTTCTGAGCCAAGAATTAACTAGCTTCATCTGTAGGAAATTGTCAAAATACATCTGCGCACTTTCTTTTTCTTATGCAGATCTTTTATAAAGTCAATTCTCATTTTTCCTGGCTGGTGAAGTTCATTAGTAGTTTACGAAAGATGCCAACAAAATGGCCTAATTCCTGACTCTTCTCTCAGTTCCCCTCCTCACCTTCCCCCACCACCATCACCCGTTGTTTTGTTTTTTTAACTGCATTTATCTCTGTAGAGTTCATAAAAGTAGCAATTGGGACACTTAGGCAGTTTTTTCACTATGTGCAAAAATTATTCTTGTGGTTTGGTATTGTTTCTGTCACTTAGCATTAAATGAAAATATGTTTTTAATCATGTTTCAGATTGGGTTTTTTTATTAATAGAGTTTCAGTCTTATGTAATGAGCATTTGATATGCTGAATTCCTCATAGTGCAGGGAGGACTGTGGTGATGATGAACCTCTTTAAGTGTGTGTCTGTCTGATTAGTGTACTGCTCTGTTATTGCAAAGATCATAGGAGCAAGCCTTTGTATATGTAGCATTTTGTAACATCTTGAACATCCCTACCACAGACGTGCAAAAAACACCTAGCATCAGCACCGGTCCCTTTTTCAGTCTGATCACTTGCCAATAATGCTTGTAGCCTGTATGCAGACTTATACTGGGTATTGTTAAAAACATAATGTCATTTGACTTATGGTAATTGAAGTCAACTTATGCAGTTTCAAAACCCTTTTTTGTTTTGAAAACAATATGTCACAGTATTGTGAGCTTGATGGCACACAGGACCATCACCTTGTGGTAGCCTTGTTGCTTTGTGCTGTGATCCTATCAGATCTCTTAAGCAAAGCTTAATTAGCATGTCCTAGGTCACTACTCAGATGGGAGACCTCCATTAACTATCTAGGCATTCGTGGAGGTGGTGCAAGTGATCTGGTAGGAGGTATTCTTCTCTCTGGGTCATCACTACACCAATGCTCCAGTCAGTGTTAAGGACTGCTGTAATGCTAGAAGTGCTATCTTTCAAGTGAAACAAAACTGAAGTTTGTAAGAATTAAAGATCAAACAGCAATTTTACCAACATCAGATTTATGTCCAGTATACTTACTAGCCAAGTTGTGGTACATTGTGTCTGCTTCCATTTCTCTTGTAGCTGTAGTTTGAATATTACTATTATTTGAGTTGCAGTATAATTTACTTCCCATCCTAAAGACACATACCTTTGGAACCATTTCAAAAGGGAAATGATTCAAAAGGACAGCATTTCTTGCATTCTAATTGTTACATGGGGACAACCTGGAACAATGCAAATGTAGCAAAATGGCTCCAACTTTAACCCTGGATGAAACAATGTTAAAGATGTAGCAGTTCTGCATTTGTATCATTCCCAGCGGGTGGGAATGTAAGAGCTATTGCCCTTTTGAAACATTTCCCTTTCCAAGTGCATGTTTGTCCATACCTTTAAACTGTTGTTCAGTATTGCTGAGTGCTATGAAACAGTTACTACTACTCAAAACTGGAATTGTATGCCATAAAAATGTTAAAGCAAGACCCAATTTGCCTCACTTTGTTCATTTTCTCATAAACAATTGATCTCAGGACAGTTAAGCACTTCTGATGTACATGCAAACTAGTTGCTGTGAGGTAAAAGGGACTGGGGAGGATTTTATGGTACCAGCCTCTCTCTCTGGTAATGGTCCATGGGCATGTTTCTACCCTAATAAGTAAAAGCAAAATCATTTTAGCTCTCAGAAAGAGGTAAGATTAAAATGGCCATCACACAATCTGTATGACTCCAATAAAGAAGCCCCAGGAGTGCTGAGGGGACTTAGAAAAGGTTAGAGATGGGATCTGCAGAAGCATTCAGTGTTGGTCAGCTCTCCTACCATTTATATTGACTTCAATGGAAGCAGTTAGGCTCATGCTGAGAGCTTTGAAAACTTTGCTCTCATATTACAATTCAGACTCTATCTGCAAGCCATAGGGAGTGAGCTAAAACAAGAGGTTGGGAAAATATGTGCTCTGTTTTTATAATGGCAGATACAGAAGCACTCAGTGCATACAATTCCATCCATAATGATTGGGTGGGAAAACAGGAGATAAGAAAGCTGTGAAGAAGTAATAGAAAGGTATGAAGACATTTATGTTCACAGAAAAGACACTGTGTGAAAAACGGTTTCCAGAGAAGGATACAGAATAAGGAAAACTAGTATAGGAGTCTGTCACCAACTTTAAACTAAAAGGTTAGTCATTCAAATTTGAACTAGTAAAAATACATTCTTATTAAAAACTTTATTTTCCTTCCTCTCTCTCTTTGTGAAGTGAAACTACAACAAGAAAATAGCTAAGGAAACAGTTCTTCCGGGAAACAGATCTGTAAAAGTTGAAAAGTAAGTAGCTTGCCAGGCTGTGTACTAGAATTTAAATAAAAGCTCTGGAAAGAGAAATGGAGCATGTGGCTATAAGCAGCTAGAGAAATAGGGGGAAATGTTTGCAGAAAATAAAAATGCAAGGAACAAAAAAAAATGTACAGTAAGGGGCAGTTTCACTGCAGCTAACATCAGTATAAATAATTGTACTGTGTAGCATGTTGTTTGGCAGAGCTGCCCTGGATTCTGAGGCATTATGCAGACATCTTAAAAATTGCTGAATGAGTTATATGATTCCTGATCTAAAGGAACAAAAGGGCTAGTAGTAACTGCAGAATAGGGTACACATAGTCTTTTGTGAATAGGAGGTAGTTCCTAGAAGAAGCTTTTGATCCCTCCAAACATAGATATAATAGGACAGGAAATAAGATGGATTCCTGTGGGACTCCACAAGTGAGGACTTTGAGGATGCAACATAAAATTATGCTCACTGGGGAATCAAGAACTGCCATATTTGCAGCGGAAACACTTCTGTTGAAAGAGGGTGTGTAGTGGGGTTTGAAGCTAAAACAAGCAGAAGCTTGGATCTAAACAATGTATATTTTGGGAGGGAGAAATCAGATATTGGCTCCAAAGCCTGCAGCATGGTCCTCTCTAGTTATTCTACACTGTCCTTTACTTCAGAAGCAGTTGGCAGTTTCTTTTGGTGGATCATGGTGTATGCATGAAGACCACCCAGACCTTCAATGCATATACCTGGGCAGGATTTTTCAGAGGAGTGGAGGCTGCCCAGACCTTCCATCAGGCCACTGAGACAGAATCCAGAGACCTGACGGAGTCCAGATGTTTGTGCCTCCATGGCTGTAGTTGTATAAGTGTCTGGGAATCAAGCCCAGGTCTCCTGTGTAGTAGGCAAAGATTGTACCACTGAACTACAGGGGATCCTGCAGTTTCTTTTAATGATCATAATACTACAACCATGAGAGGTCATAAATAAACTGTAGATTCTTCATGCTCTCAAGGACTCCTGTTGAATTCAGTGAATTACAACCCAGCTAGTAAGTAAGAAAAGAATCAGACCCATGGTATAATTCCTTAGGGTTATATTTATTAATTGGGTCAGCTCTCTAGACAAGTAAAGTTTTAGGTCTAACAGTCCTGAGTGTCCTCTAAAAACTAGGATGAACTTGGCAGACAACTCAATGATACAGCAGAAGAGAAAATCTTACACAGGAAACTTAAATTTACCATTTAATTATTCGGAGACAAGATCACTCTTCAAATGCATATAAATAGATATACTTCAGTCCTTGAGATACCAAGGACTCAAAAACATCCTACAGATGTTCTGATGTAGTATGGATTCAGTTCTAGAAATCTTTGAAGCCTGGAGTGAAGGCAAATTGTTTCTTTTGGCTAGCACCAGATTCTAAGTCTCTTTCTGGCAGTACTAGAAAACAGTGATTGGGGATTCCTGATTATTCACTCAGCATGAAGCTATCCCCACATGGTGTGCAACAAGCATAGTGCCCCATAGGCTGACTAATGTAGAAGCCATGGCTAGAGTATCCCTGATTAATGAACTGGTGAATTCATCATAAAAGCTTATGCTCCCTATATGTATTATTTGATTTATAAGGTGTATATCTATCCTGCATTCTGCCTGACTTCAGACTAATACAGCTAACTACCTCTCCTGTATCTGTGCCAAAACCCCTCCTCCAAGTATAAATAACATGTCCTAATATTACTGTAATTTATACCAGGGATTGAGACAAAGATGCTGCTAAATCTTAACTATTTCACTGATTATTAAAGGAAAGTAACGAATACAGTAAATGAAATCCATCCTTATGCAGAAGGCCCAATAAGACCCTTTAAACTTCAACCATTGTTAGACCTGCTCAGTTAGCTCTAAGTGTTATCTCATGGCACCATGAAGGAGTAGAGTATGAATATTTATATTTTCTGATCTGACCTCTGAGACTATTACTGTATCTATAACGATAAAAATATGATATGATATATGCAGATTCCTATGCCAGCTAGAGTAGTCTAGACTGAAGGTCTATCGTGTAACAAGCAGTCTGTCTGTGACAAAGTAATGAGGAATGTAACAAGCAACATCTGACATTCCCTTACCCCAGAATCATAGACTATTAAAATAAACTTCCAATGAATGTGAAGGCAGACAAACCCTAATTGTTACTTTGTCACAGTAAATGAACTAAATGCTCATTATTTTGTTTTCTGTCAACCTTCATGTTCACTTTATTTCACTGCTCTATTATTCACATGTACTTCCAACAATTTAAATTATTATTTCAGAAAGTGCCGTGGAAGTATGTATTATACAGATTGTTTTAGCCTGCTATAGTTCATAGTTTTAAGACTACCCCAATTATCCACCATGGGTAGGGCTATACTGCAGAGATATCAAAGTAAGCCTTAAATTCTAGTGTGGGCACCAGAAGCAGTATAGTTGCATTTTCACAGCAAGCTTCAAGGCTATTTAGCCCAGGCAGAGTGATATACTAATATGACGCTTCTGGTGCCTGAGCTAGCTCTAAATAACATATGGGTATGTCTACATAGCCCTGCATTGTGCTATATAGGCATATCCTGTGTTATGCCAGTATGACATCAGTGTATTTTCAGGGATTTCAGTGAAGTCGCATTGAAGTAAAACTGGATTATTTAAATAGTCAGTCAGATATAAGGTGTTTCATGTGTAATCATCTAGCTCACTGTTTCATGAGACTTTGTGCTGTTATTTAAATAAGGGCAATATGAATCCAAATTGGGTATAAAACACCACTTTTCTTATTTGTTAGCATTTTGCATTCACTTGAACGCATGTAACTTACAACAGGGGTGTAGGGCAATAGGGAACTGTTTTAAGTACTGTACTTGGACAGTGGTGGTATTCAAGCTTTGAATCAAACCTTGTTAAGTACCTGGTGGACAACCTATAACTCCATATCCAATTGCACAATCCACCTTCCCTTCCATTCAATATCTCATGACAACTCCGGTCGTTGCCTATTTGGACGGTTATATTACAAAAGTATGTGTCACAGTTTTAGTTGTATTTTAATGTGATGAAACAGCTACAAATATTGGGGACAACACCATGCAGCCCAGCAGCTCCCCACAAGCCACCAGTAAGTATTCCATGGCTCAAAGCTTCCAAATTAGTATTCTGAATTTATTTACAAACAAATTATCTGTCCAGTTCTCACCTGTATGAAATTCAAAGTCCAGACCTCAACATTTGATAAATATAGGTTTTGGTCTTTCCATTGCCTAGTTTCCATAGGTTGAAATCAAACTCTTGATTTATTTTGGTATGTGAGAGAGAATGTATAATCCACATAACAAACAGCTGTCATGTCCATTTAGGAAGTACCATTTACATGATGATTTCCCTTAATCCTTCTCAGCAAGAATTTAAACTAATTTGCTCTTACTCTTATGAACCAACAGTGATTATTCTGTCTTACCCTTTATTGCTTTTTTTTAATTTCACATTTTAAACCAAGGTGTTTTCATATTAATTTGAAGTAGCACCTGGGTTGAACTCAGACCCACGGGATTTATGTCAATCACAAGATTGTAGCACAGTAAAAACACTGTTGAAAGCATTTTCTTAGGCTACTATGGAGAGGTAAAAATATAAAAAGAAAATGAGAATCTAGGTGTCAGTTTGTTAACAATACAGATCACAGTTACTGCCAATTGTGGACAAGAATAATGGCCTAAGCAATCATTATTTATCTTGAAGGTTTTTTTAATTAAATTTTAATGATTTATTAAAAATAGTGAAACAATCTCCTTTAGATTTTGTTCATGTTTCTAGTCTTTACAGTTAATAATTCTGTACTGACTGGAATATGTTGGTGATGGATAGCCACAAGCTACAAGTTTATTCATGCAAAAATATTCAAGACTCCTGTCACAAATGCTGTTTAATGGCCATCTTGAGAAATTGGGTTATAAATCATTTAAACAAAATCTCTTCAAAGTATTCAGGTTTCTGGACATCAGCTAAGCCTCATGCAAGTTTTAGTTGCATTTGGACGGCCCTTGGAGACCCATGTTATTGGGTACTAGCTACCTTTGGAAAATGAACCATCAGTCAAGACAGTGCAAAGGTATCTAGTACTATTGTTTGGGTTTTTTTATGGTAGTGCCATGAGGTTCCAACCATAATCCTTACAACTTAAACAGACAAGCAATGAGACAACCAATGAGACTCATTTTACAGTGGGAGAACTGAAGTAGGCAAAGAGGGCCCAGATGCTGTGGCAGAGCTGTATTTTGAAGGCTGACCTCCTAACTCCCAGCCAGCTGCCTTAATAACAAGAAAATCTTTGTGAACCTGAAAATGTTCCTCATTTGCCTGCATATTGCAAGCTCTATACTTCTTGAATTGCCTCTGTTTCTTTTCTGATTCAGCATAATGAAGTAAAAGAGATGTTAGCTAATTCTGTGTCTCATCTGGCAGTCCCTACTTAGATCATGAAGATGGTACCTCATAGGAAGAGTGTTACTCACATTAGGGTTTTGCTTCCTTTGTAAATCTTCCCAAGCCCGATGTTTTGCCCATTATACTATGAGCTTAACCCATTTATATCTGGATACCTGTGCTTGAGGTTTAACTTCAGTGATTAATGTTGAAAGATGTAGTCAAGCAGGCACTGAGGAATAAGTCTCCCTAAAAGAACATTTAGGCACCTTGGGTGCTTGTACGTGTAACACCATTAACATGTACACATGGTGAAAATGTCACTGTGTGTGGCTTAATGGCATCAGAGTGTACACATGCAAGATTGGGGTTTTTTTAATTACCTTGCATCATTGCAAATGAAACTACATCTGGATGTAGTTTCATTTGCAATATTGCAGCTATCAGCTCACCCAGCTGTGAGAGGCAGGCAGGCTCTGCAGAAAAAAGGGATCAGGCCCCTCACCACTTCTTCCTTCAGCAGGTGCCTGCTGAAGGCAGAAGCAGTGAGAGGTCCAATCCTTTTTTGTTTTCCAGCAGAGCCTACCCACCTGCAGCACCTAGCCTGCTATCAGCTTGCCCAGGCAGCCCTGGGGGGGGGGCACTGCCACTGCAGAAGGAAGGATATGGGCCTCCCACCATTCAACCTGCTGGCAGCTCACCCCCTGGTCATGGGCAGGCTCTGGCTCCAACAAAAAACAAAAAAAAGGCCCCTCACTGTAACGGAACAGAAAAATTGAAACAGTTGAGTTGTCAGGGTTTTATTCTATGCCCCACCATTTCAATTTAAGGGGCACAGAATAAAATCTTGGGAATTAAACCCCCACAACATGTACATGTGCCCCTGGACCCTAGAGTGAAAAACTACAGCCCTAAAGTAGGTATCTGAGGGTATGGGCAGACATTCATTTGAAGTGCTCCAAATCCTGCTCCAAATTCAGAGTGTTTCAGCACTGTTAAGAGATGCAGGCCCTACACCCTCTCTTAAAATGCTTCAAAGTGGCCACATTAATGATTCTTCAAAATGGTGGCAGAGATCTATTGCAGGGGTAATCTCCAGATAGATTTAGAGAGAAGTCCCAACGTGCCTCTAGTCTCTTGAAGTTCCTAAGAACAGTTGAGCACACAGGGGAGTGTTCAGTGGCTTTCCACCCTGCTCTCTCCTCACACCTCTTCCAGGAGGGTGAGCGAAGACACAGAACATAATTGTATGTAGGAAGACTGGAGAGTGCAAACATTTCAGGAATGCTTCCAAATGAAGTATTTCAAAGATACTTCTCGTTTTCTCAGAATCATTTTTAAAGCACTTCACTGGGCATGAACTTCTGCACCCTCACTGTTCATAGCACTTCAAAAGCACTTGGAGCTCTTCAAGCAGAACATCTGTCCATGGCTTGAGCCTTCTAAACCAGCGTTTCTCAACCCACGGGTTGCAACCCAAAAGAAAATATGAAAGGATTGTGAATAAACTTTAAAAATGGATCAACAAATTTAAAAATGGATTCTTCTTTAAAGGAGAAAAACATGGGAAACTACATCACAGCCTGCAAGGGGCAGCTTGGGATCCTCCATGCCTTACACACATTCCACCCAACCCTTCACATCCACACAATGGGCTGAGGGCAGCAAATCGGGAGTGAAGGTTACTGGGTTGGGGCTGGCCACTGATGTTTACAGATGGGTCCTGGTACTAAAAGGTTGAGAATCACTGCTCTTGACAGTGCATGAGGAGAATAGAGTCCCTCAGTGAAATTCAAACCACTACCACAATGAGCATGGAGCTCCCTGAATTATTCTACCGCTTCTGGGACCATAGACACTTCATCTGGAGCTGCAAGGAAGTGTCTGTTAAATGAGTGTCTGTTAAATGAGGGTTCACAGTCCAGATATTTCCTTTTCAAACCTGGAGTATGTCACTCTTTTTTTTCTTTTTCTGAAAGTCAGCTGGGCATAAACTGATCATGCTGTTCCCCCTTTTATGCAATCTCTCAGCGGTTAGACATCTTCTGTAGGACATGGGAAACCTGACCTACTGCTTGGTCTACCTTTACACAAAAGTGAGTCTCTCAAATAAATAAACAGCTCTTGGAATAGGGATTGGGACACACATCTTTCCTGTTTCTTACAGGTGGCCAGTGGTGTAACTAGGCCAGGGTGACAGGGGCAGCCATCCCAGACACTAACTTGGGAGGAGAGTCTTGAGGGGCAGGAAAACCTGACACCATCAGCAGCTAGATGATCGCAATCATGCCAGCAACCAAAAGTTGTCACTGCCTCAGGTGTCGAGCCACATCACTTCACTACTGTAGGCAGCCCACAGATGCTCTGGCTCAATTAATCTTGAATGCTGTTTTCTGCGTGGTAGTACAGCTGCAACAGGAAGGATGGAATTTGCCCCCACATCCCTGAACGGCATATAGCTAAGAGGCTAGGACACTTATGTGATGAAAGACGTGAGTTCAAACTCTGTCAGGCCAAAGAGGGAACTGAACCCACATGTCTCAAATTCTAGGCAAGTGATCCACCATCTCCTCTGGCCATCTTTTTATAATAAGGTGGCTGTGACATGCCTACTGGATTGAGCCCTTCAGAAGAGAGAGGCAAAGGAATACCTACCAAGAAAGCTTAGGCATGAAAGAGATGCTGAGCTGCCCAAATTCACTAATGTTAATGCCATTCTGGGCAAGTGCAGAAGTAACATGATAAGCAGCTAAGGAAGAATTTCACTGCCAAATGCTTGAGCACTTAAGGGTCTGATTGGGATTTTAAGTCTTAGACATAAGCACCAAAAGTTCATTTGTAGATCTGAGCCTAGTTTCCCACTCCCTACCTGCCTCCCACAGTTTCACTGTGTACCAGTTTTGCAGTGAGGGAAAGAGAGAGAGTTCTGTTCTAACTGTCTGAAAAGTAATGCATTAGTCAGTATTTTTTTTTCAGAAATAGATTCCAGATTTCTTACTTCTCTTTCCCTTGACAATTTGAGATTTACCTTTCCTTCTGCTTTCATTTCAGACCACATAAAAACAGATCTTATCTACAGCTTTATATTCAGTGACAAATTCTTTTTACTATCAAACACATTCTGTCTGCTGCTGAAAAAAGGATGCATCTTATAGCACAGAGAGATCTACATAAAATCATCAATTTTAAGGGATAATTTAGCACAGCAGAGCACAACTCCTGGTAACAATAATTCCTAATTGCTAGCAATTGGCTCAAGCTACACAGTTCAGAGCCAGATTTTGGACACACCAAATTTTTGGATGCAATATATAATTAGGGCTTATTTCAACTAATTTCCTATATACAGCAAACCAATACAGGGCTCTCGAGACCTGGTTATCTCTATTGACAAAAAATTCTTTTTTCACTTCTAAAAAGTTTGAATTCAAACAGAAATTCCCACAAAAATAATTTTAACCTTTTTGTTGTTTCAGAAAATTTTTTAGAAAATCCCAAAAAATCTTTTTGGAATGTTGACATTTTGATTTAGAATGTATTTATTATGTGTCTAAATTTTCAATTATTTTTATTAATTTTATATTATTTCAAAAATGATCATTTGTATAACTACTACTGATTTCATAGCAGTAAAATAAAAGTTTGCTCTGACACAATAAATGCAAAGCTGTGTTGATCCACAGAAAACAAGCTGTTCTAACTGATAATAAATAGCAGCTCCCCCGATGATTCTAAATGTAAAAGCGGAATAAAATTTTGAAATGAAAACTTGACATTTCAAAATGAAGAAAAAAAGATTTCAAAATTTCCATTTCACAGGAAAATGTGAAAACCACTGCAATAAGCCTAATTTCAGGCTATGACCCAGTAGTGACATATCCACAAACTAAACGTTCATGTCATTTATCATGACCATCAATCAAAAATCAGGAAAGTTGTGAACAACTAACGGAAGAATCAGCTAATGTGGCAGGGAGGCATTAATCTGGGTTTTAAAAAAAACAACTTGGAAAGCATCTATGAGTGGCTTTATCCAGTGGTGTCAGCTTACTTATACTTCAACCTGCATCACACCGGGGCTGAGGGACAATCCACTGAATAATATTCCATTTTGACAACATTTAAAATCCCTTAGAACTTAAAAATAACTTTTGAAATGCCCTCCCTGCTCCCCCTTCTGCTGTTGTTGTAGCATTATATTAGGACTCAAACCACATTTTCTTGCCATTTTAGGTTTGCCATCCAGTTCCTTATTTCTTACTTAAATTTGTCTCTTTCTATAGTTGTAGTCTGCTCATGCACAAGCAATTCCCATCAAACTAAGTACTTCACTGAGCTGTATAGTATTAAATTCTGAAAGAAATAATGATTGAATAATACCTATGTTCATTTTCATCCCTTATTTTCTTACCATTTCCTTTTAAAGAAAGAAAAGACAAAAGCTAAATGAAGCTGAGGTTTCTGTGACTTGTAAGAAAAAAAACAACAAAGTAATGGCAATATTTCACTGTCTTTCTAAAGATGTAACGTTGCAACACTTCAGGGGCTTTTTAAAGAAGAAAACCTTTTGTTAACTGCTTAGTTTGCTTCAAAGAAAAAGGCCATCTTTTCAGTATTTTTCTGGTCAGCCTTAGATGCTGAGGTTTAGGAGGAAAGGGCACAAAGAATAGAAAGTCAAAAAGAGAAGTTGTTGGTGATGGGGGTTTTTTGGCTGTGAGGAAGGAGAGTAATTGCCATCGTAAATACAGAGGGAGGTTGAAATCCTGTGAGAAGAAAAAAACACTAAGTTTAACGGGATCTGCAGAAAATTGGCAAACTCTAGTACTCTCTGGCATGGAACCAAGTGAAAAGATTAAATGAATTGGGAAAGGGTCTAGAAACATGCAAGAGACACAAAAATTAGAAAACAACCAAGAAAATAGGGAGGAGCAGAAGCATGGGGAAAAAAGCAGGACCCTACCCAGGAGTGTGAGCCCCAAGTTCTAGGCCAGGGGCAGGCAATTATTTTGGGCAGAAGACCCCTTACTGTGTTTTGGCAAGCCATCAAGGGCCACATGACAGGCAGCCCAGGGCAGATAAATATTAATTTACTAAATTTTTTAGGGGCCCTGCAGGCTGGATAGAATAGCCTGGCAGGCTGCATCCAGCCCCCAGGCCACATTTTGCCCTATTCTAGGCCCTATCATCTGGAGAAGATTTAGGCTTACATGTTGGTGAAGTGCTCTAACCACTAAGCCACAGGCTAGATGTTAGCAACCCTGTTTTCTTGAAGATGACCATTGCACCTTACACTATTCATTGGACAAATTGAATAGGGAGCAGTGCGGGATTTTCCACCCCACTGGAAGCAAGGGCCCATGCTAAAATCAAGAAGCCTCCTTCTATCCATGGAAGCCTCTCTCTCACTGAGCCATACATGCTGGGGCCTGCTCTCCACCTGACCCTACATATCTCCCTTTCTTGGCATTTGGGTTTCAGCTTCAAGGGGAGGGTTAGTACCTCACATTGGAGGTACTAAATTTAATGTGCATTAGAAAAGGCACATTAATGCATGTGTAGATTCACCCTGTGATTGAAATAATAGTACAGGCAAAACCTCTGGTTCCTAATGCATACATTCCTTAGCTTTTTTACATTTACTAAACAGTTCTTTGGGTCTCAGGTAAAATGTTTTCCATTGTCTTAGCTCATTCCCTAATAAACACATCCCAACTCCCCCATACATAGTTGGGCATAACTGACAGTTTCACAACTCCAGTAAGTTTAGAACTGCATGAAATCTAAATTACTTCTGTCCCAGGAGACTGATTCTTTGAGGTCAAGCTAATTAAGTAGAAGAGCGTATGGGGAAGTTCATGTTGCAGCCTCTTGAACTACACCTATCAAGCATAGACTTTCTTTCATTCCCTGATCTGCAAAGACCTTTAACTATTGTACTGCCAGTGTTTCCTCATGGTGATATGTTGTCCCATCTTGGGGGGCGGAGGAACAATGACACCATAGATGGGGCACCTAACTTGGAGTTAAGAAACCTGAGTTAAGAAACCTAACCTAACCGAGTTAACTGGAGTTAAGAAACCTGAGTTTCTGGTCTTCCTAGCGAATTTAGGCAGTTTTTGAGGGCTTAACCTCACGAGAGCCCTTCTGGCCCTACTCCATATGATTCTAAGTCACATCACTGTGTAGAACTTTTTCCCTACCACCGCCTTTTCTCTGTTTACACTTAGGGTTGCATGGGCAAATGCTGTCCTTCACCATGTGTCCATACTGTGCCTAGCACAAGTAGCCCTGATCTCAGTTACTATAGTCACTACTGTAAAGAAAATTATAAATCCAATGTCAAGCTGACAATTAAGCTCTTACAGGCTATTCATGTTTTTCAGTTTAAATGACTTAAGATATGACAATGGTATCCAGGTTGCAGCTGTATTGGTCTAGAGGAAAAAGCAATCAGGACTCGTAGTAGAAATGGTATCTTTTATTAGACCACCAACAAGATTTTTGCAAAAAAAATTCTTCAGTTGCAAGCTTTCAGGCACAAATGCCCTTCATGAGGCACTAGTGAAAAGATTGTGAAAGTTTGTTAACTTGCAGTACCAAAACTTGCAGTTATGCAGAGGTATACACCCCATTTTGGCACAGAAAGTGAAATGCAATTTAGCCCTGTTTGTTCAGGGGACTGTAAATTCAGTGCAAACAGCAACATCTGGAAGAAGGCCAATGTGGTGCCTATCTTCAAGAAAGTGGATCCGACTAACTATAGGCCCATCAGCCTGACTTCTATCCCGGGGAAGATCTTAGAAAAGTTTATTCAAGAGGCCATCCTTAATGGACTGGCCGACGCCAGCATCCTAAGGGATAGCTAGCACGGGTTTGTTGCAGGTAGGTCTTGCTTGACAATCTCATTTCCTTCCACGACCAGGTGACTTATCACCTGGATAAGGGAGAAGAAATTGATGTTATATATCTTAGTTTCATAGTTAGTAGGGTCGGAAGGGACCTGAGCAGATCATCGAATCCGACCCCCTGCCATGGCGGGAAAGAGTACTGGGGTCAAACGACCACAGCAAGGTGATTGTCTAGCCTTGTGTTAAAGACCCCCAGGGTAGGAGCCAGCAACACTTCTCTTGGAAATTGGTTCCAGATCCTAGCCTCCCTGACAGTGAAATAGAGCCTCCTGATGTCTAGTCTGAGTTTACCCTCTGCCAGCTTGTGACCATTATTTCTAGTCACTCCTGGTAGTGCTTGGGGAAACAGGGACCTCCCCAATGCCTGCTGGTCCTCTCTGACTAGTTTGTAACAGGCCACTAGATCCCCCCTCAGCCTTCTCTTCAGGAGGCTGAACAGGTTCAGGTCCCGTAGCCTCTCCTCATAAGGCCTGCCCTGCTGTCCCCTGATCATACAAGTGGCCTGCCTCTGGACCCTCTCCATGTTGTCCACATTTCTCTTGAAGTGTGGCACCCAGAACTGGATGCAGTACTCCAGCTGCGGCCTGACCAGTGCTGAATAGAGGGGGAGTATCACCTCCCTGGACCTGCTTGAGATGCATCTGTGGATGCATGACAAGGTGCAGTTGGCCTTCCTGACTGCATCCCCACACTGCCTGCCCATATTCATCTTGGCATCAGTGATGACTCCAAGATCCTTTTCTGCCTCTGCACTGATGAGAAGGGAGTTCCCCAGCCTGTAGGTATGGTGCTGGTTCTTTCTCCCCAGGTGCAGCACCTTGCACTTGTCAGTGTTGAATCCCATCCTATTCTCGTCTGCCCACCCCTGTAATCTGTCTAGGTCGATTGTAGCCTATTCCTCCCTTCTAGCGTTCCCACATCCCCCCACATCTTAGTGTCATCAGCAAATTTGATCGGGGGCTTTTTACCCCCTCGTCCAAGTCACTGATGAAGATGTTGAACAGTCCGGGCCCGAGGACCAAGCCCTGCAGAACCCCACTGCCCACATCCCTCCAGGTCGAAAATGACCTGCCCACTACCACTCTCTTGGTGACTGTGTAGGTGTCGACACCACAGTCCCCCAGTTTCTTAATGAGAACAGGGTGAGAGACAGTGTCAAAGGCCTTCCAAAAGTCCAGAAAGACTATGTCCACTGCTACCCCTGCATCTAAGGATTTGGTGACCTGGTCGTAGAAGGCCACCAGGTTGGTCTGACAGGACCTGCCTCTAAGCAGGTGTTGGTCACCCCTAAGCATAAGCTCCCCTGCTGGCCCCTCGTGGACATGTGCCAGAATAATTCTCTCAAAAAGCTTACCCAGGATCGAGGTAAGAATAACTGGCCTATAGTTCCCTGAGTCCTCCTTCCTCCCCTTTTTGAAGATGGGAACCACTTTGGCCTTCTTCCAGTCCTCTGGCGCCACAGCAGAGCACCACGAGTGCTCATACAACCATGCCAGGGGTCCCGCAATGACCTCAGCTAATTTCCTCAGCACTCTGGGGTGGAGACTGTCCAGAGCAGCTGATTTAAATACATCCAGTCCCTCCAGAAGTTCCCTGACTAGATCCTCCCTGACCCATGGCCTAGGTGCGCCTCCCCTGGGGCCTGAGGGGGGCTGATCTGGTCCCTGCTCGTGAAAATGGAAACAAAGAAGTCGTTGAATAGGTTAGCTTTGTCATCTGGTGTGATGACCAAATTTCCTAGCGTGTCTTGCAGGGACCCCACGTTACCCAGTACCTTCTTTTTGCCCCCTATGTATTTAAAAAAGGACTTCTTGTTGTCCTTAATCCGGGAAGCTAGTCCCAGTTCCATCTCTGCCTTGGCCTTCCTGACTGCCCGCCTGCATCCCCAAGCAACCGCAGCATAATCCTCCTTGGTGATGGCCCCTCCCTTCCATTGGGTGTACTCCTCCCTTTTAGCTAGAAGACATTCCCGGATGCTTTTGGTGAGCCGGGGGGCTTTTGTGCCCTCCTGTTCCCTTTGGGATTATCTCCCTTTGGGCTTGGAGGATTGTCTCCTTAAGGAGCCAGCATTTTTCTTGGACACCTGGCTCTCCTCTGGGACCTCAGTGTTTCCCCAACTATTCTCCTTAGCTCATTGAAGTCCACCATCCTGAAATCTAGGGCTGCTGCCTTGCTGCAGGCCTTTGCCTCTTTGCACTGGATGGTGAATTCCAGCAGGCAATGATCACTGTCGCCCAGGTGGTCAAGCACCTGCAGCCCCCTCACCAGGTTGTCACCCATGGCTGGCACCAGGTCCAACAAGGCATCTCCCCAGGTGGGGCTGGGCACCTCCTGGGTTAGATGGAGGTCCTGCATTTGGGCTAGGAACCTACATGAGCGGTCAGATCTGGCTGACTGCTCTTACCAGCAGAGTCTGGAAAGTTCAGATCACCCATGACCACATCCTTTGACCTAACTACCTCCGAATTGGACAGATCTTCAAATTGGCCCCATCCCCCACTCACTCTCCCAGCCCCATCATTGGCTGCCCCAACCAGCGCCAGCTCTTTGGGAAAAAAAATGCCCCCAGTCACTGACTGCTGCCAGGTGTGGGGGGGCGATCCCCACTGCCCCATGCTGCATAGGGGACTCTGTCACAAACCCCCATCCCCTACCCACACTTCCAACTCTTTAAAAAAAAAAAAAAAAGCCTACACTCACTGTCTCCTGCCAGGCAGGGGGGGAGGAATTTCCACTGCCCCCCACTGCATGGGGGGCTCTGCCATGAGCCCCCAGAAGCCCCTAGGCTGCTGCAGCAGCCAGTGTGTGCAGCACTTTTATTTATTTATTTATTTGTTTTAAAGAGAGCCAGGAGCTGGGGTGGGCAAGGCAGCCATGGTGGGGGCAGAGACAGTGGGTCAGGGGTGCTCAGGGGGGCTCAGGAAGCAGGCAGGGGTGGGGCCTACTGGGGGTCCAGCTCCCCTCTTCCCCACCCCCTACTTAACAGCCCAGAGTTCGGGTCCAGCTCCCTGCAGCAGTGAGCAAGGACTGCCCAAATCTCCAAAACTCTCCAAATCTTTTCCAAATTGATTTGGAGAGCCTCAGTTGATTCAGACCTTTTAATTGGTCTCCTGATTCTATCAGATTCAGAGATTCAGCCATCAAATTGAGCTAAATTTTCTCTGAATTAGATCAGCACCAGAAGCTTCTCACAGCCCTACTATTCATTCCATCTCTTTGTTAAGTCAGGACTAGGATCATTAGTTTTAAGAAAAATGTGGAAATATTTATGCCTGGAAGACCTGGATTTTTTTGAAGCTAGAGACCTGTGGTAGAAACAAACTGTCTTTTCACTCCTCCTTTCAGGATTTACACATAAAAGCATCCACTTTGCTTCTAGTTCCTGTCTCAGACTGTATAAGAATGAATGCATAATATTTCCAGTAAAGAATGTAGGAGCAAGTAATTGTTAATAATAAATAATTTAAAAATAAATAAATAGGATTTAAGAATAAAGCTGATAGGAAAAAAATATACAAGGAGCAAAACTGTTAAGTGACCTTAAATGAACACCTGGTGAAAGAATACATTTTATCTGTATCAGTAGATTTTGCATTAACTCAAATGGCTTCTCAGGCACTTAGAGCTGCTGGTTTCCTTTTGACTTCAGATCCAGTGATAGGGCTATCCATTGTTATTCCTCATTGCCCTTCTTTCTTCTCACTATGGATATCATCATGAAATGGCCACTTCCACCTAGGCCTCTAATCACCTCTCTAACTATGCACATCAAGCCTCTGTCCAAATCTCATTGTTTTTTCCTACATATTCTCATTAATGCCCAGACTTTATTGTCTGTCCACACTGCTAAAACTGCTATCCAGGTTGTTTCCATTGCCCATCTCATCAATTGTCACAGTTTTTCCCCCTTGTCTTACCTACCTGACACAATTTGCTCTCTTCAGCTTTCAAGAAGCTGAAGTGAACAACATCATCGTCATCAGTTTTCCTGGTGCTGTAATCAGCCTGCAGCAGCTGGCATTGCCTCGGGCACTGCACAGCTGCCCAGGTTGTGGAGCACCCAGTTCCACCTCTGTGTTATTTTCTGCCAGAGATGAGATATGGAGCTAAGTGCAGGACTTACGTTGCAGAAAAAGAAAGGATTAAAATAGCTGTAAGCTGTCTCTTCACCTCCCTCACTCTCCAGATTGCATCCTAGTAAAAGTTACAGTAGCCACATATAGCTACCCTATGGGTCTGCAGCATGTTTGTTGCAGCCTTCCCCTCAACATGCCTCTCCTACTTCCGGCTCTTCCCCAGCATGCTTCCTATAATCTAAGTGCAGATAGTCAGAAATCCTGAGGCTGAATCAATTCAATCTTTGTGGGTTAGCCTGAGCTGCATAGATTGAACTGATAAGCAAGTGAACAGACATTCACTTTTGATTCTGCATGCCTGCAGTGGCCCAGGCCAGATGCCAGGGGGCACTAGAGCATACCCCCCTGCTGGCCTGGAGCAGACAGGTTGGGTCGAGGCTAGCCCCTGCACCTGGGAGGCAGGGGTTTGCAAGAGAGGTGCAAAGCATCCCGGGGTGCTGGGGGACTGAGAGTTAACTTGAATCTGGAGAGGATCTGGGACAGAAGCTCAATAAACCAATTTAACCTAAATCAATGAAGTCTGATAATACATCCATCCAGGTTTGTCTTAAACTGGTTTCAGCCATTTTGAAAGTGGTTTATGTGCACTGAATCTGTTGTGCTACAGATTTGAATCTGGTTTCCTAACACTTATACTGGTTTATGTGTAATTTTTGTCCCTAGCTATGGAGGGGACCTTGGAGGTCAGGCCTCTTGCAGATGCCAACTGTGGTGCCTGCATCAGGCAAATCCTCCCTGGCTAGTTTACACAGTACTTAGAGCTCCTATATACCCCCCTCTGGTCCTTCTACCGTGTGTAAATGTGTCAAAGCCAGAGTGCAGAGCTGATCTTAGCTATTAAGAATGCTGATAAACAGTGCATAATTTCTCATGTAAAGTTACCTTAATGTTCTGGCAATGCCACTACCCTTTTCTTGCCTACTTGAGATTGAGTGATATGATACAAAGAAACATCTCTCTCACATGACCATCTATTCTGCATCAGGTCTTTCACCATTTTTATTTTCTTTATTAGGGTTGATGTAGATCCAGATGAAGATCTGAAACCAGAAACTGCAGGTGAGGTAAGTGATAATGGCATACACTGGATGGGACTATGCTCAATCTTGGACAGTGTGTATTTTTCAACACTAACATAGTCCCTGGATATCTTTAAAATGGGATCAGCTTCTCTATAACAAAGCAAGTACAAAATAATACAAGCTTTGAAATATTTAAAACTGTCTATTGTACAAGAGGCAGGGAAATGTCTTGGGCATGTATTTTTCACTATCACTGACATTGTGGGCTTTGTGGAACACATTATAAATAAATATTAAAACATGTTGAAATATTAGTAAATCCAAAGCTTCCATTAGCTATCACCTGCCATATTCCACATTCCTGGAGATGAAAGATTTCATAATAATGTTTAACTCCCTGGATTAACCAAAGGAAATACATATTATTCAGCATGGTAACTGTGGACATCAGGATAGGTCAAGTTTCTGAAAACATGCATTAAACATTTTTAATGTGTCAGTCTGAACATAAATTTTGGTTATAAACGTGTAAGTCATCAGGGAGACTATTTAAGAAACTGCATATGCTCATCTCTAATTCCATTGTCCCTGCCATGTTCACTCTTTATGTATGAAAATATTTAAAATCCAGCATGGCCTGCATTTAAAAGGAAATCTTGTAAAGATATAGAAAGACACAATGCTGTTGTCAACAATCATATGGGAAAAAAGGGTGCGGGAGGAAGTTAACCTTGTCAGGTACAATGTTAAAAACAAGAAAAAGTAGAATTACAGTGACAATGACTTGGCCTTCACCTCTTACCCACAGCAATTTTCAAACTGTCCTCACTACTGAAATGCAAACACTGTTGAGTTACAACGTGGCAAATCCTTAATAAGGCTCAGAATAATTTAAGGCAAGAAACAAACAGAAATGCTCTACTCATTTAAAACTACAGGGAGAATTTTAGTAAACAGAATTTAGAAAGTTAGCTTAAAAAGGAGCAAGGTGCTGGTGAGCAAGTGTCAAAAGGAAATGAGGTATCCAACCCCCCGTGACATTTTAACTGAACTGAAATTTAAGTTGGGGGCCTAACACTCCTAAAACACCTTTTGATAATCCCATTCTAAAGTGACTAATCTAAGGAAAAGAGAACTAACCACATCCTTGGTTTTCCCTCTCATTCACAGTTGCATGTGTCAGTACAACGTTCCATTTCACCACTCCAGAATACTGGTTTATTATTGAGTTGTTACCTATTCCTTTAGCATGTAAGAGTTTGTCCAAATCTCCTGTCAAAGAAATAACAAGCAAACAAACAAACAGACAAGAGAAAGTACTGTATTTACTTAAATCCAAGATGAGGTTTTTTCCCTCCAGTCAGCTACATCTTGGATTTGAGTACTGGCCGGGGCAGTTGATCATTCAGCTTCAGCTTTGGCCCAGGCTTTGGACTGAATCTAGAACTAAGCTGCCACCTGCCCCAGACTGGAATGGCTTACTTGGTGGGGGAGACAGCATGTATCTGGGGGAAAATGGGGGACCATATGGTTGGGGTGAGGGGTGGGATGAGTAATCTGTCTCCCCTATACCCTGTTTCCCCCACCTCTCACTCCCACCCCAGCTTCCCCCTCTCCCCCTTGCCTTCTGCTCTGATCCCTGTAGCCCAACTTGGGCAACTGCTGCTTCTCCCCAGCCAGGCTTGGCTGAGGCTGAGCCAGGCCCACACTGCTGCTGGCTTGCCTGAAGGAGCAGAGCTGAACAGAAGGTAAGGTAGGGGGAGTGAGTAAGGTTGGGGGAGGCTATGTGGGAGAGCAGGAGGTGGAGGAGGCAAGCTGCAGGGGGGGCAAGGGCTGGTTCCATGTATATAATCTAATTATTGGGAGGCTTGTCTTAAATTTAAAGTTTCAGTTAAATATGGTACTTTTTATGCAATATGCACTTGTGGAATTCCTTTTCATAGGAGTTTATAGAGGCAGATACTACAGCAAGGTTCAAAACAGGATAGATAAATTCACAGATGACAGAGCTGTTAAACAGAACAGTAAGGGATATATTCTCTGACATCCCTAAACCAGGGGTTTTCAACCTTTTTAAGGAGTGTACTCCTGGTGGTGGTAAATGGCAGCAGCCACCATGGGCGGCTCCCCCCATATCCTGCATCCAGCTGACCAGGCAGCACCTGTGTGGCCCACAGAGGGGAGTCACTGCCCTTGTCCCTACCCAGCCCTGCTCATGGGAAGCAACAGTGTAGGATGGAGGGTGGCAGTGCTCTGTCCCCACCCCCCCATGCGTACCCCCTAGCACCTTTCCAAGTATTCCGGGTTAACAACCCCTGCCCTAAACCAATGACAGTGGATGCCAGGGAGGACATGACAGGGGACATATCACTCTAGATCAGTGATTCTAAAGCAGGGTTCTGTGGCAGCCTTTGAAGTGTGCTACTGGGAGAAAGGAGATAAGGTAAATGCAGGCTGGCTTCAAGGAGATAAGTGCAGACTCTTCCCTTCCAGCTTTTCCTTCTCCACTCCACACCCCCAGCTCACTGCAGCATGGGTTCTTCCTTACCAGCTGCTGCTCCTCATTCTCAGCCCCTCTTTAAGAAAGTCAACACTAAAATAAATATATTAGTTTTTTTAATGGGGTATCACTTAGTTCACAAAAGTTATGGACAGTTGCCTTGAGTGTACAAGGCTGAGAACCACTGCTTTAGTTGCCATATTTCACGATGTATAAGTCAAGTTTTGAAGCCCAATTTTTAACTCTTAAAATTCAACGTTGACTTATACACTGTGTCACCATCTCCTGTGAGCAGTGCTGGGCCCAGTGCTTGGCTGGCGTGGCCCAGGCAGCACCGGTTGCAGGGAACAGTGGTGTGCGAGCAAACAACACTGCCTTGCGAGCAGCACTGCCTGGGCTGTGCAAGTCAGGTGCTGAGCCTGGAGCTGCTTGCAGGAGATGGGGCAGCACCAGCCAAGCATTGAGCCTGGCCCTGTCTGCTGCAGACAGTGCTGCCAAGTGCTGAGCCAGGCTGCGCCAGCCAAGTGCCAAACCCAGCACCATTCACAGCAGATGGGGCCAGGCTTGGCATTCAGCTGGCACAGCCCAGGCAGCACCACTTGCAGGGCATGGGGGCATGCCAAGCAAGCACCAAGACTGTCTCTGTTCTCATCCCCATCCCCAGTGAGCAGTGCTGGGCTCAGCACTTGGCTGGCACAACCCCATCCCCCGTAAGCAACACTGCTTGGGCTGCACCAGCTGAGTACCAAGCCCAGTACCACTCACAACAGGAGGGGCTGGACTCAGCAGCACTGCTCACAGCAGACAGGGCCAGGCTCGGCGCTCGACTGGTATGGCTCCATCCCACCTGAGCGGTGCTAGGCTCGGCACTCGGCTGGTGCAGCCCAGGCAGCACCGCTCACAGGAGATGGGGCCGTGCCAGCTGAGCCCAACTCTGTCCTCTGTGAGCAGTGCTGCAGCACGTGTCTATCCCCCTGTGCAGTGAAGGTATGCAGGGACCATTTTAAGTCAAAAAGTCATCCAAAAAGTTAGGTCAACTCATACACCAAATCTATGAAATTGCTAACTTTTTTAATCAGAAAAATGGAGTTGCCTTATACACCACATCAACCTATACACTGGAAATACAGTATTCCACGTTCATACACTTTTCCTCTAAAGCAGCTACTATTGCCACTGTCAGAGATAGGGGATGGGGATGGTCAGGCCGGTAAGGCATTTCTTATGTTATGTTTTTATGAACCATGTTCAGATTTGTCTCATATGCTTTTATAGCAAGACTGGGATCTTAGATCATATGCTCTTGAAATGTAATTAAGAAAGATACTATAATTCAGTAAAGTAATAACATGGAAATCAGCATTTTTCAGGTTTACAGCACTCTTGAACATGTCTTTTAGCATCAAAGATTGTACCACACAATATAAAAGTTATTTCACCTTTAATGTGCATCACTTGGGAAAATAGACCTATTTCTAGAAAAAGTGTATCTCTAGTTCTCCTTTTTTTCTGTTAAAAGTGAGGAAAATAAGTTCTGAATAACAATGTGTACCCAGTGGCCCAAGCTGTGTTTGTTAATTAACACCTAGTTTTGTTGACAGAACTCAGCAGTACAATAGAATAGGTGTGATATAAATACAATGAATTTCATGCCCTGTCATGTCTAAATCAGCATCCTCTATTGTTAAATATTTTTACCTAGAAAAGTAGGTTTTTTTCATTCTGACTTCTTATCTGTGTGTTTCATTTCTTTGGCTTTCTCTTTTTTTCCTTTTTTTCCATGTTTTCATTTATTTTTATTTCAACCTCTTTTCCTTCTCTTTCTACTATTTCTTCTTTTCATTATAGTAGTCATGGTTATTTACCTTTCAAAGTCTTTTTTAGGATTTTTTTCATTCACATATTTTCTTTCCTTTTTTGTTTTTCCTTTTCCTTCTCTTGCACAGCTTTCATTGTGAGGGTTGTTTTTTTTTTCCTTTTAATCCATCTTTCATGTTCACACTTAGTTTTCTTCATAGACTTGCTATCAACTATTTCACACTATACAATGGTGTTTTTCTTTTTGGACATGACTTACATTTAAATAGCATCTTCAACCTGAAAAAAACTTTAAAGTACTTGACAGTTCCATGGGATATGTTGCAACATGAAGCACCTCTGGGTTTGTAGGTGACAACCATCCTCAATAGAAAAGTTTTGGCTAAGAAGGTCAGGACAAGCCAATCCATACAATTATGAAAATAATTATATATATGATTTCCAAGCTGGATAGATAAAACCGTAGAGTTTTTTTAAAGTTCTCAACTAAACAATGTACAAACATAGTGTTGAATGGAGTTTATTTTATCAAAAGAGTAATTCTAACTGTGGAATTCCAGCCGTAGTTGGAACTGAAGCCTAGGAATCAGATTTTCAAACCAGGTGTTCATAAAGGATTGTTTCATCAACTACTTATAAGAGAGACACATGATGGAGTACTCTAAGAAACACAGCCTTGAGAAGGGCCTAGTTAGAAAATAAGATCTGAAGGGAACTCATGGATCATAGAGTCCAGCCCCCTGCACAGATTCAGGTTGCGTTATCCCTAAGCCATCCCTGATACATGACCTTTTTGAAAACCTCCAGTGAGGGAGACATCACAACTTTGCTAGGCAGTTTTGTTCCATTGCCATACTGCTTTTATAGTTTGGAAGCATTTCCTGAGATTTATCCTAAATCTGCTTTGGTGCAATCTAAACCTATTGCCTCTATGTTCCCTATAGCAAGGGAGCAGCATGTTTCTTTGATTTCTTTATGCCAATATTTCAAACACTTGCTAACTGCTGTCATGTCACCACTTAACATATCTGATTCCTTATAATGCGCTGCCCAAGCCTGGACACAGTCATCTAGCTGAAGCTTAACAAGCCTCAAATAGAAAAGTATTGTTACCTCCCATGTCTTGCACACAAAGCTCCTGTTAATACACCGCAAAATGACATTCGCTTTTCTTAAGAGAGCCTCATATTACTATCTCATATAATCCACTGTAAACCCCACATCATTTTCAGCAGTGCTACTGCCAAACCAGTTATCTCCCATTCCATGTTCATGCATTTGGTTTTAATTCCTTATGTCCATTGCCTTACATTTATCTTTGTTTATTTTCATTTTTTCGTCTGTTGCCCAGTTCTCAAATTTAGCCACATTTCTTTGGATTTTAATCCTGTCTTCCAGTGTTTGTAACCTCTCCAAAGTTTGTCATCTGCAGATATGATCAATATAGTATCTATGTTTGCATCCAAGTCATTAATCAAAATGTTAAACAGCACTGGCCCTGGGGCAGATCTCAATGGAATGCCAGTTGAGACCTCCTGCCAGTTTGACACTGATCTGTTTACAGTCTTTGCCTGTGGTTATTCAAACAATTACGTATCTACCTAAAGGTAGTTCTGTCTAGCTCATGTTTCACCAGTTTAATGAAAATGGCACAGGGAATTCTGTCAAAAGCCTTACTAAAGTTCATTGTATTCCACAAACTGGGTACGACACACAACCCTGACACCTCCATCCTCCAAGTATTTTGTAAATGATTTCTTTTTTCTTTGTTTTAATAATTATCTATCATAATTGCCCAGGTATTGAATTCAGGCTAACCAGTCTATAATTCCTTAGTACTCCTCCCACCAACCCATTGTTAAAGATGGGCATTATGTTAGCCCTTCACCAGTCTTCTGGTGCATCGCTCATCTAAGAGTTTGTAAATATTATTGCCATTGGCTCTGAGACTTCTTCAGCTAGTTCCTTCAGCATCCTGGGCTGAATTTTGGCAGGACCTACTGACTTGAATAAATTCAAGCTTTTCAAAAGTGGTGGGTGGGTGTTTGTGTGTAGCAAAGTAGGAAGAGTGGATTACTGTCTTCTTCATCGACTAATGGCTCACCTTCTCTGCTGACAAAAGGAACCAGTTTCCCTAGTCTGTTTTTTGCCTTTGTTTTCCTGATTTTATTCCTACATGTTCACGTTTGTCCTTTGTGTACGTCCTTTGTGATGCATCCTTTGTTCCAGGTTGGGTGTATTGCTTGCAAGGGATAGAAAGGCTGCAACTCTCCTCTTATATCTTTTACAAAGAGCTGATCAAAACTGCAGTTCTTGCTCTTGCATCAGAAGGGCAGTTCTCTGTTAGCAGAACCAGCTGCTCCCTATTGCTCTCAGAATTGCATGCCTGAAATAACATATTAATGGTACAGACAGTGTGAGAGCTGATGGCATTGTATTACCTTGTGCCATCAGTCTGTTGTCTAACGTGCCGTTGTCAAACATGCCTTTGTTGCTACCAAGTTGTTTTGAGTTTTGCCTGCCTTTTTTGTGGCAGAATCCTATGCAGCTATCTACATTTTGTAGCCTTGATGCACTTTGATTGTAGGATGGATGAGGGTGCAGCTAAGTTTACTTCAGACCGGAGTGTTCTTTCTATTTTAGCTTTCATTGATTTTATTTATATAAAACATAACCCTGACAATCGTTAATAGTTAACATGTTAGATGCCTAATTTTTAGTGGAAACCACATCCCCAAATTAAGAACTAAAGGTAAAGTCTTCAAAGGTCTTTAGGCTACTGAATTCCACTTTGAAATCAGTACAATTGTTAAAATTAATTAGACAGGCTCTTGAGAGGAAATTAAGCACCTTTGCGGATCTGAGCCCTAGGCACACTAAGCAATGTGTGGAGAGAGCAAAGTGCCTAAGAATGAGATCCGCAGAAGACAGCAAACTGAGAGGGTCCATGACAGCCACTAGGAACTCCTGAAAACTAGGATGTGTGCCTTATGCTGATTAGAGCAGTTAGCATGGATTCACCAAGGGCAAGCCATGCCGAACCAGCCTAATTGCCTTCCATTATGTGATGACTGGCTTTGTGAATGTGGGAAGGCCAGTGGATGTGGTATACCTTGATTTTAGCAAGGCTTTTGATATGGTCTCCCACAACATTATTACAGGCAAACTAAGGAAGTATGGGCTGGATGAATGGACTGTAAGGAGGATAGAAAACTGGGTGGAGCATCCAGCCCAGAGGGTAGTAATCAATGTCCCAATGTCTAGTTGGCAGCCAGTATCAATTAGACTGCCCCAGGGGTCGGTCTTGGGGCCAGTTTTGTTCAATGTCTTCATCGGGATGACCACCAGTATCTGGGGGAACGTTTGTTCACCAGAGTGCCCCAAGGGATGACGAGGTCAAATGGTTTTAAACTACTGCAAGACTGTTTCAGGCTGGACATAAGGAAGAATTTCTTTACTGTCTGAGCCCCCAAGGTCTGAAACAGCCTGCCATTGGAGGTGGTTCAAGCACCTACATTGAACACCTTCAAGAGCAAATTGGATGCTTATCTTGCTGGGATCCTATGACCCCAGCTGACTTCCTGTCCTTCGGGCTGGGGGGCTGGACTCAATGATCTTCCGAGGTCCCTTCCAGCCCTAATGTCTATGAAATCTATGAAACCAGTACCTGGAAGATGGCATACAGTGCACCCTCAGCAAGTCTGCAGATGACACCAAGCTGAGGGAGTAGTAGATTCACTGGAGGGTAGGGCTTAGGATTCAGAATGACCTAGACAAATTGGAGGATTGGGACAAAAGAAATCTCTTGAGGTTCAACAAGGACAAGTGCAAAGTCCTGCATTTAGGAAAGAACAATCCCATGCACCAGTACAGGCCAGGGGCTGACTGGCTGGGCAGCAGCTCTGCAGAAAAGGACCTGGGTGTTACAGTGGACAATAAGCTGAATATGAGTCAGCAGTGTGTCCTTGTTGCCAAGAAGGCTAGCAGCACACTTGGCTGCATTGGCAGGTATGTTGCCAGCAGGTCAAGGGAAGTGATTATTCCCCTGTACTCTGCACTTGTGAGACCACATCTGGAGTACTATGTTCAGTTTTGGGACCCCCTCTACAGAAAGCATGTGGGAAGAGAGGCCAGTGGACGGCAGCAAAAATGGTTTGGGGGCTGGGACACATGACTTCTGAAAAGAGGCTGAGGGAAGTGGGCTTATTTAGTTTGGAGAAGACAAGACTGAGAGGAAATTTAGTAGCAGCCTTCAACTATCTGAAGGGAGGTTTGAAAAAGGATGGAGCTAGACTGTTCTTAGTAGTGGCAGATGACATAACTAACAGCAATGGTCTCAAGTTGCAGCAAAGGAAGTTTAAGTTAAATATTAGGAAGAATTTTCTCACTAGGAGGGTAGTAAAACTCTGGAACAGTTTATCCAGAGAGACAGTGGACTCTCCATCCTGGGAGGTTTTCAAGACCCAGCCAAAGCTTTGTTAGGGGAGTTGGACTAGATCAGGGGTTTTCAAACTTTTTGAATTGGTGTACCCCCAGTGGCCAGACATGGGGAGGGGGGACATGCAGCCAAATGCAGAGTGGTGGCAGCCACCACGTGTGATCTTCCCCTGCCCCCTGGTTTTATGCACCACCTCTTTGAGACCATATTCACCTAGGCTTCAAGGAAGCACCTCTCTCACCTAGTTGCATTAGAATTTCACAAACCTAAATCCATGCCTATACCAGTCCTTTCTTACAATAACACAGATGTCAGGGCAGATGAACCCAAGTATCCAATATCTCAATGGTCAGAGCACTCAACCACTAAGTTCAGCTACTTCCTCTGCCTGATGAGATGTGAACCTGCATCTTGCACGATTGCTCTAATCTAGAAGCTATACACTATTCTAATGAAAGTACCTTGCAGTTCTTCCTCTTGAAGCTGCTGCACTTTGCACTAAATAATTTAAATACTATTTGAGAGAGAGAGCGTGCAAGCAAGTGAACACGTGACACAGTAGCCAAATGGTCAGAGCATTAGCCTGTAAGGAGGGGGTAAGTGGCCACATTACAGTCCCTGCTCCAATACACTTAAAATAATTGAGTCTAATTAGTTCAGGAGTGGAACCAAGGTCTCTTCCCATAGGCAGATATAGGTCTTTTGTCTGTTATCACTGTCTTGGTTTCAGAGTCCGGACCTGTCATCCGGACCTCAGAACGCACCTGCCCAGAGCTGCTTTTCCCCAAATACATGTATTTTTGGTCCTTGTTGCATAAGCAGAACATACAATAGACTAATTCTTGGGCCAACAACCTTTTCAAGCTGCCAGCAGGAACAACCAGGTTCCAGTCCAACGTGAGCTGGGTGGCTTTGGCAGCACATGAGCAGTGAGGGGTTTTGCCTCTACCCATGCCAGAACCGGGCAGGTGGGAGCAACTCCCACATCCCTGCCACTTTTCCCAGTCCCCGCGCCCCAGCTGTGACATGAGTCCCAGCAGCTTCCAGCCAGAGGAGAACTGCACTGGGACCGGGCAGCTGGGAACTGTACCCAGGCTGCTGCAGCTGCTTTTTCCCAGCTTGCCCCCTCTCCCCATTCTCCAGCTGCAGCATGAGCACAGCTTCCAGCCAGTAGGGGACTGTGCTGGGTCTGGGCAGCTGGAAGCTACATCCACACTGCTGCCACTTCAGCCATGGTTCAGTTCCCCACTGGCCGGAAGCTGCACCTGCACTGCAGCTGGGAAGCAAGGAGTGGGGAGAAGTGGCTGATGCAGGCACAGCTACCAGCTGCCAATCCCCGGCATGAGTGTGGGCAGAAGCAAAGTCTCCTGGCTCCATAGGCTGAATCTGGCCCAGAGGCTGTATGTTGCTGACCCTGAACTATTATGCAGAATTATTCATGGGCTTTCATAACTCGGTTCTGACTGGTCATCAGATGTAAAAATAAAGTAATGCAGTCAGTCTATTGCAGTAGCATATGTACTGAGAATATAAAAACAAAAAGCTAATTATGATAACTATGGCCATGTCCAGACAAGCACAGATGTGAGTATATGGTGCTGCAGACCCATCTGTGGTGCCACACACTGCACATGCAGGCATTCCCCATGCTGCTGCCTTGCAGTGTGGGGAGGGGTTGATCCCAGGAGATCCTGGGGTCAAAAAACCCAAGCCAAAGAAAAGCAGAGTGGTGTGCATGGCGGCAGTGGATGCTGCCCAGAACCCGAGCCTGGCTAGCCAGAGTCATGCTCCAGCTGCCAGCCAGGCTTCCTGTTACAGCTACAGCCCTGGAAGGCCCCCAGGTAAGGCTGCTGGAGCCAGCACAGTTGCTGGCCCCAGCCTCCCCTACCCCACCCAGGGTTGCCTGCCATGCACATGGCATTGGCGTTCCCTGGGGACAAGTAGCAGCAGCACAAGGTATGCCACTACTATTTGTCCCCAGGGAAACAAACGTCCATGCTCATCTGGATGCACCCATGAGTACAGGTTAAGTAATAAAGGGAACTGATGGACAGGATCTCTTGGGAGGCCAGTCTGAAGGGGAAAGAATTCTAGGAGAGCGGATTGTATTTTAAGGAAACCTCGCTGAGGGTGCAAGAATGAAAAATTCCAATGTGTAGTAAGACTAGCAAGTACATCAGAAGACCAGCCTGGCTTAGTTGGGAGCTCTTCAGCAAGCTACAAAACAAAAAGAAAGCTTACAAGAAGTGAAAACCTGGATAAATGACTAGGGAGGAGTATGACAGCATTCAGGGATGAAATCAGAAAAGCCAAAGTGCAATTGGAGTTGCAGCTAGCAAGGGAATTGAAGGGTAACAAGAAGGGTTTCTATAAGTATGCCAGCAACAAGAGGAAGATCAGGGAAAGTGTGTCCCCCTTATTGAATGGGAAAGCCAACCTAGTGACAGATAATGTGGAAAAGGCTGAAGTGCTCAATGCTGTTTTTCACTTGTCTTCACAGGCAAGGTCAGCTCCCAAACTACTGCACCTGGTAGCGCAGTTTGCGAAGAAGTGGAGCAGCCAACAGTGTTGAAAGAACAGGTTAGGGACTATTTAGAAAAGTTGGATGTGTACAAGTTTATGGGGCCAGATGGGATGCACCTGAGAGTGATGAGATAGTTGGCCAATGTGGTTATTTCATAGACATTAGGGCTGGAAGGGACCTCGGAAGATCATCGAGTCCAGCCCCCACCCAAAGGGCAAAAGCTGCTATCCATTTTCTTTGAAAACTTGTGGCAATTGGGACAGGTCCCAGATGATTGAAAAAGGGCAAATATAGTGCCTATCTTAAGAAAGGGAAGAAGAAGGGTCTGGGGAACAGCCTCACCTCAGTCCCTGGAAAAATCATGGGGCACATCCTCAAGGAATCCATTTCTGAGCACTTGGAGGAGAAGAAGGTGATTAAGAAGTTAGCATGGATTCACTAGGGGCAAGTCATGCCTGACCAACCTGATTGCCTTCTGTGATGAGATGACTGGCTGTGTGGATGTGGGGAGACCAGTGGATGTGGTATACCTTGACTTTAGCAAGACTTTTGATACAGTCACCCACAACATTCTTCCCATAAGCTAAGGAAATATGGGCTGAATGAATTAGCTGTAAGGCAAACAGAAAATGGTCTGGAACATCAGGATCAAAGGGTAGTAATCAATAGCTCAATGTCTGTCTGTCTGGCAGTCAGTATTAAGTGGAGTGCCCTATGGGTCAGTCCTGGGGCTGGTTTAGTACAATATCTGCATCAGTGACCTAGAAGATGGGATGGAGTGCTCCCTCAGCAAATTTGCAGATGGAGGATTGCACCAAAAAAAGAATCATATGAGACTCAGTAAGGACAAGCATAAAGTCCTGCACTTAGGATGAAACAATCCCATGCACCAGTACAGGCTGGAGATTGACTGGCTAAGTAGCTGCTCTGCAGAAAAGATCCTGTGGGTTACAGTGGACAATAAGCTGAATATGAGCCAACAGTGTGCCCTTTTACCTCAGTCTTCACAGGTATACTGGGCTGCATTAATAGAAGTGTTGCTAGTAGATCAAGGGCAGTGATGAGGTGAGGCCACATCTGGAGGGCAGTGATGGCAGTGGTGAGGCCACATCTGGAGTATTGTGTACAGTTTTGGGGCCCCCCACTACAGAAAGGATGTAGATAAATTGGACAGAGTCCAGTGGAAGGCAATGAAAATAGTTAGAGGGCTGGGGCACATGACTTCTGAGAGGCTGAGGGAACTGGACTTATTCAGTCTGGAGAAAAGAAGGTTGAGAGGAGATTTAATAACAGCTATCAATTACCTGCAGGGTGGTTCTGAAGAGCATGGAGCTAGACTGTTCCCAGTGGTGGCAGAGAACAGAACAAGGAGCAATGGTCTTAAGTTGAAGCAAGGCAAGTTTAGGTTAGATATCAGGTAAAAAAAACCTCTCACTAGGTGGGTAGTAAAGTACTGGAACAGGTTACCCATAGAGGCTGTGGAATCTCCATCCTTGGAGGTTTTTGAGACCTGGCTAGACAAAGTATGGGCTGGGATGATCTAGTTGGGGATGGTCTTGCTTTGAACATGGGATTTGGGCTAGATGACCTCCCAAGGTCCCTTCCAACCCCAATTTTCTGTGATTCCATGAGAGTTTACCCATGCTTATATAATGTAATGAACTTTAATTTCAAAGGGATGATATCCATGGATGGATAACTGGCTTTTTGGGGTTCTTCTGAGACCTATATCACACCTACAGCATTTTTCTAAAATACTTCCAGAATGTCTATTTGGCCTTATCATCTCTCTATGGAGAATCATATAGCAGGAGTGCTGATATACATAAACTAGCAGAAAAAGAACTCTCATCAACCACCTTTTGTTCAGTAGGAAATTAATTAGACCATAGTTTAAAATTGCTACTATTAAAGTTTTCTCTCTCTCTTGTAGTAGACTGGCTTTGCACGTCAGTGTAATGACATGGTCAGTTTAATGATATGGTTGCCCAATTCTACATTCCCCACCAATTCTTCCCTGTTTGTGAGCAGCAGGTCAAGAGCATGGCCTCTAGCTGGCCTCTTCAATACTTTCACCAGGAAGTTGTCCCCAGCACTCTCCACAACCTCCTGGATTGCCTGTTCATTGCTGTATTGCCATCCCCGCAGATGGCAGGGTGACTGAAGTCCCCTCAGGAGAACGAGGCCTGTGATTGAGAAGCTTCCACTAGCTGATCCACTTCCTCCTCCTGGTCTGGTGGTCTATAACAGACATCCACCGTGGTATCACCTTGTTGCTCTCCCTTCTCACCCTAACCCAGAGATTTTCAACAGGCCTATCTCCAGTTTCATACTGTACCTCTAAGCCATCATCCAGCTTTTTTACATTAAATGCAACCCCTCCTCTTCTCCCCTGCTTGCCCACTTTAAACCCATCCATGAGAGTGATGCAGTCATGCAAGCTACCCCACCCAAGTCTCTCTTATTCCAGTCACAACATAGTTCTGTGACTGTGCAATGACTTCTAGTTCTTCCTCCTGGTTTCCCAGGCTCCATGCATTCTTGCAGAGATACCTGAGGTAACTATATGATTACCCTACTTTCTCAGAAAAAGTGAGGAGGCCTCACCTATTGCTCCCTCCTGCTTGTGCTTTCTCCATGTCACTCACTTCCTCACTTACCTCAGGGCTTTGATCTCCACCCCCTGGCGAACCTAGTTTAAGGTCCTCCTCACTGGGTTAGCAAGTCTGTCTGCAAACATGTTCTTCCCTCTCTTTGTCAGGTGGGTTCCATCTTCTCCTACCAGTCCTTTTTGTTGGAACAACCTCCTATGGCTGAAGAAGCCAAAGCCCTGCTGGGCTCTCTGTGCAGCCATGAATTGATCTGCAGGATGCATCCACTTCTGCCTAGGCCCTTCACCTTAACTGGAAGGATCAAGGAAAATACCACCTAAATATTATCATTCTACATTTATATACTTATATTTTTTTAAAGAAAGTACAGACTTTTTATGGGGATAAAATAATGAAAGAAGTTCAAAGACAGCCCCGTAATAGGAAAGTACAGTTGTGGCATTTTCCTAAATGAGACCATAGGGAATGAGTTGAATTGGGAGCATCTGCCTAGATCAAAGTTTTTAGTCAGTGTATTAAAACAAATTAATATTTTCTAATTCCAGGACATAAAATTCTAGCAGGAACAAACCAGTTGCAATAATATCTATCTCCTTCACCCTTGCACCCAGAACCCTGTAATCACTTTTGATCTGCTCAGGGTCACCACTGGCAGGATCATTGGTGCCCATGTGAGCAGCATGGGGTAGTAACCAGAGGGTTGAATGAGTCTTGGTAGCCCCCTGTGACATCTCAGATCAGGGTTTCAGGCATGCAGCAGACAACAAGCCAGGCCAGCAGATGGATGCCTCCATCCCCACAGAAGGGTATCTCCAACCACCACCACCACCTGCGAGCAGCTGCAGCGTGGGGCCCCAGCCCTGGGGTGGGGGAGGGGCCATTTTTCTCTGCAATCAGCACCAGCTTGTAATCCACCCTGCTGCCAGCCTGAGCCCTAAGCTGGCTCCAGGCTCGCCTGTTGGGGCTGCACACAGCGGCAGCAGCTGCAGCCCCCTGCTTGCTGTACTGGGCAGCATTTGCTGCTGCTGCCCACCCGGAGCTTGCACACTGGGCAGCAGCAGCAAACACTTTCCAGCTTGGCAACTGGAGGGGCCACAGCTGCTGCCGCTGTGTGCAGCCGCAACAGGCGAGCCTGGAGCCGGTTTAGGGCTCAGGCTGGCAGCAGGGTGGATTACAAGCTGGTGCTGATCACAGAGAAAAATGGCCCCTCCCCCCACCCCAGGGCTGGGGCCCCACGCTGCAGCTGCTCGCAGCCCCATGGGGCTGCCTGTGCCTGCTCAGGACAGCCCCGCTTGGGCTGCGAACAGCTGCAGCAGGGAGCTCCGGACATGGGGCGGAGGAGGGGCCGCTTTTCCTCCAAGATCAGCACCAACTCGTTCCCTGCCCTTCCCCCTCCCTCCTGGCACCAATCCAGCTACGTGATTCCAGGCCAGAAGCCCCTGCTGGGGTTCCCAGTTCAGGGACCAGGGCCGGACGGGCCCTGCTGTTGCAGGAGCTCTCCAGGGCTACCCCTGGGTCATACTGCCCTTGGTTCCTGTCATCTTTGGCAGGAACCAAGGACAGATAAATTTTAATTTTCTAAAAATTTTTAGGGGCCCTGCAGGCCTGATAGAATGGCCTCGCAGGCAGTATTTTGCCCACCCCTGGTCTAACTGCTGAGTTTTAGCTACTTACACTAAATATATGTAGATTAATTACTCTTAATTAAGAAAGAGCTTACCTCAAGGGGTCCCCTTCAAAGAGGGGAGTGACAAATTGACTTGTGAACTGGCTTGCAAACTGCCCTGTTTGTTGCCTCTGGTCACTCAGGGAGTATGCTTTTATGCTCTCCTGGCCCTGGACTGGCTCTGCCCCCTTGCAGCAATCCCAGCTGCTCAGAGCACATGCCCAAATACACAGCCCACCAAACAGATACTCAGGAAGCCAAACACACAGGCAGCCCTTACCAGGATATGGTGCCTGGCTCCTCTTCCTCTTCCCCCTCTCCTCTTACAAACTCCTTGCAAAACTTCCCTGTTCACTGCCCCGGTCACTTGCTCCCTTGTTGCTCAGGGAGTCGCTCTCTCTTTTTATTTTTTGTTTGGTCTCACTGGTCCTTCTCCCCAGTAGCCGCACCTACAGGATGAATGAGGAACCATAAAAGACTTTTTCCCAAAAAAAGCCCTGTTCCCTTGACAATATTATTCTTGCAAGAAGCATAGTTCTGTGAACTCCCTGGATCATCATTGTCCCTAAAACCCATCCTACCCCAAAGAGATCACATAGCATAAAACAAAGATATAAGTGAAATCCTTTGGCTAGGGACAGACATTACACATAAACTGGTTTAAGTGATCAGAAACTGGTTTAAACTGGCAACAGATGTTCAGTACACATAAACAAGTTTGAAAATTGCTGTAACTAGTTTGAGATAATCCTGGTTGAATGTAGTATCAGACTTAACCGATTTGGCTCAAACCAGTTTATGCAATGCCTGTCCCAGACCTCTTGCCGGTTTAAAATAAACCAGACTCCCCAAGCATCCTGGTGTGCTCTCTGGGCTAGGTGGAGCTCTCTGCTCCACAGCAGAGCTGGCCCTGCCCCTCTGCTCCCTGGTTGACGCTCCAGCAGAGACTGCAGGCAGAGCAGGGTCTGCCTGGCTTTCCTTGTCCCACCTCCCCCTCACTGCTGAAGCAGGGATTCCACCTCCACCCCATCTCCTACAGCATGGACCCTAGCCATGTGGTATGCTAGCTAATAGGGCTATGCAGAATTTCAGCAGCCATTTTGTTTCAGAGGTGTTTCAGGCCATTTCAGCACCTGAAACGCCAAATCCAAATTGACATGGAAGGCTCAGAAACATCTCCAAAATGAAATGAGGCATCTGAAAAGTTTTGGAACTGTTTCAGAAATGTCAGCATCTCAGAGTCGGGCTTGCAGGGAAAAAGCTGTACGCTGCTGGCCTGCTGCGTGACTTAGGAGACCCCAGCATGGATCTCTGCTTCCTACAGAGCCAGGTCACATGGCAGGGCAGTGCTGGTCCATGCCACATGACCTGACTCCACAGGGAGCAGAGGTCCTAGGCAACAGCAGCAAGGAGACCCCTGATGTGGATCTCTGCTCCCTGCAGGGCTGAGTCATGCTTCAGGGACCAGCAGGCTTGCTCACTGCTCTGTGCTGCTTCCCTGCCCTGAGACCCAGCATGACAGGGATCAGAGAACCACATGGGGGTTTCCTTACCTGCACAGAGGGCAGCGGCCCTCCCCCCCCAGACAAGCCACCCATGGCCCCTTCCTGCTCCCCACTGGGGCCCCAAGCCCACAGCCCCAACCCCGTCTGGCTAGGTAAAGCTATGCAAAGCTTCCCTTGCAGCCCATTCAAAACAAATGCAGAGGAGATTCAGCTGAAATGAAACAGGACAGTGATCCAAAACATCGAAACTAATCACTGTCCTCTGAAATGGCTGAATCTGAAATTGAATTGAAACATAGCCATTTTAGACAGCCCTGCTAGCTAATGCTGACAGGTGTCTGTGTGTGTCTCCAATTTCACTGGGACAGGCAGACAGAACAGCGACCGCTTAGGGCTTTTGGGAGCTAATCAACAAGTTAGCTGGTCAGCTGTTTAAGAAGAGTTTGAACTAATGGAGAGAAGCTATTGTTTTGCTGATGAGGTGATAAACACTGTTATCAGTTCCCTGCTGGCTTGCTCATCTGTTAGTTTGTTACAGACAGTATAAAGAAGCAGGGAGGGAGATTGAAAAGTTCCTTATCACCAATAGATGTATGTACTGCACACATCCACTTGCCATAGAATGCTAGCAGGGGGCTGGGGGCTAGCAACACTCCTGCACCCTTGAGCAGCCAGTGGGGAAAAGCCTGGGATGGTGCAGGCAGGGTGGGGGTTTACACTGCTCCCTAATCGGAGTGTCCTGCTGGGGCTTGGCTACACCCTACCTCAGATCAGCATTCTGGAAGGGAAGGGAGGGCTGCTCTAGTGTCCACCAGCTTCTAGCCTGACCACTGCAGGCATGTGCCTGAATTTCCTGAGTACAGAGAGAATGTCTGCCCAGTTACAAACTGCTTGAGCCTAGCCAGGTTAGACTAACCTGCAAAGATTGAATCAATTCAGACTCAGGCTTTTTGAATGTCTGTCCCTAGCCTTTGAGTCCCTGGTGGTGTTTCCCTTGCACCCAGACTCCACACAATCACTGCAGCCATACAGGAAAACTATCCAGACTCCAGTTGGGAGGAGCAGCATTTATTTTATCCCTTTTAATTAAACCCGTAAAAACATTTTGGAACTGACATGATGTTCTTCAATTGTTTTTTTTTTCCTTTTTTTACCCTCTGTTTTATTGATTTAGACCAGTGATCAGCAACTTTTTTAGGCTGCTATGGCAGCAGTATAGGAGAAGTTCCTGTCACTGCTGCTTCTCTCTGCTGTGGTCTAGGAAAACCCCCACCATCAAATGCTGCTGGAGCCCACTCACCACAAAAAAGAAAACCCCCAACTTTCATGGGCTAGATCAAGTGGCTTCATGGCCTGGATCCTACCTGCAGACCATAGATTACAACTCCCTAATTTAGACTTTTCAGAGATTACTGGATCGTCTACTATTCATCTTTTGGTACTACTCACTAGCACCAGCTATTCTTGGTTAGTTCTTAGGCACCATACAAGAACACTCAACTCAGCAGGTGATAAATCAGCTGTCCTGAATAAAACCTGGACTCTGTGCTACAGTGATAGGTTACTTCTGCAATTCTTTTATCCAGAAAACCACCACTGATCACAGTGGAGTTTTGCTAGTATTGGGCCTTATACAAACCTCAATGAAAGCAACTGAAATATTCTCACAGACCCTTAAAGTGATAGACTGAGCCTACACTATGATCTTCAGCATTACTTGCTTCATAATGAATGTATCAGATCAAAGTAGAGAAATAATTAGATGAATCGGGTTGACTAATACATAAAGAAAATGTTTCCATTCCATGGACAATATCAGAATGAACTCTTTTAAAAAAAATACGTAATTAAAACTTAAAGCCAAAAGTAGCATAACTGTAATGATATGCTGTTGGGAATGTGCATTCCCATTTCTATTTCCATCCTGATGTTAATCCTCATGCTTTTAATTGTATTGTGCCTAGATCATAGCCTGTTAGCCATTCTATTATATAAGAATGTTGTCTACAATATGCTAGACTCTTTCTATGATTTTGCAAGCTTTTCTCTAGGTTGAAAACCTGTGTTTACATGTAGAAACCTACTAAAATCAGCTTGCAGGATGGAGACCAGTATTTGTAATTGGTCCAGGAAGGTACTGAAAACTGTCCCAGATTCCTAGAGCTGTTGTTTTCCTATTACAACAGAGGAAAAAAAAGAAAGAAAACTCATGGTATAATTATTGGAATATTATGATCCCTTTAGGAATGGCATTTGGTAAGACATAAATACCATCTGAACTTGACAGAAGCAAACTGTATTAATCCCACTGCAACAACTTAACAGAAATATCACTTTTATTGATCTTAGAATGCAGTGCTTCTTAGCTGCTTAATAAAATTGGAATTATTAATAAAAGTAAATGCTGAATTATTCCACCAAAGTACCAGCACAGCAAGGAGAAATGTGCTATATGATGTAATTTGCTCATGAACAGATTTACAAACAAACATGAAAATTCCTGGGCTACAAAGTGTGTGTTGTGTTTGTGCTGGGTTTTGTTTGGGTTTCTTTTCTTAATTAAAATTGAAGTATAGTCTGGACTGACGTGTTTTTAGTATTGACATTTTGTTTTCTTTGTGTTTCAAAACTGCTCTCCATTTTATGTGTTTGTTTTTCAGAGAGCTTCTAACATGGATAAAAACACAACCAAGGCTGAGAGTGCATGGCTGTTCAGAATATGGTATGGATTTGATCACAAGTACCCTTTCATTCCTGTAAATCATAGGCAATAGTTGTATTACAAGGAGAACCTTGAAAATGCTGGAGTCTAAATATTATCATTCTAATTTTACATATTCATGTTTTTAAAGAAAGTACAGACTTTTTTATGGGGAGAAAATAATGAAAGAAGTTCAAAGACAGCCCAATAATAGGAAAGCAGAGTTGTAGCATTTTCCTAAATGAATCGGTAGGGAATGAGATTGAACTGGGAGCACCTGCCTAGATCAAAGTTTTTAGTCAGTGTATTAAAAAAATTCTAATTCCAAGACAAAACTCTGGCAGGAGCAAACCACTTGCAATATTATTTTATTCATACTTGGGAGTGAAGTCACTTTCAGGAAGGGCAAGGGCCTGAGGCTGTGTAAAGCTTACTTATAACTAAACCACATGCAGGCCATCTATAGCAGCATTTCCCAATGTTTTCTGCCCCACAGCACACTTACACAGTCTTTTCCACCCCACGCAACACCGGCCAAATGCAGAGTGCGGGGGAGGGGAGATGGTGAGAGGCTGAATGCGGAACCGGGGATGGGAGGGTTACAGCGTGGGTCCAGACAGGGCACGGTGGCAGTGTGGGGTGGCAGCAGCAGCACTGGCTGTAGCCATGCCCTGCTGGAAGCCACGCCCCCCAAGGTTCCCCAGCACACCTGCATGGCACACTGGTTGGGAAACATTGATCTATAGCACAGGAAGGTGCATAAAGCCTACCACATATAGAGTTCAGCCACAATCACCATTCTATGCAGTCTGTTTGCACAGCTTGGTGAAGTAGCTGCCTAAAAGAGTGCACAGAAGAGACCAAGCCCCCATTACCTCATCAGGCAAACAAGGGTACATGTTCTGTGTACCATGGGGCCTTCCAGTGGCCATAAGGGTCCAATGAGAAACAATGGTGACCGATAGTCCTGCTGAAGCAGTACGGTTCCACCATACCCCCATTCTAGCTGGTAAGGCAGGACAAGGAACACCTGCTTCTGTGCACCCTCTGTTGTCACAGTTCTATTAAACATGATTGAAAAAGGTAGGTATAAGTGCTGTTGTGTGGGTGCCACTGATACATCAGCATGAAAGTCAACTAAGAATTGGATATTAAATGTTGTGGGGAGAGCACTAAGGACCTAATCCATTGAAGAGAACAGGATTCCAAGGCTCACATACTAAATACACCAGCCCCGAAACTTTACTAATATGGTCCCAATACAGCTCCTTTTTTCCATCATCCTGCCTTCATATTTGAGCTTAAATCAACACTCATGGTATTTGAACTGCTATATGTATTTCTGCTATGAACAAAGGTGAGCTAGGATGAGATCGTGTTATGCTCCTCTTAGGTAAAGCAATAACTTATTAAAATTCCAACAAAGTTATCCCTCAGTAAGACTTCCAGCAAAGACAACATAATTTTGGCTTTAAAAATATAAAAACATTGCTTCTACTAATTTATCAAAATAGTTTGAAGGGCCAAAAAGTAGTTAGAATTAAAACATTTTACTAAGATATGTTTTTTCTTTACAAGAACAGTTGAAAATTGTACATGAATGCAGTGAAAAGCAGAAGAACTTTACTGATGAGTGCCATTATAGCTGGTTTTAGAGACGCGCTGATTCCACTTTTTCCAAAGTGGCCAAGTTTGTAGCTGTGAGATGTTTTAAAGGCTAGGGATGGACATTACACATAAACTAGTTTAAGTGATTAGAAACTGTTTTAAACCTGTAACAGAACAGAGGTTCAGTGCACATAAGCCAGTTTGAAAATGGCTGAAACTAGTTTGAGATAAACTTGGTTGAATGTAGTATCAGACTTAGCTGATTTGGGTCAAACCAGTTTATACAATGTCTGTCCCAAACCCTTTGCTGGTTTAATCTAAAACAGATACCCCCAGCATCCCAGCATGCTCTTTGGGCTGGGCTGGGCAGGACTGTCTGCTCCACAGCAGAGGTGGCCCCTCCCCTCTGCTCCCTGACTGGAGCTCCAGCAGACTTACAGTCACACCAGGGTCTGCTAGCTTCCCCATGCCCCCATCCCACTGCTCTGACCACTTGCTGCTAAATCAGGGATCCCTTTTTTCTCTCTCCCACAGCACAGACTGTAGCCAGCATGTGGTATGCTAGCTAATGCTGTATAAGGCAGATAGGACAGTGTCTGCTTAGGGCTTTTTGGAGGTAATCCACAGCTCAGATGGTAATTTCGCTGCATTCCTTCCTTTGGAAAAAGCTGTTTAAGAAGAGCTTGTGCACCCGCCTGGTTTGGTATAGGTGCTCTCTAGAGGCCTTGGAGTGCACATCCAGTTTAGGCCTTGGGGCATGTCCTCAAGACTTGGGTGTTGGGCTGCATTTGACCCTGAGAGAGGTCCCAGCACTTTCCTGCCATGACTTGATATTCTGTCCAGTAGCGAGCCTCCCCCTCACAGAAACTTGCAAACTGGGCGCTGCCCCTTACGGGTGTTCTTGGGGCTCCACCTCCCCTACACCCCAGCCACACATCAGCCTTCAGAACAACAAGGTGATGGGTTGCTGGCTTGCCTCTTTGGTGTTCCCTCCTGTTCTTGTCCTCCCCTGCCCGTCTCTCCATGTCTTTCTTTGCCCCAGATGTCTACGGGGTGTGGGACCAGTCTTGCCTCAACCTCCACCTTGACCCTTCCTCTGAGACTTTGGGTTCACTGAGGCTGCTTCTGTTCCTCTTGACCCTTTGGGTCAATTGGGGATGCTTCCCCGGTTTGGGCTCTGCTTGCCCTTCAAGATACCAATGTGAACAAAGAAAAGAAAGAAAAGGTAGAAAAGAAAGGAACAGTTGGGGTTCGGGTGACAGCCCACCCCACTCACAATTCCAGCATCTATGGCCATCAGGATCCCTCGACACTGTCCTCTTTGGCCCAGCTGTCCTGCCGAGCCGGGTGTTTACCCTTTTAAGAGGGCCGGGACCCTTCTGGTGGGCCCCTGTCCAGACTCCTGCCAATCTCCTTCTTTGATGATCTTGGAGCCCAGGGAGCAGTGTCGCACCCTATCCTGGGTTTAGCTGCTGCCCCCCCTTGTTACCCTTCTTTTAAATCCACCGGGCAGTGGTTTTTGGTGATGGCATCTGCCAGCGTTGCTCCCAGCCTAAAATAAAAGCGGTTGATGAACCATGCTGGCAGCTCTTCTCGGCGCAGCGCGTCTTTTCGTGTCAGAGGTAAGTAAGCCCCCTTCTTAGGGCTTTTAGTTTTCTTTTTCTGGGGGCTTACCCTAGCCTTGGCTCTTGCCATGAGAGGGGTTCCCAGGACCTCCATTTGTGTCCCCCCTGGGACAGCTTGTAATGAATGAGGCTTTGTTTCCTGATGAGGTGTTAAATGCTGATAACAGAGCTGATCAATGCTCTGTTATCAAGGGAGGGACCCCTCCCTAATCACAGTGTCCTGTGATTGATGAGGGCCTGGCCATGTCCCCCTCAGCTCAGCCTTGTAGAAGGGAAGGGGAGGGGGCTGCTGTAGTGCCCCCCAGCTTCTAGCCTGAGCCACTGCAGGCACGTGCTTGCATTTCTGGGATGTCTGTCTGGTTATAAAACTGATTTAACCTAGCCAAGTTAAACTAACATACAAAGATTGAATCAATTCAGGCTCAGGCTTTTTGAATGTCTGTCCCTAGCCAGAGTATAAAACACTACAGAACAGTAGGGAGGAAAGAAAAGGCTAGAAAAGAAAAATATTTGAGAGAGACTCGGGACAGGAATGGGAAGTGAAGAAAAAAGAGTTTCATGAAAGAAGGAAAAGAAAACAAATTTGAGGTAGAAACATCTAATAATAGGAAAGCTGGAGAGTAGGGACTGAAGGAGAAGAAAGGGGAAACAAATGTGAAAAAGGCAAAAGACAGAGCAACAGACATGAAAGGGTTATGGAAAATGCAACATGTAGAGAACCCAGGACAAAAATTAGTGAAAAATAAAAGGAAATATTGGAAAGAATCAGTTTGTTTTGTTTAAATGGTGAGAGAGGCTAGGAAATAATTGACTCAATGATCCTGGTTGCTATGAAGCTGGCAGGGTAAGCTCCCCTACTGTTATCTTTTTGGAGGTATCCTACCTGATATAGAAATACGAAAGGGAAAACAGATGTAGTTCTTGAATTCAGAACATTAACTTTTTGTTCACATTCAGTTTAGAAAGTTTGCTCTGTAAGGTTTGGGGGTGGAGGGTGAAAAACTGTTTTACTTTCTAAGTTCTTTTTAAGAGATTCTGAAAATGAAAGAAAACATTTACCTTAAATGGTAATCTCCTATATTCTGGTAATAAACTTTTTGCAGTGTTATCCTTCTCAAAGACTGTAGCCATCCCATTATCCTACAAATGTATTTTAATTAAAATATAATTTTTACATCTTTTTATAGTGAATACTTGCATTCAAATCCCTGCAGAATGTAACAGTTTCACCCATTTAATGCCTAGACTGACAGTTCTGAACATTTCTACTGTGGGTCACTATTCTGTTTCTGAAAGATGTTCCTGTTCCTCCGAAAGAGAAAAATTATCTTCCCAAACTTTTCTTCAGTGTCTATGTCCTTCTCTTAGCAATGTTATAGAGTTGTGCTGATGAATGTAAAAGAAAAAATTAATACAATTGTCATGTAGGATGGTATTTATACCTAGTATAGGACTACACAATGAATTGTGATAAAGTCTTTAAAGAAAAGATAGTGAAATGTAATCTTCTGCCTGGTTATACATATAGAATGAGTCCATGCCTGTGACATTTCTATAGCCTGATACTTGCTCTGAGGCATTAACACACATCTACCCACTCTTCTGGTAATAATATCCCTTATGTCTGTTTATTTCATGGGGGAAAGGGAAGCATAATTGCAGCAATCACAAGGGTGTTGTGCTTCTTGCTGCGATTCTGCATGATTTCCACTTACTTAAGTGTTTCTAGACAATAGTAATACACAACATTACAGTGAAAATGTAAAGAAAGCCTGAAATTGACTTGGAGCCTGAATTTACAATGTTGTTTCTAAAAACAAGAAATATGGGCTGATCCAAAGCCAAATGGAATCAATAGCAGTCTTTTCATTTATGTCAAATATCTTTCAATAACACCCTAGATACATAAAAAATATGCATCTTATCCTAATACTAAGATTAATATCAGAGGAATAATTTCAGTTTCTAAAGATTCAGTTTCTAAAGGTTTTTTGGGTTGTTGTTTTTTTTGCCTCCATGCTGCAAGTAGGTACAGAACATGATAAAACATTTGATATTTTGATGTGGCTAAATGTCATTGAGTTCATCTCTGCATTAATATCTTACAGCCTAGCGTGTGAGAATTCAAACCTGTAACGTAATAGAAAGGGCTGATGGGGAGGAACAGTAGGGAAAAAAAGCATTAAATATTTCAAAAATGTGTTTAAGATAGTAGGATTGAAGAATCTGTGACATTATATATCTGATACGCTGTTACCCTTTTAATTTCCTTCAAGGGCAGTTAATTCATTTGCATCTAATATAGCAAGCTGTAATTAATACATACATGCATAAACAGTGTTTCTGATTCTATAAGAAAGGGGGTCATTTTTTATATTTTGTGCCACCTAGTATACACAGGCAGAGTCCAAACTAAGAACAGAGGAATGTGGTTCACAAAAGAAAAAAATTCCTCTCTAGTCTGTCTGCTCAAAGGTGATAACAGTCCAGTCTGCTCCTGACAGGAAACCAGGTCACATCCTCTAAATATACTATTGAATTGACTGGCAAGTAGGACTGAAGAGTAAAAGCTCCACTTATTCCTACACCTCTTCATCCCTTTGCTTGCATATATCCTCTTTAGAGCATACTGTGTGCATTTATTTCTGCCTGCACAATCTTAAGATATGGATAGCCTGCATAGAAGTGAAAGGGGATTGCTACTCAGCTATGTAGATGTATAGTTCAAGTTGCAGTTTAGCCTTAAAAATGAAAAAAAACATTAACACTTTGGACAGGTGTCTTAAAAACAACTTTTATCACTTGTTTTTTCTACTAACCTGGGGGTTTAAGTTCAACCAACCCATTTGGGTTGGACATAGATTTGTAGCAGGCTTTTCATCCACTAACGTTTCCCTCAATTTTCTTGTGCTCACATACGGCATTTTAACACATGCTTCAGGAGGTGCATGGGGCGCTTTAATTAGCAAGCTGTGTTAATTAAAACCACCAGAGTGCCACATGTATCAGCATCCCACACACTGAAAAATGGTAGTGGTGCACTTTGAACTAAAGTTGATCGAACAAGCGTTAGTTCAAAGCGTCCCGTCACCATTTTTTGGCATGGGGACACCGATGCATGTGATGCTAGTGTCTGCTGGAGTGCATTTATTTCTATGCTCCAGAAGACTCAATTAATTGAGTCTGCTCTGACATGCTGGATTTCAAGCATGTCAGAGCCATCTCCCTGCATGTCTATAGGAGCCCATAATTATCATTTACACCTCTTGGATCATTTTGCCCTGTGTGTGACCACAAGGGGCCTTACCACCTATTCTCTGGCATCTCCTCTGCAGGAAGACAGGGCACAATGAGGGGATAAGGTAAATTTGGGATTAAGCAAACCAATGGTGAAGTTGTAGGAACAGAAGAAAGGAAATGTAGGAAAACATATTTGAATTAAAAAAATCATATTTATGACAGAGCTTGCCGTGCTCATTCTATGTGCTTTTAATGGAAGAGATCTCTGTACAACAAAGCACATTGAAAGTTAGACTGAGGAACAGTATAGCAAAGCAGAGGACAAGATACAGCAAGACCACAGTAGCAATAATGGAATGAAGGAAAAGGAAGAACGAAGGCAAGGAATGAACAGTATGTTTCTTTTTATTACCTAGTGATAAGTTTGTTATGGGTTTGGTCTGAGGCCCAGCCCATAGCTGGAACTGATTGTTTCCTAACAAGAGGGTGGGATCTCAATGTGGTACTCTCAGAGTAATACAGAAGTTCAGGCAGCTTTTTGGGGAGGCACTCTAACTATGGTGCTTTACACGAAGTGCCATGGGTTAGGGCACCATTGAACTGTTGGGTGGCAGGGGAGAGGGGATCAGAGCCTTCATTCCCAGGCCAGTAGGCAGGGGTCCTCCAGCAGCCTACTGAACATTAGTTGTGTTGTGACTACAGAAAGCTTTTGGAGACTTCATTGCTGAAAAATGTAACTTTTATACACACCCTCAACCTAGAAAATGGACTGCCAAGCATGCGCTATTCTTATCCTTAATGATATGGACAGGAGACAGCCTCTGAGAAAGAAAAAGATTTTTAAAAACATATCAAAAGGCCTGAGTTGTGGCAAGTAAAGAATTCTGGTCTTTGCAGTGTTCTAACTACAGGCCCAATTCTTCCTTTTGGGCCACTCAGGGCTCCTATCTATGAGCACGGAGACTGCTCCAATGCGTTGAAATTCCAGAGTGTCGGAGCAGACTCGATTAATCAAGTCTGCTGGGCTTGGGACAGAAGTTACACATAGACTGATTTAAGTGATCAGAAACCAGTTTAAACCTGTAACAGAACAGAAGTTCAGTGCACATAAACCACTTTCAAAATGGCTAAAAGTGGTTTAAGATAAATCTATTTGAATGCAGTATCAGACTTAACTGATTTAGGTCAAACTGGTTTATGGAACTTCTATCCCACACCCCTGCCTGGTTTAAGGTAACTCACAGTCCCCCAGCATTCCAGGATGCTTTGTAGCCCTTGGCTGGGCTGGGCTGTATGCTCCAGTAGAGCAGGGTTGGCCCCAACTCTCTTCTCCCTCATCAGACCACTATCACTGGTCTAGCTGGCTGAAAAGGGGGTGGGCATAGCAAATTCTGTTCCAGCCAGTAGCCACGGGACCCCAGCTGGGGTCTGCCTGGCAGAGGGACAGCAGCCTTTGCCAGACATCCCCAGCCCCCCATCCTGGGTTACTGCTTGAGTGGCAGGAGCATGGGGGCAGGAGAGTGTGTGGTGCTGCAGGTTCTTGAATTCTTCTTTCATTGTCTTTAACAGCTGTTCCTTTTGTTGTGTCTCTTTACTTAAAGCTTTTCATGTCCATAGTAATCCTTCCAGAGTGATTCGTTACCTTGTCTTTTTATTCACCTAGGGTTTATGCGCAGAGAGGACCACTGGTCACAAAATTGTACAAATGCATCTGGTCCACAGAATATATCCTTACTCCAAAAACCTGTAGCTGTTTTTCGTATCACCCACTTTTCTAGTTCCAATAGCAATTTGCTCACCAAGCCTGCCATATCAAGTCAGTCCAAAAAAGGGGAAAAGCTCCTGAATTCCAATTTAATCTGTCCTTCCTCCTTCGCAAAACCAGTTTGGCAAATTTAAATGACTGAGCTTCCATGCTCCTGGAACAAATTTCACAATCCTCAGCAGCTCTAAGTTCAAGCAGCCTCCAATTTCTACGTCCAGTGTTCAACAAAATTTCCAAGTGCTGTGCACAATAAAGGCTCTCAATCCAAGCAAATTCAGTAGTACCCACCCAGGAAAGGGAGAACTCCAATATTCCTGCGGTGAGCAGGGGTGGGGAGACCGGGGGTTCCTGGCAAGGGCTGCTGCCCTCTTCCTCCTCCAAGCACACTCTGGCTGGGGATTGTGCAGGCCAGGGTTGGGGTTTAAACCCCCACCCCCAATCATACTCGGCCTGCCGGGGCCTGGCCACACACCATCCCCCTCCCCCAGCTCAGCTTCCCTCCAGGCTTCCAGCCACTGCAGAAGGGAGGGGAAGGCTTGCTCTAGTGCCCCCCAGCTTCTAGCCTGCACCACTTCAGGAATGTTACTGCATTTCTAGAATCAAAAGTTAATATCTATTCACTTGCTTCTTGGTTCAGTCTACACAGGTTAGACTATCCTGCAAAGATTGAATGAATTCAAACTCAGGATTTTTGACCGTCTGTACTTTCCCCCTGGAGCATAGCAATTGGCAGATTCCAGCAGCCTCCTGTGTCTTGTATATCAGCATCCCCGTGCTTAAAAATGGCAGCAGGGGCACTTGTACGAAAGCAATGAGCTTTAGTTCAAGCACCATCATCACCATTTTTAAGCACACAGACACTGATACATAAGACACAGTGGCATTTTAATTAGAGCGGCTCTTCAAGCCATTCTAATTAAAGCGCCAACTCTGGAGCATATGTAATAGTACCCTCAAAGCCCTAATGGTGTATTTTTAAAAGGTATTCAAGTGCCTAATAGAAGCTAGGCACATGAATACATTTTGCAGATGTGGTCCAAGTGCATTCCATTTGATCCTCCTGAGACAAACTACTTTGAAGGGAGAAGGTGGAGGAACATTGCCTCTGCCCTTTCATAGATTTCCACTAAACTCAAGGGGCGCATGCCTTGTTAGGCTAAAGAAATAAAACAGTGTTCAGAAACAGAAACAGGACTCTGGAACTGAGCAGATCAACTTTGGTTCATACATTGGTCCATAGCGTATCAGCACCAATAAAAGGAAATTAACATTATTAGCAATCAGCTTTTTTTGGCTGATGTGACCAATTATGTTGCTGCTGAATGCTGCATGCATGCATGCAACCACCGCATACACGCGGCCAGCCCGACAGCTTGGAGAGCAGTGTCTGGCTGGTAAGTAGGTTGAGGGGAGAAGGGACAAGGGGAGGGAAGGGGCATAGGAGGGCAGATTGAGGCCCCTGCAGTGAGGGATGGAGTGGGGCTGGGGCAGGGCATGGGATGGAGCCACAAGCGGCTCATCTGGGGGACACGGAGAGGCGGGGCAGCTCCCACCACTTGTGCACCCCCAGGGAAAGCATAGGGTCATGTGCCCACAGGATCTGTATGGGGGAAAAGGCAGGCTGCTGCTGTGGACTGGGGCCAGGGGTGGCACCAGGCTTTTCCCAGCACAGGGAGCCTGGCCTGGGGCTGTGCTTGGGCCAGGTGGTGGTGGTGCTGGGAAGGGGGCATTGGCCCCCTATAACCTCCTCCCAGCACCACCACCTGCCCTAATTGCAACCCTGGCACAACCCCCCCGAACCAGAAAGAGCCTGGCGCTGCCCCTGGCCCCAAACCACAGTGGAAGCCCACTCTCACCCCATGCACTGATTTTGGGGGCACATGCTCCCGTGCCTTTCCCAGGCATGCACGCAGTAGTGGGAGCCACACACCCCACCCACCCCACACGTGCCAGACAAGCTGCTCATGGTTCTGTCCAGCACCCCTCCCTGACAGGCGGGACAGTGCCTGCTGCAGTCCCAGCCCCACTCCATCCTTCACTACAGGGGCCTCGCTCAGTCCTCCCTATACCTCTTCCCTTCCAACAGACTTACCAGCTGGATGCTATTCTCCAAGATGTTGGCCTGCATATTGGCAATCAGATCGGTATAGGCCAATATGGCTTGTTAATAATCAGCCATCAGTATCAGGCAAAAAAATCTTTATCGGTGCACCCTTAATTTATACTAAAGCCACTATTAATTGTTGTTCTGATGAATTCCCTTCAGTGTAAAGGAAATGTCACGGCCCTTTCACTTAACATGAACCAGCCAAAAGAACATTTTTAAATTACTTTAAAAGATTATCCTGCTTAATTTCCCAGATTCTGTTGCCCTGTTTTCTCTTACTATGCTTTGTATGTGAGCAAAATACAAGTGATGGCTGCTTATGAAATAAAATACATGTCATACAGTAGTTATGTAGTAGTTAAAAGGCTTTTCATTTTTCTTACCAAAAGCAATGGTATACATTTCGGGGGCAAGAAGGGAGAGTGGAATGACAATGAAAAGGAATTTCATCATCTTAAGATCTTCAGGTGAACTTTCCCTGCATGAAAAATTGTCACTGCCATAACAGACACAGATAGCTTGAAAAGAAATGTGAAGTTGCTATAGCAATGTCTTTTGCCCACTGTTTTCACCATTCTGGTTGGAAAATGAAGAGTTACTTAATTACTAAAATTCTTAGTTGGATGCTGGTAATAGCTTAAACCTTTTTGAAGCTGAAAGGTACCAGACCACTTAGCAATAAAATTACCAGCAGTAGTACCAGCACAGCAGCATGTAAGGGCCCTACCCTTGAACCAGGAACACACTGTGCTAGATACTGTAAAACACAACAAAAAGCTTGGTCATACCCCAGGGGGCTTAGAATCAATCTAGGACAAGAAACAGCAGAGGATGCATTTTATCCAGTGACTCAATACATAGACAGCATTGGGAACAAGCTCTCCTTCTGGTCTTAATGACTCCTTCTTTTTCACTTAGTGGTGCAGCTTCACGGGGAGAAGAGTGGAGGATGTACTCAGCCCTTCCTAGCCTACACACTAGTGGCTAAAGCACTTCCCAGAAAGTGAAGATGAAACTGAAATCCCTTCTGGAAGATGCCATAACCACTAGACTACAGTACTGGGCAGAAGGTTGTCCTCATCCTCATTCTTCATCTGTAAATTAAATGTGCTGCTTCCAATAGATAGCTACCCTTTGAATGATCCGGATCTCAACCCTTATGAGTGAGTTGGGTTGACATAGATCCAAATGTGATAGGAGCATGAAAAGCCTGGAGGAGGGGACGAGAGAGCTGTGCCTTTCCAGAAGGCATTCCTATTCCTTCTGGAGCATTGTTTAGCTGACCACTGAGACAGAATGAGAGAACAGTGCATGTCTGAAGAAACAGGATGCATTCTGGATGCAAGATGTATACTTTGTGGGCTAGCAGTAGTGGCAGAGACTTTAAGGTGAATAGGAACTGGGCCTCAATCTTTCCTATAAACTACTTAAAATAATGAACTTGTAGGATGTGATGAAGCAGGGACTCTCCTCTCCTCCGTCACACTAGCTGAGGTTGAAAAAAAAAACTCCTGTTCCCATCAGTGTTGAGGTTTTTCCTTCTACTTCCCCCACCATTGCTGTGCGCTGATAAGTTTTGACAATGCATCTTCCTTGGGGTGAGAGAAGACTTCTCTTTTCTTGGTAGGATTTTCACCTTTGTATGTGATCTACCTGCTGTAAGACAGTCTCTGGAATGGACAGTTTCTTGAACTCTTCTTCTTGGCTGCCTGTCAACTAACCTGGGAAGAATTAGCCCCCTAACTGGATATTAGAGGCCCTACTCCCGAAGAACAAGAAAGCATGACCAGTAGTTTAAGGTGTTATGTAGCCCACTGCCAAAGATGAACAGTCCTTTGAATACTGAGGAGCTGAAGAAGCCAACTCTATCAGGGTTTCACAAACACCACATCAGAAGAGTAGATTTTGGGCAAGATAATGTAGGGCTCCCTGAAAAAAAATTACCAACAACAACCAGTTCAGTCTCCATGACTTGGTTCAGTCTCTTTGTAGGGAGATGATCCAGCTTAATGCAATTGCCAATGCAAATTTTTTGTTCTTTTTAACTATAAAAATAATCAGTATATCTGATTTGGTGTCATTTATTGGCCCTCTTTAAGGATGCAAGATTGTAGAAATCCTGTAAATTAACCTAATAAATAAACATGGCTAGTAATTAACCAGCATAATAAGTGACCTTAGTTTGCCCTCCATTCAGGAGAAGGAAACTTGAGATAAACAATTCTTAAATGATTCTCCATTGAATATGCAAGTAGAATGATTCTCATTTACAAAATTCCTCTCGTGTCAATTCTCTAAGCGGTTTCCATCCAGATATTTTCATAGGCACAGTATTGTACTGGGAGACATATACTTTAAATTGACAAAGCATTTCTCCAACATAACCCATACCATCGTTTTTAAATACTCAGATGATATTATTTGTTTTAACTATGTTCTCAGTTTGCCAGACTGAATCAGAATTTAAAACATAGGAGAGAGTACATAAAATTGTGAAGATTGTAGGATTGTGGGCTCAGTTGCAATTATCACTTGAGAAGCATACTAAAAAATGTAATAGCATACTTCTGTGTTCATACTGTATGGCAGTATTAGCATATTCAAATCAATGCAGTGTGCATAAGGAGACAAAGATGGATAATTAAATTAATAGTGTCCATGCAATTTTCTCTCTTCTGAGTTTAAACCAACACTTATGTTCTTCTTTGTCTCGGTGACATATACCTATACAGGGAACTGAAAAATGCCTCCTCAGCTTGAAACAAAACAAGCTTAAAATCTCAGCTTCTTTGTAACCTGTCCTCTGCCTCCACCCTGAAAAAGGAAGCAGCAAAAGAAGTTCTCACTACTACCAATGATTCCAGCTATTCAGTCTCTGAAAATTGTTAGGAATAAGAAGGGGAGAAGGAAAGAGAATGTGTTTCTTGTAAGTGAGGAATGACAGGAACAACTTTTTCTCCCAGTATTGTACACAAGAATATGTTCTAAAAAGAGCCTACTAGAATAATCATCTCTTCCTGTCTGTTACACCTTACTTACACCAGGGTCAGTTTCTCTTTCCTGATAAATCTATAAGGCACATGGAGAGTATGAATGTTCCCAGTGAGACTTGTGGTGGTTTTTATATGATTATTTCTTTTCTAACTTAAAATGTTAGTGTTTGTTTTTATTTTTGGATTAATTCCTTACTGATAGATACAACAAACAAGGAAATGAATTAGATTATCTCTGATATTACTTGAGTGTCTGCCACCATAATAATAGTTGGCAAATTTTCTATAGTCCCTGGCCTATCCATTTCCAGATGTAAACCATTTTTCCATTTACTTTCCAAAATCTGGTCACAAAACCAGAACTAATTAAACACATTGTTCAGCCAAGATGTCTACAACCTATTCTCAACTCCTCCAGTCTTTGGTAATTCAGGGATATTTTCAGGTAAGCCTTGGCACATGACCTAACATTTTCTGCAAGTGATTGGGGATGTGGGTTATCTCATCCATTTCATTGTAACCTGCTTACAGCTGGGTCACAGCCTCTCTTTGTTGAATAAATATGTAAGGAGCATGAAGGGTATTAGCATTCCCACTGAGACTTGTGATGTTTTAATGTGATTATTTCTTCCCTTACTCTGAATCTGAGTATCTGTTGTCATTGTAGCATGAATTCCCTACTGGTAAATACAATGAAAAAGGAGATGAACTAGATATCATCAATAATACTTGGGTATGGACCGGTGTATAACAAAATGCTGAAATTTAAAATCAGTAGCATAAATGATCCACACTTATCAGATACCCATGACATTCATCACCAGTCTTTTCTGCATTATTCACAGGCCAAAAATTGAAACAAGTAAAAGAAAACTGTTAAAGATTCACATACCATATTTACCCAAATCCAAGATGATTTTGAATGTAATACAACCCCCCATTAATGAGAACCAATACATGGAAAATTACTTTTTAAATCTCATAATTTTCCATGTATAGAATCTAATTACTGGGCAATTCACCTCCCCCACCCCAGCACTGCAGTGGAGAAAGCAGTGGTGGGGGGAGAGGGTCCAAACTCCTGCCCCTTGCCCCCCCATCCCTTACCACCCTGACTGCCTCCACATGACTGTGCTTCATGCCATGCCACTTACCCCCTACCTGGTGCCTGCCCTCCCTGCTGTCTGCCTCTGCTCCCCCCATGACTGTGCCTGACCCACCTGCCACCTACCCGCTTTGCCCTGCCATGCCTGTGCCTCACTCCCTGGTGCCTACCTCTTTTGTCACCTGCCCCCTGCACCCCCCCCCCCACTCCATCACCTGCAGCCCACGACCTCTTACCTTTGGTGGCAGCTCTAGGGCAGTCAATGGCCCCAGCCCCAGCCTTGGCCAGGCAGAGACAGTGTCTGCAGCTCTGGGCCCAGCTGGGCCAGGGTCATAGAAGCCAGAGCTGAAGGTAAGTGGCAAGGATACTGGGCAAGCGCAGGAAGAGCAGGCTGCATGATCTCCCCCAGGTTGCACACCACAGGTCTCTCCCTTGTGTCCCTCCCCACACTGCACGGTCTCCCTGCACTCCCTCTGCTCAGGGCCCTCTCCCCTACCACAGGACCCAGGAACTACCCCAGCCCCAGGCAGGCAACAGCTCAGCTCCAGTCTTGGTCCTGGGCCCAGGATCAAAGCCACAGTTTAGCTGCCACCTGCCTTGGACTGGTAATTGAATCATGTTGACTGGGGAAAAAAAACCTCATCTTGAATTCAAGTAAATACAGTGAGTATCTAAAAGTTATGTCATCTGTCTAAAACCTTCTTAGTAAATAATTTCAAAATGGAAATCTCACAAGAATGAGCTTTCATGAGAGATTCTAGTTATTCCTCATTCTCCTCAACTACAAAATACTTTTTATCCTATGGTGTCACTCACAACTCTTAATTAAATCATGAAACTTTAGCAGTTTGAAAAACTTCCTTATGTTTAGTATGAACAAAGCCTAATAGGGAGACATCAGATTAGCTGCTGATCCTTGGGAGCTAAACAAGAAAAATAATTAATATAAAAAATAATTAAGGAGGCTGCGTACATTTAAAAAGATCACCTTTAGCAAAAATTAAGTATAACATTGTTTAAATCAAAAGGAATTGTGGTTCTTCATTAACAAAAAGATTGAAAATGTGGAAAAAATTAATGACAAAGCAATAAAAATATGAATGCACTGTAACAATTCATTTAAAAGCAGAGACTAAAAGTGCCATATCTGAATGATTTCATGGCAACTCATGGAGAACTTAGCCTGTAGGCTCTCTGGGGCAGTAATTATGTGCTTTCTGTTTGTACAGCACAAAAAAATTGGGTTCTGATTCTCGAATACCACTCAAGTGAGGTATGGTAACAGAAACAGTTAGAAAAAAATATGAAGGCTCTAACACAGAGACGAGATGAAGGAAGGAACGCACAGAGGAAGAGATACTAAGTTGATTCAAAAGGATATAACTAAAAGTAAAGAGATGATATTAAAAAATACAATTTCAGATTTATTATCTGTCATTTGTGACAGTAAGATTTAGTAACATGTGGAAGGGTCTTTTTGTACATTTAAAATTAGACTGGATAAAATATTAGGAAATATGCTGTAAGGAACAACCCAGCATTGGCAAGGAAAGGCACTAGATCTAATACACTTTTCTTCTACCTCTAATTTTATTACTTAATTTTTGTATTATTTCATATAATAATAAAGTAATTCTCACTGTAGATATTGCTGGCTAAAGGACTCTTACATTGCTGGTAGCAAAGCCTTACAATTAATTTCTTGACCTCACTAAAGTAGTCATAGTAATATGCAGTGCTGCTGCCTTTGAAGGAATAAATAAAGGAATGTGTGGGGAAAATGTTATTAGATTTCATGAAATCAGTGTACAAAGTAAGAAATAAGCACTGCAGGCATGAGATGGGCACAAAAAGACAATTGGGTCATTATTATTGTTTTCTTAGGAAAAAGGGAGTGCTCCTCTAAAAAGAGATTTACAGAGCACATTCGGCAAGGTGTTTAAGAAGACTTTCTGTCTTCCTTGAGAGACATGTGGGACCACATTTTATTTCAGTTCCTTGTGCAGAATGCCCATTGTTTTGTTTTGTTTTGTTTTGTTTTGTTTTGTTTTGTTTTGGGGGGGGTTGTGGGAGTTGCATATTGGCATGTTAAGATATGTTTTGGCCCCCAGTAAGTAGTATAAAGCACATGATCCACTAATCAACATTTTTATTTACCCTAATGGTTCTCATGATCTTGAGTATCTTCAGTTTGTGAAGCATTAAGTGTGCTTAAACTGTCTTATAGCAAGGACCACAGCTGAACACAGAGATTAACTTGTACATGCTTCCTTTCCCAACCACAACTGCAAGATTCTTTTCTTCCTGTTTGCAGTTTCATAACAACCTTGTAGTTGTACAATTACAGCAACTGTATTCTTAAAAAAATAGAATTAGGAAAGTATTTAATATTTTAAAGTAGGATTGACCAGAACCTGGCATTCTCTTCCATAGAACATTCCAAAATTTCTACACACAATACATATTTGTTACAAAACAAAGAAAACGGCCATTTCAGAAAGCCCCATGGAATAGCAATCCAAACCTTTCCTTAAACAAATCAAAACAACCATTTTTCCTATCATTTTGAATAGCTTCTGAGGCTCCTCAAGCTCCTAGGGCTCTTGGGCTGACAAGCAGCCAGAAGCTGTGGAACATGAAAGCGTTGGGAGCCCCAGCTGCTAAGGAGTCAGGAGCCTGGGAGCCAAGCCTACCAAGTGGGCTGTCTAAATCAAAGAGTGCTGAGCTGATGAGAAACCAGGCAGGGATCCTAGTGTCAAAAACATTAATGAAATTGACATGTTCCTAAGGAATGTTTTGATATTAGCAAAGCAATATTTTTTCCCAGCAGAAGATTTCTATCCAACTCTAACTGTGATTTTCATAGTTTCATAGTTGTTAGGGGCTGGAAGGAACCTTACAGATCATCCGGTCCAGCCCCCTTGCACGTAGGCAGGAAAGACTGCTGGGATCAGATGATCTCAGAAAGATAGGCATCAAGACACTTTTTGAAGATTGCAAGGGTGGATGACTGTACCACTTCTCAGGGGATCCTATTCCAAACCCTCGGCACTCAGCTGTAAATAAGTTTTTCTTTATGAAGTGAACTTCAGTCAGCTTATGCCAATTATTTCTTGTCCTCCCCTGAGGGGCCTTGGTGAACAGATGCTCCCCCAAACCCTGATGTATGCCCCTGATATACTTATAGGCTGCAACCAAGTCCCCCCGAGTCTTCTCTTTTCCAGGCTAAACAATCCCAAGTCCTTCAGCCTCTCCTCATATGTCTTTGATCTTGAAGCCTCTAATCCTGTGTGTGGCCCTCCTCTGGACTCTCTCAAGCTTCTCCATATCCTTCTTGAAGTGTAGCGCCCAGAACTGGATGCAGTATTCCAGTTGTGGTCTCACCAAGGCCAAGTAAAGTGGGAGGATAACATCCTTTGCTTTGTTCAAGGTGCCTCAGTGAATGCATGCCAATGTTTGATTAGCTCTGCCAGCTACGGCATCGCATTGGTGGCTCATGTTCATTTTGTTGTCAGTCATGACACTCAGGTCTTGTTCAGCTGTGGTGCTGGCAAGCAAAACACTGCTGAGCCTGTAAGTGTGTTGTGGATTATTTCTCTGCAAATGGAGCACTTTACATTTCTCTGTATTAAGTGACATCAGGTTATGGTCCACCCACTCCATGAGCCTGTCCCAGTTGGCCTGTGTTGCCAGCCTGTCTTTGAGTGTGACAACTCCCCCTTCTCCCCCATAGCTTGGTGTCATCAGCAAACTTTGCCAGATTTTTTGTAATGCTGGAGTCCAAATTGTTAGTGAACATGTTGAAGAGCACTGGTCCAATTCTGACCCCTGAGGGATGTCACTGGTCACCATCCACCATGATGACTCAGTTCCATCAATCAGCACCTTTTGGGTCCTACCACAGACTTAGTTACCTGGTCACCAAACTGTGAAGTAGTCAAAGCCACGTTTTCCCAATTTGACCATGAGGACATTGTGGGGGACCAGGTCAAAGGCCTTTTTGAAGTCCAAGTATATGACATCAACCTCATTTTCTCTATCCACGTGGCAAGTAAGCTGATCATAAAAGGAAATGAGATTGGTCTGGCATGACATGACCATGATGAAGCCATGTTGGCTATCCTTCAGAATACTGCCTTCAGTTAGTCTGTGTGTTGAGGTTTCTTTGATTTTCTCCAGTATTTTACCTGAGATTAAGGTCAAACTGATTAGCCTTTAGTTTCCTGGGTCTCCCTTCTCCCTTTCTGAAAGATAGGTGCCACTTGGCTTTTTTCCAGTCTTCTGGGACCTCTTCCAAGTGCCACAATAACTTTGCCATCGGTCATCCAATGATGTCAGCAAGTTCTTTTAGCACTCTCAGGTGTAGTTCATCCAGTCCAGCTGATTTATAGATATTTAGCCTTTGTAGATGCTCTGCTCCCCCACAAGAACTATGTCAACTATGGGAGAGTGGTCAGCCCCACCCTGGTCATCCTGTATCTTTTCAAGCAGGTTAATACCCTTGGATTAGTGGAATACCAACATGAAGATTCGTTCAAGAATTCAGTTTTGTCCTGGGTGTTGGTTAACATCCATCCCATTTCATTTATCAGGGGCCCTATGCTTCCCTTGTTCCTTTAGCAACTTCCTACATATTAAGGTAGGGGACTTCTTACCACTACCTTGTTGCAGGGCTGTCTACAACAAGGCTGAGTGATCACACCAGTTCTGTTTCCATTTTTCCTATGGTCATCAAGATGCTCACCCATGACCACATGGCATCAGCATCAAGTCCAGGATGGATAGGAAACTTTTCAATCTCTCCCACCTCCATTCCAAAACCAAAGTTACATTGGCCTTGACTGTGGAATTTCAGTATGCCAATGATGGTGCTGTCATTGCACAAACTGAGGAGGACCTACAAATGGCCCTTAACTGCTTCTCTCAAGCATAACAGTGCCCAGAACTGACCCTTAACATCAGAAAAACAAAGGTGCTTCACCAGCCTGCTCTTGGCCAGTTAACCTCCCCAGCAAAGAATCCTCACTGATAGACAGAAGCTGGAGAATGTTGAACACTTCACATAGCAGCCATCTCTCAAAGGCAGCCAACATCAATGAGGAGATCCAGTATAGGATCAGGTGTGCCAGCTCTGCCTTTGAAAGACTGTATGATCATGTGTTCAATGATCACAACATCAGGACTCAAACAAAGCTCCTATTATATAAGACTGTAGTAACCGAACTCTTCTCTACAGCTGTGAAGCTTGGGTGACCTACAGGGACCACCTGAAAAACCTGGAATGCCTTCATTAGCACTATATCTGAAAGATCCTTCCATAAAGTGAAAGGAAAAATGATCGACACAAATGACCAGTAGTGTCCCGCAGGGGTCCAGTACTTTTCAACATCTTTATTAATGATTTGGATGTGGGGGTGAAGAGCTCACTGACCAAGTTTGTGGATGACATCAAGTTATGGGGAACTGTGGTCGTGCTTAAAGATAGGCAACAGTTACAGGTGGACCTAGATAGGCCAGCAAGTTGGGCAGACTGGAACCTGATGAAGTTTAACTTCGAGTAATGTAAAGTGTTCCACCTTGGGATGAGCAACCCCAAAAACACCTAGAGGCTTGGCAGCACTAAACTGACTAGCACCATGAATGAAAGGGACCTGGGGGTAATAATAGATCACAGTATGAAAATGAGCCGGCAGTCCAATGCTGTAGCCAGTAGGGCAAATAATACACTGGCATGCAGCAATTGATGCATCTCCAGCAAAGCCAAGGAGGTGATTCTTCTGCTCTACTCAGCACTGGGGAGACTGCAGCTGGAGTACTGCATCCAATTCTGGGCACCACACTTTAACTAGGACACGGACAAGCTTGAGAGAGTCCATATAAGAGCCACTCATATGGTCAGAGTCTTAGACAGCAAGCCATATGAGGAAAAGCTGAGGGATCTGTGATTCTTCAGCCTGAGGAAAAGAAAGCTGAGAGGGGATCTGGTAGCAGCTTTCCACTACACTAGGGGAGTACATCAAGGGCTTGGTCAGCAACTGTTTGTTCACCAGGGCACCCTAGGGGAAAACCAGAAGTAATAGCCACAAACTCCTGGAAGATAAATTCAGGCTCAACATTAGAAAAAACTTCTTCACAGTCAGGGTGTCCAGACTGTGGAATAAGCTCCCTCCAGAGGTGGTACAATCACCTACCCTGGAAATCTTCAAGAGGAGACAGTCGCCTTGCTGGGGTCACCTGACCTCCCAGTTATCTTTCCTGCTTGGTGCAGGAGGCTGGACTCGATGGCCATCTGCAGTCCCTTCCAGCTTTACAATCTATGAAAATATCATTCCTCAACAATGCTAACACCACCAGAATAGAAGTGTTGATTATTCAACATCAGCTGCAGTGGACAGTCGGCCTGCATGAATAGGGAAACATTCAATTTGGATTCAGCTGATTCAGAGGACAGCGATTTGATTCAGATTACTGTTCTGAATTGATTTGGCCAAATCAGCTTCAGAAGATTCAGCACTGATTTGAAAATAGACTATAATGGATTTTAATCACTGAAATGCCTATAACTTTGTCATTTTGTGGCTGATTCAGATAAAAATTGCAGGGATGGTAGCCCCTTCTGAGGGCATGAAGGCTGCCAAGTTTCAAGGAGATAGATGCAGGGGCTCAACTGCCAGGGAAAACACAGCTTTCTTTTTAAAAAAGGGGGGGGAACAAGAACAAATATAAATTGAAAGAAATGGATTGGATAGGGATAAGTAGTAGGCCTATGTGAATAGGCAGTTATTTGATTTGGATTCAGATGATTCGGACAGATTTCCCAAATTGATTTGGAAAAGATTCAGAGCCAATTCAGATTCAGCCATAGGGTATAATGGGGAATCAATGAAATATCAATAACTTTGTTATCTTTTGGCTGATTCTGATTAAACTTGTAGGAATGGTAGCCTCTGCTGAGAGCATGACACTTGCCATGTTTCAAGTTGATAAGTGGAGGGGTTTCTGGGAAACTACACCTCAAGCTGCTGACAAGCAAAACTCACGTCATGTGTGTATGTTAAGCCACAGTGGCTGCAGTGGTGGTAGCTCTTGCTGAGGCCACAGAGCCTGCCAAGTTTCAAGGAGACAGGTGCAGGGGTTTCTGGGAAAATGCACTTGAAACTGCTGATAAGCAAAACTCATGACATAGGTGATACTGTGTGTGTGTTAAGGCACAGCAGGGTGAAAACTGCATGGGGAGTCTGGGTTCTGAGGGCTTGCAACTCTGCCTGCAGGCAGGCAAAACTCAGACATCTGACTCCCCAGGTACCTCTGCACTTTTACCTGTGCTGCTACATGCCCCTCCCCGCCGCCTCCCCCAGCCTGTGTCTCACTCCCTGATGCCTCCATTTCCATTTCCACTGACTGGCTTTGCGTGCCAGGCCAGCCTCTGGCTTCTTTATTTACTATTATTTACTTTACTATTCCTTCCACCCAGGACCAGGAGACACACCAACTGCACGTACTTCCTCAGCCTGACAAAGGGTTTTTCAACCCAAAAGCTTCCTAAGATATATTTTTCTAACTATTTCATTTTTTCATAATAAACATATAAACATAAAAACACAAAATAAGACATTACATACCATATATGTGATGAGTAACATTTATCCAACACATCTTTACTTCTTGCTGTCAATTCCTTTATCAAAATAAAAGCTCTGTGACAGTTCCGTCTGGGTACCTTTGATGCTGCTGGTGCTATCGGTGTTGAGCCAGCTAAATTATTTTGACCTGCTGTCATTTACAGTGGTGGACTGGACAGAGGTTGTAGGGAGACCTCACGAGGGCACACTACCGTGTTGTGCAGAGGCCCCAGTGCCAGGAAGGCTGAACCTGAACACACCTGCCAGAAGTGCAGGCCCCCAGTACCCAGACTCCCCCTGCAGTTTTCACCCCCCCGTGCCTTAACACACACACGTGACATAAGCAATTGTCATGAGTTTTGCTTGTCAGCAGTTTGAGGTGCAGTTTCCCTGAAACCCCTGCACCTATCACCTTGAAACTTGGCATGCTTCATGCCCTCAGCAGAGGCTACCATTCCTGAAAGTTTTATTCAAATCAGCCCAAAAACACCCTATGGCTGACTCTCCAAATCACCAAATCTTTTCTGAATTGATTCGGAAGCCCTGAATCAATTTGGAAAGCCTAAAGCTTCTAGCAATTCGATTCAGATTCGTAAATTTGGCCTCCAAATCATCCAAATCTTCTCCAAATCCAAATCACGATATGAAGTTTTGCACAGCCCTAATAAGTAAAGGGATTCTAGTTAGTAAGCTGTATCCAATCCTTTCCAAGAACAGAAAGGAGCAGGAGACTAACTAGATAGGAAGCCAAGTCAGTCCAGTACCTTTCAGACACTGTTGCTTAGACAGAAACAGCTCACAAAAGGCACAGAAAGCCTGCAGACAGAGGCTTATATGCTGTTTCTACTTCCCTCCCTCAGAGCACTGTGATTGGAAAGGGACTCAGGAAAAGATCACAGTCACTGGCCAGCTACAGATGTCAGTCTTTCCCCCCCTGCTCCCTCTCCCTCTTCTCAGTTTCTGTTCCCCTGAAAGACTACCTTCCAAATCTCCAAATCTTCTCCAAATCAAATTGTGGACCAAATCTTGCACACCCCTAGTGGACATGGCATTGTATGTGCATGCCTGATGTACATTTACCAAAACTGCTCTACTCCCAACTCAGCAAAGGGCATACAGGGGCCAAAAGAAATGTTTCAAGGACACCCTCAGGGTGAATGTTAAGAAGAGTGGCATTAACATCACTAATTGGGAAAAACTAGCCAGGACAACGCTACATGATGACATTTTGTGAGAGAAGGTACCTCTTACTTTGAGGAAAACTGTCTCACCCTGGAAACACAAAAATGACAGAAATGGAAAGAAAGTTAACAAGACCGAGAAATCCACGGTATGACTCTCCCTTAACTCCCACCTGCGGCATCTGCCAGAGAGCCTGCGGCTCTTGGATCAGCCTTCTTAGCCATCAACTGGCTCATCTACAACCCTTTATTTGACACATGGGGTAATCATCCTTGACCACGAGGAATTGCCAATGACAACTTATTGCTGTGTGCGTCACATTTTTATCCCACGCATATCAGGTGGGAGTTGTTTTGCTTAGGTTTGGTTTTTGATTTGGAGAGGTATTTTTAGGTCTTCTAACTTTATTATTGTAGCATACCATAGTTTGCAAATACAAAGAAAGAGAAGCCTAGGCTTGTATTAGTCCACTCAAGCATGAAATTATAGTTTGTTGGCTGACAATACTTAACAGCACCCAGGAGACTTAAGTATGATATAGCAGTACTGAAAGCATATAACAAGAACTTAACCATGCTTCAGATTCTTCTTTCGAGTCTCTCTTATTATTTCACTGACAGCACTGTATGCCCAAAAACTTACCTTATGTTATGTATAAAATATTTTCAAGTGATCTGCTCCATGCTTATCTTTCACTGCTGTCTTTTCAGTCACTTAGCAAATTTAAAATGCTCACATTTGCATTGAGCATATTCTGTTTATCTAGTATAATTTGCAAACACCATTCCTTTTTATAGCAGCAATTGTTACCACACAATATTCCTAATTGTAACACTATCTAAGCAACAAATTGGCAACACTTCCTAATGAGGAACTAATTATTAATGCTAAACTATAGTGGAATGGCAATAAAAGCCATGGGAGTGTAAAAGAATGCAGAATGATTAGGGTTCTTACCAGGAATGCCAAAAGACATGTTAATGATTTGCCACATAGTAAAAAAAAAAAAAAGAGAGAGAGAGACTGCTGAATCAAAAACCATTCAAAGAATAAACAACAGATGCAAAACTCCACAAGGAGTAAATTTCATTGACTTCAGTGGGTTTTGGACCAGATCCTAAATATGGGTCATAGTATTACTCATTGAAGCTTTCTCAGGTACACTGACATTTTTATCCCTCCCCACTTCCCCAAATTTATTTCTCACCCTTGCTAGACCTACTGCAACTGTTCTGGTCACAGATTCTTAGATTGTACGGTCAGAAGGGACCTTAGAAGATCATCAAGTCCAGGTCCAGTGTAAATCTCTGACCATACGAGTGGCTCTTCTTTGGATTCTCTCAAGCTTGTCCGTGTCCTAGTTAAAGTGTGGTGCCTAGAACTGGATGCAGTACTCCAGCTGCAGTCTCCCCAGTGCTGAGTACAGCGGAAGAATCACCTCCTTGGTTTTGCTGAAGATACATTGTTTGATGCATACCAGAGTATTATTTGGTCTACTGGCTACAGCATTGCACTGCTGGATCATATTCATACTGTGATCTATTATTACCCCCAGGCCCCTTTCATTCATGGTGCTAGTCAGTTTGGTGCTGCCATGCCTGTAGGTCTGTTGGAGGCTGCTCATCCCGAAGTGGAGCACTTTACATTTCTTGATGTTGAACTTCATCAGATTCCAATCCACCCAACTTGCTAGCCTGTCTAGGTCTGCCTGTATCTGTAACCTACCTTCAAGCATGACCATGCTTCCCCATAACTTGGGAGATGTGGAAGCAAGACATTTGCACACTTCTGAACTGATTTTCCAGCAGTTCTTAAATGGTTTTATAGGGGAGAAGGGGCAGCGGAAGAGCAATCCCAGTTCATAAAATAACCTCTTGGCACTGGAGATGTTTGCTTTAAAAAACAAAAATAATGAACATAAAGTGTTGTGTATCCATATTCTTGGACTCTTTTTGCTAAGAGCAAGTGACACTTAAATAGCAGGTTAGAAAATGCATATTAATTACATGAAAGAATAACATGATCATTCTGGTCTACTGAGTTGACAGATGGCTCTTTTTAACATGTATTATTATACCTGATGGAAAGGAAGGTTTAACCTGTTAAACATGTATTCATAAATTGCTATAAAAGATGTGTTATTTATGCAGTAGAGCAGACAGTTCCTGTAGAGTCTTTGTGGGTTTTCATGTAAATAGGCACTGTAAGAACATACATGCTCTGCATGGTAATCTCTCTCTCAAGAAAAGTTTTCTAAAGTTCCTGATCAGATGCTGAATGATATTTTGAATGTCATTCTCTCTGTCAGTTAGAAATTTGCAAGGATTTCTTGAAAACATTAAAATAAATTAGATTGTTTACATTTAAAGTCTTGCAGTACAGCCAGAAAATGTTTCATTTTTAGTCGTATTGGTATAAAAAGGAATAAGAAAGATAAATCATTTTTAAATGGGCAAGTTTAATTTTTTTCTAATAACTTTTATACTGCGGTTAGAATGGTGCCTTTCAAGTTTTAGACAACAGGAAACTGTCATCACTGCTCTATAAAATACAGCAACATTTTTAATTATGTTATAAATAATAATATTAGCCAGATTTTCCTGGGACTAACTGGCCAGTATTAGCTGACTGCAAAAGTGCATGACTCTCTTGTTTCCTTCCAACATACAGTGACCCATGGCCAATTCTAGGAAGAGTCCTTTTTATACTTCTTGCTCTAAGTTACAGAGTAGTAAATAGGCATGGGCCAAATCTAGAAATGAATCTAAATCAGTCTGAATGGTCCTAATTATTTTCTTACTTTGTACTAGTTTTAACCAGATATAATTCTGATAATTTCAGTGGAGACATTTCACTTGAATTAGATAACTGAGAGAAGCAGCCGTGCCATTACTTTGACAAATTTGTGCCATTAATTTTTGCTGTTGTGCATGCCCCTGCATGTGCATTGTGATGCAAGGCAAAATACCCTGCTTTGAGCCAACTGCCTATTCCCCACTTCTTCTCCTAGTGTGTTGGAGGAGCTAGGCCAGACCTAGAGGAGAGGAGATGCTCTGGACGGCAGCCAGAGCATCTCCCTGGAGGACCCAACCTCCAGCTGCCCTGGCTTACGCTCTAAGAGAATGCGCCATGTCCCCTTTTTTTGCAGTGACTTCTTTTTTCATTTTCTTTTTTTTGATACCAGGAGTTCCCAGTATCCAATTTCAGTTCAGCACATGGTTGCATATGCACTGCATGTAATTTGCGGTGCCTGAAACAGGTTTGAGACACCGCAAACCGCACATGTGCACTCGTTCTAGACATGCTCTTGGTGCCCTTCAGATTATTTAGGCCCACCTCTGAGTTTGGGTCCTTGAGTTCCTCATTTACACTGATGTAACCAAGCACTCTCAGTTAAGATGGCTCAGGGTAATATTTACAATTGACTACTGCAGTGTCCCAAAATGGCCTTTGTTGGAAAAGTACTTGTTTGTTGTCTCCTCTGGCAATTCCCAACCTCAGCCATTAGCTGGGAAGTAAAAGCAGAGTCCTGGAAAATAGAAACATGCTTTACAAGTGAGTTATAATCTTAATTAATATCTTTATACAGATATCTGATTTTTAGAAGTAGAATGACTAATACATACAGTGTGGTAGAGTAAGAAATGAAGATCTCCCATTTAATGGAGATTCATGGAAGGGTATAAAACAGCTATTCATAAAGATGTATGCTATGGCTTATGAAAAAGTTCATTCTTCAACAGAGAAGCAAAATGGTTAAGAATTTAGAATTCCTTGTGGAATATTCATTGAAATTTGCATTGCTACAGAGCACAAACTGTTTTTGGTCTGTGCATAAATGGAATATCTAATATAGAATTACATTATGAAATATGCAATAACACAAGTATTCATAAAGTGCTTTTCATGTACTGCAGGTATCCAAAAGCTTCAAATTCATAAAAAATTATAACATTTGCTGCACAAATGAGAATGTATCAGGTATATTCGCATTTACTTGAAAGTCAGATTTGAAAAATATTATATTCTTAGAAGCAACTAAATCGGTATTGATATTTTGTATAGTGGCTGATTTCACTGGGCAAGTAAAGTGAATAAGGATGTGAATAGTTAGAAGGGCTAGCCCCAGCTCACTGAACTAAAGGAAAGATACTTCATGCTTTACGGTAAATGACCCATAAAAATTCAGATAAAGCAAATTTTGGACATGATTGTTCAATTCTCTGTTCAAATTTAAAAGATACACTGTGAAGGTATATCTGTTTAACACTACCTTACTTGTGATCCATGATGCTGTATCACCATGTATTATTACATGTGAGAAAAATTAAAATTATATTAAGTTTGAATATTTTAAAAAATGGGAAATACTCTTCACAGTTTATCTTACATGTTTACTTTTGCTCATCCATCTAACAGACTGGTCAAGTCATGCTGAGATTGTCATACCAGTGTCTTGGCATGTTGCAAAAATCACATACCAACAGCATATCTGGTGCTTTTTTATTTTCCCATATGCAGAAAGAGAAACAAAGATTTATTTTTAGAGATGTTTTTAGTGTCATGTTATTATTGTGTGAGATGTTATATTCTTGATTCTTGTTAAAGAGATCTATGACCAAGGGTCAGCAACATAGAGCATATTTTGGCTCCTACTCTAATGAGTCTAAATCTTGTTGATGACAATTCCATTATTCTTGTTAATCACACCTGAGAATGAAGAGGATATTCTGTGAGACAGACCAGTTCCATTCAGGATTTAGAAAAATAAGACTCTGACCTTATGTTTGACCTGACCTCTTTTTCTGAGGAGTCAGAAGAATGTTTGTATCATTGGTTTCTGTTATTTAGCTGGTGGGCTCCTGTGTTGTCAGTCAGTTGGAGCAGGCTGGAAGCCCCCAATTTCTTTCATTAGTATCATATTTTTCACTAGTCCAGACATCATGATTTTTAGATTGAAGGTAACTAGTCACAGACGGCTAACAGTTCTAGCACCTGTTGCATTTTGAGTATGTAGCACCAGTGAAGGATCCAAGCAGGAACAATTAGTGATAGGGGAGACAAGGCTGAGCTCTTCAATGAGTTTTTTGCCTCACTGTCTCTGAACAAGGGTCAAGACAGGTCTCCTAATGGGTTCTTAGATGGGCATCCGAGGGACACCAGCCTACCAACTGTTGACGCTGACTTGGTACAGAGTCACTTGGATGGACTGGATGCGTTTAAGACAGCAGGCCTGGATGAGCTGCATCCGACAGTACTGAAGGAATTGGCCGTTGTCATAGCAGAACCACTGGTACGGCTCTTTGAGCTCTCGTGGTGCTTGGGTCAGGTCCCAGAAGACTGGAAAAGGGCAAACGTGGTCCCCATTTTCAAGAAGGGGAGGAAGGAGGATCTGAGTAATTATAGGCCAGTTAGTCTCACCTCTATCCTTGGAAAAGTCTTTGAAAAAATTATGAAGGATCATATTCGTGCAACTCCAGTGGAAAAAATAATGCAGCATGGAAACCAGCATGGATTCATAGCAGGTAGATCATGCCTGACTAATCTGGTTGCTTTTTATGACCAGGTCATAAAATGTTTAGATGCAGGAGTAGAGGTGGATGTCATTTACTTGGATTTTAGGAAAGCCTTCAATACAGTGTCTCATCCCATTCCCATAAATAAATGAAGAGGCTGTGACTTAGATAATTGCACAGTCCAGTGGGTTGCAAATTGGCTTGGGGGTCGCACCCAGAGAGAGATAGTGAGTGGGTCAGTATCAACCTGGAAGGATTTGGGCAGTGGGGTCCCGTAGGGCTCAGTCCTTGGACCTGTACTCTTCAATGTCTTTATCAGTGACTTGGATGTGGGTGTGAAGTGTACTCTGTCCAAGTTTGCGGATGATACTAAATTGTGGGATGAACACACCAAAAGGTAGGGAACAATTGCAGGCAGACCTGGACAGGGTGGAAAAGTGGTCAGAATACAATAGAATGCAGTTCAACAAGGACAAATGCAGAGTGCTGCACCAGGGTGTAATCCACCTCACCTTCGGGCTAGGAAATGACCCTCTCTAGCACCTTCCGCACAGAAGCAGAAAGAGATCTCAGAGTCATAGTGGACTCCAAGATGAACATGAGTCATCAGTGTGTTGAAATAATCAGCAAAGCTAACTGCACTTTATCATGCATCAGCAGATGCACGACAAATAGAACCAATGACGTGATACTTCCCCTCTATGCGGCATTGAATCCCAAGCCTACAAACCTTAATGAGAAGCTGTGACGTATGTCCTTAACAGAAAACAAAATAATCATGGCTGATTCTTCAAAGTGTTTCCACCAGGATCACATGCTGATTAGAATTCAGATCCCATTTGTGGGCAAAAGCTCTAGCCACCTGGCTTTTGGGCAAAAGGTGGGCTTCTCCTCCACTGTGGTATAGAAAACTTAGGCACATAACTTGGTTGTGTGAATGCTGGGCACGTTGGGTGCATCTACATGTGTACTTTAATGCACAGATTAATAGAGTCTGCTGGAATGTGGCAATTACTGCACTCCAGCAGACCCCTGTGTCTCATGTCATCCTATGAGCTTTAATTCAAGCACCTCCACCGCCATTTTTAAGAGCAAGGATGCTGATACACAAGACACAGCAGTGTTTTAATTACAGCAGCTTTTGGAGCCACTCTAATTAAAGTGCCACCCACCCCAACCCCAGGAGCATGTGTAAAAATGCCCAGAGGTACTAAATTTAATGTACATTAGAAAAGGAACATTAATGCACATGTAGACACACCCCAATCTTTAAGACTTGAATGCTCACCATGCTCTGCACCATTATATCTAAGTCCACATCCTCTGTTGTATATGTAGGGAACTTAGGTGCATCCCTTGACTTTTGTGGAGCCTGGGCACCTAACTTTCAGATATATGAATGTTCAGTTATTGCCATGCCTAAGTCATAAAAAAGAGACTTCCAATATAGCTGCTTATCCCCTCTCTCATATTCAATACAAGCTTTCTTGCCGCTGCTAAAGAAAAGCAGCCTTAGACTTTTGATCGTCATAGTCCCACCATTTTAGAATCCCCTTTCTTCCTTTGATGCAGACTGAGGAAAAGACAAGGTTCTTCTATATATTTTTTTTGTCTTTAGTATTTTGTGGACTATACATGTGCCTTCCACATGGACTCATCTTTTGCTGATGTATGTGACAAAACTGACCACCTTGTCCAGCACTGCAATGGCACCAGAGAACTAAGACCCATCAGGTTATTCCTATGGTAGGAATTAAAAATAGACCTTTATTTTATTATTCTTTCTCACAATCAACATCCAAGGGAAGCTTAGTGATGAATGTACAGTGAGTTAGCTTTTGGGCAAGAGACAAGTTCAGAATAAGATCAAAAGAGGAGCAGGGAGGATCAAGCACAAGACCCAAGTCTCAGGAAACCACCTGATCATCCTTTGGGTTTGGCAAGTCAGCGGCAACACATGGTTAGCATAGTCCATAAGCTCACTCTCTCTGGCTTTACATGACCTCTGCTTCACAGCAACATGAAAATTAAACTCTATTCAGCTCCTGGATTCTTCAGATCCCTCTGCATTTCCATGAATGCAAAGGAGTACTGATAATTATGTTTCAAAATTAACATGCTATGAGAGGCATGAGTAAGTTCACACTTCTGCTTGTGTTTTTTGTTTCAGGCCGAGCGGCTACAGATTCAACAAGACAACTATGCATCAATTTGCAGTGGCAAGATTATTTTTGCAAACAGAAGGGCTAAACTATTTCTTGCTATAACTAAATGGGAACTTATATTCTGGATAATATAACAAAATGGGGAGGGGGGCACATTTCTTTCTGTCTTTATTTATCTGCATTCATGTTTGCTTGTTCATTTAGATAAATGAATAGCCCCTCCCCAAATTCAGGATACCCATGCAGCACATATTCAAACAACAAGAACAAAAAGCAATTTGTTTCACTGAATACTGGAGCTAGGTACAGATAGTCAAAAGCCTGAGGTCAAATCAATTCAGTCCTTGCAGGTTAGTCTAAGATGCACAGATTAAATTGAAACAGAAGTGAACAGACATTTACCTTTAATTCAGGAAATGCAGCCACATGACTGCAGTGGCTCAGGCCAGAAGCCAAGGGCCACTAGAGAGCATGGTTCTCTGGCTGTATGTTCACTTCCTCTTCCTGCTGCTTTCATGGTCTCTGGTATCTGCAGTCCAGAATTACATCAGCAGGACTCTGCAGGATTACTCATCACTTCCTCTTCCTTCTTCCAGGTGCCTCTGGGAGTTGTAGTCTACAGTTGCAGCCAACAGTAAGTTTGAATGGGAGGAGGGGTGTTTAACCCCCCTCCCTAGCCCCAGACAGGCAGGGCCAGCCCTGTTCTCTGAAGCAGACCACACAACACAGCCCAGGGCTGGAAAGCATGCTGGAATGCCAGGGGACTTTGATTTAACTTGAACTAGGAAGTTTTATAAACTGGTTTGAGCCAAATCAGTTACGTCTGATACTACATTTAACCAGGTTTATATTAAACCAGTTTCAGCCATTTTTAAACTGGTTTATGTGCATTGAGCTTCTGTTCTATTACAGGTTTAAACCAGTTTCTGATCACTCAAACTGGTTTATGTGTATCTTCTGTCCCTAGCCTAAATCACATAGTCATCACCATCTACTTAGCCAGATCGTGCCCCACTCAATCCATGTGCACAGGGGTTCTTCTGTGCCTGAATTTCCTTTTTTTCTCTGTACAGCTACAGTTAGCAATGTCTTCAGCTACAGTTAGCAATGACTTGCTGGAATCCTGTTTGCCCAATTCAGAGCAGGGAGAGGAGACAAACAGATCAAGGCAAAAAGAACACATTGCAAGAGACACAAGGTGCAAGTAGAAATCACACAGTCTTATTCTGGTGCCAGGGACTTGATCAGAAAAGGCTGTTTGATTTTCCATACACCTAGGCTGGTTCTTTGTGAGTGGAAATGAAATGCAGTCGGGGAGTCAAAGGAGATACCTGTAAATCATAGCCAATGCAGAAGTCTAGAGCTTCTGCACAAATGATCCTAAGTATGATCAAGCCCAATGGTGGTTTCTGCAAGGGAACAAAATTTGCCCCAACCCATTGGCGATGTATAGGGGGTGCACACGGGTGTATATGCACCCCCTAAGAAAAGGCATTTGGTCAGTGCTCACCACACCCCCTCCTCCTCCGCCAATGGCATCTGCAGGAGCTCCCCACTTACCGCCTCCAGGCTCCTGTTGCCAGTGCCGCCGTGCCCCCCCAACCTCCCCAGTGCCACTATGCCCCCCCTGCTGCTGGGAACATATGTCATTCATGCCCCAACCCACCAGGATTATGATAAGAATCCTCTAGAAGACTGTGATTACTAGTAGGTGTTATCAACAGTGATTTTTATACATGAATATACAGCAATTGTAGATTCTGTAGAACAGCACATCAACTACAGAGCAAACAGCAGCTATGCTTCCATTCAACATGACCAGGAAGAGGCATTAGCAAGCTAATACTTCGCTGCGGGGGGTTGATTTTTTTTTCTTGTTTCTAATGATTTTTGCAATGGATGGAATTAAAATTCATATTTGCTTTGCATGTGATATGCTAGAGCCCTTCCTGATCACTTGCTATGGTAAGTTTTTATTCTTGTCAGCACTAGTTTTTATGAGCCCTTTTCCTCTGGAAGACCCAAGGGGAGGGCTGGTTATTCATTTCCATTTGTTAAACATTTTTGATCTATTAACAGGCTCCTGTATTTTGCTGGGGCTTTAGCAGAGTGCTGTGGTTTTACTCAGCTTTGTGTATTAATACATTTGTTCCCATTTTGGATGTGGAGGGTATGCACTGTGTACTTTTTTAAAAATAGCCTTCCTGTGTTAGTTCCAGCTGAAATACCAGAGGAATATGTCTCTCATCTTTGACTGTACTTTTCTGTCAAAATACTTGCAAGGAACATTTCTGAGACATTTCAACTACAATTAAGCAGAGGAGACTGGTTTCCTAAGGTATAAGTTCTGTCTCCTGACAGAATCAAGGAGACTGCTGCTTCTGGAGGAAAATGTTTTTTTAGCAGTCTGTTTTGCTTACAGAGAGAAAAATAAGCTCCTTAACAATGAGTAGCTTTTTAAAAAATGCTTGCATGCAAAACCATGAGTAGCAAATAATGCGAAAAATTAATTCTAAATGGCTAACTTCTATCAAAAGTGTTCAGGAGACTAGCTGATTCTCATATGCTTCTCTGCTCTGCTACCTCTCATAATACTGTTTTGATGGTTGCTGCTAGGCTGCACACATGTGAAATGAAACCAAAACAGAAGAGGAGAAAGGCTTCTAGCAACAAATTTCACTGTAAATGACAGACAGCTTGGAAGGTCATGGAATATAATGATCCTGCACAGTATTTCAGCTAGTCCCTTTAGACCATGCATAAATTACATTTCTAGGAGCTGGGTTAGCTGAATGTAAAACTGGCTTTTTTCCATTCTGCACTGATGCTGGCTATTTTATGGTCTATTTTATTTTAAAATCACATTTATATAGAATTATTATGAAATGTAGGCCTATAATAAGAGTATAGGGATACATGACACTCAAGAATAGCACAGTCATTAACTGCCATCATGTATTAATATTGATTAGTCAGCAAATGACACACTGAAAAATAGATTTCATAGACATCATAGACATCAGGGCTGGAAGGGACCTCGGGAGATCATCGAGTCCAGCCCCCTGCCCAAAGGGCAGGAAGTCAGCTGGGGTCATAGGATCCCAGCAAGATAAGCATCCAATTTACTCTTGAAGGTGTTCAATGTAGGTGCTTGAACCACCTCCGCTGGCAGACTGTTCCAGACCTTGGGGGCTCGGACAGTAAAGAAATTCTTCCTTAGGTCCAGCCTGAAACGGTCTTGCAGTAGTTTAAAACCGTTCGACCTAGTCATCCCTTGGGGGGCTCTGGTGAACAAACGTTCCCCCAGATCCTGGTGGTCACCCCTGATAAACTTGTAGGTGGCCATCAGATCACCCCTGAGCCTGCGCTTTTCCAGGCTAAAGAGTCCCATGTCTCTCAGCCTATCATCGTAAGATCTGTTTTCCTGACCTCTGATCATGCGTGTGGCTCTCCTCTGGACTCTCTCCAGCTTCTCCACATCCTTTTTGAATTGTGGAGCCCAAAACTGGACGCAGTACTCCAGCTGTGGCCTCACCAAGGCTGAGTACAAGGGGAGAATGATGTCCTGAGATTTGCTCGAGAAGCATCTATGGATGCAGGCCAACGTTTTGGTCACTTTACTAGCCGCAGCATCGCATTGCAGGCTCATGTTCGTCTTGTGGTCAATGATGACCCCCAAGTCTCTTTCTTCTGTAGCGCTATCCAACATAGCACTGCTGAGCCTATAAGGATGCTGCAGGTTTTTCCTCCCAAGGTGGAGAACCTTGCATTTTTCAGTGTTAAACACCATCAGGTTCTCATCTGCCCATTTGCTGAGCTTGTCCAGGTCAGCCTGGATCACCCACCTATCTTCTGGCGTGGATGCTTTGCCCCAAAGTTTGGTGTCATCGGCAAACTTGGCCAGTCCACTCCTGACTCCAATGTCCACATCATTAATGAAGATGTTGAACAGTATGGGTCCCAGGACAGAGCCTTGAGGGACCCCACTGGTCACAGGGCACCGCGATAGGTGACTGCCATCAATCGCAACCCTCTGGGTCCGACCATGGAGCCAATTTCACTGTCACCCAGCTTCCCATCGATCACTAGGTCGCTGATTAGGTCGTCCCCCGTAGCCAGTACCAGGTCGAGCAGCGCTTTGCCTCTCGTTGGCCCATAGACTTCTTGAGTCAGGTAGAGGTCATCCACGCATGAGAGAAAGCTTTGCAACCGCTCAGATTTTGCTGAGTGATCTTCCCACGAGATGTCCGGGTAATTGAAGTCACCCATGACAACCAAGGTCCTGGAGCAAGCAACCTCAGTCAGTTCCCGGGCGAATTCCTGGTCAAGCTCAGGAATTTGAGTGGGAGGTCTGTAGTAGACTCCCACCGTTGTGTCCCCTGTGCCGTATTCCCCACGAATTTTTACCCAGAGGGTCTCTAGCTGTCCATGCTAGTCGCCAACATCAGCTTGCAGGGACATGTAGCTTTCCTTCACATAGAGAGCTACACCCCCGCCCCTTTTGTCAACACGATCCCTCCTGTACAGGGTATAGCCCTCTATACCCGTGGTCCAGTCATGGGTGGAGTCCCACCAGGTCTCCATTATCCCAATGACGTCATAATTCTTTGCACTGAGCAGGAGGATGAGCTCCTCCTGCTTGTTGCCCAGGCTCCTGGCATTAGTGTACATGCAGGCAAGTGTCCCCTTGGGGGCTCTTGCCTTGCCCACAGATTGTACCAGGGCTGGGGCAGGGGTGGGCTCCCTTAAGTGCCTTGGTCTGCTGGCTTTGCAAGGGTTGCTCAGCGGGCCAGCAGTGGCAGTAGTCCCCCCATTCCCCAGCGGGCTTAGTTTAAAGCCCAGTGGAGCAGGTCAGCCAGCCTGGCTGAGAAGACCCTCCTCCCCAGGTGGGAGAGGTGGAGGCCATCTCTTCCCAGCAGCTCGCTGCCTCTCTCACCAAAGAGCGGGCTGTGGTCATGGAAGCCAAAGCCTTCCCGATGACACCAGCTCCACAGTCTTTGGTTCACTACGTGGATCCTCGTCTCCCTCCTCAGCCCATAGCCGAGACTGGGAGGATCGACGAAAACACCACCTGAGCTCCCAGACCCCTAAGCCCTGTAGCGCCTCATGACCTGGCTGGGGGTGCTCCGAGCCGTGTCATTGGTGCCCACGTGAATAAGGAGCATGGGATAGTGGTCTGTGGGCCGGAGGAGTTCTGGGATCCTCTCCGCAATGTCTCGGATGCGGGCCCCCGGGAAGCAGCAGAATTCTGAATTACAGTTAAATGTTGAATCATCTAGGACAGGTTCGGAGTTATCACACTGATAAATACACATTAATGTCCTTAAAAGTGGGTTATATTTTTACAAAAATAAACCGAGACTAGCAAACAACTCTATGAGAAGCAAACAACCAAACTTCTTATTTATGGGAATACATTGTAGCAAAACCCAACCCATTAGCAGTTATACTCACCTTAATTATCTTCCTGTAAAGGCCACCTTCTTTATTCCTCTGCCCATTTTAGGCTTGAACTCACTTCCCTGTGGTTTTCCTGTCTGGGAAAAACAGTACAGGACTAGGTTTTCCAGCTGGCATTCCTATTGCAAGAAATAAATAGTACAGCTCTGTGCTCTAGAATGTAAATTTCCACTTCAAAATAACAAAGCTATTTCTTAATGAGAGGCAGATTCTCATTTAGTATAAACCACTATATCTGCATTGGAGATGCAGCCATACTGATTTACACCAACTGAGACACCTCTAATCTGCAAGTTATGAACCAAACACAACTAAATCAGCAAGTCAAAAGAAGGTCTAAAACAACAAATCTCAGATGTTAACTGTTAATTCTGAAACAGAAAAGTTAATTCTGAAACCTAATTACTGTAACTTTAATGTCAAGATTGTTAAATGGTTCATTACTAATCAAAGCATGAAAAAAGAGTGATTATCAGGTGAATGGAATAATCATGTTATGAAGACAGATTTATGGAACCTGTTGTGATGTCTCAAGTACAGTAAATGGAGTTTCTTGAGTTGTATCATTTCATTCATTTCATTCATCCATCCTTAGTATGGGCTCACTAATGGAAACTAGTCTATCCCATTTTTCTGTCATTTTAAAATGACTGCTCTGATTTATGTGCTAAAGGTTTTTCCAACAGGCACCCTAATTTCCTCACACCAGTTGTTTCTATTTGACAGCTTCATCTGTGTTGACACCCAGCAGACATACCCAGATAGGTCCCCGCATCCCTTTTGATTCTGGGGATGAGCTGCTGGTTGCTACTTTTTTTTCCTCAGATGAGGGAATCATTCCACTAAAAGCCCAGAATCTTGTTTTGGTCCTTGTTTCTGAAGGCATCTAATTTCCTGTCTATTCTCCAGCTTTCACACTCTTACGTTACACTGAGATTATGTCTGAGTCGGAAATACACAATTTTATTCTTGTGTTGTTAACTTTGATTTCCATACATTGCTAAGTTTTATGAAAGCCTTTTTTTACCCTGAATGTCACTTCCTTCCTGAGGTATGTTAGCTAATGTACTACCCATGTAGGTAAGGTATTCTACTTCACTGATATTTTTGCAAAAATAGCAAGCCAAAGAGGACTCAAAATCTAATCATGGCAGAAAAAGACTGCCTCTTTGAAACCCAAATGAAGATCTGTGTAGGCTATCAAGTAATTTTTGAAAACCAGTAACATTGAAGATGAAAGGAGCCTGCAATCTTTGCATTCTTCTTTGGTAGACCATAGTGTGAATGTGTTTTATGTGGGAACTCTTTAGTTTGAATCTATTGCCTTTGTCTAAAAATTGCATCCACTTCCTCTTAATCCTCTTACACTGTGGAAGACTTTCTCTACAATAGAGTAGTGTGTCTCTAGGTGTTGCAGGCAGTGAAATTTCCCTTTCTGCGTAGCTAGACAATGATTCCATGTTTCTTCTTGTCCTGGCAGAGTCTCTTCCCTCCAGACTTTATTAAGTACTTCTGTCAGTATCGTTAACATGATTAGCATTTCTGTCTTCTACCACTCTTGTTTTCAGCTCTGACTGCTGCATGTACTCTAACATCTCCATTAATCTGGATTTAATGTCAGATTGTTCAGATTAATATATTTTATCAAATTCTAGTGTTGAGCTGGGGTGGGTCTGTTGAGGACTCCTTTGAAATGCCCGTCTGTTTTGTGGGCATTGTCTCCTGCATAGTTGTGAAGCAGATTTGGAGTTTTGTGTAGTAGCTAGAGGATTGTAGATGTTCAGTCCTCTTTTACCAGCTACACTTTATCACTGGTCAACATTCCCCACTTTTGTTTCCCACCCCCCACCTGTCTCACATCTATTAACTCCTATCCTCTCTGATCTTCCCTGCCATGCATTTGAATTTTCACAGCCCTGCATTTTGCATTTTCGTTTAAGCTTCTGTTCGGACCCTAGAGAGTAGACAAACAACAGCAGACTCTCCCTATCCCTGAAGAAGGGTGTTTATGCCCAGAAGCTTGTAAAGAACAATTTTTCCAACTATTCTGTTCATCTAATAAAATGTGTCACATTTACCCAAATAGCCTTATCTACACCTGTTTTGTCTCAGATGTCATAATTTTTCTATCTTTGCTTTTGATTCATCTGTTTCTTGTTTTGAAATGTGTACATAGGGTTTCAACCACTTGGGAAATAGGTCAGTGGTTTTGTGCCGCCAAAGCAGCTTTGACTTCAGCTACTGTGCCTGCTAAACAGCTCTGTTTATCTTTTCTTGCATTGCTCTTTACTGCTCTTTGCTGTTGTTCCTTCCTCCTCTCCTTTTTCCAGTATTTCTTTGATTGTAGTATTTAGAAGTTTTCCTTTCAACCTTCTTTTTTCCTTAGTGAAACACCATGTATCCTTTGTTGCCCAATTCTTGATCACTAATTATGGTACCCAGCTGAGACTGCTGCAACTCGAACAGCACTGTCACTGAGCCCATTCTTCCTCAGTTGCAGTCTCACTTTCCTGTACCCCAGACCCTTAGCATTAAATTTGTTCTGAAGTCCAAGCTGAATCTTTTCTTAGTACTCTTGTTTACAGTTTGTAATATTGATTTTTCCATGTTTGGGATAGCAAAAATTGTGGCTGCTGCTGACATCTGCCACTAGGTTTCCCTTTGCAATGTATGTAGATGATCCACATCTTGAGTTGATGTGGTCAATCTGATTGAAAGTATCTGAAACCTCTTCAGGCTTTGCAACAGTTATTCCTTTTTTGCAAAAGCAGAGTTGTCAACCATTTATGTTTCTGCAGAACAAACCTTTGCCTTTGAGGCAGCAACACTTTTAATACTTTTTATGTTTATTTAGAGAGTTTCAAGAGATGCTATTCCTCTCAATTCAAGTGCAGGCCTCTCAGGACTTGTTGTTCTCTACTTAAATTTGTCACTGGTGTGTCTGCCCTTTAGGAGTTTATAACTTACAGTGCCAGCAGACTGTGAATAGCAATCATTGAAGAAGACAAATTGATAATCCAGTGTGAATCACAGCCTGTTTTCTGATTCACAGAAGCTGTTGATAATGTTTCAGAAAATGTTCCTGCTAATAATACAAATCCCTCTCTATTTTATGGTTTTGTTTTCCACTCCTCTCTCTCTCCCCTCCCCCAGACAGATGAGAACATGTTCTAAATCTTACTGAATCAGATTGCCTTTTGCAGCTCTTGCATGCTTGCTTCCCTTTTCTTAATGAGATTGGAGTTGTCCGGTAATAGCAATAATACATCACTTATTCTTACAAACATATATTTGGCTCCCATCCCAGTAGTTCCTGAGTATTTTACACAGATTATCATGTGTTCAAAACCCTTTACAAAAGTTCTTCTAAATAATCCAGTAATTAAGGTACAGGGTAACCATCCACCACTTAGAAAAATAACTCATTTTTCTCTAGAAAGTAAATTATTTTACATATGTATTTAATATTATTAAATATGTACTGTTTCTCATAAAACCATTTCGCAATGAAAGTATTGTATTTACTCAACTTAGATCCAAGTACAGTTGGGCTCTGGCTCTGGCTCCAACTCTCAGCCCAGAGGTAGTTGCAGGGACAGAGCAATAGCCACAGCCCAGGCACTCCCCCCACCACTTCTGCAGCTTCTGCTCACCCCCTGCCTTTGTTCCCCACCCCTTCTGCGCTACCACCACTGTTCACCTTCCTGTCGTGGCTCTGGCTTCAGTTCCAGCCATGTAGCCATACAGCAGTGGCAGCAACTCTGGGCCCAGCTCCAGGGCTGGGGCAGAAGCTGTTGCTACATTGTGTAGGTGGTCTTGAGCCAGAAGCAGCACATGCTCTGTGTTCCATGCCTCAGGCCAGAGAGGAGCCCTAACTGGAGCCAGAGCTGGGAAGGTCACTGGCAAGGATGGGGAGGTGGATGCAGGGGCAGATCTGGAGGAGGGGCATGCAGAAGGGGTGGCAAATAGGTCGGGGAGGCCAAGTGCCAGGGTGTTCAGACACCACAGGAAGGGGCAGGCATTGGGTTGCACAGGCACAGGGAGGGCAGGCAGGAAAGGGGGGCAAGTAACAAGAGGGCCAAGCAGGGGAGCAGGTGCCAGCAGGGGTCAAGTGGTAAGGGGTAAGGGGTGAGGGAGCAGGGCAGGCAGGCAAGCCACTTGACTCAGCCCAAAGGGACCACCCTGCCTAACATGATGCGGGATGACGAGGGTAAGGATGAATATATGCCCACCATTGGCATGGATCTTGTGAGGGAGCATCTTGAGAGTCTAGACCCCCATAAATTAGCTGGTCCGGATAGATTGCACCCAAGAGTGATAAGGGAATTGGCAGACATCATAGTGCACCCACTGGCAAGGATATTTGAGAACTCCTGGCACTCAGGTGAAGTACCTGAAGATTGGAAGAGGGCCAATGTCATGCCTATCTTCAAGAAAGGGAGGAAAGAAGACCCAGGAAACTACAGGCCAATCAGTTTGTTCTCAATCTGTGGGAAGATCTTGAAAAATATTATCAAAGAAACCATTCTTGACAGCCTAACAGAAGGTAACATTCTGAGGGACAGCCAGCACAGGTTTGTTGCGGGTAGGTCTTGCTTGATCGATCTCATTTCCTTTTATGACCAGGACCATAGGTAATGTGTAGGGAGGGACATGGGAGGTACATGCCCCCCCTGAAATTGGCTCTCGCTGGCTGGGGAGTGGAGAGCACCAACTGGTGCCCCCCAAAGAAGCACTGGTGGCATTTTTGGTTTTGCCGCCAGCTCTCCCCCCACCCCCGGTCAGCAATCAGCTGCTGCCTCCCCCCCCCGACACAGAGCCAGAAGGTACCAATCACCCATGACTTGGACTCCTGGTGCTTGGGCCAAGTCCCTGAGGACTGGAAAAGGGCCAATGTGGTCCCTATTTTCAAGAAGGGGTGGAAGGTAGAGCCTGGCAACTACAGGCCAGTCAGCCTCACTTCAATCCTGGGGAAGGTCTTTGAAAAAATTATCAAGGGCCACATTTGTGAGAGCCCTGCAGGGGAAGTGATGTTGAGGGGTAACCAACATGGCTTCGTGCAAGGCTGATCCTGCCTGACTAACCTGGTCTCTTTCTATGACCAGGTAACAAAGAGCTTAGATGTGAAGGAGGAAGTCGATGTCATCTTCTTGGACTTCCAGAAGGCCTTCAACACAGTGTCCCACCCAATTCTGGTGGGCAAGCTGAGGGACTGCAGCATTGATGAATGCACAGTCACATGGGTGGCAAACTGACTCCAGGGGCGCACCCTGGAGGGTGGTGGTGGACAGGTCAATGTCAACCTGGGAGGTGGAGTCCTCTAGGGCTTGGTTCTTGGGCCGGTGCTGTTCAATATCTTCATTAGCGACCTGGATGAGGGTGTGGAGTGCACCCTGTTCAAGTTCACTGATGACACCAAGCTGTGGGGCAAAGTGAATACACCGGCAGGCAGGGACCGCATCCAGGCAGACCTGGATAGGTTAGAGAAGTGGGTGGATCTGAACAGGATGCAGTTCAACAAGGACAAGTGCAGGATGCTGCACCTGAGGAGAGGGAACCAGCATTATGGTTGTAGGTTAGGGGCTGACCCTCTCAGCAGCACAGAGGCAGAGAGGGATCTTGGAGTCAGGATTGACTCCAGGATGAATATGAGTCGCCAGTGCAACGAAGCAATAAGCAGAGCCAACCGCACCCTGTCATACATCAACAGGGGCATCACTAACAGGTCCAGAGAGGTCTTGCTCCCCCTTTATGCGGCACTGGTCAGGCCACAGCTGGAGTACTGTGTCCAGTGCTGGGTGCCGCACTTCAAGAAGGACGCGGAGAACCTGGAGAGGGTCCAGAGGAGGGCCACTCATATGGTTGAGGGCCTCCGTGGCCAGCCCTATGAGGAGAGGCTGAGGGACCTGAATCTCTTCAGTCTCAACAAGAGGAGACTGAGGGGGGGATCTTGTGGCTGCCTACAACCTTATCAGGGGCCACCAGCAGGGACTTGGGGAAAGTCTGTTCACCAGGGCCCCCCTTGGAGTCACCAGGAAGAATGGCCACAAGCTGAGGGAGGATAGGTTTAGATTAGATATTAGGAAGAACTACTTCATGGTAAGGGTGGCCAGAGACTGGCTTCCCAGAGAGGTGGTGCTCTCACGTTTCCGGGAAATCTTCAAGAGGAGGCTGGATAGGCACCGGGCTGGAGTCTTATGACCCCTCCCACCCCCAGTGCTCCTTCCTGCCCATGGCAGGGGGTCTGATTAGATGATCTGTCTAGGTCCCTTCTGACTCATTGATTCTATGATTCTATGACTTTAAAAAAGCCTTTGATCTGGTGTCCCACAATGTCCTCATGGAAAAATTGGGCAACTGTGGCCTTGACTACGCCAGAGTCTGATGGCTGGGGAACTGGTTCTGAGCTTGGACCCAGAGAGTGGTAGTTGACAGAACCAAATCAACAAGGAACTCAGTGACTAGTGGAGTCCCCCTGGGCTCTGTTCTCAGGCCTGTACTCTTTAATGTCTTCATAAACTATCTGGACACTGGCGTCAGAAGCAGACTGGGTAAGTTCGCTAATGATACCAAACTTTGGGGCAGACTGTCCACACTTGAGGATAGGCTGGTGATCCAGGCCAATCTCGATAGGCTTGCAAGGTGGGTGGATGAAAACCTGATGGCATTCAATACAGAGATATGCAAGGTGCTCCACCTTGGGGGAAAAAAACCACATCACACTTATAGGCTCAGCAATGCTACACTTGCTAGCAACATGACTGGAAGAGATTTGGGGGTCATGATTGACCACAAAATGAACATGAGCCACCAATGCGATACCTCAGCTGGCAAAGCAAACAAAACTGGTTTGCATCTACCAGTGCATCTCGAGCAAGACTCAGGATGTCAACCTCCTGCCATATTCGACCTTGGTGAGGCTGCAGCTGGAGTACTGCATCCAATTCTGGGCTCCACAATTTAGGAAGAAGAAGCTTGAAAAAGTCCAGAGGAAAGCCGTGCACATGATCAGAGGGCAAGAGAACAGGCCATATGAAAAACTATGGGACTCTTCAGCCTGGTGAAGTACAGACTCAGGGGTGACTCACTGGCAGCCTATAAGTACATAAGAGGTGTGCATCAGGATCGGGGGGAACACCTGTTCACCAGAGCACCACAACGGATGACAAGCTCCAACGGCCACAAACTCCTGCAAGACCTTTTTAGGCTGGACGCCTTGGGCAGGGCCTGGACCCAATGATCTTACAAGGTCCCTTTCAGTCCTAATGTCTATGAAATCTCCTGTGACCTGCCCTCCCCATGTACCCCCCTCCTGCTGCTTTCCCTGTGTGTCCGCCTGGCCTCAAACATCCAGTCACATACGGCTCTGGCCCAGACGGCCAGTGGCATTTGCCCTACTGTATCCTGCAGGCCATTGAGAAGATGTTTACTCCCAGTGCAGTCTCCCCCAATCTCTCCTGCCATGACTTTGAATATTCTACCTGTGGGGGAGCTGACCAGTCAGGGTCTCTCAGCAGCGGAGCATTCATTCGGTGGTCTTCTGCGGGGCTCCACCTCCCCTACACCCCAACCTCATACCAAGCCTTGGCGGATTACTGTAGTTTTCCTGGCCATGCTCCCAACACCATTGTGTCCCTGGCTATGTCTGCCTGTGTGGCCTCTCTTGTCTAACATACAAGCGCCCAGAGGGTGACTCATTTGGATGGTGCTGGGTTGCCTGAGATGTCTCCCTTGGGTCACGAGGCAGGTTCCCCTTCCCCAGGACTAGAAGCCTGACCCGGGCCTCAAACAATGATAGAGCTTAAAGGAACACTGCCTCCATCATCCTGCTTGTACCCCCTGGACCTGCCCCTCAACCCCTCCAAAAGGGGGAAACACAAAGAACATAAAAAAACCCATTACCATGTTACAAGGGACCCGTGCAGTCCCTTCCCGGATCCTTACGCCAGGATACCGGGCACCCGCCTTTCTATGAATTTTGTCATGGGTTATACTCTACACGGGGCCGGGGTAACCTGTGGTCCCTGGCACGGCTCGTCTCCCCTGTCACTCAGCCTCCCATCTCTCTGGGTGCCTTGCAGCCCTTCTGCAGCCGCCTGACGACTGTTCACATGCAGGGTCAGCACCCTACCTTTTGTGGCCTTGCTTCACAGCCTTTCACGCTCCCTTCATCCGACGTCTCCCGGAAGGTGCGTCTCTTCCGCCTCCCTGGTACTCTCCACAGTCCCACCTGCTATGGCGTGGAAAGTTGTGTCTGTCTCTCAGGTCCCTCCATCAGTGCTGCCAGTGTCAGGATCCCCTTCCATCTCCTGGCTCCTTTTTACGCCTTCCCCATCATTGGGAGCAGCTTCTGGCTCCTGGCTCCTTTCGCTGCTGCCGAGGCTGTCAGGAGCAGCTTCTGGCTCCCAGCTCCTTTCTCTGCCACCAATGCCATTAGGAGCAGTTTTTGGCTTCCAGCTCCCCCTGGAGGGTCGACCTCCACCAGGACAGGGAGCCTCTGCAGGCTCTCGCACCCAGAGGGGCTTCCAGGGGGAACCCAGTGTTGGTGCCTTCACCAGCCCCGGTCTTTCCTCTCCTCCACCTTCGCCAGTGGTCCGTTTTATTCTCGCCGGCCGGTGATTGCTGATGACATCACTGGCCGGCCACAGCTGTATAAAGGCACAGCTTATGATCTGCGCGGGTCTTTCTCCTGGTTCCAGCTGCACCATGGGTCCTGCTGCAGGTAATTGTTGCTCTTTATCCTTTTTTGCTATCTTTTTCCCGGGGAGCTCCCCATTTGTACTTTGGGGCCCTGTCTCCTGTTCTTCCCCATGACACCCTGCTATAATGGTGAAGAGGGAGGAATTTAGACAACCCCCCCAGAATTCATCTGCCTTGAATGAGATAAAGCTCATAACTTTGGTTGATTTGATTAGCTTTAGTAATACCATATTTACCCAGATCCAAGACAACTTAGAATTTAACAAATTTTAGACATGGAAAATTTATAAATTTATTATAATTTTCTGTGTCTAGAATATAATTTTATATTTTAGTAAATCCTAAACATCAGCCCTTTTCCTCTGCCTTAAATGCTCAGTTCATTCTCACAGAATCTCCACAATGTTTATAAAATCTGCAAAGTTTAATTATCACATTTCAAACACTGTAAAACAAAGTCATGCTGCTGCCTGCCATACAGGGGTGGGCACTTCAAAAGAGGAGGCCAAACACCAACATTTGCAAATCCAAACAACATCCTGGCTATTAGGGCTGAGGACATCATTTTAAAGATGTTTATGTAGAGATAACCATGCCCCCAAGCCTTACTTGAGTATGCCACTGATGTGAAGAGAAACGGAGAGCCACAGCTGCATGATCTACCAAGACAGGGCCACAGTCAGAGCCCTTGTACTTGAGGACAATCAAACATTGCGAGAAGGACAGGATAAAAGTCAGAGATGTGCCTGAGGTGGCAGCACATGATCCAGCATCACTGCCTGGGCTGCAGTCAGTGGCAGCTGGGCAGCAGTGCAGCAAATGCTATTTTTGCACCCCTGTAGTTTGCGCCTTAACTATGCTACTGATAAAGGTAGAGACACACACAGTGGAGCTAGACCACCACACCAGATGCATCAGTTACTCCTTCTAGCACAATGAGTTTTACACTGGGACAGTCATAAGCTACAGGACTCAAAATGCAGCCAAATACAGGACATGGGCTAAATCTATCTCTAGCTTAGCTACCAGCATGCCTTAGAAACATTACCATAATTTTCTATCCACCAAACAACATCAGCTTCTTATGAAATAGACGAAACATTTATAGGCACCTAAGCCAGGTACAGAGATTACACTTTTACTGACAAAAGTGATCAGAAACCAGTCTACACTCATAACAGAACAGAATTTCGGCGCACAGAGGCTGGCTTAAAAATGGCAGAATCCAGTCTAAGATTTGTAACACACCCCAACACACCCCCTCCCTCTGCTCCCCTCCTCCCACCCTCCACCAAAGGGTAAATGTATGTTCTGTTCATCAGTGATCTAAACCACACCGTGTAAGTAAACAGAAACAGAAAATCACCTAACTTAAATTCTGCCTTGGGCTTTTTGAATGTCTGTACCTAACCCTAAAGGACAGGGTTGCTTTTTTTCTACCAGAAATCATTTATAGGCACCTGAAGAGCAAGGGTGGGGTGAGGGCGGTTCCCACCAGAAATCAAAATTCAGGCATGTAGACTTTTTGCTTCATAACCTTCCATAAATTCTTTAGTTGCTTATATTTGAATTTAACAATTCAGTCCTTCTGTAATTTTAACAGTGAAAACATGTAATTCTCACTGTTGAGGAATTTACAATACTTCTTGGATTGATTCTATTATTTTCCCAAAAGTAGTTTTAAAAACTGGTTAACATTGATTCACAAAGGTATATATGTAGGTGATAGTAACATTTACTCACACACTTTTCATATGAACTATGACCTTTCACTTATTAAAGTACCTGTGTTGTTAATCTTTCCATTTGCTTAATAGGGCTCTATGAAATTGCCAGTGTCATAGCATGTTCTGTAAGTTTGTTTAAAAAATAACAGCCCCTAGAACGTGCTTCAGTGATTTTATTTACTTATATATGTGTTTGTTTATTTTTAACGCTGCTTTGGTCATGAAAGAAAACTTTACACATTGTCACCCCAACATTGGCCCATTCTTAGTACATCACAAAAATATGCAATACATTCACAAAATAAAATCAATTGCTAACTTAATGGAATTAAAAATCCTCAAATTTGAAAGTTTTATATGAAAAAAAGTTTTGTTCATTCCTAAATCACTACCCAGAACTTGAACTCTAACTTCTCACACTGGCATGAACAGAGATAGTAAGTCAGGGCCTTGGGTTGCTATTCCCAACTTTGTTACTAGCTTTGAGTAACTTCAGACAAGTTACCTGGGGCCTGATACTCAACCAATGAAGCCAATGAGAGCCTTCCCATTGGTTTCTCAGGCCCAAATTACAAACTGAGCCTCAAGTAGCACTTTGCATAAACTGAGCATCTCAAAGTACTTCACTAATACATACTAATACTTATACATCCCTCATGAAGAATCTATTACTGTTCCCATTTTACAGATGTATAAACTGATTTTTGACCCAGACATGAATTTTCATAGATGCATTTATAGTATATTAGGCTAGCAGCTTTACATTCATAGTTGAATCATGCTTTTTATGGGCAATTTTTCAGAAAAGATTGTGAATATAATGCTGCTTACCAGAAGACATGAAAAATGTTGGCATTCTATTAAATAGCCCCTGGGAGAAAATTGAAAATATTTAAAAGGACGAAGGAAAAAAGAAAGCATTAAGTTGATGGAATCTGGTAAAAAAAAATCTGCCTGTTAATAATGTAAAGGCTGGAGTCGTTATAAAACATCAAGATAGAACAAAAGCACTTTAATTGTTCCTCAGTAGTTATAGGCCTGTAAACAACTCGGACTGTTGCGCTCTGTGTTGCTTATGAGAACTTTTAATTTGCAAAATATTCTTGAATCATTCCATTTAAAAAATAAAAAAGCAGACTCTGAAAATTATTCAGGGATTTTAATCATGCTCATGTAGCCATTTTACCAGTACTCATTACTTTTACTTTTATTTTACACATTTGCTTTTACTGTGTGTAATAGTTCACCACATTTGGTATAATTACAGAGTGAAGCTGCAAAATTACTTATTGAGCATTTATTATATACTTGGCTTGCTGTCTGTTGACAGGGTGGGAAGTCAGCAAGTCCTGTATTTTCAGTTGTGATTTTGCTAAGCAAAGTTTATAGATTCATAAAAGATTCATAGAAGTTAGGGACTGGAAAGAACCTCACAAGATCATCAGGTCCAACCCCCCTGCTCTAAAGCAGGAAAGACTGCTGAGGTCAGATGACCCCAGCAATGTGGATGTCCAATTGTCTTTTAAAGATCTCCAGGGTAGGTGACTGTACCACCTCTGGGGGGAGTCTGTTCCAGACTCTGGACACACAAATCATAAAGTTTTTCCTTACGCCTACTCTGAAGTAATCTTCTATCAGTTTATCACTATTATTCCTAGTCTTCCCCTGGGGTGCCTTGACGAACAGGTTTTCTCCTCGCCCCTTATATACTTAAAGGCTGCCACCAAGTCCCCTCTGAGTCTTCTCTTTTCCAGGCTGAACAGTCCCATGTCCTTCAGCCTCTCCTCATATGGTCTGTTCTCCAGACTTCTAATAATTCGTGTGGCCCTCCTTTGGACTCTTTCCAGCTTCTCCACATCCCACTTGAACTGTGGTGCCCAGAACTGGACACAGTATTTCAGCTGCAGCCTCACCAACGCTGAGTAGAATGGGAGGATGACATCTTTAGTCTTGCTTGTGATGCATCAGTTGATGCATGCCAGAGCGTTGTTTGCTTTGCTGGCTATAGCATCACACTGGTGGCTTATGTTCATTTTGTGGTCAGTCATGACACCCAGGTCTCTCTCAGTTGTGGTTCTAGCTAGTGTACCACCACTGAGTCTGTAAGCACGTTGTGGATTATTTTTGCCCAGATGGAGCACTTTACATTTCTCGGTGTTAAACATCATCAGGTTTAGATCCACCAACTTTACAAATCTGTCCAGGTCAGCTAGTATCCTCAGCCTGTCTTCTAGCATGACCACACTCCTCCATAACTTGGTGTCATCCACAGATTTTGCCAATACACTTTCCACACCCCTATCCAAATTATTGATGAAAATGTTGAAAAGCACTGGTCCAAGTACTGAGCCTTGAGGGACGCCACTTGTAACCTTTCACCATGTCAACTCAGTTCCATCTGTTAACACTCTCTGGGTCCAACTTCAGAGCCAATTTGCTAGCCACCAGACTGTTAAGTTGTTGAAGCCACAATTTCTCAATTTAACGGTGAGAACATTATGGGAGTCCAAGTCAAAGGCCTTTCTGAAATCCAAGCATATGACGTTACCTTATCTCCCTTCTCCCAGTGGCAAGTTACCTGATTGTAGAAGGAGATGAGGTTGGTCAGGCATGACCTGCCCACCACAAAGCCATGTTGGCTGTATTTTAAAATACTGCCTTCTGTTAGCCTAGCACTGATGGATTCTTTGATAAACTTTCCCAGGATTTTTCCAGGGATTGAAATCAAACTGGTTGGCCTATAATTCCCTGGGTCCTCCTTCCTTCCTTTCTTGAAGATAGGCACCACACTGGTCCTCTTCCAATCTTCTGGGACCTCATCAAGTGCCATGAGTTCTCTAATAGCTTTGCCATAGGTCGTGCGATGATGTCAGCCAATTCTTTCAGCACTCTTGGGTGTAGTTCATCCAATCCTGCCTATTTGTAGCTTTCCAGCTTTTCTAGGCGTTCCCTCACAAGATCTTTACCGATTATAGGTGGGTGATCACCCCCACCTTGTCCATCCTGCTTCCTATCAGGCAAGTGAATATCCTTGGTCTGGTGGAATACCAACATGAAGTATTCATTTAGGAGTTCAGTTTTCTCCTGAGTGTCAGTTATCAGCTGTCCCATTGGATTCAGCAGGGGGCATATGTTACCCTTATTTTTTCCTGCTTCCTATATATCTAAAGAAGGACTTTTATTGTCCTTGATTTCTGTTGCCAGTTTGAATTCTGTTTCTGCCTTTGCTTTTCTAATCCACTCCCTACAGGTGTGGGCCATTCCTTTGTACTCCTCCTTGGGAGTAATTACCAGCTTCCATCTCTTATAGGCTTCTCTCTTTGTTTTGAGGAAGTCCATGACCTCCCTATGAGCTGGGAGTGGGGGGAGGGGGGTGTCTCCCAGCCCTTTTGCTACCTTTCTTACAAACTGGAATGGACCAGCTTTGTGTTACAAGGATCATATACCTGAAGAACGATTACTCTTCTTGGACTTCCTTCCCCATCAGACCATGGTCCTGCAGGGCCTCATCCACCTAAGCTTTTAGAAGACAGCTTTCCTGAAATCAAGGATCTCTACCCTACTAACTACCCTGCCTTACAATGGATGGTAAAAGTGATCATCTCAGGGTCACTGTTGCCTAGATTACCGTCGATCCTGAGGTTACTCACTAGATCATCCCCATTTGGTCAAAACCAAATCCAGGAGCACCTTTCCCCTGGTCGGCCTGTATATTTCTTGAGTCAAATAGAGCTTCTCAGTGCAAGTGAGGAAGCAATGTGACCACACAGATCTAGCTGAATGCTCTTCCCATGAGATAGCTGGGTATTTGGAGTCACCTATGACGACCATGTTCCATTAGCGTGCAGCCTCTGCCAGTTCTCTGGAAAATTTCAGATCAAGATCCTCCACTTGGTTCAGAGGTTTGTAATATACTATATATAAAATTGATCTTTTTATTTAGAAATGTTCCAGAATAATATTTTTGCCCAGAAATATAATTTTACATTATTAAATACAGCCATAGTATCACTGAATAAATTAAAGACTAAATGTATGCATATATACACAAATGTATATGCTGCTCTATTACAGGAATCCATTTACAGTCAAGAAGGTAAAAAGGAAGTTAAGAAAAAAACATTAAGGGGAGTAATTTAACAAAACAGATGTTTGAAATCATGGCCCTGAAGGAAATCAGTGCTATTTCTGCCACTGATTTCCAGTAAGTCAGAATTTCATCCTACTCTACAATCAAACAGGCTCTTTTCTTTGACAGTTGACTCACTTGTACAGTGACATATAGTTCAAGTGCCCAACAAAATAAATTGTCCAGCAGAGGTAGTTCTTATGCAAAGGTCAAACACAATTTTACTACAGCTAACAGTGATGTTTGGGATAGACTGTTGGACATGATATCAAGTGCAGATTTCAGGTTACTTTAACTAAATATACATTTGGAGACACATCCTGCTTCATCTACTCATTTGTGGGGAGTCGTGTTACCTTCAGGTGTGAATAATGCAGTCAGCATCTAGCTTTTCTTAACCTTTCCCTACAAGACAGATTAGAATTTAATTCATCATAAATCCTTTAATTCTTTACATTTTAAAAAGTGACTAGCAACTATGGGTGGAAAAACTAAATTACCCAAGATTATTAGTCCGATTTGAAAATTGAGACCAGAATATTTTGTGGAGATTATTAAATTAAACCCTTCAAATAACATGGAAAACTGGATTTAGGTGTTTTCTAAAGGAAAATGACTCAGTGATTTCTATAGCAGGATTGCCAGCATTTAGTGGATTGGATATTCTAGGCAGACCCAGATGAGTGCATATGGTTATTTGAGAGTTATGTGTTCCTTTTACTTCAGCTCTTGTCAGGTGATGTCATTTATCTTTGCAGAAATCTAATTTAGGGGAAATTACTTCTGGAGTAACATATTCAGTAAAATGGAAATAAAATGCACCTTCCATTAGTCAGATGACTAAAAAGATAAACTAACCCTCATATTTGCCAGCTAATGCATTTTTAAATAGATTGATCCTCATACAGTACACTGCTGTTTAAAAAAATGATTTATCACATTTATAAAGTTGTCTATTGAAGCCTCATAATTGACTCAAATATGTCCTAGCCTGAGACCCCAGTGTCCGAGACTGAGAGGAAATTCCAGTTTTTGTTGTACAGCTCCACCTCTATTTACCATTCAACACCAGTTCTCATACCCCACCTTTTAAGTTCTGTCCCAAAGAACTAGACTATTGGCTCTCTGCTATGGGCATTCTAAATAATAAAACAAAAGTCAAATATGACATATAATTGCTCACAAAATCCAAAGAACTAATAAAAATGCTGCCAGATAAGACAGGTCACATACTGATACAAATGTTTATTTGTTGTTGTAAATCATCCATAAAAAGAATGAGAAATCCAACTCTGAGAAGACTATAAAAGCATTGCATGCTCATCTCTAAACTAGACAGAGATCTTGACAGAGTCTCTTAACACTAATATGCCTGTGCTGTGGGGAGGTGGGTATCCAGGCAGCAGTCTGGACAATACCTGTGACACTCCGTGCTGCCAGCAGAATTCTTTAGTAAGGTGAGTTTGTGCCTTCTGCCCTCCCAACACTGCAAAGAGCTTTAACTATGACTCAGTGTCTGCACCAGGCAGCTGGAATCCCCATGGCAGCAATCCAAGCAGCATGATGGCCAGTCATGCATATTCCACACTTAGGAGGAACAAAATCATTTGTGAATCAAGTTGCACATTCTTTGCAACTTGATAGAGAGAAAGTGTAATAATATATTTGATTAACACAAACATACTCACTTCCATCTAAAAAGCCAATCAAACAGCAGAAAATTAGTCACAAATAAAATTATTCAATCTTCAAACAATAAAATATACTAAGCAAACCATTCATTGCTATTATCCAGATACTAGTCCTTAGTTATGTCAGTGTGAATCCAGAGTACCTATTAGTTAGTCTGCATCTAAACCAATTCAATTAGCAAAATCCAATGTATTATGCAAACAGCCCTATTTAATAGGCACTCAGGCTAGGTACAGACATTCAGAAGCCCAAGCCTGAATTGATTCAATCTTTGCAGGTTAGTCTAACCTGCATAGATTGAACCAATTTGTAAGTGAATAGACATTCACTTTTGATTACAGAAATGCAGCCACATGCCTACAGTGACTCAGGCTAGAAGCTGGGGGATGCTAGAGTGAGTCCTCAGCTGGAGGGAAACTGCCCTGGGGGGATGGCCAGGCCCTGGCAGGCCTGAATATGTTTGGGGAAGGGTTTAAACCCCAAACCTGGCCTGCAGGGACCCCAGCCAGGGTACACCTGGAGGGGCAGGAGGAAGCACCCCCTGCAAGGGGTCCCCAGCCCCCCATTCCCACTCACAGCTGCAGGGGCAGGAGTGTGGCCAGACCCCAGTAACCTGAGGGGAAGGAGGGCTTAATTTCCCCATTGCAGGGGGGTGCGGTGTGGGCCTCATAGGCTCCACTCATGCACCTGGGGCCACAGCAGTCAGACACTGGTAGCCTGAAGGACGGGGCAGTGGTGCGGGCACTGACACTATGCTGGCTCTGTGCCATACTGAAGATCCCCTCAGGCAGGGTCTACCCCACAGCTCCTAAGCCAAGTCCCTTGGAGCAGTGGTGAGCGGCACCCAATGCCAAGGAGGGTCTGACCACAGAGACGGGGCAGGAGAGAAGGGATGTGACCTGGCTTTAGGAGCGGAGGACGGATTCATCATGGAGGAGCCAGGATTAATCATGGAGCCCAACTCATTGCTGCCTCCTACTGCACCAACATGGCCCAGGCTGGGGCAGCCCTACAGGGTGGGGGTTAGCTTCCGCCACCTCCCACTTCCAGCCCCACATAGGGACCACAGTTTGCAGGCCTGTCACCCGCCACCTGCTCCCAGCAGTACTGGGCACTCAGGGCAGGCTCCCACGGGCCGGGGCATTGGTAGTAGTGGGGGGAAGCAACAGACCACTGCAGCCCAATCCAGTCCAGCCCAGCCCTGTGGCCCAGGGGCTGAAGTAGCAACTGGCCTGTGGCATCTCACCCCAAGTGCTTGGCACCACCACAAGCAGGAGGTAGGTGACAGGTACCTCACCTCCTCATACCATGATGGTATGCTCCACTGCTGCTGCCACCAAGACAGGAAGGGGGCAGGGAGCCATGCTCCAGCTGCAGTCCACCTGCAACCATGGCCCCTGCCTGGGAATAGAGGCGGTGGGCACTGGCCCCTACCCGCTAGGGCTGCCCCAGTCCAGGCCACACTACCGCAGCCAGAGGCAGTGGTGAGTCAGGCTCCATGATTAGCCCCAGCTCCCCCCACCTCCTCTCCATGCCCACAGCCAGGCACATCTCCCCTTCCCCCATGGCTGGACACACCTCAGCATCAGATGCCTCTTGCCACTCCTCCAAGGGACTCGGCCCAGGTGCTGTGGCATGAGTCCTGCCTGAGGGGATCTTCAGCATGGCACAGAGCCAGTGCTGTATTGGTGCTCACACTGCTGCTGCCTGCAATGAGGGGTTTAAAGGCCCCTCCCCCACACTTCCCCTCAGGCTACTGGCATCTGGCCACCACAGCCCTGGGTGCACAAGCAGAGCTTATCAGTGTGTATACCCCACCCCCCCGCCACTGCCACAGTGTGGGGATTAAACCTCCCCTTCCCCTCGGGCTTCCAGCATCTGGTCATGCCCCTGCCCCTGCCCCTGGAGAAGTGAGGGGGGTGGCTCCCCCTGTTGCTCTCCTGCCAGGCAGACCCGGCTGCACTCCAGAGCAGGGTTTCACACCCTTCTCAGCCAGCCGGAGGTGATAGTGCTCTGGTTAGGGAGAAGAGGGGTGGGCCAACACTGCTTGGCTGGAACAGACTTGTAAACTGAGTCTTCTGGCACTTTGTCATAGTATGATTCAGTTCCTTAAAGATATTTCTTTTAGACAACCCACTATGCATTGTCATGCTGTTATTATACAGGTTGATAGATCTGTCTTCTGTGAACCTATCGGGTTTTTTATGCTGGACCAGATTTAGTCCTCAGTTATTTTGTCAATATTGGTATAACCCTGAATTGGCCACTGTGATCAAGGTCTGAGACAGTTAATAATTAGCCATGTTGAGATTTTGAAAGAAACTCACTTTTAAATCTGATATGTTCAGTATGTTTCTTTAGGGCAATGTTCACTTGTACTGTACCACGATGATCTGTGGCAGAAGCCCTGTCTGTAACTGTAGTAAGAGCATCTACCCATGAGGAAATGTTCTTTTACTTTGACAAGTATAAAAGACCTGAAATTCATTATCTATGGATAAATAATGGAGGCTTTTTTTCCACATGACAAGATTAGATCATTATTCTTCATCTATAAAATTTCTATGGTTTTTATGAAAATGTATGTGTAAATTAATTTACCATTTTGGTTTTTCTAATAAATAAAATAATTTAAATGATTCTGTACACACTTATGGAATACAATATCAAAAGCTAACATGCACCAAATAGTACTGCACACAAATCTATGCATCTTGGTGCAGTTGGCTAATGCAGAAACCATTCAGCTCTGAATAACCAAGTTCAAATCCAGGTTGGATTAAAAAGTCTACTCAAACTGTAGTCAATATCAAAACAACATTAAGAACTTTAAATGCAAGAGACCTTTGCCAGAGCACTAGAAATTAAGAGTGTTGCAGGTCAGGTCATAACAACAGAGTATTTGTAGAATTAGGGGTAGAAACTGGCATGTTTCATGCTGCTGTTTTTCTATCAATTCTTGCTTACCTGAGAGCCATAGTAAATGCTACTGAATCCACCAAAACAAACTACATGCCGTTTCACAGAATAAATTTAAAATATCATACACAGCTATAATTTAATCAGTGCTTCACTGAGATAGAAAAGAATAAAGCAAAAACTTCCAAATTGAATTTCAGTCTCAGTTTTCACACAAGGTCAAGGTATTATTGTTATTAAAAAAAAAAAAACAAGACTTGCAATGTTTGGATATGAAGAGAAATGAAGAAACAGAAAGACAGCTGTTACGAATACTAAATTGGACTAACAATATTAGATTTCTGAATATAAAATCCTGAAGGCAATTCTGAATGTGAAAAAAAGGAGATGGGTTACTATCCATTTACATGAATGAGTCATGGGTAGAGAAAGACAGACACCTGAAAGAGATGACTCAAAGGGAAAAAGTCATTTTTTTGTAATTACAGGGCAAACTTCATTTAGGGTTGAGTAGTTTGGTGGTGGAGAATGATACAGTTTTGTGCCATCCCAAAGTCAAGGAAAATTTGAAAATAAATGTGTTATTAAATATATATTTTGGTAATAGAAGTAAAGAATCTCCACAAATACAAACATCAGATTTTGTGTGTAAATTTCCAAAGAAACAATTTCTAATTCTAGGTAGTAACCAAAGAAGATGTTATAATTTATAATAACTTGTAATAATAGTTTCTTGGATTGTTGGATTCCTCCCCATCATCTCTCTGTTATGTAGAGGTATCAAATTACACATTGTCTTTTAGTATTTGCTGACTTGATTTGCATAGATGTCTCGTTGTCTGTTTCTATTATTGTGCTTTTTCTGTATAAATAACTTTCTCTTATGGGCTGCAGTGTTGAGCTAAACTAAAATATACATTATGCTTCCAGTGTATTTAGGACCATAATCTTGTTTCATATAATAGCTGTAACATAATTTATAAGACACAACTAGAAAAAACAGTCACTAAATTCAAGGACACTCTTTCAGGACACTTAATAATCTATACAAGCCTGAAAAATACCATAGCAAAATGGAAGCAAAATTATTCCAAAAAGGAAGTGTCCAAATCCTGCAACGTTATCAACATTAGCAATTTAGACCCTAACCAGGTACTTGTAAATGAAATCCTCAAAGCTGCCCCTCATCTGCTGCCCTGCTCTCTAGGCATCTAAATTTTATCAGCCCTGAAGGCTCTGCCATTCCTCCCATTGCACTGGTGTGTCTTCACAAAGCCACCTAAGTGCTGATGACACCCCACAGCTCAGAGCCCTAATTCAATCCAAAGCCCTCAAAATAGGCTCTCCGTGATTATCTCATGATTGAGATCCTATAACTTCAACATACTCCAGATGTGCCTAATCTAACCAGCTGTGCATTTTCTATACCAGAACATTCTTAATGGTTAGAACATTCACCCAAGATATACGAGCTCTAGATTCCGGTGTGCTGTTTGAACTACTCTACCTTCTGATACCTATGGCAGTGCTATGGTCTCATCAAAATCCCTGAATAAATCTAGACCCTTTGCTGCAAACCCTTCTTTATGCAAATAGTTTCATTAACTTTGATCAACTTTGGAAACAATGGATTTGCTTCTGTGAGTCAGTGGTTACAGTACAAGTCTCAGTCTTTGTATGCCTAAAGGGAAAGCTGCTGTAATTATGTGGAGAGAGTTTAGCTATCTTATTTAGAATATTTTAAAGTGCTCCAGACAAGTCTGAACCTTGTTACACTGGTTGCAAATGAGGGAAGGTCTCTTCCCACCAGTGGAAACCAAAGCTTTGGGGCACAGACTTCCCTAGAAAGATGTGGTCAGCCTGAGTAACAGAAATGCATCCTCATCTCCGTTCTGCATGCTATTCATAATCATTTACCAGAATGGACCTGGCATTGTTTTTTTGTTAGATTGGGTAGTGCAGCAGCAACTGATTTCACTGAACAATCTGGGAGCTACTAAGTAACATGAAAGGACACCTAAAAGTTCCCTTAAGAACTGTACATTATTACAAGAGCCCTACATCTGTATATATGTAAAAACTTACTAAATATACTGCCAATAAATGGTGCTCAAGAATAGGTAGCGTATAGGTATAGTAGTAGGTCCAAGAGTTACAGTGGATTACACAGGGCCCACTTTGTACAGTTGTCCATATTCTTAACAAGACTGATATAAAGATACCACCATAACTCATCTTATGTGTACCAGCATCTGCCAGGCAAAATGTGGTCAATCTGCTGATGCCATGTTTAGTACAAGCTTTTCCATAAGCAATAGATGGAAAGTGGCAAGGAAGCAATGACAAGCCACTCCAGATAGAGAAGAGAATTCTGAATTTTGCCCGGGGTGGCATCACAATTGCACTCCAGAAAGCAAGCAAAGGCCTCAGCACAGGACTGTGCTCTCACGGGAGTGAGAAACTGGTGTAATATAGATGCGAGTGCAGTACTTGCCTGATTATAATTGATTCAATGTATAGATCTCATCAAGTCTGCATTTAACATAAAATATATGGTTTTCACTCCGGGTTCATGAAGAAAACTAAGTATATAACAGATACATGGGGGTGTGGATGGCTAAAAAACTAATATGGATTTCACATATACTTAGGGTGATCATATTTTTAAGGAAATTCGGGACACTGCTCCCCTGTCTCCCAAGCAGAGTGGCACCAATCCAAGTCTTTTGTTTGAATTTTTACTGATGAGCTGAGACACCAGAACAGCCTACAGAATCTGGGACTGTCCCAGCCAAAATGGGATGTATGGTCACCCTATATATACTGCTTTCTCTTTACAGCTTTATCCTTCTTAGCTGACTATTTTGAGTTTTATGAAGAAGTGTTGTTAAAATAAAATTTAAAAACCCAGTAAATGTAATGGGTTTTAACAGTTGTACAAAAAACAGTAGATAAGGTTGAAGGGGCAGAGAGAGAAACAGAATGTATGCCTAAGTACTTAGATAAAAGTAGCTAAGAAGGGGACAGTATTTTGAAATTAAAGCATTAGAGAAACATGATTATTTTGTTCAGCAAAACATATCACTAGTTCAGTCTGCTTTTTCTTTCATGCTGATGGGAGGTCACGGCTTTAATGCATGTGTGCATGCATAAGTGCACATGCACGCACACACACACACACACACACACACACACACACTTTCAATGACATTTGACCAGGTTCATCAGAGTTTCAAGAAAAATCCATGCAGCAGGCTTCAACTTATATTTCTCTCCCTTTGACATTTGCTGAATTGGAAGTTATTGTATAATATCATGTGTTGTTTCTGTGCAGTTCTGCCAGGAGAACTTTACCTTCCTTGTTTTAAATCTAACATACTGCTTAGAAATATGCCCTACGCCATAAGTGTTAGCAGGAAGTTCCGTAAGAAAAATACCCATTACCTGCAAAGGTCACTTGGTCTTTGTAGATAGGCTACAAGATAATTATGAAAGACAATGTTGCAATAAGGACAATAAGGAAGTCTGGGTTGGATGAATGATCTGTAGGGGGGATAGAAAACTAGCTGGATCATCAGGTTCAGAGGGTAGTAGTCAATGGCTCAATGTCTATTTAGTAGCCACTATCAGGTGGAGTGCCCCAGGGGTTGGTCCTGGGGACAGTTTTGTTCTTGTATCTTCATCAATGACCTGGTAGATGGAATGGAGTGCACCCTCAGCAAGTCTGCAGATGACACCAAGCTGAGGGGGAGTAGCAGATATGATGGAGGGTAGGGGTAGGATTCAGCGAGACCTAGAAAATTAGAAGATTGGATCAATAGAAATCTCATGAGGTTCAATAAGAACAAGTGCTAAGTGCTGCACTTAGGATGAAACAATCCCACGCACAGGTACAAGCTGGGGACCTACTGGCTAAGCAGAAGTTCTTCAGAAAAGGACCTGCAGTTTACAGTGAACAATAAGCTGAATATGAGCCAACAGTGTGGCCTTGTTGTGAAGAAGCCTAACAGCATACTGAGCTGCATTCATAAGAGTGTTGCCAACAGATTGAGAAAAGTGATTCTTCTCCTCGGTTCAGCACTGCTGAGGCCCCATCTGGAATACTGTGTCCGGTTTTGGGCCCCCCACTACAAAAAGGATGTGGACAAATTGGAGAGTGCAGAAGAGGGCAATGAACATGGTAAAGGGACTGGGACACATGACTTCTGAAGCTGACGGAATTGGGCTTATTGTGTGCTTTCACGTGTGCCCCGAGGGGGCTGTGGAGGGGAGGGTGATGCTTTAGAGCAGCCCTAAGAGGAGCTCTAATTAAAGCACTACCCTGTTATGTGTATCAGTGTCCCCACACTTAAAAATGGGGGGGGCAGAGAGGTGCTTGAACTAAAGCTCATTCAACGAGCTTTAGCTAAAGCACCCGCACCACTGTTTTTAAGTGCAGAGACACTGATACAAGACACAGGAGGCTGCTGGAGCGCAGCAACTGCCATGGTCCAGTAGACTTGATTAATCATGTCTGCACTGATGCACTGGATTTCCAGCGTGTCGGAGCAGCCTCCGTGCTCGTGTACAGGTAGTGTTCTGCATTTGAAGTTTGTACCGATTTTCACCAATAAGTTCCCTGATTTTTTTTATTGAAGTTCTTTGGTTTTTACTGATTTACACCCATTTTTAATAATTTACACCCATTTTTCAGTTCACTCAATTTTACCAGGTACAGTAAAATCCCTGTTAACTGGCATGAGTGGGGAATGGCTGGGGGTGCCGGTAAGCTAAAAGTGCTGGTTATCGAAGGCACAGGTTTCCAGCTGAACATATGAGGGGTGGTGGCCGCACACAGAGTGAGGGTGGTGGCAGGGGGAAGGTGGCTGAAGCCACTGCCTGGGGGTATGGGGCTCCCAGCTCTGACCTCAGGCAAGGTGGGAGGGGCCATGGGAACCACTCCTGGGGGAAGCAGGTCCCAGCTGTACCCTGGCAGCTCCAGCTGAGGCCCTGCCATAGGCACTGGGAGCTGCAAGTCCTGTCAGGGGGGGTAGGCAGGAGATCCTGGCCCACTCCCTATGGCAGGCGCTGCACCTGGCCCCTCCACATGGGCCCCCAGGACTGGAGCCACTGCCCAGGGGCGTGGGTCTCCCAGCTTTGACCCCAGATGAGCCAGGATGTGCTGGTGCTGGGATCAGGGTCAGGCCTCCCTCCTGGGTTCAGCCACGTGCCACTCCCACCAGCCCCTGGGATGCGCCATGCCCTAGTGCAGACAGGTGGTGTTGGCTGCTCCTGGGGCTGCTGCAGCAGGGGCTGGGGTGAGTGGGAACAAGCAGAGCCCCAGCGGGGTCAAGGCATGGCCCTGCCCAGCAGCTGCAGGTAGCTTGTGTCGGCCACTCCCAGGCCCACTGCAGCAGAGGCTGGGGTGAGTAGGGACAAGCTGTGCCATGCCCCTTGCCCCCTGGGCTTCCACTTGTTCCCACTCACCCCAGTCCCTGCAGCAACGGCCACGAGGAGCTGATGCCAGTTGCCTGCACCATGGTATGGCGCACCCCAGGGGCTGGGGTGAGTAAGGACTAGTGGAGCTTCAGGGGGTTCAGAGCAGGGCATAGCCCGGCAGCTGCAGGCAGTTGGCATTGGCTGTTCCTGGGGCCACTGCAGCAGGGGCTGGGGTGAGCAGGGACAAGCTGTGCTGTCCCCCGTGCCCCCTGGGGCCTTGCTTGTTGCCACTCACCCCAGCCCCTGCTGCAGCAGCCCCAGGAATGGCCAACACCAGCTTCAGAGGGAACTGTAAGTGGGTGTGAGGCATGGGGGGGGGCACAGCTCTTGTGCTATGTGCACCCTGGGATGGCTGCAGCTGGGGAGCTGCACTGGGAAGAGCCCAACTGCCCCCAGACCTCAGCCCTCCAGGAGTGTGCGTAGCAGCAAGAGCTCTCTCCCTCACCACCGTGGGAATTTATTATTATTTTCCCTGATTTAAACTGATTTTTTTTTCTTTTCTTCCTTTAATCCCAATTTCAACCCGGTTTTTTATGTTTGGAGGATAAACCCTGAACAATTCCTGAATTTTTTCTTTTTTAAATAAAAACTGAAAATGTGGAACACTATGTATAGGTGTCCATTTAGTCTGGAGAAGAGACAGAGGGGGAAATTAATAGCAGTCTTCAACTACCTCAACAGTGGTTCTAAAAGGATGGAGCTAGACTAGTCTCAGTGATGGCAGCTGGCAGAACAAAGCAATGGTCTCAAGTTGCAGCAAGGGAAGTTGAAGTTAGATATTAGGAAAAACTTTCTGACTAAAAGGGTGGTAAAACACTGGAACAGATTACCCAGAGAGGTGGTGGAATCTCCATCCATAGAAGTTTTTTAGATCTGACTAGACAAAGCCTTACCTGCAATGATCTAACTGAGGATGGTCCTGCTTTAAGCAGGGGGATTGGACTACATGACCACCTTAGATCCCTCCCAACCTTCATTTTTTATGATTCTATGATTGCAAAAGAAACCACCTCAATGTAGGTGAAGGCATATCTAGTTTGTTTTGTTTTATTTGACTGCTAACTATAATAAATCCCTCTTATTAATGTTGATCTAGTTCATATCTTAAAACAGGGAGCTTATTTCTCAGTCCTAGACCAGAACTTCAGCCAGTAAGATCAGCATAGTTCTATGACATAAGCAGAGATGCCTTACATTTATACCATTTTGAAGTCATCATATCCCCTATGCAAGGCTGAATCCTACAAAGTAAAAAGACACATCTTTCTTCCATGGAAATGGAGCCTTACTGATGGCCAACTGATGCTGAACCTGACAATTTTATGTACATAAGTCTCTCTCTGAGGGGTTAATACTACCCTTAGGAGTGACTACACAGGATGGACATTATCCTGTTTTTGAAAATGGAGCCCAGATTAAGTCTAGGGGTAATTACTAGTTTTTATCTTACAAAAAATTATAATCATCATCTTATAAATAATAACTGAGTGTAGTGTTACAGAAAGCTATTGACAGTGTTGATGTTGCTATTTTCATCAGACATTCAAAATTATACAATTTTCAGAAACGGGTAAGTTAACTTACTGTTAAAACCATAGCACAGTAGGACTGGAAGGGTTTTCAGGGACTCCTCTGGCCCAGCCCCCTGCTAGAGGTAGGATCATCCCAGTCTAAACCATCCCAACCAAATATTGGTCTAAGCTGCTCTTCAAAATATTGAAGAAGAGTTCACTACCTGCTTGGGTGGCATGTTCTAATGCTTACCACCCCACTAGTAATCTCTAACCTAAATTCCCTTTGCTGCAATTTAAGAACATTGCTCCTTGTGGTCCCCTGCGGCCACAGGGAATAGTCTGTCTCTAGCCTTTTTGCAACTACCCTTCAGGTATTTCCCCCTCAGTCTTCTCTTCTTCAGGCTAAATCCCAGTTCTTCCAACCTTTTCTCCTAAGTCTTGTTCCCCTTGACCTCTAATCATTTTTGTCACCCTTAATTAGACTCTTTTTGTCTTCTTTCTTGAAGTATGGTGCCCAAAACTGGATGCAGTACTCCAAGTAAGTACTCACCAATGCTTAACAGAGTAGAAGAATCACTTTCCTTGATTTCCAAATGATGCAGCCCAATATGCCATTGCTCCATTTTTGCAACAAGAACATACTGTTAGCTCATGTTTAGCTTATGGTCTTCTGAAATTCCCAGGTCCTCTTCTACAGTACTGCAACCCAGCTTGTCATTCCTCAGTCTGATTTCAAATTATTTCTCCAGTTTATAAAGGTAATTCTGAAATAAGAACTATGTCACCCACTTTCCCATCTGATGATTCTGGTTCATCAGTGGTGTGCTGCCAATAATTTAACTATGGGTCTCCACAAAGATAACTACTTTTTCCTAGAAGTGCATATACCCACAGAGAAGGAAAGTAAAAGGGCTGAAGAATCAAGTTGCTATTTTTCACATTTAACTGCAAATGCTCCCTTCTAACAATAAACTAGCAGCACATCAATCAGTTCCACAGTAATGAACCATCCTTTGAAATGTACATACTTTACTTCTGAAAAGTTCACTGGAGATGGCAACAGTACTGCAACTAGGTTCATAGGCGTGGAGCCCATGAACCAATGCAGAACTCCCCTGCAGTTAATAAAATTCCATAGGCGGACAGGATTTCACCAATATAGGGAGCAGAGCACTTGATTTTGAGTTTGGCAGAGTGAATCTGGCCTGGCATACTGAAATGTTCTCCCCACATATAGGTTGGTGGATAGGATTATACCAAGAGCACCTTCTCTCACCAGATATGCACAGTGCCTGCAGATCTCCTGTTTGATGGAATCCTCTTCAACACATGCAATTCCCACATACAGCCTCATTAGGAGAGGGTTCATCTGTATGACCAGTATGTTGTCACACTTATATTAGTGCACATGTTTTTGATTCTTATCTCATTTTATTAAAACAGTTTATTTGCCCAAAAATGTAAACATGGAAGCAATTCTGAACTTTTAATGTAGCTAGAGGCAGAACTAGTCTACTTAGTTACATTTCTAGGGCCTTTCTCTTTGCAGACTCATTAGTATTCTTGATACCAGGGTTGCTAGTTGTTCACATTACAGTTTCAGCTTGAAATCCTAGATAAGCAACAGAATCTTGAGAGATATTTGGTGTTTTAACAATTCGAAACAAGCACAGAATATGCTCTTTCAAGGTGCAGACAAAGGTAGCAATTTAAATAGTATCCTTTGGTATCGATCTAAAGGTATTACAGTGCAACTGTTACATCTGCATGATTTTGTAATGATAAAGATGCTTTGGGGTAAATTAGATAACTTGTAACACTACAGGATCATGAAGCTATAACAGAGCTTGACACCTGCTGCTTGCTCCCAAGCAGCAGCTCCCACAGCTTTAAAAACAGGGAAAAAAGGAAATTTGTCCATACCCTCTCTCTTCTTTCTACAAAAAGAAACATAAAATATTCTCTTTATATAACACATACAACGAGAGCTGCATAAAACATTTGCAAAAAGGTTTTTCTCTGCTTTATCTGTAACCTGAAGCAATAGAAATCAATACTTTAGGTAGCTAGATATTAAATGTTGTTCCATTTAAAAAATACAAAGATTAAATAGAAAGTAAAACAGTGCATCATGTTTTACCCAACTCTTGCAATGTAGATTATGTGAAAAGTGTTGTTTTCAGTGAGCTAAGTATTTATTTTCTCTGCTTCAGCCACACTGTGGTTTTAAATACCTTTTACAAACTGAGGGCCCAACTGACAACCCACTGCACAGCCCAACAACCATGTACTAGAGATGAGTCTTCCTTTCAAAGCTGAGGAACATAAACAGATCTACTTTACAACCTCAGGGCTTCTATGACCTGACATGATAGCATTTCTCTTCCTTGAGGAAGAATAATGAATGTATTCATCTATTTTCCCCTTAGTTCTTCATAACTCCTGCCTCCCTCCTTCCTGTTCTTTAGACATGATTGCTCATGGAGATCTTGCTGTGACATGCTTTATGATACAGAACCAGGATGTGCACATGGATTCACTCCCTAACTCTGAACATTAGAACGCAAGGAAATCAGCTGCAGTGATGGCCAACTGCCTTCCAGAAGAAGAAAGTGTTGAGCAGAAATTGGTCCTCTGAGAAATACCTAAGACTTAATGTCACATTATTCAGGAATTTTTCAATTTCAGCCCAAATAAACCTCAGATAAGCTGCTGTGATTGACAGTAACATTCTAAAATTCATTGTAGCCAGCTTCAATATCAGATAATATTCAGCAGTGGAAAGAAAATCAGTGCATTAATACCCAGAAGCTAAGGGGAAATTCATTTTTGAAGAATTCTCTCTCTCCTGCTTGGGGTGAAGGGGTCTTGAATAAGGGAAATTAAAATGACAGCAAAATTCATGGGAATAAAAATTAAAACATTTTATTTCTTTATTTCTTTCTAAATTTCCCATCCATTTTGTTTTATATTGGAGAACAATGCAAACATTGACCAGGTTTTTGTTTTAAAACTAATTTTATATTAGAATTGATCAAATCCTAAATTAGGAACATGACCATTAAAAAGACTCATTAAAATATATAAATATTTAATGTATATATGTATTATACATGCATACGTACATATACAAACAGACATACACTTACCCTGATGGACCACACCTATAGAATTTAGTAAAAAATATTGTTTATTACTATTCATAGATACATAGATTGTAGAGTCAAAAGGGACCACACAAAGGATCATTGTGTCTGACCCCCTGCCCCTGGCAGGAAAGAGGACTGACGTCAGATGACCCCAGCCAGGTGCCTATCAAGCCTTGTCTTGAAGACCTCCAAATTAGGTGATAGTACCATCTCTCTTGGAAGCCCATTCCAGATTCTGGCCACCCTTATTGTGAAAAATTTCTTCCTAATATCTAATCTGAATCTACTCTCCACTAGTTTGCACCCATTATTCCTAGTTACTCCTAGGGGTGCTCTGATAAATAGCACATCTCCAATTCCCTGTTGTCCTCCCTTAATAAACTTATAAGCGGCTACAAGGTCTCCCCTCAGACGTCTCTTGTGAAGGCTGAAGCGATCCAGATCCCTCAACCTCCCCTCACAGGGTCTTTCACAGAAGCCATTAATCATGTGAGTGGCCCTCCTTTGAACCCTCTCCAGATTCTCCGTGTCCCTCTTGAAGTGCGGTGCCCAGAACTGGACACAGTACTGCAACTGCGGCCTGACCAATGCCACAGAGAGGGGGAGCATCATCTCCCTCAATCTGTTGGTCATGCATCTGCTAATGCATAAGGTGTGATTGGCCTTGCTGATGGCTTCGTTACACTGGCAGTTCATGTTCATCTTGGAGTTCACAAAGACTCCAAGATCCCTCTCAGTCACTGAGCTGTTGAGGAGGTCATCCCACTACCTGTAGGTGTGCTGGGGATTCCTCCTCCCTAGGTGGAATACCTTGCATTTATCTTCATTGAACTGCATCCTATTTCATTCTGCCCATTGATCCAACCTCTCCAGATTGGCCTGCATCTGCTCCCTAGCCTCTGGTGTGTTAACTTTGACCCATAACTCAGTATCATCTGTGAACTTGGATAGGGTGCTCTCCACATCCTCATCCAAATCACTGATGAAGATATTAAATAACACTGGTACAAGGACCGAACCTTGTGGGACCCCACTGCCCACTTCCTTCCAGGCCGAGAACGACCCATCCACCACCACTTTCTAGGTGCAGTCCCTAAGCCAGTTGGCCACCCATCTGACTGTGTAGGCATCCATTCCACAGCCTGCTAGCTTCCCTATGAGAATAGGATGTGAAACTGTGTTGAAGGCCTTCTTAAAGTCCAGGTAGATAGCATCAGCCTCAGCTCCTGTGTCAAGGCAGTGTGTCACCTGGTCATAAAAGGCCATAAGGTTTGTCAGGCAGGATCTACCTGTGATGAACCCATGCTGGTTTCCTTACAGCATCATTTCCCCTGCAGGGCCCTCACAAATTTGCTCTTTGGTGATTTTTTCCAGTATTTTCCCAAGGATAGAGGTAAGACTGACAGGCCTAAAGTTATTCCTATTATTAGAGTACCTAGGAGCCATAGTCAAGGACCAGGACCTCTATGTGTTAGGTGTTGTAAAACACAGAATGGAAATCTGGTATCTGCTCTAAAATGGATGATACATGAGTACAAGATGAGAGATGATAAATGAATATAAAAAGGGGGAGTACAACCACACAGCAAGAGAATATTGACCAACAATGGTATTAGCACACTGGTACTTAACACAACACAGTAAAACAGTTTTTAAAAGGATTTCAGAGAGGATAATTCTCTTTATGGGAGCTCCATCCAACTATAAGGGGCAGCATGGAGGAGGGACATCATTGATCTTTGGAATATTTAACAAGGAGATGATGAAGGGTGGCATTGAAAGGCAGGAGGTCACAATTTGATACTAAAATAAGACTTAATAGGCTGGCTAGGAACAAAACAGAACTCTTAAAAAGTAAGCTGCTCAAGCTTGATATGATAGAGAAAGAAGAGACACTGTTGGTATGTAAAGGGAGGCTATGATCAAGGCAGTGGAGTAGGAAAATGGATCTTCTGCTGGAGCTTGACATGATAAGTTTATTACCCTGCTATAAATTCCAAAACCTATATAAGGGGTCTCATTCTTCATTAAAACTGCACGTAAAATGCATTAAAAAATGCCTCTGCAACCTCAGTCTGGGCCTTAGGTTCTTTGCATTATAATGCAATTTAATTTAATTATTACATAATATTTTTCCACAGGCCCAACCCATTTTGTCCATGCCTTTCCCTGTGCATGGCCTTTTTCACTCTTTTGTCCTACCCAAGCTCCTTGTCCCAGGTCCAGTCTTCTTGTCCTGGCAGGCCTCGTCGCTGCCTTCCAACTCGCATCTGAGTAACAGGCCCCTGGCACAATTAAAATGTGTATCACACCATAAATAGCAACATGGCACATGTTCATCAAATTTATGATGCCATAAAAGGGCAAACCAGCCACAAAGATTTTACTCAAAAACTGTGAAATATCTTTGTGGATGCTTTATGTAGTACCATAAATTGAACATGTGGCATGGCCCCATGTGCTGATAATCAGCTGATGTTCAGTATCAGGACCTGGGCGGTCCCCAGTTTGAAACCCAGCTGGGGGGCTGCCCTGATCCTAGTGCTGTGCAGTGAGGGACAGGGAAGCTCTTCAATCCCCAGCTGCACGATGGGGGGCACTGTGAGCCCAACCTCAGAAAGCCTCTCCCTGAAGTCGGTTTTATGGTATGCTGGGAAGTTTAAAAAGTGGATGGGCATTCTGTGGTGGCTCCCAGCTGCACTCCTGCTTTCTAAAGGTCTGTGACACTGTGAGCCCAACATCAGGGAAAGGCTCCCTGATGTTGGACTCATGGCACAATGGATCTGTAAAAAAGGAGACTTGCAATTGTATATCCACTTTTTAATGTTCCTAGATGAGCATGGAACCGCCCCACCTGCTGCTTTCATGTGCACATAAGGGTGCAGTTGGGGAGCAAGGAGCTTACCATTCCCGCCCCCTTCTTGTCCCCCCTCCCCACACACACAAAGGCTGTTGACAGCCACACAATTGGGGCTTGAGGAATTTTACATTGTAGTCTCAGAAATGCATGACCTGCCATGTACATGTGGCATGGCAGGTTGCATTGATTGGATAATGGAACACACAGGTCCTCAGATCCCAACAGCATGACTGCCTTAAAGCCTGCCAGCAGCCATAGTCTTCTACCACTCAAAATCTCAGTCTCTCATTAGTCACTGGCTTGTTTTTCCAGTTTCCTTGCCCAGCCAGTTCTTGTCTTCCCTGCCTCACAATAGGTTTCTCATCTGATTTCAGCATTCTTCCTCTCTGCTACAGGTATGCAATGACCAAAGCTTCCATGGACTTTAATAAATACAGAACCAAAGCATACACAAATGTGCTTTCCAGTATGCCGATCTGGGCAACACAGACAATTGCACCAAGTCACAAAACAGGAAGGAAAAAAGTTATTGAATATTTTCACAAAAAATGACATTTTTTATATTTTTAACTGAAGTAACTTTCACTCTTTACCCAATGCATGGAGTTATTGTCAAGCTAAATTCAGCAGAGCCTGAAAAGCATGTTGAGACATTCTGAAAGCACTTTTAACCTATGTAACTCATTCTGTGACTTCATATATACCACAGTGTAAGTATTTAATTTCCTGGAAACAATATGTTTTTTAGCCACCATCAGGTTCTTTATTAACACATACTACTTAGATTGTAATACACTGCCTCATCTACAAGTGGGGGTTTCTGTGGTATGCAGCAGTGCACATAAAGCATTAGAATTGAGGCAGCATAGGATAGTGCAAGTTGTACAGTTGAGCTGGTTTCATCACAGTTCAGTTGTAGGGTTGTTTATACTTCTTGAGAGCTAGTCTTCAGCTGTTGTACAAGACTTTGCTGCAGCTAACATATGAAAAGCTGCTTTTGGAGTTGCCATACCGCACAAAGACTGCATCCCATATAGTTTTAACAGAGCTGTCTAGCAGCAACAAAGGGTCCCAACACAAAACCTTTGCATAGGGCCCCAAAAGGCAAACCCTGCCACTGATGAGAAAAATAATACAGCTTTTCTAGCTGACCTTCTCTTCTGCTCTGGTCTTACTGTTGCCATCTCACAATATAAACCCTCACCTGTCTGCACCCAGAGAAGACAGTTTTGCCAAACTTCCACTTGTTTGAAAATCAAAAACTGTCTAGTAAAGTCTATGAATAGAAAGCAATATAGGATGACAATGTGACATTGGTAGGAGTAAACATATTATCTGGGATCTGTGAGCTTGATTTCTATGATAGAGCCAAAGGCTACTTTTCTGAGGCTGCCAGCTGCTGTGGATGGAACCTGAACATAATACAGTTCAGCAGAGCATGGATTTGAGGATTGCAAAGATTGCAAACAAATTGTCTTGGATTACTTAGCAATGAGAATGGATCTGAACTGTAGAGTCAAATAGAAACAGGCTCTACCTGACACAGGTAGCATTGTATTAGTGCAGGGCTGTCAAACTCATCAGGCTGTGCAGGTAAAATGAGTATCATGGAGTCAGTCCATAGGCCAGATTAGACCAACAAACCAGCCCTGCACAACCTGTGCAGGGCAGCCAAATGAAATGGGCTGCACTCAGTCTACAAAACTGTGGAACAAGAAATCATCCACAGATTAGATTGTATTAAGTATGATCTCAACCAAGATTATGGATTCTTATCCCATTACCTAGACAAGCTTTTATCACCCTTGAATCCTTCAGTGGTTTAACTGCTTTGTTTATCCTCTTTGATCTCTTCATCCATTTCCCTCTGCCTCAACAGTGTCCCTCCTCTTATCCTTTGCTCCCCCTTTCCCCCCTTTAAATCTTTTGTATTTAAATGGCTTTTTTTTTGTATTTAGTACCCTTTGTTCTCTGCAAGTCCACACATAGCATCTGATGAGGTAAGCTGTTGCCTGTCACCCTGCCCTGCCTTCTGCTTAACTTCACACTAACACTACTAGCTAGCTCTCTCAAGACAAAATAAGATCAGATCAGATTCTCCTTTCAAATAAATCTGTGATGTCTGAGGAGCTACCTGTGATCAAGCTTCGATGTGCATCGATTACTGTTCACTTCATGGTCTACAAAATTTATTTACTGTGCTCACATTGATAAGGCTAGCATGAGAGGTGCCCTGTAGACATTTATCTCTTCTGTATGTTTACACTGACTAGAAGACCCCCTTTACACTGCCAAGGAAATATATGGCAAATATATGTAAAGGACAAACTGGTCTAATGTTCAAAGAGGAAAAATCCCAATACAAAAATACAAGATCAAGCATAAGTGGAGCAAAACATCCTGGGAAAACATGTAATTGTCATGGCTTGTGAATTTCATAGACATAAAGGACATGCATTTGATGACCCTGAACACTGGAGGTCTTTATTTAGCCAGATGATTACAACCTGAACAAAGACTATTTTTTATACTCAACTCTAGCATGGGTGATGGCCTCAAGTGATAAGGGAGAAGTTCTATCTCCATGCCAGGTCGGCCACTGGCCTTTCCTGCAAGGCTGCTAGCAATAGGACCTGTTGATACTTGAGACAAATAAATTTGTGACTAAAGAGGCTTTCAGTATTTTACAGAAACAGATGATTGTTACTCTCTTCATAGGCAGGAGCCAAGAGCCAAGAAAGGTTAAATGACTTGTACAAGGTCACAGTCACAGTCAGTACGAAACTTGAGAAGCCAGACTTCTTAGTGTCTCCTTTCAAATAAATCTATGAAGCCTAGTAGCTTTTAAGTGGCAAATGTATCCGTCTGCAACTAGTATGAGACCACTATCTCCTTTAACTCAAGCCATCAAAAAGATGTCAGGTATAATGCATCTCAAATATCACTAGCCTGGGATTGTATTAGACAAGCCACACATAAATGGTCTTGTAGCTCATTGCATCACTTCCTGAACTATCAGACCCTCAGAAATCTGTAAGAGAACAGACTGTTTACAGTAATATGGAAACTGAATATAATCAGTGAACAAAAACTCCAGCACATTGCCCATATTCTCAGCCAGCTAGGAAACTGTGTTTCACCTTTTGCTAGGCAGTAACAGTAGTCATTAACTTGACGGTTAAGAAGCCTGTATTTTAAGGGTCACGGATTCATTTTAGGCTTCCTTTAAAAACACTTTTCTGGAATTGTGTGTCATTTAATACTGCTGATTATTGATTAATTTTTCATTATTCATTTTGCTGGCAGCCTGATAAGTAAAATCATTAGTGACAGAAATCTCTGATGTCATAGTCCTATGTTTAAGCAGACTGTAAAAATATTAATAAAGTATAAACTGGTAAGGGTTATGCTGGGCAGATAAAATGCCTTATTTTGTCAGTCTTAATCAGATATATAGGGATCATAAAACTGCTTGCAATAAAAACGTATGTTTAAGTGGCATGACAGATTCATATGCAAAGTATAATGGTTTGTGCCTTTTTATTTGCAAGTAATAAATACCATTAACCTACAAAAACCTGCATGAACTAATTCAAGAGTCAAAGTGAAGAGTTCTGTGCATGAGGAGGAACTCAGGACTCTGTTCCCCTGAAGCCAAGAGCACTAAGGGCAGAATTCTGTTTCATTTTACATGACAAAACGGTGGTTTATCAGAAGCATAACTGCCATTTTCCTACTTGCCAGGAAAGATAGACATGTTGTAAGCATGTTCAGTAGGTCACACAATAGCCAGACGGGTGTGCAGCTCTGTACACATGTACGTAAGCTTAAGTCCTGACATTGTTCTCTAGCAAAAAACAGAAAAGAAGAAAAGGGTACAGGGGGGTTCCCATGTTTCAGCCCCAGTAACTGAAGGGTTAAAAAGCATACCCAAGAAGCAGGAAACCCATAGTTTAAGTCCTGCTTAGAGAAAGCGTGAACCTTCATTGCTCCAATTTTCCAGCACAGTGCTCTATCCACCTGCTACGGGTTAGGATTTACCCAGCACCCTCTTCTTCTGAAGCTGAACCACTGTAGCTTGCATTTTAATAGTTAATGGCCAAAGATCAGTGGGGAAGAGTCTGTGCCATCAAGAGCAATGGCCCAGGCTAGAATCCAGACTCAGCTCCTGCTTAGGGCAACAGCCATCTCACCAAGCCACAGACTTGTTCTAGTCCTCCTAGCTCCACATCTTGACTACCTGTGGGGTGAGGGGGGTCAGTTTCTGAAAGAGAGCAGGGACTGAACAGTTCAGTGGACTGGAAAACATTGAACAGTCTCATTTTTATCAGAGGGCTGTTAGATTGGCTCTCCTCCTTCCTGTAGGTCTACAAAGGTATGGGAAAGACATCCATTCATGCCAATAAGAGTGGTACGTGAACATAAATACCATGAAACATAGTGTTATTCAAACATTTTTAAATCATCACAAACTGGGTTCCTTTCCAGGTTTGACTGAAGGCACAGGAGGACAGTTCTGATCGTTTCCCAATCGGTTTGGTAATTCTCCCAGACACACAAGGTCCAATCACATCCTCTAATGTGTATACCCAAAACCACTGTCAATACTTGGATATTGAAGAAAATAATAATCATTTAGGAATCTAAATACAAATTATGCCACTTTTAAGAACAAGCAGGCTCAAAGCTCACATCAGCTGAACTCTTGCAATAATGGAACAACAGTAAATAATCATTACAAATTGAAGGTTTAATTTAAGAGAGAAATTACAGAATGATTCATTACCTTCTTTTCCTGTCCCTTCTTTTTCAGTAGCTAGCAGGCTAGCTGTGGCAGCTAATGTCAGACTGCTAGCATTATTCCATTTCTTTCACACCCACACGCAAACAAATGCATATGTATGCATGTGATGCAAGGGGGGGAAGTAGTCTTTTTAAACTGATAATATAATCTTATCATGAGGTACTGCTTAATTCACCTTCTAGAAATTTGATTTAATGAAAAGGATATAATCAGGTCACACTTGTTCGTGCCAATGTCATTTTTTCAGAGGTTTTAATAGAAAGTGCATCTTGCCATTTTCTCAACAGAATGAGTTAGGATTAAGCTGTCTGAGTTCACCAATTGCAAAAAGAGTAATGAATAAAGTGAATTTAGAGCCTATTTAACAGATGTTGCTATTAAAGGAGCTTTGCATTCACACTGAAGAGGAAATAGGCCCTTTGTCCATAAAGTTTTTTATATTTTCACTAAACTCACCCTGTTTATGGATTTTATTTCCCATTCAAAAGCAAAGTATAACCACAGTGTAAACCTCTCCCCCTCCTTTTTTCCCCTTCTGGTGGATAAAAGTAATGAAAATAGTTAATAATTAATACTACTGGCCACAGGCTTTTATTAAGAAATGCTGAGTGTTCTGCCATTTTTTTAAATTAGGCTATTTATTTATTTATCCATGGATTTGGTGAGTATTATGATGTTTATTATGGATTTGAGAGTCAGTTTGGAACCCGCTGTTGAGAATCTTGACCATTTCTTACAAAAGCATTATATTTACACTCCTCAGAAAGAAATAGCTTGAATACTAATGTCATGATGGAAGCAAGGAAAGGATACTAAATTCTAGTTCTGCCATTGCCATGTGGATGAGTTCTTCTATTTCCCATTCCTTACTCTAGGAATGTTAATATGGCATTTGGCTTACTTCACAGAAATGCTCTGAAGTTTATCATTTGTAAATTGCTTTGATAATCATGTGAAATGCACCAGATGTTGAAAGTATAGTTCTATCTTACACGAGTTTTTATAGGAAAAACTAATTTCTGCTGCCTTCTGGTTTACATAGGACCCCCTCATCACCACTGTGTCTGAAAGCAATATATAAATACCATGTACTTTATTATATATAGTTGAAAATTTCCAAAGTATGTATAGCATTTTAACTAAAGACTGTACAAATCAGTCTGAATAAAACGAGATTTAAAAAAATCAGACGGAAACATCATCAGCAAAGCTAACCACACTTTATTGTGCATCATCAGATGCATGACAAATAGATCCAAGGAGGTGATACTTCCCCTCTGTGCAGCATTGGTCAGACCGCAGTTGGAGTACTGTGTCCAGTCTTGGGTGCCGTACTTCAAGAAGGATGTTGATAGACTCAAGAGGGTCCAGAGGAGGGCCACTCGTATGGTTAGGGGCTTACACGACAAGCCCTATGAGGAGAGACTGAGGGACCGGGGCCTCTTCAGCCTCAGCAAGAGATGGCTGAGAGGTGATCTTGTGGTTGCCTACAAATTCATTAGGGGGATACAGCAAGGGATCGGAGATGCTCTGTTCACCAGGGCACCTCTTAGGGTAACAAGGAACAATGGTCACAAACTGACAGAGAGCAGATTTAGACTAGATATCAGGAAAAACTTCTTCATGGTAAGGGTGGCCAAAATTTGGAATGGGCTTCCAAGAGAGGTGGTGCTCTCCCATACCTTTGGAGTCTTTAAGAGAAGGCTGGATAGGCATCTGGCTGGGGTCATCTGACCCCACCACTCTTTCCTGCCCAGGGCAGGGGGTCAGACTAGATGATCTGTTGAGGTCCCTTCTGACCCTAGCATCTATGAATCTAAATAAAAATCCTTTGTTGAAGTTGGAACACTTTTAGTAACCTTTACCCCTATTACTTTTGTTTTGCACGTATATTTGTGCTTTAGACCTCTAACTAAAAGTATAATGGACCTGATATACTAATATAATTTCACTTTTCTCCCATATAGTTACTCTTGCACTGGTTTCCTGAAAGAGAAGAAATAAGTGTGTATGTCAGACCTCTTGTGGAATTATAGGAAGCATTTTGTAAAATGTCAACTAGTACTTGGTAGGATCCAGACTTTTCTAGGGTCCATCAGCTTTGCATCTAAAAAATTCTCAGACAAATTAGACCTGCATGCTGATGTCCAAATTGCAGTTCATGTATTATTCTACTGTTTGCCCTCCCATGCTTTAGGAAGGTTTACTTGGGTTGTAAAGGTAGCATGATTGATATGAAAACTTACCAGTTATGATATAGTTTTTATTAAGAAGCAGAGTTTCGCATTATGTTTTGATAACTGTATTCTCCTCTAGTTGTTCATTTACCACTAGGGCCATTTGACAAGGACTATTTTACCTCGAGCTCTTGCACTCCCTGCTCTTTGTAGCTGTGCTAATACATCATGAATAGAGAGGTAATTACTGATATAGTTGGGCCCTGGCTCAGTTGATTTTAAAAAAGATCTATCAAAACTGTATTCCAACAACAAAAAAATTGAATAGTGCATGGAATTTCAATGAAACTTTATGTGAAAAATTTTGAGTTTTCATTGAAAAGTAAAAATCCAAACCCACTCATGCTCCTTTTTTCTTCTGTAAACATCTTCTAAGAGGTATCACTGCCAAGAATTTTTATAATGCTCTTCAGGGCCAACATACCACGGTGATCATAGAAAAGTAGAGCTGAAAGGGACCTCAGAAAGTCATTTAGTCCAACCCCCTGTACTTCAGGCAGGATCACCCTGTGTAAAATATCCCAGTCATATGTGTGTTTAACACGCTCTGAAAAACTTACAAGGCTAAAGATTCTAAAACCTCTCCAGGTAGTCTGTTCCAGCGCTTAATACTCACACGTGAAAGTTCTTCCTCATCTCCAACCTGAATGTTGCTTACTTCAATTTAAGACCATTGCTTCTTGTCCTGTCTCCTAAAGCCAAAAGAAAATAGTTTACCTACAACTTCTTTCTAACCACTCTTCAGGTATTTGAGGACTGTTATCAAATCCTCCCTTAGTCTTTTCATCTTCAAACTAAATAATTCTAGTTCTTTCTGCCTTTCCACATAAATCATATTTCCCAAAACATCTTTGTTGTTCTCTACTAGACTCTAAGTTGTCCATAACTTGCTTGAAGTGAGGTGCCCAAAACTAGACAGCACTCCAGGTGAGGCCTCATCAGTGCTGAATAGAATGGGAGAATTACTGATTTGCAAGTGATGCTCCTATTAATCCCCTCCATATTCTTTGGGTGTTTTTGGCATGTGATACATGACATAAGCCAATACTCTTGCCCATAAGAAAACAGGGTTGTGAGGCAGCTGAACTACAGTTCTGATGAGGCATCACAGCAGTATTTCCAAAACAGAATTTTTCAACCTGCAGTATTAGGAGCTCCCACAATGGGAAACTCCAATTTGTGGAATTTGTTTTGTTTTTTAATTCATCAATATTCCTACGTGAGGAAACAATATTTGATTCATCTACAGACCTAACCATTTTGGAAATCTTTACCTGAGCCCTGACTTGGCAGTAGAAACAGAATTAGGTTAGTGAGCAGGCTGGAGCACAAAAGTGACGTGTTCACAGCTGCCCATCCCATAGTTACAACAGATCCAGTCACACTCTGCATAAGCTAAATAGTATCCATACTCAGCTTCAGGTACCAAAGGTTACAACAACTTAATTTGGAAGTGACAAATACAAGGATCACAACTAAATGCCTGTAAGTGTGTAACCACTCTAGTGATGGAAGTTCACTTGCTATTTACTGGGGGGAAAACATTTACTGGGAAATCTATGATGATGTCACAAAACTGAAGATCCTGTTTCTGCCAGCGGTGGTAAAAGTCTAGTGTGAATGGGAAACAGAAAGGTTCCTAGGCACTTCTACCCTTATCAGTGAATAATAGTTTAGGACTAGCTTCCAGCTATTTCCAGTGATGGTATCAAGGGAAGTTATGCTAATTTGGATGAGAATTCAGTTATAAACTTGACATTTAAGATATTTATTCAAGCTGAAGGGAACTGTTGACCCTGCCAAAATTTGATCTAGCCAGTGTACAGGTAGTGACACGCTATGCTTTCCCTGTGTGCTCTGGAATATTTGTCCCTATACTATTTGTAGTTCCATGCATTTGAAGGCAGTATCATGCCTGGCTTGACCCAAGATCCTTCATGTATGCTAGCAAAATGATTCACCTTATGTAAAAAAGAATGCAAAATGGTCAACTGCTCTAATTGTACCAGTCACTTAGTTGGTAAGAACCAATATAAAACTAATTTAAAATCCAAGTAAATAGCATATTCAAAGTAAACCCAATGAGATCCTAAATGAGTTAAGTGCTCTCTCTACTCAGTTGTTGACAAACTTGAAGCTAATGATTATAATTGAGCACAATGGAAGCAGAGCATTGTCAGGCTCATTCAGGAAATCCAGATTCACACTCAGAGATAATGAAATATTTCTCTGGTACAGAACAGAGAGGCATTTAGATGATGTCCTTTCAGAAGTGTTACCAAACTAAATCAAGCAAAGCAAAATAACCAAGAAGACAGACGTTATCAAGTATAGTCATCCAGGCCTAACGTGACAACTGGCCAAAGATGGACAGAAAGAAAAGAAAAATAGCATTGAAAAATCATGCTCAGGTTAAATATGATAGATTTTCAAGTTTAGTGGCAATCCTATTGGGTGGGTACAACAAATATGCCTACCACTTCTCTGTCATTTCTAGTTTCAGAAGACTTTTCAGATGTTAATTAATTCACAGTTTAAGTTAAAGGCCCAAAAGGGACCATTACATGGCCCAGTTTTATTTTCTGTGCATCATAACAAGCCATTAAATTTCATCTAGATACTCCAACAAGGTTCTTTAAGTAAATGTGGTATCTTTTATTAGACCAACTAAATATTTGGAAAAATTGTTCGTTGCAAGTTTTTGGGCACAAACACCCTTCTTCAGGCATAGGGAGAGTCTGCCGGTATTATCTATATACTGCTGCATTGAGTCAAAAAATGTTCACTAAACCATATCTTCTAGAAAGGCATACAATCCTGATTTTAAAACATCAAGAGAAGAAATCTATCAATTACCTCTGTAATTTGTTCCAGTAAGTAATTGATCTCACTGTTAATAATATGTACCTTATTTCCAGTATGAATGTGTCTGGCTTTAACTTCCAGGTATTGCTTCTTATTCTTATCTTCCTCCTCTAGATTAACAAGCATTTTACCATAGTATCTTGTATTTTCTCCTGTGAATATACTTGTACACTGTAATTAAGTCACAGCTTTATTTTCCTTTTCAAGAGGCTAAACAAATTGATCCCTAAATCTCCTGCTGCAAGGCATTTTTCCTGCCCTCAAATCATTTTTGTGGCTCTTTTCTGCATCCTCTCCAATTTCTTTCAAAATCCTTTTTAAAATATGGATGGCAGAACTTATTCCAGCAAAGCATTATTCCAGCATTGTTCTGATCAATGGCATATACAGAGGTAAAATCACTCCTTTCTCCTATCACTCCTGCTCACTTTATGAATCCAAGGATCCCATTAGCCTTTTTTTTGTCTCATCACAGAGAGAACTTATATTGAGTTGCTTGTTGCCCAACTCATTTTTAGTCACTACTTTTCAAGGTACAGTCTCCTATTCTTTAGATGTGGCCTGCATTCTTTGTTCCAGCATATATCACTTTGCATTTGCCTGTATTAAAAGGTATTTTACTTGAATGGGCCTACCTTTCCAAGTGATCCAAGCTGGTCTGCTTCACTGCAACGTCCTCGTTACTGTATACCACAATGTCAATCTTTGTCACCCACACATTTTGTTTTTCCATATAGATCATTGTTTAAAATGTTTTATACCATTGGGCATTACACCTTTGGAACCCTACTCAAAACACCCATATTCAATGATTCCCTACTGACAAGTACAATTTCTGGTCTGCCAGTTCACTAATTCTTATCTGTTTAACATAAACAGTATTGATACTGTATAGTGCAATTTTTAATCAGGATGTCATGCCATACAAAACCAAGTGCTTTTACTCTATTATATCTACATAGTTATCTTAATCAACCAAACTTGTAATCTCATCCAAAAATTAAATTAGGTTTATATGATAAAATGTATTTCTTATAAAACCATGTTCTATATTTTTTTATCAACAATCATGTGTAAAGGCAGGTGAATGTTATCATCACTACTTTATTGTGAAGAATATAGCTGGTTTGCTGAAAGCCACAAAGGAAGATAGCACAAAAGCCCAGAGGCATAACAAGCTGGGTTTGCACCCTTGGCAACCCCTGCTGGAGAATGGGGACATGTTACTTGCTCCAGGGACTGCCCTGGAAGTCTTATTTGCTGCTGTGGCAGGGTCGGCCTGCCTCAGTTATTATCGTTACAGCAGCAGCACAGGGTCCATGTACCCAGCTGCTGCTGCAACAGCAATGGTGTAGGGCTGCTGCTGTTGCCATGGGGTGGACTTACCAGGGAGCTGCCATTCTAGCATCACCTACTAAGTGTGGCACCAGTCCCTGGTGCCCACTTACCTACCCCACATTGTCCTGGTGCAAAAGCCAGGAGTAAGACTCAAGAATGCCTCTTCCAGGATCTATAAACAGGCTCCTAGATCACTTACTACAGTAAACCTACTGTGCAAAACACAAGAAATCAACAGCTTGCAAGATACCAATACCCACAATAGTAACCTAGCAGTAATATTTATGCTTCAGTCTGGCAAACAAAATCTTAAGCCTGTATTATTAAAATATTAAAAAGTGCACAAACAACCAGGTTCACATGAAGAGATATGAAAATAATATGAATGGCTCTGCCATCACACTGGTTGCTTTCCTTATTCATTTGTTGTATCCAGTTCTCCCTTCATATATCATCTCTAGATTGTAAAATATTTAGGACAAAACTATATATAATTATTTATACAATATATGATTCTTATCTACAAGCACATACATGTGTGCACACACAGATATATAAAATGTCCCTCGCGTTGTCCATTTTTATGATTTTTCACAAATCCAGAGATTGTTCATTGGACATGGTGGCATTTTTTCCATGTTTCTTTCTCACTCTTATAGTAGACTTGACTTTGGCCTTTCATTTGGCTGTTCCAGTGTCATTGGCTGGGTCTGTATTACTCAAGTCAATATTTTGATTTAATTTTCTCTAACTTGGCATGTTAAAGAAAATTCAAGGAGTACCTAAAGCCATAACTACAGTGCCAGGCTGGCTTGGCAGAATTTCTTAAAAGTACAAAATATACTCTTCTTTGATGCTTCCTGTTTCTTTTTTAAAGGGGCATCAATGATTTATTATACATTCAAGGAATGTAAAAGATTACCATTGGCCCAGTAAATAATGGAGTGCTATTGTCACCTAATACATGGATTATTAATTACCATGCAGTGACCTAGCAGTACTGCTGTATGCTGCCGTGCAGGAAACCCCCACGTGACTCAGTGGTGGGAATCAGTCTCCAACTCCCAATCCAGCAAGGCCACTGTGAAGACTGCACTCATTAGTTGGCATGCAAGGAATGTTTTACTTTGTGTAGCTTCTGGCCAATAGAGTAGGAGTTTTATGGGCAACAAGCTGAATAAACCAATCCTTAGTCAAAAGAATGATGGCTGCACCAGTGTCTATGTTAGCAAGGTAGTTCTACAGAATATTGTTACCAAGTTTTCCCAGGATACTAGCAGTTCACTTACTGGGATTCACTTTTTTTCCCCCAGCCTGTATAATTAACAGGATTAATATCGTATACCTATTTGCTTTCCAAGGAACTGCCTAGTGAACTCACTCCTGATCCTTTGGGAAGACATGTTTCAGTTCTCTGCCCGTGCACTGCTGTGTTCTGATTCATCGAGATCCTGCCCCACCCATGTGATTAAAGAACGAAAAAATGAGGTCAACTCTTTCTGGGCAGAAGTAAATGCAGCTAAGATGCAAAAAATCTCTTCTCCATCCTGGGAGCCCTATGCCACAAACAATCATAGGCTAAAGGCTCTGAATGTGTGCTCTCATGGAGGGACATCACAACAAAAAATCCATGCTTTGCATTTTCTGTTTGCATCAGGCTTTGAAGCTGTGCAGGCCTGAAAGGGAAAGCAATGCGTCTAACCATTTCCCTTCTCCGTGCAAGAGAGATGGGGGAAAGAGTTCATCTGGAAAAGGAAGAGTCTCTTCCCAAGATCCTGCTGGGGTGGTAAAGATGCCCATGCTCAAGGCTGGAGCTAAATGTTACAATCTAACCCAGCAGTGCCTGACCTTTTCAGCCTGCAAACTGGATGAGCAGTCCCAGGTGCAGATCCCATCATGGCCTGATCCAGCACATGGTGCTGACCCAGTCAGGGCCTGATGCAGCTGCATGGAAACAGCCTGGCCAAGGTCCAGTGCAGCCACAATGAAGCCATGTAGGAATGGGACCCAAAGCCAGATCTCACACTGCTGAATAAGGCCTGGCCCAATCCAGCCATGTGGGAACAGAGCCCAATCCCTACATGCAGGTCTAGCCTGACTAGGGCCAAACTAGTCCCATGGATCGTGGAAACTGGCAACTGGCCAAATCTCTGGACCCATAGGGAGACCCAAAGGCTGGATTACATGACTCTGCAGGCTGAATCTGGCCCATGGATTGTGGGACTGAGCACCACACATCAAACTCAACAGATCTACAGGCAGACATGGGGATTATTATAGCAAAGCCCCAGAACGATGGCTATAAAGCCTGTGAAATGCCTCTACCCAAATGGGAATTGGTAATTGGATGGAATTATGATGCTTCATGTTTGGGGGACGTGATGGAAGGGCATTGAAAACACAAATCTGAATCAGAACATTCAAACTAAATTCTCCCAAACTTGAGAGTCTGAAATCTGGATCACAGTTTAAATCATCTCAGATGTGAAGGTATAGAGATCTGGCCCAGACAGGGAAGGCTCAAGCTCCAAACTTGGGATTTGAAAGCAGATGTGAAACATGGGTTCTAGTTTTAAGGGAGGAGGGGGAAAAACCATGGCCTTAGGGATTATATGATTTCCTAAATGGAATCACAATCAAACAGCTACATTTGGTCATATGCACTGTATAGGGTTTTTGTATTACAAATAACCTGAGACTGGAATCCCAAACAGGAACAAAACATTGAAATGAAAAATCCTCATGCTCATTCATGGTGCACTGTACTTTTCCCCATCTGTATTTTGGCCCCATGCCACTCTTGGTACATGTGTGCAGTGTATTGTATCAATAAACAAGGGAATGATGCCAAATTAAAACAAAAATACCTTCCATAATCTTCGCTTTCAAAATCCATCATTGGAAACATAATGAACTGTGAGGTAGGCAGGCATTAAGCATTGACTTAAACCCTTTGAAATTGATGCCTATCTAATACCTACAACATCTCTAGTAACATATTGAAATATTCCATTAAAAAAGTTTACCAAAGCATTTTACAACTTTGATTAAATGCATTACAGGGTTTTACCATGCTATGCCAGATCCATCTCTTACCCTCCAGCCGTGACAATAACTGATATGTCAAGTATAGATTGGGGGTGGAAGGACAGAAACATGGACTCACAGAAAAAACCACAGTGAATGTGCAGTGCTGTACCCAGCAGGAATGGGACCTTTCTTCACTCCTGCAGGTGGCTTGAAGGATGAAATTTGACAGCCCCTGTTACTCTGTCTTGCACAGCTATAGGTACTGCTATGTTACTGGGATCTTGCCTCCATTCCTCAAAAATCATGCTGCAGTATTTGGCCTAATGATCTTGTAATATTATATGAACAAATACTAATGGAAGTTCGCTCTTCTTCTGTGTTAGATACATCAAGATACTTATACATCTTACCATCCAAGAAGGCATATTGTCATCCTCATTTGTAGCTGAATTACCTACTTCTCCATCATGTCAGTAGGCCCTGATTGGTCTCAAATTTTCTCTGAATGGAGAGGTTTCATCTGGAAAATAATGTCTTTAGACATTTCAAATAGATGTTTTCTTATCCACTTAAGTGAACTTGCTACTAAAGACCCATGTGCTCCCCCTATCCCTGTTATTTTCCATGATCCATATTAAGAAGTGAACCACCTTCTGGGTAGTCAACCAGTTATCTATGTCAGGAGCTGCAAGCATCTATCTGTATCATTTCACCTCTTCTAAGTTTCTTCAATGTGTCCAGTTACAAAAAAAGAAAAAGAAAAGTAGCACTTTTTTTTTTTAGATTATAGCTTTCTTGAATACTATAATCTGTTCATTTCTTTCTTATTCTGACATTGGATCTTGCCTTGGTCTAGATGCCATACTGGAGTAGATATTCACCTGGGATAAAGTCAATTAAAAAGGCATTTTTCATTAACAAGTCTTGTCAAACACAGTCCCCTCTCTCCAGCTACTCAGCTCAGCCGACATAGAAAGACAGACCAAGAAACAGTATCTTACAATCAGTTCCTTTTCCTATCTTACAAGGAACAGAGCTCCAGTTACCTGAGAATGACTTCAATACACTTTCACTAAAGCAGTTTATTTTATGCCTCAGATATGCCAGGTTCATATTATGAAAAACACCACAAGAATTTACCTTTCCCTATTAAACTGTCCCTTAACCAGAACACACATGGACTTGATGAAAGAGGGCATTTGTTACTAAGACTGAAAACTGCAACAAAGATCAGAGCCTCACTCTAAGTCAGGGGTATTAAACTCATCTGGCCCTGCTGGCAAAACTGAGGGGCACACTGGATCAGACCTGCAGACCAGCCCCCATGCCAGATCTATGCAGGGTCACACCCTTGACCAGTTCCATGTGCTCCCTACAGCATAGGCACCAGCTCCAGCCCCACATACCACATGTAGCACATGCGGGTCTCAGCTGCCCATACAGTGCATGGGACCAATCCAGGGCATGAAATGCACCAAGTGTGAAGGGTGGGTCCAGGACATGCACTTGATGTGGGGCCCATGACAGACAGCCCCTGCATGCTGGATCTAGGGGGCCAGTCTAAGGACCCGATTCAGACAGACGCTGGATCCAGCACACAGGACCTATATGGCATGGGTGTCATATGCAAAACACCCCAAACTGGCCCCACATGCTGCAGGTAGCATGCGGGCCAGTCTGTGACCCACAGGCAGCACTGCAGGCTGGATCATCATATTCTGCAGGCCATATCTTTAAATAACATAAGAGTGGCCCTTCACTATGCCATTGGTATAATGTATACCATAGCCCTGTAAGCCTTCCCACTTCTCTACTATGCAGATCATTATGCTTAACTTAAAAGTCTCACCCTCCTTTAGTTCTCATGAGCCTCATAAAAATACCTGTCTACTGTCTGGAAGGTTAAATTGCCTGTCACAGTGCCCTGCCTCTCTCAGCTACTCTGAACAGATAATTCCCCCTCCTCTAAAGAAAATTTCTTGATATATGAGAAAATTTCATCCTACCCTTCCAGTACCAGAAGGGAGGCTTTCACAAAAACTTTCCTTTCCCCTTTTGGGGCACATCACATCTGCCATGCATGTATGACACCACATGAGAGCCTCACCAGCTCAGTTGTGTACACAAACTCATGGAAAAGTAACCAAATGATCCCACTCAGCTGTTGGCAACAGGTCAGCCAGATGCAGGCTTTTAGCCAGATGCTCAACACAAAGCATTTGACTTGCCAGGGATGCTTGCTTTCGTTAGCTCTCAAGCTTTCACACACACACTTAAAATTGAATTGCTTGTTCTGTAGCCCTCCATATAACATAAATCAAAATCACTTGCCTTGTCAAACTGACAATTTAAGGAGAAACTGAAGATCACTCCTACTTATTAAGGAAATCACATTTCTGAACCTGTAGGGATGATTTTTTCCCTTTGCATCTCCCTTACTAGTGCTTCCTCACTGATGCAACAGAAAAACACCAAGCTGTTATCTCAGCTTTGTGACAAAGTCATTAAATTCCACTTTAAATAAAAATACAAATGAGAGACACTAGAATAAAAATCTTGCAAACCAGACGAAACCTTGAGGCTGCACAAAGCACAGCCAAGCTTCCAGGAATGTTGACACTTACTTTCTGGGATTTATGCCTCAGCCATAAATTTCATCTTGTAATGGAGCGATGTCTTGAATATTAAATGCTACACCATTAACAAATGGATATTTATGGCACAGCTTGCTTTTGCCATAGAAAAGAATTCTTCCGAAAATGACTGAATATGTATTTGCATGGTATAACAAAGTTTCACACTTTATGGGATATTTCAATAGCAAGTACTGCATAGGGCAATAATTTATTGCCTTTGGGGAATGTCTGTTTGCCTTGAGGCACAGTGCCACCACTGTTTGATAAAGGAAAAAAGTGAAGCACTATGGGCCAGAAACAGAATTTTGTAGGGCCTTAAGGGACCTGCTAGATAGATAATTCAAAACTGTAGTGGCCTTTTCTAGAGTAGAAGATATTGCTGTTGTACACAAAATATAAATTACCTTTCCTTTACAGTCCGCAGTCATTGCAGTTATTACTATGCTGTACATCACATCTACCTCGGGCTAGGACTAGAACTCAGACCCTCTGCAGAACAAGAATCGTCTGTAACTCTTAGCAACAGAGCTGGTCAAAAATTCTCTCATTGAAGTCTCCCATCAGAAAAGGCTGATGTGCTGAAATTGAGGCATTGCATGGGATCATACTATGTTAACGTCAACATTGTTACAGGAAATCATTTTAACAGTGCATTTTTGATAGTGTTGGAATATTTTCTTGCACTCTATCATTTTAAGTTATTTTAATTTAAAATTCATAACAATAAGGTTTAAAAGAAACATTTGACCCCATCAAAATGGGGGTTTGTTTGGGGGTTTGATTCTTTTTATTAAAACATTTGGGTTCTTTTTTCATCCCAAATTGAGATGAAACAGATTTCAAAACCTCAAAACTTCCTGTGGGCTGGAATTTCTGAATATTAATCAGTTTCAGACAATCTTGGTTAACAAATTAGAACATCACATAAGAATTGCTATTTACTGGGTCAGACCATGGTTTCTTCTTACCCACTATCCTGTGTCAAGCTTGGCAGAGAATGGATCCTGAAAGAGAGAGTGAACTGAGTATGACCAGGGCTTTTCTTACACTGTTCCTCTCACACTTGCAGCCTCCAGCATTTAAGGTCTAGGAAATTCTGATTCAGTATGCCTAACACCCATGCTTAGTAGCTACTGATGCCCCTTTGAGTTTGTCCAATCCCTTTTTGAATCTGGCTAACCTGTCAGTTTTCACAACATCTGGTGGCAATGAATTCTACATTTTAATTACACGCTAAGAACATTCTTTTGTTAATTTTAAACTTACTACCTACTAATTTCATTTTGTGATCTCTAGTTCTTGTGAAAGAGAGTAAATGATAAATCCCTATTTACTTTCTCTTTGCCACTTAGCATGGCAGGTCTCGGCATGGCTGGTAGATTATTGCTGGTGGATTATTGATATGGCTGGTAGAGTCACATCTTATTAAGATTGCCTGACATTTCTCAGTACAAACCTTGCTTTAACTGAGGTCTCCTCTATATGTGCAGGTGAAAACATGAATGGAACTAATGCAAAATCTACACATGCAAGGCAGGAGGCATGATTGTAGCATCATATATTAGATCCAACTGCACCATAAGGCACTTAAGGGAGCCCACCCCTGCCCAAGCCCTACTACAATCTGTGGGCAAGGTAAGAGCCCCCAAGGGGACACTTGCCTGTCTGTACACAAATGCCAGGAGCTTGGGGAATAAGCAGGACGAACTCGTCCTCCTGCTTAACACAAATAATTACAACGCCATAGGGATAACAAAGACCTGGTGGGACTGTACCCATGACTGGACCACGGGTATAGATGACAATACCTTGTACAGGAGAGATCAAGTAGATAAAAGGAGTGGGGGTGTAGATCTCTGTGTCAAGGACAGCTATCTGACTCAAGAAGTCTACAGGCCAACGAGAGGCAAAGCGCTGCTCAACCTGGTACTGGCTACTGGGGATGACCTAATCAGTGACCTGGTGATCAATGGGAAGCTGGGTGACAGTGACCACAAGCTGATCACCTTCACCATCCTCCGTAAAGCTGGCAAGTCAGTCAGCAACACTGAAGTCCCTGACTTCAGGAAAGCCAACTTTGACAAGCTCAGGAGGCTTGCCAGGAGAGACCCTAAGGGACCACGACCCCAGGGGGAGGGAAGTCAAGGAAGAGTGGCTGCTCCTCAAGGGAGTGATCCTCAATGCACAAGCTAAATCGATTCCATCTCGGAGGTAAGGCAGCAGGAGGGCAAAACAGCCCCCTGGCTCTCCAGGGATCTAGCAGACCTCCTGAGGCTAAAAAGAAAGACCTGCAAAGGATGGAGGATGGGATTCACCTCCAAGAAGGAATATTCTGCGCTGGTCTGTTCCTGCAGGGAGCAAACCAGGAAAGCCAAGGCTGCAACTGAACTCCAACTAGCTTTGAGCATCAAGGACAATAAAAAGTCCTTTTTCAGGAGCCAGAGAAAAAGCAAGGGCAACATTGGACCCCTGCTGAACCAGATGGGGCAACTCTCAATTGACACCCAGGAAAAAGCCAAACTATTAAATGGGTACTTTGTGTCAGTCTTTCATCAGCCCCATGGGACACCCATGCGCACTACAGGAGAGGGAGGTCCGGGTGAGGGAGATCCCCTGCTCTCCATTAATGCTGACCTGGTGAAGGAACACCTTGAGAAGCTGGATACCTTCAAGTCAGCTGGCCCTGACAGTCTGCACCCTAGGGTACTCAAGGAGCTGGCGAGCATCATAGCCCAGCCTCTGGCACAGATCTTTGAAAACTCCTGGCGCTCTGGTTTAGTGCCCAAAGACTGGAAGAAGGCCAATGTGGTGCCTATCTTCAAGAAAGGGAGGAAAGTGGATCCAGCAAACTATAGGCCCATCAGCCTGACTTCTATCCTGGGGAAGGTCTTAGAAAAGTTCATTAAAGAGGCCATCCTTAATGGACTGGCTAACGCCAACATCCTGAGGGATAGCCAGCACGGGTTTGTTGCAGGTAGGTCTTGCCTGACCAATCTCATTTCCTTTTACGACCAGGTGACCTATCACCTGGACAAGGGAGAAGAGATTGATGTCATAAATCTTGACTTCAAAAAAGCCTTCCATCTGGTATCCCATGATCGCCTCTTGGCAAAACTGGCAAATTGTGGCCTTGGGTCCACCACGATCCACTGGCTGGGAAACTGGCTCCATGGTCAAACCCAGAGGGTGGTAATTGATGAAAGTCAATCGTCATGGTGTCCTGTGACCAGTGGGGTCCCCAAAGGCTCTGTCCTCAGACCTATATTGTTCAACATCTTCATTATTGATGTGGACATTGGAGTCAAAAGCGGACTGGCCAAGTTCACCGATGACACCAAACTTTGGAGCAAAGCATCCACACCTGAAGACAGGAGGGTAATTCAGGCTGACTTGGACAGGCTCAGCAAATGGGCAGACGAGAACCTGATGGTGTTTAACACTGAAAAATGCAAGGTTCTCCACCTTTGGAGGAAAAACCTGCAGCTTCCTTATAGGCTCAGCAGTGCTATGCTGACTAGCACTGCAGAAGAAAGAGACTTGGGGGTCATCATTGACCACAAGATGAACATGAGCCTGCAGTGCAATGCTGTGGCTAGTAAAGCAACCAAAATGCTGGCTTGCATCCATAGATGCTTCTCAAGCGAATCCCAGGACATCATTCTCCCCTTGTACTCGGCCTTGGTGAGGCCGCAGCTGGAGTACTGCGTCCAGTTTTGGGATCCACAATTCAAAAAGGATGTGGAGAAGCTTGAGAGAATTCAGAGAAGAGCCGCACACATGAACAGAGGTCAGGGAAACAGACCTTACGACAACAGGCTGAGATCTATGGGGTTCTTTAACCTGGAAAAGCGCAGGCTCAGGGGTGATCTGATGGCCACCTATAAGTTTATCGGGGTGACTGTAAGTATCTGGTGGAACATTTGTTTACCAGAGCGCCCCAAGGGATGACGAGGTCGAATGGTCATAAACTACTGCAAGACCTTTTCAGGCTGGACATCAGGAAGAATTTCTTTGCTGTCCGAGCCCCCAAGGTCTGGAATAGCCTGCCACTGGAGGTGGTTCAAGCACCTAAATTGAACACCTTCAAAAGTAAATTGGATGCTTATCTTGCTGGGATCCTATGATCCCAGCTGACTTCCTGCCCTTCGGGCAGGGGGCTGGACTCGATGATCTTCTGAGGTCCCTTCCAGCCCTGATGTCTATGAAATCTATGAAATCTATATTGCTGGTGCAAGCGAGGGTCTGATCCTGGGGGCTCCCAACCATGGAGGCCTCCCACAGCCAGGGCCAAGAGACCCCACAAATTAAAGGGCTCCTTATCCTCACTGCACTTCATGTGTAGCCGGGACCAAGAGTCCTGCAACTACATGTGAGGCACAGTCAGAACTAGAAACCCTCTCAGTTACGGGGCTCTTGGTCACAGCTATGTGCGAGACAGCTGGGGCCAGGAGCTCCATCAGTTCAGGGTCTTTCAGTCTCCACTGTGAGTAAGGAGCCAGAACATGAGTCCTGTGTGGGCTGAGGATTTCATACCCCCCACACACCCCCTTTGGAGTCACAGCCGCTGTGATCCCCAGGGCTTGGGGTTTTCATTCTGGGCAAGATGTATCCAGGTGCCTGGAAACCCTGTCAGCTGATGGGGCTCCCAGTCACAGGACAGACCCTGCTACACATGCAAATTAAAGCTCAATAGGAACTCAATAAAGTTAGTCCAAATTTTAAAGTCTAACTTTATAACTGGTTGGAGCTTTTTATTATGTGATAGCTACTTTGCACATGTAGCTGGTCTGCAGGTAACTGCAACTAACCAGTTAATTGTGCAATACCTGTAATGCATAGAAGGGGCCTAATAGTTTTACTATATTGGCATCTGCTAATTTTCAGAAGTGCTGAAAAAACCATCGTTCCATTCAACAACTTTTGTGTGTTGTCTTAAAGAGACAATGCTCTTGGCTACTTCATACTTCTGATGTTTTTCTTGCAGCTTAGACAGAAAACACAGTTGTAGGTAGGCAACCATCGATCCTCTGGATCATACTGTACACATAAAAGGTCTAGTCAGATGCCTTACAAATCCATTTGTGGCTGACAAGCCCAATTCAAGAGTGACACAGCTTGTTAAAGGTTTCACAGATCCATATGTCGTCTTGAGTTGGAGTCCAAGTTTACAGCACTCTGCATTCTTCTTTCTTGCTTTGCTTCCATCCTCTGGATCAAAGCTGCTTCATGCTGAGCTGCATCCAATGACAGATGTTCCTTCCAGATGGAATGGGATTCTGTGTGCTCCTCCCAGCTTTCTTTGTTGTTGTTGTTGAATGGCTTCATATAATTTTTGCACACATCATGGTACCACCAGAGAGGGCAACCCCACTTTCTAAAGCAGTCTCAAATCTTATTATACAAAATATCCCTGGGCATATAGTCTCCTCCCATTCTCCCAACAAAGCCAATCCATCACAACCTCCTCTTCTTAATAGTGATTTTGAAGCGTGTCAGTCCTAAGTGCTCCAGTACCTCTGGGTTTGGTATTTTGTCTTCCCACTTTATTTTCAGGATCTTATGGTGACATCTCATATGGAAGCTGTTCAGTCTCTTGAGGTGCCTATCATATGTAGTCTATGTTTCTGAGCCATACAGCAGGGATGATGCCACGTAAGTCTGATAGATTTGCATCTTCACCTAACTGGTAGTTTGCTGTTATCCCATGTATGTTTCTGTAATAGTTTGAAATTCTTAGCAATTAACATTATTCTTAGAAAACAGTTACATCTTTTAAAGCCAAGCCTACCCATCTTTGCACTTCTTGAAACAAACCAAAAGCAGCAAGTTCTGAAATTTCACTGTAAACATGATCTCATAAGGTTCATGTTTTCTAGATGAAAGTGGTTTGGAACAGCTTTGATAAACAAACTTCTATTATTTTCTGAGGCTGATTCATCATTACCCTTTTACTAATTCAGTATGTTGCCCTGCATGCAAGACCACATAATTTCCAGCTAATTTATCATGCTTACATCTGTTTTCTAATTTATAGAGTAATGCAGTGCTCTGATAACATCAGAAATCACTTCAACCTGGATTTTAACTCATATTATATTATGGAATAATATTCCTACTTTTATTACTGCCTTTTGGTATACTGAAATTGTATTCAAATTTTTGGTTTAAGGACAGTTTCTTTATAATGATCACCAGGGATCTGGGTTTTTCATTTGCTGCAGAAAAATGTGGATTTTCTCATCTGAAGGAGAAAAATGTGGATTTTTTTTTCTCTTTAAAAGAGAAAACCATGTGAAACAGTGGGTTTTCCCTTGTAGGCTGGCAGACTTCCAGCATGCAAGGAATTGCTGGGGATTGGTGGGGAGTGGGGAGAGAGCAACTAGAGGCAGGGGGCACCACGTGCGTCTACACGTGCAAATGCCTGTGGCCATACAGCCATGCAGGGTGGTGGGAGAAGCCCCAGCAGCTGGATGCAGGTAAGTCTATGGTGGGTGGGGGTTGGAGGGCCGGGGCTTTAGGACTGTGTGGGGGAGCATGCGAGAGAGAGAGGAGTGTGTGCATGGGTGGGTGGGGGGCAGTGTCTGCCAACGCTGGGGGAAGGTGTCCAGACACAGGGGCTACAGCAGGGCAGGAGGGAGGCACCTGTCCCTCCAGCAGGGTTAGGGACATAGAGCCCTTCAGGGGCAGCAGAGATCTGTGTGGCCAGGCCAGCAACACCAGGGACAGCGCCCATGCTTGCAGAAGCGGAGCAGCCGAGAGACGCTGCCCTGGGTAAGGGGGGCATAGCCAGGCCACCTGGAGCAGCGCAGGAACCCCAGCTCAGGGTGGGAGTGCTGCACTCCCTTCTTCCTCCCTTCAATCCATGCTAGGACAGGACTTGCTCTGCCACCATTCACATGAGTCAGAGCTGCCACAGCTGCCACACTCTAGACTGGGCAGGATGGAGCCAGCTGGGAGGACAGGGGGATGCAAATCAGGAGTGAGGGGTGCCAGCAGTGCTGGGGGTGGGTACTGTGGCTTGGGAGTGCAGGGCACTGGGGAGGTGGGGGTCTGTGGGTTGGGCATGCAGGGCACCAGTAGGGCCAGCAGGTTGCAAGTCAGGAATGACAGGCATCAGCAGGGATGGGGGCGCTGTGGGTTGAAAGTAAGGGGCACCAGCATGGCCCAGGAGGTGGGAGTGGTTCAACTGACTGTGGGTTGGGAGTGAGGGCACTGGCAGAGCTAGGGGGCTATGGCTTGGGACAGAGGGGCAACGGCATGGACAGGGACAGGGCATCGGCATATCATAGCTACTCAGCGCCACAAAGCAGTGGCCAGGGGTGGGGAGGGGGCACTAACAGCCACAGCAGGACCTACGTTCTGATGACAGAAGGGAGAGCTTTGATTTTTCATGATAAAAAAAATAAAATCAAACACCAAAATATATAGGTGTTTAGATTTTATTATAATGATTGAGGCACTGGCAGGCTTCCAAATTGCTTTAAGATCATAATTATATCAATAAAACATGGTGTTATGTTGATACCTTTATACAGTGACATTTTATTTTAAATCATGGAAAAATGCAGATGGGGGGTTTTAAATGAGGGGTTTTATCAGAGAATTTGAAATTTTTAAACAGAGAAAACTAGAATCCCTAATGATCACCAATAGCTATAGATACAACTGCATATAAATAAATATCTACAAAACAATGAAACATCTGTCTAAGTTTCTACCAAGTTAATGGGAACCTGCCCATTGTCTTTACAAAGAAGTAGACTGAGCAAATACAGTAGGACATCTACTTATATTGTTGCTAATCCATTTTAAACTTCTTGTCCTCTCCTACAAGCTCCTACGCAGTTATCCACAACCTTCTCCTTTAATGTGTCACCCTAATCACCCTTCCTCAGTGATGATAGCCTCAAAAACATCATTTATCTGTTTCACCCACAAATTTTCTCCCCAGCATTTGTTCGTATCCTGGTCTGCCAGGTACCTCTTCATTCATATTCCTTATAAAGTTCTGGATCAATCATGTGCCTAGGAAGCAAGTCAATAAAATTAATGTTTGGGCTGTTTTTCCAGCAAATCCCAGACCTTCCTTCCTTCATTTGAGCTTCCAGGTGTGTCTTTATTTTCCATTTCTTATCATCTTGAAATAAGAGCTGGACACCTTTCTGGCAGATATGGCTTTGTCAAAACACAAAGTAATTGGGCTCAGTACAGGGGTAATTGGATGAAACTGTACAGGAGGTTAGACCAAATAATCTAATGGTCTTTACTAGCTTTGAAATCTACAGTTGAAATCAGCAGGGTTGCTTTATTTAGTTTATAAATTCTTCACTATGTGAACTGCCTCTGCTTTATTTGTGAGAGTGTGGAACACCTGGTAGGCACTAAAAGAGTTAACCTAAAGACTCATTAACACTTTTATGACACTTATGAAATTCTTAGGTCTTCATTAGTTTTACATTTGTTACATTTATTTTCCTTCCTTTTCTAGAGGCTTTAATGAAAGAAAATAGTCAGCAATCAATAAGAGGAAATTTCTTCAACAGAGAAAATAGCCTAAAACTGGCTTCCAGTTGAACAGTCAAAATTACATTGCTAGTGAAAGTAGCAAAGAAGATAAGTCAACTTGAACTGCTCATGGGAGAATCATTATTGACAGATATGAGGATGATATAATTGCTAAAGATGAGCAGGTTTTTCTTTTATCTCGGTAAAGCACTTTTGGATGAAAAGATTGGAAAGACAGGTACAAGACAATAGCATAAGTCTGTTACCAACTTATTTACATAACATATAAAGGAGCATTGATGTATGAAAAGTAAAATGAATATATTGAATACTGAAAATAAAGCATTACAGAGAACAACTTATGCATACTCCCTAGCCATAAAACAGCTTAGTATTTGATTAAATATATTTGCCTGTTGAAGGGAGAGACTGATTTTATAAAAAGCTGAGTTTGCGTTTTAAGGAAACACAGAAAATTATCTCTTTTATGTAAAGTTACCCATACAGCTGCATCTTCAAACATTTTGCATATAATTGTGTAAGGGAAACATTTTCATAGCAGTGGAGACATTAGATGAATACGCTCAACATGGAAATCTTGTTGTACATATTTTATCTTTCGGTACCTTCTGCTATTATGCATCCCCTGACATTTCTATTTGAGCTGCTATGGTGCCATATTTGACAGGCTTTGATCATCAAATGGCTTTTTGGAGTTTAGTCTACATGGGATATTGGCTGATCAGATAGATGAATGGGTGGGTAAAGACATGACATTTCCTTTGTTTCCTTTTAACTAGCTTATACTCATATTTTTTTCTTTTTAATTAAAAAAATGCCCATTTTAATAGAACTGCCTGCTACCATCAATATGCTTATCAAAGATGCTCCTTAACAGACTTCACAGATATCTGAAACCTATTTTAACCCATGCCGGTCCACCTCTTACAACAACGTTACCACAATGGTGTAATCCTGTTGCCAGGCTACTGACTAGCCCAAGAGCATACGGAGTAAGTACATGAATTAAGCTTGCTGAATGACCATTAGGGCTTGATCTAAAGCCCATTGTAGTTAAACAAATGCCCTGCATCAATTCTAGTGGGCTTTGGATCTGGCGCTCTCACAGTGCTGGGAACCAGGTGATTGTTTCATGGTCGAAAAACTTTAGTTCAAGCACCCCTGTCGCTATTTTGAAGCATGGGTACACTGATGCACAAAACTGCAACATTTCAATTAGAGTAGCTCTCAGGACTGCTCTAATTAAAGCACCACCCTGCCCACCCCCAGAGCACTTGTGCCTTCAACGATGTGTCCATAAGGAACAAGGCAGCATCGTGGAGTACCCTGCAGTATGTAACCAGAGCTAGCACCCCCTGTCTTCACACAGCATAGCCTTGTGCTATATAAGCATATCCCCAAAAGATATTTATATTCCTGACTCTCAAAGTCAATAGTATTTACTGTATTCTTTCAAATATAAGATGCCCTTGAATTTAAGCCAAGCCCAATTATTTTACTCTTGATCTAGAGAAAAAAGGAAACATGAAATAAATATGTGTATATAGAGTTTATTTTTACTTGTATTTAATACAGACCATTTTTGGAAGAAACATTTTCTTAGAATAAGGGTGCAGACAAATACAGGCAGCCCTCAGACTTACAGCACAATTGGTTCCTGAAAACCACATCTTAAGTCTAAACGTTGTAACTTGGAATGAATTTTCTCGTAAGAAACAATGTTATAAATGGGGAATTGGTTCCTGAACGAGGCCCAATACCCTATTTTCACCAGAAATACCCCAGAATTTTGTACTCAATCAATTATAGATGAGCAATATAGCTACATTAATGTATTTATATTGTAAATAGCAATCATATTCATTTGGAAAAGCAATCATATTGATTTGGAAGGATTTCTTTGAGGTGACTGCTGGACTTTTTGAAGGTCTCTTGGCTGGAGTCTTCTCAGGAGTCTTGGCTGCAGGTTTCTCTGAAGTCTTGTCTGCTTTCTTAAAGAAAAAGTGTCCAAGGAAGTTTGGACAGATGTTCTCCAGGGAGATGGGTGACATGGCATCACATCGGATGAAGCATTTTAAAGTCCAAACATTGTAAAGTCAAGCATTGTAAAGTCAGAAAGTTGAAACACAGTGTCAATTTATAAATGTTGTAAGTGCAAAATGTTGCAACTCAAAACACTGTAAGTCGAGGACTGCCTGTATAGTGATTGAACCATTCCAACACCACTGATTGGGATCCATTTCACAACTGTCCCTCAGTAGGGTCCCAGGCTCATTGGCATAGGAGCATGATGGAGGGTAGAAGGGTTACCAGATGCTAGGGGCAGGGGCCGAATAAACCCCTACTCATGGTTCCCAGAAGGATCTGGGTGCGCTGTGGTCATCCCCGCCCCCACAAACTCCACTGCTTTTCAACCTCTGCCCTGAAATTTGGGTAACCAATTTCACTGCCTGTGCTGCAAGTCCCAGGCTCATTGGGGTATTTGGGCAGGAGAGGTGAGAGTAGAAGGGTTGCCAAGTGCTGGGGGGCTGTAGTCCCCTGCTTATAGTGTTTGAGGGGCTGCATGTTCTTCCCCCACTCTCAAAATCCCTGCTTTTTTGCCTGCACTGGAAAGCATTGTGTCCATTTCAGTTCCCTGCAGGACCCTGTGCTGCAAGGTCCCAGATTCACAGGGGGGCGGGGGTCTTCTCGGGGCTCCCCCAAGAACTCCGGGGTTTTCCACCTCCTGCCCTGAAAGCCATTTCACCCATTCCACTTTCCTCCACAGACTGTTCTGTAGGTCCCAGGCTCATCTGTGGGGGGAAGAATGACAGGTTGGCCAAGTTCTGGGGGTGCTATGTGGCCCCCTGCTTGTGGCACCCAGGGGCAGGGGGATGTGGTGCCCAGGGTCCATATAGCAAGGAGCTGATGGACATGGTGACTTTCCAGGGGCTGGAAGGCTGGGGAGTTCTTGGGGAGCCCTTGGGAATCACAAGCAGGGGACCACACATGTGGCCAATGCACACAGAACCTGGCAGTCCCTCCGATGCCACTGCCCCCCTACCTGGGACCATGCAGCAAAGGGTCCTGCAGGGAAATTACATTGATAAAATGCTTTCCAGGGAAGGCAAAAAAGCAGAGATCTTGGGTAGGGGTGGGATGGCCAGAGCATGTACCCCCTGCCCCACAGCAGGGGGTGATTCAACCCCCAACAGCACCTGACTACCCTTTCACTCCCACCCCATGCTCCAAATGAATCTGGAAGGTCAGCACAGGGTCTCTGCAAGGAAGTAAAAATGACTAAATAGCTTTCAGGGCAGGGATTGAAAAGCTGTAGAGTTCTTGTGGGGCCTTCAGATCACCCAGCCCCCCAGGAAGCATGAGCAGGTTGATGACAGAGTCCCCCTTTCTTCCCGCTGCACCAAATGATCCTGGAACCCCTGTGCAGGGTCCCTAGCAGGGAAGTAAAACTGACACAGACTCTCCACTTCCCCCCCCCGCTTGCAGACTGTGGGTGCCCTAGGCAGTTGAGTCCCGGCTGCATTCCAAAGCAGTCTTTGCCTTGCACGCATTTGGAGGAGGAGGGAGGAACGAGGAGTGGTGCAGTCTGACAAAACACTAGGCATAAAATGCTCTATGCCCTCCTATAACAGCACGCTGGTTCACAGAGAGCCAGCTCAAAATAGTACTTGATTTTCCCAGTGTGCTTTTAAAATGTTCCAAGAAGTTAAGGCAGCCTGAAGCAGCCTAAACATGTAGGTTTTGAGGTTTAAAATTTTATTTAGAATTTTCTAGGCCTTACATCTGCCCAGGCCCCAAATGTCTTAAATTGAAATGAATATGTTAGTCATCTAAATCCCTCTTAACAGCTGGTTTCGAATAGTACCTGAAAGCAGGATGTGGCAGGCAGTCACGTTCTTCAAACTGATTAATATAAATCATCAAGATGAGGTCATTATGACAAATGAATCATTGAAGCATCTGGTATGAATCAACTCCACAGAAGTTAATAAGAACATAAACCATCAGGCCCATTACTAGTTTAAGTTGGAATAGAAAAGCTGTTTCAAGAATCCTCTTCACCAACCAGAGATATTTTTCTTTTTAAAACACCCAGGATCAGCTGAAGGATGACGACATGGACTGCATCGTAAATAATGATGAACTGACTGTGAATTATGAAGCCGGAGCACCTACCCCAGTGCCAGCACAGGGCCAAATAGACTCACCCCAGACTCCAGGCAAAGAAAACATTCATGAAGGAGACCTTGGATTAGGAGGATATGAACTCCAGCTTGAATACACTCCCGGTCAATCCCAGTTGACTTCTTTGGCATGAATAGTGTAAATGTAATCACAAGAAATGCAATGGAAACAGAGGAGTACAAGCCAAATATATTAGGCAAGAGAGAGAATAGAAAATGTATTAAAAAGGGATAAATTGAATAAAATCAAAAAACTTTGTCAACTGTATCCCATGTTGCCTTAAAGGAAGGCAAGTTTATCATCTATCCATATTATATGGCTAAAATTTTTTTATATAAAGCAGCAATTTTCATTAATGAAACTGAGGCCACTATCCGTCTCTTACTGGGGCATTACTGGTACACTTACTGTCTCACATGACACTTCATTGTACCATTCACCTCTCAAACATACATATACAGACTTTACAATATAATTATTTCTCTTACTTAATTCAACAGGTAGGAAGAGCTATTTCCTGTTCAGATCATCATAGACTATTTTATATTTGCTCTAGCTTGAGGCATATGATGAGTGGTGGGTTTGTTTGGGGGTGGGAGGGTATTTGTTTTGGGGGGGTGCTTTCATTTTTTTTAAACTAAAAATGAAAACTTTCAGCAGCCCCCCAGTGAAGTATTAAGCAAGAGTATGGACAGATGTTTATGTACTCCAGTGTAACATCAGATTTGTATGCTAGTGTAAACAGACAGATGCCCTGCTATCCCAGGGTAGCTGGCACTATTACAGAACTTCACCACCACATAAGGAGGAGTGGGAAATAGCCTGTGTACATTTAACAAACAGCTACCCCAGGATGGGTGGAGAGAGACAAATCCTTAAACTGGTATAATTCACCTCAGTTGCATTTTACTCCAAATTCTCTCAAGATGTAATTCTCCAGATAGATAAAATTTACCCCAGGTTAGAGGCTTACATTGTCTATCAACTGTTTGTTTCTACTGTGGGTAATGTAGGTTACACCTCTAAGTTTTTTGTATGTCCATACCCAGAGATCCCTAAAATGGATGTGCTCAAACATAACTCACTGCAGTACTTACCACCTAGGTGAAACCATGGGTTTAGACATCTCAGTTCCCCACGCACTGTCTGTAGAGAGTCAGAGTATCTCTCTGTCTCGTTGCCAAGACAATACGCCCAACCACTGTACTCCTTTTCTAGGTAAATCAGCCCCAAAAACTAGGTAGTGAGGACACCCTGAAAGGGCCCAAGCCACTAAAAATTCAAATCTTGAGCACAATAGTAGGAGCACACAAAGGTATCTTGACCACATCATTTTTGAGGAAGATGTTATGGTGCAGGAACAAGAGCGGGCATGGATAGTTAGTGTTTACTACTTTGGCAATAAAGCAGAGTTTTCAATTCTAGTGTAAACATAACTTTAAGCACCCCAGCATGCTAAAGGGAAATGCTAAGGAGAAGTGTGAGTCAAGCTCTACCCCTCTAGCACTTAGGTACCTTGCCATATGCTGCATAGAGATGACTGCAAGAAAGTGATCTGCTTTCACACCCGTGAACTTTCTGCTGAAGTTAAGATGTCTCTACCAGAACTCTCATCAACAGGGCCATCCACCCTAACCCAATAGGTAGGGCACTCATTGGGATGCGGAAGACCCAACTTCAGTTCTCTCCATTACTTGAAGGGGATCTGAAGATGAATCTCCCACCTCCCAAATGTATACTCTGAGCACCATAAGAGTGTTCTGCTCTGATCACCTCTCTGCTTCTTCTGTTGAAACTGTTTAATTTGGAAATGAACAAAATAATTATTCACTGGGCCAGAGAGAAGGAGAGAAAATGCACAGCAATGATCATGACTCTGTGGTCTGAGGGCTAAGCCACTCATCAGGGGAGAAAGGATGAGAGCTCCAGTCTGTCTTCTAATGACTATTTACTATAATGTCAAAACATTTGTTGGAGCATCTAAACTATCCCTCTTTTTTATTTTTATTTTTTTGGAACTAGTGTTTAATGCTTACAGTACTTGGTATTTTCCAGATGGCCAATCCAGTGGATGCCTCAGCAAAAGCATGCTTCAAAGCCTATGCTGCAAAAGGTGCAAAGACACCAGATGGACATCAGTGTAGCTAGACTGAGCGGCTCATAAGATCAGAGACAGAAGCCTTTTTTATTATTACTGCATTGACTGCTCTTCACAGTAGTAATCATGCTCAGTTATTTCTATTCAACAACAGATTTTCCATTGGAGATTGAGAATATGTTTTTTATACAACTCGCATGCTGGAAAAAAATTAACATCTTTTTTCATTATGTAACAGTATGTCAAATATGCTTTGATTTTGGGAGCAGTATGTTTGTGTTCTTTGTTCTAGGAATGGGTTCTCCTGAACAGCTATTACTAGAAAACAATTTACATTTTAACAAGGACTTTTTTTTGTTCAAAGTCAGGTGTAGTCTTCTACACATTTACATTATGTGTGCACATGTTGAGAGAGAGAGAGAGAGAGATTGATTTACGTGTGGAAATACCAGCTTATCTGCACAAATGCAGCATCTGAACAAACAGATGGTCAGTCATGCACATAACTGCATGTGATGTACCAGGGTCAGGCATTTGCACATATAAATTTGATACAGCACGCAGGGTCATGCCTCTAACATTAAAGTCTGGCTTTGTATCTTGTCTCAATTCAACTCAGATGCAGCATACATTTCTTATCCCATTTCATGAAACCACCCCTACCACACCAGTGGAGTGACCTTATTATAAACTCACTTAACAGAGAGAGACATTTGTAATTGATAACAGTAAAAATGGAATCACCCCCACCAAGACATGAATGATCATAAAGCTAAATGGCTTTCGATTTCATCACAGATGGAAGATGAAACATGAACATAATCAAGTTTAAGTCAGTCATTCTTCTCCAGGCTAATTACTTGTGGCCTGGATTTAATACTTGACCATGCTGTTTTCAGCATAAACTTTAAAACACTGCAGTTCTGGGAACACTCACTGGTCAAAGGCTTAGAAAGACATTTTATTTTCCCCAAAATACTAAATTGGGGGACTTCAAAATATATTAGCCTTGGTGGGGGATAAATGAGGGAGGATTGTTTTGGGTTTTTTTATCCCTCTCATGAAAAATAGTAAAGTCCTGAGGAAAAGCTATGGATTTGCACCTCCCTTCATTGCCATGCCTTGCTACACAAGATGGGGGAAGGTTTACACTGGGCTCCCTGACAGGAAACAGGGGGAACAAACGAAGTACAACATTATGGCCCAATTTGTACATGAGGCAGAAGGAGGTAATGAGTACCTGACAGCCCAAGTAGGGGAGGGCAATACAGCGCTGCACAGGCAATCCAGGAAGTTTTTGGAGAGTGTTGGGCACAACTTCCTGGTGCAAGTGCTGGAGCAGCCAACTAGGGGCCAGGCTCTTCTTGACCAGCTGCTCACAAACAGGGAAAATGTAGGGACCCTGGTTTTCACAAAAGCAGACTAAGACTCGCTAAGTAGACTCATGGGTAGGATCCCCTGAGAAGACAGTCTGAGGGGGAGAAGAGTCCAGGAGAACTTTAAAGAAGCCTCCCTGGAAGTGCAGGAAGAAACCACCCTGATGTGCAAGAAGACTAGCAACTGTGGCAGAAACCCAGCTTGGCTTAGCAGGGAACTCTTCAGTAAACTAAATCATAAAAGGGAAGCTTATAAGCAGTGGAAACTTGGACAAATAACTAGGGAAGAATATAGGAGCACTGCTTGGGCAGGCCGGGATGAAGTCAGGAAGGCCAAAGCCCAATTGGAGTTGCAGCAAAGAAGGGATGTGAAGGGAAACAAGAACAGTTTCAACAAGTATGCTGGTACTGAGAATCAGGGAAAGTGTGGGTCCATTACTGAATGGGGGAGGCAACCTTGTTGCAGAAAAAGCTGAAATACTCTATGTCTTCTTCACCTCAATTTTCACAGGTAAGGTCAGCTCCCAGACTACTGCACTAGGCAGCACAGTGTGGGGCGGAGGTAAGCAGCCCCCAGTGGTGAAAGAACAGGTTAGGGACTACTTAGAAAAGCTGGATGCATGCAAGTTTCTGGGGCTGGATGGGATGCACCCAAGGGCAATAAGGGAGTTGGCCAATGTGGTTGCAGAGCCATTGGCCATCATCTTTGAAAATTCCTGGCAATCAGGAGAGGTCCCAGATGATTGGAAAAGGGCAGACATGGTGCCCATATTTAAGAGAGGAAAAAAGGAGGAGCCAGGGAACTGTAGAGGAGTCAGTCTCACCTCAATCCCTGGAAAAGTCATGGAACAGATCCTCAAGGAATCCATTTCTAAGCACTTTGAGGAGAAGAAGGTGATTAGGAACAGTCCACATGGATTCACCAGGGGCAAGTCACGCCTGACCAACCTGATTGTCTTCTATGACAAGGTAACCGGCTGGGGATGTGGGGAGACCAGTGGATGTAGTATACCTTGATTTGTAGCAACGCTTTTGATACAATCTCCCACAACATTCTCACAGGCAAACTAAGAAAGCATGGGCTGGATGAATAAACTGTAAAAGTTGGATAGAAAACTGGCTGCAGCATCCAGCTCAGAGTGTAGTAATCAATGGCTTGATGTCTAGTTGGCAGCTGGTATCAAGTAGAGTGCTGCATGGGTCAGTCTTGGGCCAGGTTTTGTTCAATGTCTTCATCAATGAACTGGAAAATGGCATAGAGTGCACCCTCAACAAGTTCACAGATGACACCAAGCTGGTGGGAGTAATAGATATGCTGGAGGTTAGGGCTAGGATTCAGAGGGTCCTAGACAAATTGGAGGATTGAACCAAAAGGAATCTCATGAGGTTCAATAAGAACAAATGCAAAGTCCTGAACTTAGGATGGAACAATCCCATGCACTTGTACAGGTTTGGGGCTGACTGGGGGTGGGAGCATGCAGCCTTTGTGCTCATTCAGTTCTTCATCTTCAGCACATACCCCCTGGGAATATACCAAAAGTACCAAACTACCATTAAATGATTTCAGTCTTACTAATTGGTCTACCCATGAACCAGAAACTTCTAGTTGTGGTCATGAAAGACTTTACAGCTGACTTCCAATCCACAGTGCTACTCAGCCATCTGCTTCCTAATTGAAACGTGTCCTTTGCATGACATCTCAGGAAATCCTTCTGGAGAATTCACTTAAGGCAGCAACAGAACAGCAAGTCATTTTTGTATGCAACCATAAATTACTAGTGTCTAGTAATTCAACATGAACATTTAAAAAGAACCTGATGCAGAAGAGGCATCAAATGTTAATATTCAGTTCATACTCCAAAGGTTTAAGCTACTTAATTTCACAGTGTTTGACTGAACATGCAATTTGCTCCCATGAAAAATGTGGAGCTAGTCTTCCCATTTAACTTAATCTAATAAAACATTGCTTGGAAAATGAGGCATAAAACATGTTGTCAAAATGGAGTCACCATACACCTGGTGTTAAGGTCAGTACACTAGAAGTGTGGTCCAGCATTCTGTTGTCACTCAATCTTTTCCCAATTGCCAGTAGCAATCAGTACAAACTGCAAAAGGGGTTGGAAATATCAACAGCAGTACCACAGCGTTGCCATCCCTCAGCATCTGACACCATTTGGTGTGCAGCTGCTCCTCCACCGCAGTGTACAGCACCAATGCGCACTGGCCCCACAACAGCCCCATGCATGGGAGGGATGGGGGGGGATCAGCCCCCCAAATAATATTTTCCCCCACTGCTTATGACATGAAGCAGGAATGGATCCTGCATGTAGAGTGGAGCCAATTAAAAAAGAAACTTCACCAAATATGTATCTATAAATAGACTGACCAATTGATCAGTTGATTAGTCAATATCTCTCAACATCTGTTAACCTAGCTGTAAGTGGAAGCTTTAGGAACAAATACTAACATTGTCAGACTCAAACTTTCCCATAATAACCACTTTAGAACTCAGTCCAGCAGAGCACTTAACCCTTGGTGTATCTTTGAGCAGACGATGACTCCTATTGAAGCCAAGGGTGATAAACACCCTTTGCAGTTAAGAGTGTATTTAAAGTGTTCTGTTGGGCACAGGCCTTCACACATTCATCTTCTTTTTGAAAGTTAACCCGACCTTACTATTGGCCATCAGGTATCACTGAGTCTCTAGTAACAGGTATTCTGGGCCTACGAGCATCAGGGGTATACAAGCCAGGCACTTTCCATACAGTCAAGTCAGATGGAAAGATGCATTTTTATATGCACTCTCTTGATATTTTTATCCTCAAGTATTCACAAGTGTGGGAAATGCTTAAGATGAAGAAAGTTAGCGGTGCACTTTGAGAACTGAATATTCACAGAAACCACTGCATCCTGTATCAGCACTTTAATCAGAAATTGAAAATGCTGTTTTCCAAAAAGAAAGTCTTACCCCCTTCCTTCCCTTCACTGCCCCCAAAAAAGCATTAGCTGTTTTCCATTTTACTAACAGAAACTCTCCACCTCTTACAGTGAACTACTTCAGAGTGTTTTAACTTACCACCACAAGCAAGCTCATTCCTAACAGCATAATCCCAGCAGACGTGAATTCCAGCTAGTCAGCTGTGAAAGGCTTGCCAACATTTTTATTTCAGGAAACTTGGGAATTCTCTGGTTGATCCCAGTTTCCAAAGTGAGAGTTGAATGAACCCATTGCTTTGGTTCCAAAAGGGACATTTTCCCACCCAGTGAGGTATACATACCAGCCCCCACTGATTTTTGAAAGCGCTTTCACTTTTTTTTACCCTTCAAGAAGTCAGGCAAAGTACCTTGATAGGTTTTGTTTATTTTTTTCCCCATTTGTTCATGCATGTAAAAATTTATAAACATAAAAAGAATGAAATGTGAATGCCACTAATGTATAAAATGAAAGCAAACTAAGTCTTTGCCTGCCTCTTCCCTCCTCCCCTTCCCCTCCCCACTTCCTTTTCAACAGATTGAAAGGATAGGAGAGCCTGGTTTAATAATGAATGTCAGAAGAGCAAGTAGTCCCTCAACAGTATAACTGAACTGTTCATGCCTACAGGCTCAATCAGCCATCCCAGCACAGGCTGATAAACATGGTAAAAAAAAAATTTAAAAAAAAGATGAGAGTAAGCAGAAGCAATGCCTTAAGCACTGTAGCACCAGCCTTAACACCACAGTTCCTTGCTACAAGGAAATCTCTGCCTCACAGTAAACACCACACAGCCTGTCCAGAAGGTCTGCAGGAAGCCTGGTCCGTTTTTACAGATCCCTGCAATCCCACTTTGGCTCTGGCTGACATGCCTCCATTGAAGTTATCCCACTAGAAATACTGCCCCTCTTTCAGGTGCCATTAAAAAAAAGCATAGTCTAAGATACTGTGACAGGGCCTCCAGTCAGCCAAGGCCACGAATGCAAACTCGCCTTGAGGCGAGATACGCAATTAAAAGGACAACTGAGTCTCAGGAATAAAAAACAAAGACCAACTTTAATAACTAGGGAAGAGCACTACAATATAACTGGGGAAGACAGAACATAAAATAAAAGGTTTAACATGCACTAACACCTAAGACTTCGCTCTCAGACTAGCACTTACTTCTCAGTCTGTGGCTGGTCCCAGGGGTAGGTAGGAATTGTCACTATCTGCAGCAAAACTCCCACTCATCCCCAGAGGTCTCAGCTTCTCTGCTGCTTTGCCCCACCACTCCAGCCTTTGCAGCTGCACTTCTCACGTGGCAGGCTCCCTGTCTCCACTCTGGGGCTCACATCAACAGGTTTCAGGAAGGGCACAAATAATAGGCCAAACTTGGGCAAGACAAAACTAATGTCACTTCTTGAAGACTCTACAAACACCAGTGCTCTAGTTTCTCTTCCCTGAAGTTCCTTCCCTGCAAGTAGCCTAGGCTCAGCCCTTCTGCTTTGCATTTATTTTAAAAGGAAAAGCTAATTTAAATTCCATTATCACATGCACCAGTCCTTTGGCTGGCAAGGAGGCACCACAGGTAGAGAGGCAAAATGTGCAACTGCAGACAAACAGCCCTGAAATGTCCTAATCTTAAACAGCTTACACTCAACTAAGCGTGCTCAAGATCCCTTGGCATCCGACAGCAGAGAGGAACTGCAGTTTTGAGCAACTGCACATCTCTCTTCCAGCTTCTGCTCCCACTCCTGGGGAGTGTGTACAGCCTGCATGGCATGTGGCCTAATGAGCCTGTGATGAGCCAGCCTTCACTGCCCCAGATAGGGATCAACGCTGCTCTCTGGAGCAAACAGCACAGCCCAGCCCAGGGCTGAAAAGTAAGCTAGGATGCTGGGAGACTGTAATTTAACTTGAACCAGGAAAGTGTCTGGGGCAGGAGTTTCATAAACCAGCTTGATGTAAATCAGTTAAACCTAGTTGAATGTAGTATTAGACTTACACCATTTCAGCCATCTTGAAACTGGTTTATGTTCACTGACTTCTGTTCTGTTACAGAGTTAAACCACCTTTTGATCACTTAAACCAGTTTATGTGCAACTTCTGTCCCTAGCACAGGTGTGTCATGGGGAGCAAGCTATGGAACAAACTTTCAAAGGAAAATCAAGCAAAATCATCTTTTGGGAAAGCTGAAAACCCTTCCCCTTTGAAAAAGGCCTTTCATCCAAATAAGAGCATTACAGCACTGATAGCAAAGACCCTTCCGCAAAAACAGCTTGTTAATAAGATCTAATGGGTCAGAAGCAACCACTGGCCCAATCAGATCTTGCTCCCAACAGTGAGACATGCCAGGGTACAAAAATCCATCAGATGCTTTCACAGTTGTTAGCAATTTGGAACAGGACATACTTGCACACCATAGTGATGGGCAGCAGTGTAAATCCCATGATGCATACACGGGGGGGAACCTCCCTATGACCTTGAGAGTTCAAAATTCCACTTGACATTGGCCCTTGGAAAGCTGCATTTAGTGGAGGAGTTTATATCCTGTAACCTGTTGGTCCTGCTCTTCTCACTGCCTTGTACCGTCCCAGACTACTGCTGTTGGGAATTTGAGAGCTGAGGAGAATTCCTCTTCCTACCCTGGGTCATTTGCAGTAGAAGAACAACATCAGGCAAATAGGCAAGTCCACAAGCTGCATGAACCATCAGGGATGTGCAAAAACATACACTCTACTTAATAACACATTTATTGCAGGGGCCATGCAATCAGTTTCTAAAAGAAGGCTTGGGGCCTGATTTTCGGTTACTGGTGTTTAGCTCCTCTGAAGGAGGTGGTGGCTTGGCAGACCTGTAAATCAGACTCTTAAGGATAAGTACAGACATTCAAAAAGCCCGAGGCTGAATCGATTCAGCCTTTGCAGGTTAGTCTAAGCTGCAGAAATTAAACTGAGAAGCAAATGAACAGACATTCACTTTTGATTCAGGTAGTGCAGCCACACGCCTACAGTGGCTCAGGCCAGGAGTCAGGGGATGCTAGAGCACACCTCCCAGCCACTGCCAAAGGGAAGGGACTGAGGCTTCAAGAGTTTTCCCTGCTCGAGCAGAGGGGGCATGGCCAGACCCCAGACCCCTGGGGGGGTGGCATTTTAGGAGGCTTAAGCTACCTAGGGATGGTTATCCCACCTGTGCTTCGCTGCCTACCTGCTTGAACATTTAAGCCTGGGAAGGGGAAGAGTGGACCCGAATTGAAAATGGGGAGGAAAACTGTGGGTAGCAAATTGCAGACAGCAGGTCAACCCCACTGATTCTTATGGCAAGCTCCTCGGTCTGTCTGCCTACCCCATCAACCCCGTTCATTCCTATGGGAAGGAGACCCAGTATCTCTTCATGCTACATGCAAGCAGGAGGTCCAGCTGTACACTGGAAGGGGGGGGGGGGGGGAAAAAAAAAAAAAAATCGACCAGACCCTCCCCATGTGAGGGTCAGTCTACCTTCTCGCTGCAGTCCCACACCAATTGTCAGGCACAGAGACAGATGTATTGCCTGCTTCCCCACCCCCCCAACAGCCTGCCAGGGACTGCCCACCCCAGGCAGACCCCAGCTGGAGTCAGGGATGGGGTTTAAACCTCCTTCCCCAGCTCAGTACACTGGCCCCAGGCTGGGATGTGGCCCTGTTCCCTGCTCTCTGCTTCAGTCCCTACCACTGGATCCCAGCCAGGGTATGCCTGGAGGGGGCAGTCCCTCTTAAGCTGTTACCCCTGTACCACCCCATGCTCCCATGGGATGCTCCATCCACCCCACCATCTTAGCGTTCACAACTGAACTCCAACTAACTTCAGGCATCAAGGACAACAAAAAGTCCTTTTTCAGATAGGTGGAGAGCCAGAGGAAAAGCAAGGGCAATGTTGGACTCCTGCTAAACCAGATGGGGCAACTGACAACTGATGCCCAGGAAAAAGCCAACCTATTAAATAGGTACTTTGCGTCAGTCTTTCATCAGTCACACGGGATGCCCATGCCTGCTATGGGACAGGGAAATCTGGGTGAGGGGGATCCCCTACCCTCCATCAATGCTGACCTCGTGAAGGAACACCTTGAGAAGCTGGATACCTTCAAGTCAGCTGGCCCTGACAACCTGCATCCCAGGATACTCAAGGAGCTGGCGAGCGTCATAGCCCAGCCCCTGGCACGGATCTTTGAAAACTCCTGGCGCTCTGGTGTAGTGCCCGAAGACTGGAAGAAGGCCAATGTGGTGCCGATCTTCAAGAAAGGGAGGAGAGTGGATCTGGCTAACTACAGGCCCATTAGCCTGACTTCTATCCTGGGGAAGATCTTAGAAAAGTTTATTAAGGAGGCCATCCTTGAGGGACTGGCCCAGGCTAACATTCTAAGGGACAGCCAGCACGGGCTTGTTGCGGGTAGGTCTTGTTTGACCAATCTCATTTCCTTCTATGACCAGGTGACCTATCACCTGGACAAGGGAGAAGAGATTGATGTCATATATCTTGACTTCAAAAAAGCTTTTGATCTGGTATCCCATGATCACCTCTTGGCCAAACTGCCCAGTTGTGGTTTTGGCTCCACCACGATCCGCTGGCTGGGAAATTGGCTTCGTGGTCGGACCCAGAGGATTGTGATTGATGGCAGTCACTCATCGTGGTGCCCTGTGACCAGTGGGGTCCCTCAAGGCTCTGTCCTGGGACCCATCCTGTTCAACATCTTCATTAACGATGTGGACATTGGAGTCAGGAGTGGACTGGCCAAGTTCGCCGATGACACCAAACTTTGGGGCAAAGCATCCACGCCAGAAGATAGGCGGGTGATCCAGGCTGACCTGGACAAGCTCAGCAAATGGGCAGACGAGAACCTCATGGTGTTTAACACTGAAAAATGCAAGGTTCTCCACCTTGGGAGGAAAAACCTGCAGCACCCTTATAGGCTCGGCAGTGCTACGTTGATTAACACTACAGAAGAAAAAGACTTGGGGGTCATCATTGACCACAAGATGAACATGAGCCTCCAATGCGATGCTGCGGCTAGTAAAGCGACCAAAATGCTGGCGTGCATCCATAGATGCTTCTCGAGCTAATCCTGGGACGTCATTCTCCCCTTGTACTCGGACTTGGTGAGGCCGCAGCTGGAGTACTGCGTCCAGTTTTGGGATCCACAATTCAAAAAGGATGTGGAGAAGCTGGAGAGAGTCCAGAGGAGAGCCACGCGCATGATCAGAGGTCAGGAAAACAGATCTTACGATGACAGGCTGAGAGCCATGGGACTCTTTAGCCTGGAAAAGCGCAGGCTCAGGGGTGATCTGATGGCCACCTACAAGTTTATCAGGGGTGACCACCAGGATCTGGGGGAACATCTGTTCACCAGAGCGCCCCATGGGATGACGAGGTCGAACGGTCACAAACTCCTGCAAGACCGCTTCAGGCTGGACATAAGGAAGAATTTCTTTACTGTCCGAGCCCCGAAGGTCTGGAACAGTCTACCAGCGGAGGTGGTTCAAGCACCTACATTGAACACCTTCAAGAGTAAACTGGATGCTTATCTTGCTGGGATCTTATGACCCCAGCTGACTTCCTGCCCTTTGGGCAGGGGGCTGGACTCGATGATCTCCCGAGGTCCCTTCCAGCCCTAATGTCTATGAAATCTATGAAAGCCACACCTGGTACCTCAAGGTATGTAAAACAACAAAAAACATATAAAACTGTGTCTATGGCCAAATCATTGAACCTCTCCAAACTGATTTAGAGGCTTCTGATTCGATTCAGAGAGATTAATGTGCGTCCTGATTATATTCAGATTCAGAGATTTGGCTGCTGAATCTCCTCCAAACCGAATCAGCAACTGAAGCTTCGCAGAGCCTTAATTTAAACCTCCTCCCTGGCCCTGAATCTCAGTTAGGGTTTGCCTGGGCAGGGGGTGGGGGAGGGAGGCATCCCTCCCAGGCATTCCCCCCCACATCCCATGTCCTATCGCAGGTCCCAACCTCTGCCCCTTCCACTACAGTGACAAGTGGGCAATAGCCTGGCAGGGGCTTCAATACCCCTGCCAAGCAAACCCTGGCTGGGGTCCCATGCCAGTGGGAAAGGGGGTTTAAACCCCCTTCCCTCCCCTCTGCCTGAGCCTGCCAGCCCAAGCCCCCACCCCCTCCATTCCAGTGGGGAAAAGTCTGGCAGGGGCTGCCCCCCTGCACACACGGCTCTCTTGTCAGCCAACTCTCACTGCTCTAGCTAGGGAGCAGAGGGGCAGGGCCAACCCTGCTCCCTGGAGCAGACAGCACAGCCCATCCCAGGGCTGCAAAGCATCCTGGGATGCTGAGGGACTCCGATTTAATTTGAACCAGGAGGGGGTCTGGGACAGAAGTTTCATAAATCAGTCTGACCTAAATCAGTTAAGTCTGATTCTACATTCAGCGAGGTTTATCTTAAACCAATTTCAGCCATTCTGAAACTGGTTTATGTGCACTGAATTTCTGTTCTGTTACAGGTTTAAACCAGTTTTTGATCACTTAAACCAACTTATGTGTAACTTCTGTCCCTAGCCTTAAAAGGTTAGTAAGTGATCAGTGCTATTTGTGCATTGCAACAGTCAGTTCTCACCCTGACCTAGTTTCCTAGGCTAAGTACAGACAGTCAAAATGCCTGAGGCTGAATCAATTCAATTTGGGCAACTTTCTCCAAGTTGTGTAGGTTGAACTGATTACGAACTGAACTGACATTCAGTTTTCAACTGGGAAAGGCAGGGGAGGCCTGTAGGCAGCGGGCACTAGAGTGCATCTCCCAGCCTGCTGTCCATTGCCAGCCCAAACAAGTGTCCCCAAGCCCCTGCTGCCACCTCACAGAGGGTTAAGGATCCCCCCGTCTGGATGCTAGCCCAGCTTGGGGTATCTCCCCTTCAAGAGTTTTCCCACAGCCTGGGTTCCCCAGCCCAGGCAGTCCTAGGAAACTGAAAGGAATTCCCCTCCACCTTCCCAGCTGCTGATTGCTTCAGCCCCTGCCACAGGAGCGAGAGAGAAGTCCTCCAGGCTGGGTGGCTACCTGTGCAGCCCAGTATGGGGGCACCAGTGAGCCCCTGCCTTTGGGGGCTCCCCTCCCCCCAATTCAGGGTCCCCCACCCAGGGCAGCCCAGGGAGCCAAGGAGAATTCTTCCCCTCCCCAATCCCAACCCCTTGCCTTATGCTGGAGTCTCAGGAATAGCCCAGGGAGCAAAGGGAAATTCCTGCATTGGTTTTGTCTCAGACTCACAACACTTAAGGCAAAACTGGCTGAAGAGGAGAAGGAAAATTTCCCTCTGCTCTCTGAAGCTGCCCAAGACTTGCAGGGACTGAGGCAAGCAGCTCTGTCCTTCCAGAGGGGAAAATTTCCCCTCAGCTACCTGGGCTGGGGGGACACCCTCTCAAAGCAGAGATTCCCTAGTTCCCCCATGATGGGCTACATGGCCAGGCTACTGGCTGGAATGACTTCTGCTTCTCTCCTGTGGCAGCCACTGAAGCAGTTAGCAACTGGGAAGAAGAGAGGGCTGCCAGGAACTGGAAAACCCCCACCACAGGGGCTTTCCCTCCCTCCATGTGTTGTGTAGACCATGACTAGAGTGGTCTGTTCTCCTGTCCCCCATCAGCTATGGGCTGACGGATGCAAGCAGAAACCAGGCTAAGGAGCAGAAAGGTGAGGCAGGCCCTTCTTCACTGGAGCAGGCAGCATAGCCCAGGGTGGCAAAGCATCATGGGATGCTAGGGAACTCTGATTTAACTTGAACCAGGAAATGATCTGGGACAGAAGTTCCATAAACTGGTTTGACCCAAATCAGTTAAGTCTGATACTACATCCAACCAGGTTTATCTTAAACTGGTTTTAATAATTTTGAAAGTGGTTTATGTGCACTGAACTTCTGTTCTGTTAGTTTTAAACATGGGTGACAGGTGCCATCTTAGTCGGGGGGCATGTGCCCCCCCCAGTGACCAGAGACCAGCAGGGATTCCCCCACAGCCAATCTTACCAACCAGGAAGTGACTGCAGTGCTCCTGGAAGTAGCCACAGTGCTCCCTCTCCCACTCCCTGGCCAGCCCTCACAAGGGGAACACTGGTGCTCCCACCTGCCCATCACCTAAGTGAGGACCATGGCCTGTCAGGTGGTGCACCAGCACTCTCATGGGGTGCACATGCACCCCCTACATGTTGCCACTGGTTTTAAACCAGTTTCCGATCACTTAAACTACTGGTTTGTGTGCAAATTCTGTCCCTAGCCCGGGAAGGACAGTCTGGCCTGCCCTCTGGGCAGAAAGAGTATATGGGAATTCCAGAAGAGAATTGGAAGTAGTTTCACTGAAACAGTGTTCAGCCCTCTTTTTGAATAATGCCAAGTCATCTCTGCCAGAAATGATTTGTTCCTACTCTGATGATAGAAGTTACAGATTTCATAGATTTCTAGGATCAGAAGGGAACTTGTAGATTGAGTCCAACCCTCTGCTCTAGGCAGGAAAGAGCGCTAGGGTTAAGTAACCCCAGCTAGGTGCTTATCTAATCTCTTCTTGAACACCTCCAAGGTAGGGGAAAGCACCACCTCCCGTGGAAGCCCATTCCATATTTTGGCAACCCTCACCTAAAAAATTTCTTCCTGATGTCCAATCTAAACCTACTCTCCTTCAGTTTGTGGCCATTATTTCTAGTAACCCTGAGGGGCACCCTGGTAAACACAGCATCCCCTATTCCCTACTGACTGCCCCTGATGAGTTTGTAGACAACCACAAGATCACCTCTCAGTCTTCTCTTGTGGAGGCTGAAAAGATTCAAGTCCCTCAGCCTATCTTCATAGGATCTTACCGGCAGGCCCTCAACCATAAAAGCAGACCTCCTCTGAACCCTCTCAAGGTTATCCACAGCCTTCTTGAAGTGCGGCACCCAAAACTGGATGCAGTACTCCAGCTGCAGCCTCACCAATGCTGCACAGAGAGGAAGTATCACCTCCCTAGACCTGCTCGTGATGCACCCACTAATGCAGGAAAGTGTGGTTAGCCTTACTTATTACCTTGTCACATTGGTGACTCATGTTCATTTCTGCATCGACTATGGCTCCGAGATCCCTTTCCATGGCCGTTGTATTCAGAATGGTATTTCCCGGTCTATAGGTGTATATGAGATTCTGTCTCCCCAGGTACAGCACCTTGCACTTATCCTTGTCAAATTGCAGCATCACTGCCCACTATAATGTAGAGATGCTGACTGAGGAAGTTGGAGGCTGGGAGATGGTCTCTGAGTTAGGGAGTAACTTGTTAGTTGGGGAAGGCAAAGGGTCTATCAAGGTTTCCCTACTTCTCCACAATATGGGTTTTTGTTTGGTTCTTCTCATTCATGCCTAACTTGCTATACCTCGCGTTCATACACCTCGGAATGGAGCAGAAGCCAGGTATTTTCAAATAATTTCCCAAGGAACAAAAACTCCTCAAACTTCCATATGAATTAGTCTGAAATGGAAGTGAGGGAGAATATTGTAGACAACTATACTGTCTTCCAGGCTGAGCAGGTAATTTTTCAGCTGGCTGATGACTGCCATTTTCAGGGACCTGTTTCAATACTCCTGACAATGAAAAAAAGTTTGTCAGAGCAGCACCTTCTGTTACATGCACTAGCCAAGCTTCAGTATGACGATGCAGATTTTTAAGTAAATCGGAGTGAAAGAACATGATCATATTGTTAATTTACAGCTTGATTCTCCATGGCTTTCTTCTGCCTTTTCTCTTCTCTTGTGCTTGCTTATATAACAGTAATTAGACTCGAAGCTACACAAAGCAGTCTACTTCGTCTTCACTAAATCAGCTCTGCTGAGAAAGGATCAGGGAGATACCTAGCACCAGTGTCAAATAGACAGGAATTTAAGCTGAGATTTTCAAAATTGGGAACCTAACGTTTAAGCTTGTAAATTCATACACATGCTCCTAAACCAGTGACCCAATTTTCAGAAGTGTTGAGCACCCAGCATTGCACACTTAACACAGGGCCAAATGGAAACCAATGCACAGAAAGCATCATAATCTCATTGTTCCAATATGATCCTATATATCAAATAGGAGTAGTGTTAATAGACATCCATATTCTGGTACTGACCAGCCCAAAAACTACTCCTTTCACAGAGCAACTCACTGCCAGCCCAAAAGGACCATCAACCACTTCCATAATTCAAGGAGCTAAGTGGTGCATAGGGCTTTGTGCTGACTTCCAGTTCAGCAGCAAGTTTTATAAGCTGTTACTCCTGCGAGTAGGAATATTGCATGGAGGCTACCCTTAGAGAAAATGACTAGACTGGGAGGAAGAAGGGAGGGGGAATGTATGCTGTATACAAATAGGCAAGACAACCCCACTAACCTTCTCTTTTGGTTATGCCATACAGTTCTCAGGTACAGTGTGATTTCTCAGGAGAGGCAAGACTTGCCGTCAATATTTCACATGTATTGCCATGCCCTCCCCCAGGTTCTGTTACACAGGTTCTGGCACACACCAGAATTTGACCTTTTGCTTATAGTCATCTTAGATGTTGGGGATTTTCTCAGAGCTGTAAATATAGAAATATATAATACCAGGCCACAAAAATGCAGGGTTATAAGGATGTGCTTTGTAGCAAGAACCAAGCAATAACTGAAGCTCTCAGACTCTTCTAGGTTTTAAATGCTCTGGATTTACTCGTATTGAGAGCTTGGTTTGGGACTGTGTTTGTTTAGACTAAGCTTTCACCATCTGTTCTGCCAAATTCTGAACAGGAAAGGAATATATTCCACTAGTCAGTCACAAAATACAGGATAGCCATGGAATTCATATTAGGATATACTGGGTCCAGAGTGCAGGGAGAAAAAGAGTACATGGAATTTGTAAGGGTTTTTTTAGGCATAAATTGGGGATTGAAGCTGTAATCTTTTCTTCCCCATAGCAAAAACAGTTCTATAGCCTAGAGAAATTTGATGTCTGAAAGCTTCACTGTTTTAAATGAAGACCAAAATTGAGTGAGACTAAGTAAGCTTATAAAAGACTTTCTAAAGAGTCTTACTGTATTACAAAGCTACGCTGACCTGCATCTTTAAGACAACATGACCTACCTGTGCTTCGTTCACATAGCAAGATTTTTCATAGCCCTCAGGGGTAAAAATAAAATTTAAAAAATTAAAAAAATTAAAAAGTGAATTAAGAACCGCCTCAATAACAAGAATTCATTTCCAGTCACATCCCCTTGTTCAGGGAAGAGCGGTAAGGTCCAAGTGTCTGAATACAGGATCTCCCAATTTTTAACCCATTTCTAACAAACAGAATCTCTGAAATTTGGTAAAATCCTAAAACTGCTCTGACTTGGGTTTCTTTGGCCACAAAGTGTGGCTACCCAAACTGTGTCATTTAGGTTCAGACCTGCCTTGAGCACAATATGGAAGAGCCTTTCTAACGGGAACCTGTGGGAGGAATTGTGTTGGGAGAATTCTAGCAGAAACTCTTGGCTGCACTGGATGAGTACACATGCAGCCACATCCCTTCAGAGGGTACAGCAGTAGACTAGGGCTGATCTGCTTCTGACCTTTCCCATGTACTTGTGGAAAATGTGTCCATTGAGCATTGGGGTATACAGAATGGGAATTCCCTGCATTAGTTTCTTTACAAGAAGAAGTGCTTCCTTAGCATTGTTGCCACACCTCTTATACAATGATCTGTGTCTGGTAGAAAAGGAGAGTTAATATTTGCAGGTGTTGCAATGTCAATATGAAAGCTCTGATTTCAGAGGATAGAATTAAAGCAGCACTTGAACAACAATCTAACAACAATCCCTTCTTGAGATGTCCTGCAGATCTACCCCTCCCAGTCCCACCCATATGCCACCTTCCCAATCCATCAATTTGTACAGGGCCACAGGCCCCTGCTGGATCCCATTCTGTCATATCACCATCCCATTTTCAAAGGAGCTCTCATTTCTCCAATTACATATTTATTAGTAGCTCTCTAAATTCAGCGCAAACACCTATTCTAAGCCACATAAAGAATCCCTGCTAAATACTATCCCATTACGTAAACACTGTTCCCGCATTCAGCAGCTATTTGATTCAATAGGTGCAGTAATTTAAAACAGATCCTCAGTGCATCAACAAAGCAAAATTCATGATTGTGCCCCAGCATTTATCCTTTTTCTAAAAAAGCACAGCCTAGCTAGACGATGGGCTGTTCCCAAACTACAGACTTAGAAATTGGCTGCCCTAAGTTATCAGAGATCAATTTTGCCTTTGGTCATCGTAGTCTAGCCAATTTGCCTTGAGGCTTTCCTGAGAATTCTTATAACAAGGTTACCCCATCACCAGATGACTTTAGCTGAGTCAAGTCTGCCTCATCCTGAGCTTTTAGAGCCTGCTGAAATATTATTTCATTCCTTTAGTATTATTTGTCAAGACATCTCTTCTATTTTGTATTTGATGTTCCTCTCTCTTTGTATGGTTTTCATCCTTGTTGTTCTAATATAAACTCAGTCAGAGACCATTAGCAGTAAATCTCTGCAAAAAAACTGATGGTACATTTCTCTATTGGCTTTTTGTTCCCATTCAGAACAAAAGAAGATTTGAAGTGTTAGAATGGAAATGAAATTTCCATTGCATGGGACAAAGTGCTCTAACAAGCTGGCTATTAGGACATGTGCTACTCCCAGACATGCTCCAAAGGTACCTGGGCCTCGCAAACATTGCTAAACCTCCTATAACCTCTTGGCTCAGGCAGGCGAGGCTCATGTTTTTAAGTTCCATGCATCCCATGACTGGGGAGCTACCCAACTCGAGGAGGCAGCCAGTCAGGTAGATCGCTGTTTTCAAGGGTTTATGGTGGGGGGATTCCCCACACCTCTGACTGGTAGAGGGTGCCCTGGTGGTCCCACTCCTGCTGCTGATTGATTGAAAGGGGCGGGGCCACAGACAGGTAGCCCTCTCAGCCAATCAGCAGTAAGGGATGGCAGCCATTTTGCCCCCTTGCTTTTCATGCTGGCAGCCAGCACTATATTTTTAGAAAGTCCCCCTCCCCACCCCCCCAGGATTTCATGTAGATAACCTGTGTCACGGGGCGGCATCCCAGGAGTGGCCGTGATCTCTCCTGGCGCCCTCTACCGTGCCAAGTTGGTGATCAAGCACCCTCGTTCACACCCGCCATGTCTTTGATGATAAGAGTTATTAAGGGAGGCTGCCTTTTGTCCTCCTTGGCACGGTACCCCGGCATACTCCCGCCAGTACCCCATCTACAGAGGATTCTGGGCACTCCCGCCCCAGGGCTATGCATGGCTCCTACCACCCCTTATACCATGCCCCAAGCCTCTCAGATGTACTGGACATTGTTGAGTCAATTATTGTTGCCTGCGCCCTCATGGATGCCCTCTGGGCTTGTCTTCTACTCATGGCCCCACCGGGGCCCTTCTCCACTCCCTCTCTGGGGCTTCTCCCAGTACTCTCGCCCTCTCTGGGGCTTAATGCAAGCACCCTCTGGTCTTCTTGCCGGTGCCCACACTGGTGCTCCTCACAATTGGGGCTCAGGTGGCCGTAGCCGTGCCTGGCCCCCAGACTCCCTTCTCAGGTCTATGATCCCTATCCGGCTCAGGCAGCCTCAGCCTTACCTGGCCCTCAATCCAGACTGCTGTGCCCTCTCTGGCACCAGGAACACCCACACTACTGGGGAGCTCCTATGGGGCCTCCTCCAACCTCTTATAGCCTCACCTGGTCCTCCGGTGTAATAACAAACAACACCATAAGCCAATCAGCCCCAACTCAAACCAAGTCTCCCGGCTAAAACGCAAACTCTAGCCCTCTGACTAAACATCACTCAAATCCCTACCAGCGGTATCTCCTCCCATTCTCCGTGAACCGAAGTTGTTCAGGCCATCTAGCTTGTTTAGGCTGCGATGCTCCAGCGGAGCTCCTTCTCCCTTCGATGTTAGTGGGGAACTGCCTGCTTGGCCTCAGCCTAGGCTGTTTATATAGGCCAGGCCCTGCCCCCTTCCAGTCAGCTGACCGAACTGCGGTTGCACCAGCAACCGGCACCTGTACCTTTTCCTAGGAGCAGGCGCTTCAGTGCACTGTGACACACCTCCGCCCCTTAAGTTTATAACCCCCTAGGAGCAGGGCACGGGAGTGTCCTGCGACAACCTGATTTCACAATTTTTGCAAAATCTACACAATTCTGATTTGGTTAGGTCCCTACCCAGGATCAAATTCCCAAGGATAGTCAATCATATTGTATTTATCACACATCTTCAAGGAACTGCCTAAAATGTATTGTTCTGAGCTGGGGGGTTGGAACAGTGCTAAAGCAATTTTTGGGTGATATACCTAGCAAATAAATCCAGAAGCTTGTGTCACATGTAATCTCACTGTCATGCTTAATTTATATTATTTATTTCTACCAAATAAGCTCATAACTGTAATTCAATTTTTCTATTGAAAACCCTGACTAGTTTGGAAGGGAGCAGAACTGGGCCTCAGTGAATGAGCGAGCAAACCCATACTGGTTAGAGGAAGGAGAAAATACACAATACCATAAATTTATAGGCAAAAACAATTGCTAAACTGGAACAGAGTCCAAAATTAAGTTTTTTATGATAAAAGAACAATTTGTGAATAGAAAAAAAGAACTTTGTCATGTTAATTTTTAATTACGAATTATACAACCAGCTTCATGCAGCAGGCCAACTTCTAGCAATAAATTAAGTCACAAATCTTTTCTATAAATGTACACTTGGCAAAGTCATTCTTTTAACCCCTTTTTGAGAAAGAAGACTTTTTCAATTAACATCAACCCAACCCAATGTGCCCTTCAGTGTCAAAAAGAAATCTAAAGAATAAAATATTTTATTCCCATTTCCTATTATTGAATACTTTCTCTCAAAATAATTATGTAAGAAACTATTTCACACTCAGAAGAGGGTGTACATGAGTCCTCTCTCACATTCCTTAGGGTCCAGGGATTTGACATATCCCTGAGCCCCAGGGATCGCAGTAGGGGCCAGTCCCAATCACCTTATTTTCTCCCAAGCCAACAGCAAAAAAACCCACCATGCCCTTCCCACAATAAATATCACTATTATCCCCAAGCTCCCAATAGTCTTCTCTCCGCAAAGTATGTCAGTCCTCTCCCTTCCTTCCCCAGTCTAGCCACTCACCCCCAAGACTCATGGGTCCCCATAGATGACTTCAGGCAAAGGTGATGGCTGCTGCTGCCGGCACAGGTGAAATAGAAAGATCTCATCCTTTTTGCTGCCCTTTCCTAGAATGCCACTGGCATACTAGGAAGTGTAGTCAACCCTCAATTTACAAGATAAGACCCCATGCTCGTAGTCCAAAAGTTTAATACCCAACAGGGGAAGACAGAAATTAAGGGGAAGAGGAACAAGTGGCCCTTCTCACAAGTCTCTAGTCAGAAGTGATGTATTACATGGCAACAGAGTGCAGAAGGCATTGTAGCAGCTACTTGCAGCCCACTATTACCTTACCACTCAAGAGCTCTGCCTTCCCAGCATACCATGTCATGTGGCCAGATGGAAAAAGCAGACCAATCTTGCTTTTAGAGGAACTGGAGCTGTAATGATTTGTAACCCAGGCTGCACCTAGGTATTTCTATAATGCTTGTCATGATATCTCTCTCTCTCACACACACACACGCACACACCTTTTTTGGGGACTAGCAAGACTTCTGGTTGTTTTCAAAATGTACTCTTAGAATATTAAGGATCTGGCTGGGATTTGACTTTAAAAGTGGATAGGCAGGCAAAAATGTTCTATATGACTCCTATTAAAGTTCCCTTCTGTATATTTTCTGCCTGGACCAATAAACTGACCCTACTGCTAGTGTTGTTCAAGTGTATATGTGACTTGTAAGCTTATACCAGGACAAAAAAGACACCATTCAGGAACTGACTTATATAGGTTAAACTCATATGGAGAGTTACTGCAGTTATTTGGCATCTTTGTCATTCTTGCAGAGGAACCCAGCTATAGGGGAATGTGCCTGTCCTTAGCTGAACCCAATTAATTAGAGGAATTTTAATGATCAGTTGTTGTTGGGAATCCTCCTTTTCTGCTGAGCCAGGACAGAATATCAGAGCCCTGTTTACCATGGGAGTGAGGAAGCATAAGACACTTTATGTGAAGCATTATTTTATTCAGCTGATAGTAATTTTTGGTGGGACTGTAAAAATAAATTTCAGATGCAGGCTCCATCAATACTTGTTATTTTGTTGTCCCATGACAGAATTGTTTGCACTGAAGACAGACTACTGGTAGTGTTTCTATTCTTTCCTTCCTGGCCCCTAACCAGTGAACAGATTTGAAGCAGATCACTTAATTTCCTTTATTGCCTGTTTGGAGAGACAACATACTAGCCTTTTTGAAATCCGTCCGAACAGAAGTGATGGACTGCCCTTTATTTACTCTTACCAACCATTTTAATGAGCTCTTACATGTTATGGCTGCTAGACACAAAAAAGCTTTACTCAAATTAGAGAGTGATCCTACTACTCCGGTGGGTTTTGCTCCATCATATTACAACTGCAAATAGGCTAAGGAGTGATTCAGCTAAATCTTGATTAGATATATATTACAGTTACTGTTTCAGTTAAACTCGGGGCTATATCACTGGCCAATAGCGCCTCCCTGGACTACTCTCTTCTCTCCAGGTCTGCCACCCTCCCAGCCCCCCCTTCTCAGCTCTGAGAGCCTCATTCTCTCTCCTCAAGCACAGTGAGCCATACTCTCAACTAAACCATTACAAAACTATAGTATTAACATAAAAGCTAATAGTCACTCAATAAAATTAAACAATGTTATAAAGAAGCAATCAGGGAGCTGGCGCTGTGGCTTGGCAGCTGCTACTAATAGATGTGCCCTACTACCACTGTGTGTTGGCCCTTGTTAAATGAGGTTGTGAGAAACAGCACAACAGTCCTTTGTACTGTTTAAGGCTATGGAGAGAAATTAAACATAAGCTGATATAAGTGATCAGAAACCCATCTAAACCTATAACAGAACAGACGTTCATTGCACATAGACCATTTCAAAGTGACAGAATACTGTTTAAGAAAGACCTGGATCAATGTAGTATCAGACTTAACTGATTTAGGTTAAACCTGTTTATTGAACTTCTGCCCCAGATCTTCCCCCCCCCCTCCAGTTAGGACTCAGTCCCTTGGCATCCCAGGATGCTTCGTGGGCCCCTGCTAACCCCCCTCACAGGGCAGGCAGGCTAGCCTCCAAAACACCCCCCTACCCCCACCCCCCCGCTCCAGATGAGCTGAGCCAACCTGAGCCGGAGGCTGTCCCGGATGAGGGAGCAGCAGCCCCTCACACCTGTTCTGGCTGGCTTGTGTGGAGGGAGGGGGGCAGGAGAGGGGCCAGGCCCAAGTGGCATGGGCATCTGCTCCCCCACCAGTGCACCATGCCCAGTAAAAAAAAACCCAAGTCCTAGGGATCGCAGTAGCCATGATTCCCAGAGTCCAAGGGTTTCACACATCTCCCAAGCCCTAAGGATTGCAGCAGTCATGTTCCTTAGGGTCCAGGGTTTGACACACACACCCCACTCCACCTCAAGTGCAGCAGCCACATCCCCTGAGCCCCAGGGATTGCAGCAGCCATGTTCCTTAGGGTCTGGGGTTTGAGGCACCTTTGGACCCTGAGGACTGCAGCAGCTACAATCTCTAGGGCTAACCCCCAGACCCTGGGGATTATGACTGCCATGATCCCTAAGGCTCAGGGAGCTTTCCATGGAGTATAGTGCAGTGGCAGGGGAGAAGATACTCCTGAAGCATGGGCCCAGCCTCAGCCCCAACCTAACACCACTCCCCCAACCCCCCGCACAAGTTGCTGGGGTGGAGGCAGGGCTGGCCTGACTGCTGGGAGGTGTGCTCCAGTGCCCCCAGTTTGCTGGCCTCAGCCAGTGCAGGCATCCTGCTTCTCCTACCCACAAAATGGCCAATGCCTGTTTTGTTTCCTTCTAACCTAACCTGGGGCACTTAGAGTAAAGCGTGAAACTTAGAGCACTTCCACCTCAGGCTTGTTGAACTTCTGTACCTAGCCTTAGACTAATCTCACAAGGCCCACAGTATTTCAGTCATATCTGAAACTGTACAAGCAAACAGCTTCTCTAGTACAGCCCTGGCCAGATCTGGGCCTTCAGAAACAACCTCTCATCTACCCTATATTTTGCAAGGGTTAGGGCATCAAGTTTACCTATTTTCACTCATCCCCAACTGCACCTCTTTTCAATTGCTCCTCACTTGTTTTCTAGATAGTAAAATAAGTGTTGTAAAGGGAAGTAAAGAGAAGTCTAAGACTCTGGGGATCACCCTTAGTTTCTTTAAAGATAAAAGATGTGGTGCTACTGCAGATATAGATAAATTCTCTCATAATTGGACCATACCTGTTAACTTGTTTTTAAGACTGAAATTGTACACGCCTGAATCTGTAGTCAGAAGTCATTGCATCTCCCTAAAACCTAAGGGCATCAAAATGACCTTGGCATTTTTGCCCTGAATGCCAGCAGAGAGAGCTGAAGTCATATAAAAAAGATGGCCTTAGTCTCCAGCTAGAAGTACAGGTTTCAACCTTTCACAGAATCAAACACTCTAAGGTTGAATATGCCTTTCAGGTCATATAGTTCATCATCCTGCTACTGCAGGATTATTAACTGGATAATTTGTTAGAGTTTGAGCAGGTTTGATTTCAAGCATGCCACACACACTGGCATATTCTACTATTCCCCATAGAGACCATTTCACAGGCATCTAGATTTCACTAAAGGCAGTGTTTTAAGAAAGTAAACCTAAATTCTTCCTTTCCTAGTTTCAGTTTATTTCTCCTCATTATACCACATCGTTATGCTACAAGAATCCCCCTTCTTGGCACTTACACCGGTCAATAAGATATTTGAAGATTTTACATGTCCACACATAAGCCAAGATGCACATCATTAAAATGTATGTAAGCCTGATCCAAGGATCACTAGTTTCCAGTGCACTTTAAGGCATATCCTTCTATCAGCTTCTGTTTTTAATTAACGAAGTACATGGAAGAGGCTGGTCCTTGCAATTCTGATACACTGAAGTGCTAAGCTAAAGCAGTGGATAATGCCTCAGTGCAAGACAGTGTTAAGTAAGCTTGCATTTACTATAGGATCAAAGCACACAATTGGACAGTTACCCCAATGCGTTAAATATATGGCCTCATTTACCTTGCTGTAATGTTGATGCACCCAGGCCAAAAACAGTTAGAAAAGCTTATTGTTTTGTTGCTGACCAACCAGTTCAATCTCCATTGCTGCAGAGAGAGAGATAGAAAAAAACAGTGGACACTTTCACTACTACAGGCAGCCAGGGACACCCAATTACTACTTATCTAAATGACAGCAGTGTCCTCTAGAATCACACAGGTACAGTAGAGTCAGAAAGAAGAGTGCCACTTACTGAATCATCAGCACTGCTTCCTGCAGCACTCATGTTATATTGTTAAAGGTCATCCATCCCAGCACTGACCAGGCCTGATATTGCTTAGCTTTGTCACAGCTAAAGGGACTACAGCCAAAGGTATTATAGCTGCAAAGAGCAGAAGGCATGTGGCTGAAGTACCAGCATTTCCTGCCCCATCCTATCATTTTACATTACTATCCCCAAGGAGAGGCACATACAGTCTGAATAAGCATTTCCATTTGTTCAGCAAAGTTACCTGTTTGTTTTTTTCCAGATAATGGTCTGATTATTTCCTAGTGCTAATGACAACTCCTATACCCTGATAGGCTGCCATTTATCATTCCTGTCTGTGCCTTTCCCTCTCATTGAGATAAACATCCTTTCCCCTTGGCACTACTACGAACACAGAATCCTTTGCACTGTCTACACTGCCCTATTGGGATAAGGGGCCCGCAACAGTTTCTACTGTACTGAACAGTCTCTCCCGGGACCTGCTATATTGTCAGTTCATTTTACCAACCACAATAATGTCTCTTTGTGAACCTCAGAGCCAAATTCATCCCTGGTGCAGCACTACTGACCACAGTGGGGTTATGGCAGAATTGGATTTGGACCAGACTCTTTACTTTGCATTACTTTAAAAACTGCTTTACCCCTGCACATAGTCACAGGAAGCTTTCCCAACTTAAAACCATATCTTTGTACCTGATATTTCATTCCTAATGTAGCCATCTGAGTTAGAGATGTCTATGTGAAACAGATCAATATGTGCTCTCTCCTGCCTCTGCCAGGATTAACTCAACATCAGATATGTCTTCACCACTTGCCTCTAATGTTTTTGTGCAGGAAGGAAGGGGCTTGTCTAGTATTTTAGCTAATTTGGTATTTTTGCTTATGATAAATGGAGTTTGCAAACTAGATGCTAAATGCTCTCAAATTAAAATTCGCTCAGTGGTTATGATTAGATGAATTGTGACTGACTTCAACTCTTCACTTTACAGCTAGAAATATCTTCTTTTTCCTCAATCACATGAAGTAATGACTAATGCCAGGTTTGTCTGGTTGCAGTGGAGACAGAGGAAATGCCTGGGGATTAGACAAGAAAAAGCTGCTGGCTTCCAGTTTATTTTTCAAGCTTTCTACCCCATCAAAAAATTAAATATGATGAGAAAAGCCATATTAATGCTACTACCCATCTCCTTTTCATGCTTTCCTTCAAGATCACAGCATGTACAACTAATTTTTCTTCCTGGAGATGTTATCTACCATTTATAACTTTTTCCTAACAAGATGGCTTTGTTCATTGCCCCAATACAGTCTTCATCATCACCAGGGATCCTGGTTTTCTCCATTTCAAAATCACAAATTCTCTGATCAAAAACACCCACAAATTCCCTGATTAAAAACCCAAAATCCACACTTTTTTTGCAATTAAAATGAAATGCCTCTATATATATAGGTATCAGTTGAATACAATGTTTTATTGATATATTTACAATTTTAAATCAATTTGGAAGCTTACCAGTGCCTCAATCATTATAATAAAATAAATTCTAAATACCTATAAATTTTGATGTTTGAATTTAATTTTTTATCATGGAAAAATCAAAGTTCCCTCTGCCCCCTTCACTCACCAAGACATCAGTCCAACTGCAGCCACTGGTGATGTGTAGGGGGTGCAGGTGCACCCCCAGAGATTAGCTGTGCCCCCTCTGAGATTGGCCGCCACCACCGCTGCTGGCAGCCGCCACTCACCACCCCCTCTCCCCACCACCAGCGGCACCTGCGAGTGGCTGCCACCCCCCTAACCCACTACTGCCGACACCACTGTAGCCACCTGCAAGTGGTCCCTGCTCAGTTCGCCCTTGCCACCAATGTCACCATGGTTGCCTGCAGGCGGTCTCCGCTTGGCACATCGACGCCCCCACTGCTGACACTGCTGCCACCACCTGCAGGCGGTCATTTGTCCCCCTCCCCCCCCCCCCAGCCTCAGAAGGCCCAAGGCGTTCATGACTGCAGCTGTCCTCCCTGCAGCTTTGTGGTGCTGAGCAGCCCCGATTTGCCGGTGCCCTCACTCCCCCACCTGCAGGCCCCTCCCACAGCCCTGCCAGTGCCTCTCACTCAAAACCCACAGGCCCCCAGCCCTGCTGGTGTCACTCATGCCTGACTCACAGCCCCACCATGCCTGCTAGTGCCACTCACTGCCAACCTGCTGCACCCCCTGTCCCCAGCCCCCCCAGTATGTGAGGAAGGGAGTGGGTGTGTGAGGAAGGTGGGAGGGGCACAGGCAATGTGGCAGGTGGGAATGTGCTCCTCAAAATTAATGTGCCCACAGTGGGACACAGAGCTGCTGTGGGGCCAGACCTGGGCAGAAACCACCACCATGGCCCAGAGGGTAAAACCTGGCACTGGAGAGAGCAGCTCACTGCCAGGGTGAAGTGTGGCAGTAGCAGCAGCAGTGCAGAGCTGTGCCCCCACTACTGCTGATGCTCCATCCCTTGCCAGGTCCCACCTGCTGGGCCACAGAAGTGGCTGCTCCGGAGCTGGTCTGGCCCCACTGCAGCCCTGCACCATGCTGTGGGTGCAGAAAACCTGGGGGCATGTGCCCTCCCACCCCCTGCTGCATTACCTATACACCTCTCCCCCCACTCTGTGGCCTGTACCCCTCCTCCCAACCCAACAGATTGTAGCAAAACACCCATTTTTTCTTTTTTTCTTTATTTTAAAATGCATTCCCCAACCATTTCTGACTTTTTCTCTCCCTCTCTATTCCCTATAGATAAGTATAAGTGAGCTCAGACTTAGGATAAGCTTTAACATTTTTATTTTGGTAGCAAGTTTTTGGTTTTGGATATCCACTGTTTTATATTGTATAATTATTAGGTTTGTATTGATTTTTACTGTTGTATATTATATTATTATAATTTTCATATTGATTCTTATTATTTCATATGGATTTTGTATGGTTTAGGCCTGTGTTCGTAAGTGAACCAAAGTCATGCCAAGTTGCCATTTTGTATGTCAAGCCTCCATTTTGTGTCCTCTGCCCGGGCATCCCCTGTGTTGCAACTGTATGATTCACGTATCCCTCCCATGTAAATTGTTTACCGGATAAATGACAGTGATTGGGAATGACTGAAATACAATGGTAGCAGGCCTCTACTGAATGGCCTATAATGACTGGGCCATCACCTCGCATTGATTCATCCAGGAACCACAGACCTCACCCAGGAACAGAGACAAGAACCCAGCATTTGAAAGACAAAAGACCCTGCAGAACCATCAACTCTCACCATTACAGACACCCGAAACTGCACATCCCTGCATAGAGCACACATGCTCAGTATGCCAGGGGCTGACCCTTGCCTGGGCATGCCTTCTGTCACTAGGGTCATACAAGAGCTACCCCTATAAAAAGGGGCAGTGAAGACAGACCCAGTGGGAATGCCATTTCCATCCGGATTAGACCAGCTTCACATCACCTATCCACTCCAGAGGCTCTGCCAGCGACCCCCCCTGGACAACACCAAGCTGAAGGAGACCCCAACTGGCCATCAAGGATCAACTTCCAGCCTGGGATAGGTAGATATTACCTGCACACCTCCTCCTACAATTTGGACTCTCTCTCTCTCTCATTCTCCTCCTGGGCTTCAGTAGACTTCAGTCCCTGCACCAAGCTGCTCTAACCCTGCTGCCATTGTGCGAGTGTGTATGTGTGTGCGTGTGCATGCATGTGTGTGTGCAAGGGAACCAATAAGACATTATGTCACCATCTCCCCTGTTCAATAAAGCCACTGTCATTGGCAACCCCAAGTTGGGTCAAGTTTTACTGAATCCCAGTTCCTTCCCTATCTTAAATTCCAGCCTCATTCTCTCTCTCTCTCTCAGCTCCAGCCCCTGCCCCTCCACTAGTTTCCCCAATCTGCTCCCAATTCTGTCTCCCCTTTTCTGCCACCTCTCAGCCTCTCCTTGCTTTCCTGCTGTCCCTGCTGCCTTTCAGCCTCCTGTGCCATCTACTGCCTTTTCCCTGCGACTTTCTGCTGCCTTTTTCTGCTTTCCCACTGCCCTGCTGCCTTTCAGTCTCTCCTGCCACTTTTCCTGTAGTCACCCACCCCCCAGCTTCCCAGCTCCTCGTGGCTGTCCTGCAGTTTTCTTCAGCAGCTGGAGCCTTTCTCCAGCTCCCAGCACCTACTGCTACTCCCTGCAGCTTCTCTAGCCACCCCAGAGCCATCCTCTGCCTCCCCAAACCCAGAACCCCTCTTTAACACCCACACTTTCCCTTAGTTCCATTTTCCCTCTCCCCACCTACCTTTTCAGCTCCCCCATAGCTCTGGCTCCAGTCCCAACCTCTGTGCCAACATCACTCCCCTGTTCTGCAGGCTTTGGGTGTTGTCTTTTAAACAATTAAGACCAATTAACCTAAAGTTACCCCCAGCCTCAGTTCTTCAGCCCAGGCCCCTCTAGTCTACCAGTTCTAATTCTGGTCCTAGTAACTTTCACTCCCAGCAACTTTCACTCCCTACACTTCTACTTTCTTACCTTAACCTTTCCCCAGCTATCCCAAGTACACCAAGCACATACATACATACACATCACACCACTCAACTTAGGAACTCACCTGTGTGTATGTGTAGGTGGGTGGTATGTGTGTGAATTAGTGAATACACACATATATACATATATAGATATCAGTGTGTGTGTGTGTGTGTGTGTGTGGCGGAGGGGGTATATGAATTAGTAATCCATGTATGTGTATTAGATGTACAGGTGTTGGTAACTGGTAACTAATTCTGTCTAAATTTGGCGTGTGTAGCGTGTATGGGCTTAAACTGGTAGTAGGTGTGCATGAACTTAGACTGGTTATTTTGAACATGTGTATATCTAAGTTGCTAGTGTGAGTGTGTATGCACCTAGTGAGTCTATGTGTGCTTAACTGATTTTTATGTGTGCATGTGCAATTGTACACCATGCCCTCCTAACAGCACAATATTGAGATCCTGACCCCTCAGGGCAACAATGTGACCTGTGTCCCCTCATCCTACTCCCACCATGATTTTTTCCTTTAAAGGAGAAAATCCACATTTTTCTTTAGTGAATAGAAAACCTGGACCCCTGATCATCACTAACAAAATACTATATATACTTGTGGCAGTAGCTGCTGTCCCCACTGAAGAGCCTAGATGTCCCATTCTCCTTTCACTTGCACCTTCACCAGGTCTGAACTTCCATGAGTAGCATTTCACATGAGCTGATCTTTGATTTGCACCCAGTGACAAGAGAATCAAGGCCTGAAGTCTTGATCTACTAACCTGCCATGCGCCCTCAGCTCCCACCAAGGTTTTGTTGCAGGACCAAGATCTGGGATCATCCAGCCAGTTCCACTGTCAAAACATTCTGCAGGAAGTGGCAAAAGACAATCATCCCTCTCACCTTTAGGGCATATTTGTGCTCAAAGGTTTTCATAGACATTAGGGCTGGAAGGGACCTCGGGAGATCATCGAGATCACAAGCTACCTCTACAGTGCTAATATCCTCTGCATATCTTACAAATGGAAAACCAAGTACCTATGTTGAAGATAGAACAGTCATCATGTATCTTATGCACTTAATAGCTGTTACTTCTGTTCAGTTACTCTACACTGCAGCTTTCTTGGAAGCTGGCTCTATCAACCTATTATAGGCAACTACTTTAGCTTGCATGCCAAAAGGTTCAACAACTTAAAAACAGAATCCTCCTAGTCTATCCATTCACTCTTTTATTTCACCATCATCATCTGCAAAGGTCACATCATAGCAATTTTCACTCAAGCCAGAAGAAAGTAAATTGTTCCCTACGAAACTTATCATCAGTTCCAGGCATCCACCAGAGCAAAGTCAATCATTCTAGGAGACTGATATTTCATGGAGTTTAAGATAAAGCTCATTCATTGCATACAGTAAAACAGTGTCTTTTAGTATGGAAGGAGAAGGAATATGGAAGTGAGCAGGAAGGCTGTTTGTACTTCCATTACAAACGGTAGAGATCACAACAAATACTCTTGTGTATGGAATGTATTAAGTTTATTAGATTTAGCTTCTTTTGCATTATGGTGATTTCATATGGAATAAAGAAAGCTAACTTTGGAAAAAAAATAAAGGATATTTTGCCTGTCTTTTCTGCAGATAGAAAATATGTCAGATGCAGTAACTGCAAGCTATTTACCATTAAAAAATTGTACAGCTTACTGGATAATGTCTAGTACCATCACTATTCATGGTAAAGGTATATGTCTTCTGTGGGGTGGAACCTTCATCTTGGCCTTTATACAATCCTAGTCAAATGCCCATCAAAAATGCCCATGTGCGGGGGGGAGAAATGGTGGGAAAGAGAGGAGGTGCACAGGGATGGAGTGCTGCTACCTACCACCCTGCACCACTGCCACCTCCCAGTAATAGTGGGAGGGGGGCGGGGAAGAGCTGCCCCACCCTCCCCTCCATCCCCCTCCACCAGCATCCTGCTCCAGAAGCCTTGCCGCTCCACCCCAGGCCCTACTCAGAGGTAGCAGAGAGCTGCCATGATGGTGGGAATAGTGGCGGGATGAGGCCAGCACCACTAGCCTCCCCCGCACTCCACCCCGCTCAGCTCCATGTCCTCCATCATGGCAGCACTCCACACTCAGACTGGTTGTTTCACTAACCAATCTAAGTGCTCCAAGAGTGCTACAGACAGACAAACAGACAGACTAAGCCCTTTATTATATAAGAATTGTCTTGGGTGATACCATTTATCTTAAATAAATTACTTTCTACAGGCCAATGTCTGTTACAGACTGTTTTATACTGGTGCCTTGGCTTTTCAAAGTTGAGGCCCCTATGTAACCGTTCCTCTACAACAGGGGTGCCTAACCTCAGGCCCTCAGCTAGATCTATGCAGCAGAGCCATTTAATCTGGTCCACAGGGCTCCCCTCAGGTTAAAAAAATTTAGTAGAGGGGAACAGCAACAGTATTATTTGCTGCACCCCTGCTGCCAAGTTTCCACCCCTTGGGGATCCCTACAGGCTAGATAGCATGGCCCTGCACACTAGATTAGGTACAGGGGCCAATCCAGATACACAGTGTGGTGTGGGGCCCAATCCCAGAGTATAAGGCTGGGCTGAAGATGCACAGGGGCTGGCCTGAGTATGCAGGGCCAAGCAGGGCCCAATCTGGGCGAGAGAGCCTGGGCTAGATCTGGGTGCCAGGATCAGTTGAGGCCATGCAGGACCTGTTCTATGCATGTCGGGCTGGGAGAGGCAGCACAGGGTCAAATCCTAGTGTACAGAATCTGATCCATCCCTCAAACTGTCCCCATGTGGCCAAATGATTTAGCACTAGTGCTCTACAACATGATTCCTGCTCATGAGACTCTTGAAGTCCAACTGGACTCATTAATAAAAGCTTGGGCTGGGGTCAGGCAATCTCTTCCTTAAAACAATGGATGCCCAAGAAAACCAACTTGACCATACACGTGGAAAGGAATGTTACTAATACTACAGCTAGAACTATAAATCTCATTAGCCTATGTGCAGTTGCTCAGGACCTGTCAACAGTATCATGGACAGAGCTGTTCTCATAAGATTGCTGCTATTTTGGTTCCAAATTAAGATCCAAACCACCAGTGTACAGCCAAAAGTTCAAATCCTATACTTGAATTTGGCATCCTGCAGATCTGAATCAAGACACTACCATCTTAGTGCACACAAGAGGACAGCACTGTGGCTTGGAAGCCAAACTTATCCAACTGGAAGTCACCATTGTCACTATAGCAGTATCCAGTGTCATAGCACCTGAATGTATTACACATTTCAATTTTTTGTTTAAATAAAAACTTAAAAAAAAAAAAAAAAAAAAATCAATGCCAGAAAATGGTCAAACCCCTCAAAGCCAGCTCAGTGGGTAGGCTTCTGGGTCTTTTCTGCATGTTCACAACGTAGCCCTAATCCAAACAGGCAACTAGGCACTACCAACATACCATGCACATGCACACACACATGCACCCATCCCCACCATTTAAGTAAGGAAGTATTCTTGTCCCCATTTTACAAATCAGGGAAACAGAGGTACAGAAGCAGGCCCATGGTCCTGAAGGAAGTCTGTAGTTGAGATTGCTCCCATTCCTGTGCTTTAACACAAACAGCTCCTCTTTCTACACAAATCCCTTCTATTCAACGTGCTAGGAGTTCTTCCATTTTTCCTCAGGTTTTATTTTTATCCAATGCTTTGCAGTGCATCACTTTCCTACCCCTTTCCTTTACATTGTCTTTACCTTTCCTGTGACCACTTTCTACTAGGGCTGTGCATAGCTTTGATCCCTGATTCTATTCAGTGGAAATTCGGTCCAATCTGGTGGCTAAATCTCCAAATCAGAATCAAATCAGAGGACCCTTTAATCACTCTGAATCAAATCAGAACCCTCCAAATCAATTCAGAGAGATTCAGAAAGATTCAGCGATTCAGACATAGACACAGCTTTAAATGTTTTTTCTACATACCTCAAGGTACCAGCTGGCTCATGAATGCTATGATGCATGGAGTATCCCACAGAAGCACAGGGGGCTCCCCAGCGCGCTCAGCAGCAGACCCAGAAGTGGGCCAGAAGCACTTGGGGTCCACAGAGGGGCGCACTGGGGTGCCCCCTCCACGCCCTCCTGGCTTGGTAACTGGTGCCTCCTGGGTTTGGGAGGACACCTGGGGTCACCCCACAGCCAATCACTGAGCTTGGGGTGTGGGAGGGTCCCCCAGCAGACCCAGAAGTGGACTTAAAGTACTTTTGGTCCATTTCCAGGTTTGCTGCAGGCACATGGAGGGCCCCCCCCCACACTCCTGTGGGATGCACCATCTGCCCCAGCATCACAGCATTCATCAGCCATGCCTGCTACCTCAAGGTATGTAGAAAAAACATTTAAACCTGTGTCTGTATCGCGGATTCTCTGAATTAGCATCGAAACTTCAGATTCAGCCGAATCGAATCAGGGACAGCGATCCAAATCAATTAATTGAATCACACTGCCCCCGATTTGGGCTGAATCAGAATCCGAATCAACTAGGGCCCATTTCTCTTGCACCTACTTTCTGTTACCCCAATTTTCCAAGGATGTTCATGTCCACAAGACCTCCCTTCCCCTTCCTCCTCCTCCAGGTCCTTTCAGCCTAACCTGCACTACTAGACTCCACATAGATTCTTCTAGTCAAACTTGCTTGGCTGGGATGCTGGACATGAGGCCGTCTCATGCTGACAGTGCTGGAAAGTCCCCCATTCGGGCCGTTGCTCTTCAACTCAGCACTCCTTCCCCTTTATTCCAATTCCTCAGCTGCTGAACTATACCCCTAACATGCGCATACTCTCCAGGCAGATTTCTTGCAGTGTCTGTAACATGGTGACATCAAGTCCTTATTCTGCTCCTTTGGGCTGTCACTTGGAAGAGCTGATGATTTCTAAACCAAACCTTTATTTGACTTGACCATGAGCCCACATAGCACCAACTCCCACATTCTTCTCCTCCCCAACCTCTTAATGAGGACTCCCCAAGCTGCTGTCCCCAGGCAGCCATCAGCTCCTTAGCCAGCCAGCATGTGGCTCTTTCATCATGAAGAGGGGGTGTGGGACATCCCCAGTCTGGTTTCCTGAAGAGAACACAGCAGGCTTCCCTCCCTGGGAAGTTGTGCTGAGACAAAGTGAACAGCACAAACTACTCCCCTTTGGTGCATCACTTTGCTTTTATTTCAGCATTTGTTTGTTCACAATATGAAAGATATAGGTCATGTTTGTGTGCAGCCACGATGTAGACTTCTAAAGGAGGTAATTTTCTTGGGAGAGAAAAAGGCTGCCAGAGCCAGAATACTGTGCTCCTAGTCTAATTTATTGACATGTATATACACTCCTGAGAAGGTCATTGGTGGCAAAAGCAATTTGCAGCTTATAACTCACTGATGCAGAGCCCCTTCCAGCTTCAAGAACAAACAGATCTGTGTCAAAAAGTTTATCAGACTCCTTCCCTGGTATTCCCTGTGTGCCACATGCAGTTTTGTAAAATCTGGTACACCTACAACACCTCCAGGGATATCAGTACAGAGTCTTGGCAAGCTCATTGCCCCACACTGCCATTTCCTTGGGGCCTCAGAACAATGGAAGATGCTTTGTTTTGGGTTGATGTTTTGCTAGCAACAACTCCAAAGTAGTAGCCAAGTGTGTCTGGCTTGCAAAACAGCCCTCAAAATGGCCATTGTCTTTTTTGGGCTCTGACCTTGCTAATAATTCATGTTCCTAATCCAGACATCTACTGCCTAAAGAAATAAACACAGAACTTATTTCCATTTTCAGCCAGGGAAGTCAAGGTGAAGAGACTTGCCTTGGGTCACACAACAAGTCCATAAGATGGATGGGAATAAGGCTCAGCTTTTTTTTTTTTTTCACCATAGTAAATTTGCCCCCCCTCCATTTATTTTTTTTAAAAGGGAGTTTTGGTGGGATGGAAATTATTCATAAATTCAGTTAAATTCAGCTGGTGCTTCAGCCAAAAAACAAACTGATATTTGACATGGAAAAAAATTCCACCATTTACATGTTTTAGAAATGAAACACTTTTCAAAACAAGATATTCTGATTTCTGACTTCAGCACAGGATGTTTCACTGAGTAACTGGCCTAATTTTTTTTAAAAGGACTAAAAAGGTTAAACACTGAAAGAGATAAAACTTATTTCATGCTGAACTAAGGCAGAAGACATGATAGGACAGCATACTAGAGACTAACTGGTTCAGAGAGGCATGACCTTTCACAGACAACAGCCTACAAATGAAGATTCTGGTTTTGTGTTTCCCTGGTGGAGGAGAGGGGAGAAATGTTCAATATGAAATATTTTCCCTGTTTTACAATTGGTCCTCTGAAGGGTGCACACATGTAGTTTGGCCAGCTCTCAACAGAAACCCTGTTGTCCCAATTCTGCCTAGGGCCCCAAGTAACTAATTGCCATCTTTTATGGAGCAGTCCTGCAAACACTGTGAGGTAATAAAAATAAGAGCCCTAGATAGCATCATCTAGCTTGTATGTTCTTCATGACTGGAACCATCTCTTACTCATTATATGCACAGTGCCTAAAATAATGGGATCCTAGTCTTATTAAATCCAGGACACTATGGTAATACAAATAATACATAAGAAGTCAAACAGTTCTCCCACCACATTGAATAAAATTTAATTTCATAAAAGGTTTTTTTACTCATCAATGTGAAGGTCCTTTTTTATCACTCTGAAGAGCAGGGGTAGTCAATTATTTTGGGTGGAGAGCTGCTTACCAAGGTTTGGCAAGCTGTCAAGGGCTGCATGGGTAGCCCTGCCCCTTGACAGGGTCCCCACCCCCTGGTCACCATCTCGGTATCGTAAGTCCCACCCTAACCCCTGTCCTTTGCCACTGGAAGTCCTTCCATTTGCTCCTGGAAGTACTCCTCATGGGAAGAAGGTTTGCCATCTTAGAATGGGGGGGAAAATTGTACACTAAAAAAAAAAAAAAATCAAACACCCATAATATATTTTAATTTCATTTAAAAATATTTTTTGTCCAATTTGTGTGCATTTGTGCTGCATATGTAGAAGTGATTGTATAATAGCTCAAAATGCAGTCTGTCTTGTATGTTGTGTGGGGTGTACAGGACTGTTGGTGGATATGGGTGGGTGTGGGAAGGTGTGTGCATGGAGGGAAGCGTGTGGCTGTGGGGTTTGAGGGTATGTGAGATGTGCATGGGAGCCCCCCCACACACACATGCCCCCCTGAGCAGGTCAGCACCCACCCTGCAACAGCCCAGAGCCTGAGCACCCTACAGCACCTCCCTGCGACTGCCACCAGCATGCACCCCAGCGTCCTCTCTGCACCATCCAGCTATGCCACATCCTGCCATCCCCTCAACATGCAGCACTAGTGGTGGGGACCAGCATGTGTAGCCATGATCCTGCACACCCTGTGCTGGCTCTGGGCTTGCCCATCCAGGCTAAGCAGCTGTGGCACCAGCAGCTGGGCAAAAACTGCTTCTCGGTGCAGGCAAAAGTGGCCCCTCCCCCTCACTGCTGTTGCCCAGCATGGTACAGGCTGTGGGCAGCTGCACCAAAAACTACCCAGCAGCAGTGGCAAGGAGGGGCCACTTTCCCCACACTGAGCAAGAGTTTCTGCCCAGCTGCTGCTACACATGTTGGTCCCTGCCTGTACTGTGGGACTGGGGCAAAGGGAACTGTGAGCAAGTGGGTAGGAGCACTGGAGCCCACTGACAGCCAGGCAGGAGCATGGGGCTTGCACTGGGGTCCCAGGACCAGTGCCAGCAGGGTCTACAGATGGGCCATCAGGAGGATGAGGGAGCTGCACAGGCTTCCCTCTCCCCCTGCTGATGCAACCCAGCCCAGCTCCATAGACCCTTGCCAGCCCATGCCCCATGCTCCTGCTGCCCCGCTCTGGGCCCCACTGATGCTGGCCCTGCACTCCCACATACCCGCTCCCCCATAACTAATGCTTTCCCCACTTCTCTGCCAGCCCACTGGCTGCTCCTGCACCACATGGCTCCCAGCTGCATGGCCACAACAGCAGACTCAGCCGGAACCAAACTGCCCTGGCCCTGAGGACTGGGGCAATCACCTGCAGTCCTCCCCCACCTCCCTGCTCCCCCACCATTCTTACCCAAATTTCCTGCTCTGGTGCAGGCAGGCATGAACAGCTTCACTGTCCCAGGCCAGAAGCCTCTGCCAAGCAGAGACTTCTGGTCAGGGGAGTGGGGGGATGGGGAACAACTAGGTGGGCCTTGTTGTGGCTTCCCTTGGGTCCTACTATCCTGGCTCCTATCATCTTTGACAGGTAGCCAGGGGACAGATAAATATTAAATTTTCTAAATTTGTTACGGGCCCCATGGACTAGATAGAATGGCCTAGTGGGCTTAATCTGGCCCCTGGGATATATTTTGCCCACCCCTGCTCAAAAGTCACAGAAAAGCCAGAAAATGAAGCTGCATGCTATTATTGCTCAGTAGACTCTAGTAGATACTCCACTAAACTGTGTGTGGCCAAGTATCCCTATTTAATCTTTTTCTGCCCCTGAAATAAATAGATACACAATCATTTCCACAGATAATTACAGTCAAAAATCATGAGGATGAATTGGTTCAATCTTTACAGATTAGTCTAAACTGAAGAGATTAAACTGAGCAATAACTGGGCAGACATTTGCTTTTGATTCAGGAAATATAACCACATGCCTACAGCAGCTCAGGCCAGAAGCCAGGGGTTGCTAGAGCATAGCTCTCTGGCAAGTAACCAGCATGGACTGTGGGTCCACTTCCTCTTCCTGCTGCCCCTGAGGTCTCTGGGATTTGCAGTCCAGAATCACAACAACAGGCCTCTCCAGGGTTGCTCATCACTTCCTCTTCCAGTTTCTAGGTGCCTCTGGGCTTTGTAGTCCACAGTTGTAGCCAGCAATAAAATTTCAATAATTTTAGCAGCAGGGCAGTTCTGTACTCAGGGGAAAGTGGACTTAACCACCAGTCAGGGTTTGCCTGAGGGTAGGGGTGCAGTCCCTGCCTTCCTTCCCTCACCCCAACCCTTCTCTTCTAGAGCAGACAGAACAGCCCAGGACTAGAAAGCATGCTGGGAGACTGTTTTAACCTGAACCAGGAAGGGGTCTGGGATGGAAGTTTCATAAACCAGTTTGACCCAAATCAGTTAAGTCTGATATTACATTCAACCAGGTCTCTCTTAAACCGGTTTTAACCATTTTCAAACTGGTTTATGTGCAATGAATTTCTGTTTCTGTTACAGGTTTAAACCAGTTTCTGATCACTTAAACCCGTTTGTGTAACTTCTGTCCCTAGTCCACATGTTGAACTGTATGGTAGCTAATTGTAAAGCTGCCAGAATGTTTGATAACGCTACTGGAGCATTTAAAATGCACCCAGATGCCCAAGAAAATATTGCATACAAATTTTGATTATGTCTAAGCAACCAAAAGGGATGCGCATCTATTTTTAGGGAGCCTTATATCTATCTACACAGCTGGATGCCTGTGGCACATCATTTATAAGACAGTCAGCCATGCTGCAGCTGGAGTAGCTTTTGCAGAAACTACAGGGTTAGATATATATGACTTTTTGTTTATCTTTTCTACTATTTTGACAGCAGCCGCTAGAAAGCAATATCCAAGTTAAAGGGGCTGTTTTGCAAGTCAGCCAATTTGAAATCAGATCCAAGATTAACAGAGTTGAAACCCTGAAGGCACGCTTTTCAGACTGACACACAAACGTGCTCTCTCTTCTCAGACACTAATTAGAGCCATATCGAACTCCGAGTTCTGCCTCTGCATTATGTTCACAAAGAAACTTCAAAAAGACAGGAAAAGTCACGTGGTAATTTGCTGTGAACAGCATGCAAATTTGTTATTTTTTCCCCTTATGGTTCCTGAATATGCAGAAGTTCTTTTTCTTAAATCTTCCAGTAAGATTTGTTGACTTCTGCATGTTTCCAGTTTCCATACATGGAATACAATATTGAAGAAAGGTTGCCATCACAGATTCATTTTCCCTCATCATAAAGCAAGCAAAAGAATTTTCTTCTGTTGTAAGAAGCTCTCTAGCTCTCTGCACAAAGTCACTTGCATATAAAAGGTTTATTTTGCCCAGCTGCATCATATCTGTTTTTACTTAACAAAGATTCACCCCTAATGGGAAAATTAAGTATACATGTGGCTTATTACAGTAATGTCATTAGATACCATTTTTATACATGGCCTTCCAAGTCTTTTTTTCAGTATGCAAACAAATGTTCAATCTTGGGAAGACATGCTACATTGGTGGGATTTTCTTCATGCAAAACTGAAGCTGCAACACACTTTGATAAAGACAATTTGTCACCAGGCCAGGTCTCTTCCTGGTCCCTATTAAGAGTCAATAAATGAATCAGTAGCCCTCTGGGAGACAGAAGCTACTGTAGGTTTGCATGCAAGGCAAGTTACACAGCATGTCTACACTGCAATTAAAAGCTGCTTTTCCAGTGCGTGAACATAGCTTTAAAATCAGGCTTGCTTGCACACCAACAGCAATGAAGCTGCAGCAACATGGACTGTAGTGACTGAGCTTGGATGCTGGTTCAATTCACAGAAGTTAGGGGCTGAAAGGAACTTCAGAGATCATCAGGTCCAACCCCACTGCTCTAAGGCAGGAAAGACTACTGAGGTCAGATGACCCCAGCAAGGTGTACGTCCAGTTATCTTTTGATGATCCCCAGGGAAGGCAATTAGACTCCCCGCAGAGGTGGTACATTCCAGACTCTGGACACACAAACCGTAAACATTTTCCTAATATCTAACCTGAAGCAATCCTCTACCCATTTATGACCATTATTTGTAGTCTTCCCCTGGAGTGCCTTGGTGAACAGGTGTTCTCCTAACTCCTGATGTTTGCCCCTTATAGGCTGCCACCAGTCCCGTCTGACACTTCTCTTCTCCAGGCTGAAAAGTTCCATGTCCTTCCGCCTCTCCTCATATGGTCAGTTCTCTAGACCTCTAATCATTCTTGTGGCCCTCCTTTGGACTCTTTCCAGCTTTCCTGTTGAACTTGAGTATTCACAGAAAAGCAAGCACCCTCAAGTACTAGACATTAGTTCAAGCTGAGAGGTGCTAATGACCTCTATACCTGCAAGATGCTGAGCATTAAGTCCCCATTAAGACAAAATTGAAAATAGTAATTCAAAATGAAAGTCAGGATGGCTGCATTCTAGACTCAGGTTGAATCCTGGTTTGCTAGGTGATCTTCAGCAAGTAATATTATGCTTCTATGTCTCAGGTCATTCATCTCAGTCAAATGTTACTACCTCATATGGATAGTATAAGCCTTAATTAATGTACTTTCAGAAATTCTTTGACAGTCTTGGACAATGGATGATACAGTAATAATTGTAAAGTATTCAGTTGCAGAGGAGGAATTAATTCAAGTCCTGGATGAGCTTCTCTGTCAAGCAATACCAGTCTAAGTGGACCTAGGCATGTCCATGCCAACTGGGTCTGAGCAGGAAGAGCCCCTCATGCACTCTCCTAGATCAGAAGTCTGCAAAATACAGCCCACAGGCAGGATCTGGCCCACCAATGGTTTCTATTCAGCCCATGGTGGGTCCCTCAGCCCCACCTAGCCTAGGCTTGGGAAGCAGCTCCTGTTGTGCGCACAGGGTATACAGTGTGAATTAAAACAAGCTGGAATCTTATCAGGCACAACACCACATTTATTGGAACATAAAACATGCAACATGAAAAAGAATAAAGAACAATAAGGTCATTTGCTTTACTCATTCTCATGCATACACATTTATTCATTCATTCAAGAGAAACAAACACACACAGAAGTTAGACAGTCCTGCAAAGGTTAAAGTATTACCAAGTTTCAAAGTTGCTCCAGGTCAGTCTGGTGGCCAGCCAAGCTGGCCAAGACAGTTGGAGTCAGGTCTTATTGGATGCACCCAAAATGCCTTCTTGCAGTGGAAGACGCAAAGCCTTGTCTGTGTGTTCATTCTTTATAGTAATAGCTGTCCATAGAGTCTATAAGACTGTCCTTCTCGTCTTGTTGGCAAGTTGGGATTAGTAGGTCATGATCTTCTGGCTACATGGTCTGCAATCTTCAGGGGCCGTCGCCTGCAGTCTTCACCCATTAAGATGGAGCATGATTTAGTGTTTGGTAATCCTTTACTGCTGACTCACCATGGCTACAGCCCTTAACTGTTAACCACAGAAGGATATTTTCACCTGCTGCAAGAGGCCTGTTTTTCTCTGTCTCTGGCACATATGTCCATCATTTATTCTTTTGTTATCTCTTTCCACACAAGCCGGACATATCTACCAGCCTCTGCTACCTGCCACCTCAGGACAAGGGCATATGGGCAACCCCAGTACAGCATGTCTGAGAAGCGGTACAGCCCACCTGCACAGGACAGTAATCTGGTCACAGTACATCAGCCCATGCCACTCCACAGCTACATTGTACTGGGCTGCCCATGCATGCCTATTCTGTGGCAGAAGCAGCATCACAGGCATACGGTCTGCCCCCTCCCAGGTCAGGCTGCTCACAATCCTTTGTGCACAGAACAGATTGTGGCTCTGCCCCAGGCCCCAGCTCCGTGGTCACCACCTTATGATCCCAGCCCTGCCTGCCATCTCACTCCTGGATTCTGCTCCCTGCAGTCCAATCCCATCTGATCACACCCTGCCCACAGGGGCCACTTTGGGAGTTTTGATGAGTTATGGGCAGGGGAGCGTTGCTGACCCAGCCTGCAACAACTCATCCAAACCCCCTAAGTGGTCCTCTAGCCCAGGGGTGGGCAAAAAGTGGCCCACAGTGGGTCTCAGTCCCATCCAGCCCAAGCATGGGGGGTGGAAGGGCTAGCCCAGGCACCAATCCTGCTGTCAGTCCGTGGGGGAGGGAAGGGGCAGGAGCTAGACAGAGCTTGTTCCTAAGTCAAATGATCACCAAATAGCTATGGAACTGTATGCCAGGAAGATGCCAAATTCCTGTCGCCAATTATTCAGGATCATGTGTGGCAAGTTTAAAACATATAAAGGTTTAACCTGAGATCAGATTGATTTGCTAAGCATCCAGACACATTTTGATTTTGTCTTGCTGCCATTCTAAAGAAAAAACACTTTTCAAACAACAGGTTCTGTTACACTGACTCCTCCAACCACAGACAAGTCCATACACATGTCACTATCCTTCTGTAAGCTTTAAAAAGGCAGGGGGGAGTTAATACAGAAGTAAGACCCAACTCTGATCAAAAGAGTGATGTAAAAACTTCACTGAAGTCAGTTCTAAAATGGACTACCAGGCTCAGAGAGACCAAAAAAGATACCGATTTCAGTAGCATAGAATACTTAGTTGTTGGAGAAATCTAAGAGTAATTGAGGAATAATTTATAGGACATTAGGGAAAAATGCATCAAGGTGGATTCAAACAAACAGCCTTGAATTTTACACCATATTTTTCTTTCAATCAGAAATTACATGAATTACTTTGAATACAAAGCCAATCCTGAAAGATGAAAGCACAGTCCTTCAAGATGCTTACATTATGCACTAGTTGTTTTCCTTTAAGCAGGAAGGGGAAATCAAGGAAAACCATATCCAATTAAAAAAACTGTCCATTTCAATCCATGTGGATTTATATAGCACACATTTTTGTGGTGTTTTAGTTTGAGGGGTCTTTTTTTTTATTCCCTTTCTCCTCCTTGTGTGTAATTAAATGCTTCCCCAGAATCACACTGTAAATTAGATTTTGGATTGAGCCAATTCTCAGCTGTAAAACAGGAATGAATCTCAATTTGTTCAAAACATGGCTAATTTATGTTATACCATCTTTGGAAGATACACAGCCTAAAGGAAGCCATTGCATTCTTCATAACACTTCTCAGACCTCATCTAGAGGGCTCAGACAACAGCGGTCTTTGCAGTGGAATTACTGCAGGGGGAGGGGAATAGAAGAACAACCATTTTAAATAATAACCTTATAAATGTCAGCTCAATCTTGTGAATCATTGGGTTTTTGGGTTTTTTGTTGTTGTTTTTTGTTGGTTTTTTTTGTTTTGTTTGTTTTTTTTTTTACAGTGGAACCATAACCCAACAACAAATTGGGTGTACTCCACAGAGTGCAGCAGCCAGCAGCAGGGTGGGAGGACAAGTTCTCTGCAACAAGGATAGCCAATTATACAGCGACCTCTTTGATGTAGTAATAAACATTCTATATGCAAACGATCACAAGGAAAGGTCCAGAAAATGGCTTATTTCTACTATTATACCTTTGCTAAAGGAAACCTAACATATTTATTTTTTTATGGTTGATCTTTCTTAAAAAAGAAGAAAAACTCTCCCACGCAGTTTTTAGATATTCTGTTGTATATTAACTTTATATCATCTTGTAGTGGGCTCTTGGTTAGGCAGTGCTAACTAACTCTTCCCTCCCCCACCCCCCTGCCAACTTTTTTTTTTTTTAATTTAAACATGGGATGTTGACAATTCAAAAAAATCCTCACAAAATATTCGTCGAGACAAGCTGTGCGAATAGCTGCCATAAAGTTGGAAACAAGGCTCCCATTGTGCTCAAAAGCAAATGCATCCAAGAGAAACCTCACAAGGTCTGATGGAGAATAAACGCCAACATTTTTACAAAATCAGCTCATTCTCTTGTTCAAAAAGGAATGCCTTTTGTTATTAGAAGAGGAAGGTGACCTATGCTCAATATGCCAGGCTAAATTGGCACAATAGTTTATTAACCTACCTACCTAAAATCATAGGGCTGGAAGCGACCCCAAAGGATCATCGGGTCCAGCCTCCTGCATGAGCAGGAAAGACATCTGAGGGTCAGATGACCCCAGTCAGGTGACCATCCAGCCTTCTCTTAAAGACCTCAAGGGTAGATTATTGCACCACTTCTGGAGGGAGCTTTTTCTATAATCTGGACACCCTGACTGAAAAAGTTTTTCATTATGTTCAGCCTGAAACTATCTTCCAGGAGTTTGTGGCCATTGTTTCTAGTTTTCCCCCAGGGTGCCCCAGTGATCAGTTGTTCACCAAGCCCCTCATGTACACCCCTGATATAGTGGTAAACCACAATCAGATCTCCACTCAGCCTTCTTTTCTGTAGGCTGAAGAGTCTGAAATCTTCCAGCCTCTGCTCATATGGCTCGCCATGCAAGTCCCCGATCACGCGGGTGGCCCTTCTCTGGATCCTCTCGAGCTTTAGCACATCCTTGTTGAAGTTTGGCACCCAGAACTGGATGCAATACTCCAGCTGCAGCTGCACCAATGTTGAGTAAAGCGGGAGAATCACTTCTTTGGATTTACTGGAGATGCATCGATCAATGCATGACAGTTTTATTGGCCCTAGCAGCTACTGGGTTGCATTGCCAGCTCATATTCATGCTGGGGTCTATTGTTACCCCCAGATCCCTTTCATTTGTAGTGCTGGTCAGGTTAGCATTGCCCAACCTGTAGGTGTGCTGGGGGTTCTTCCTTCCCAGATGCAGCACTTTGCATTTCTCCATGCTGAACCTCATCTGGCTCTGTTCTGCCCAACATGCCAGCCTGTCTAGGTCTGCTTGTACCTGTGGGTGTGTCCACGCAACCCCATATCTTGGTGTCACCTGCAAACTTGGCCAGTTGGCTTTTCACCCTCTCATCCAGGTTGTTGATGAAGATACTGAATAGCACTGGGCCAAGTACTAACCCCTGGGGTACACCAGTGCCCACATCTAACTGGGACAACACTGCTCCATTCACTTGGACTCTGTCCTACCCTGCGGCCAGTTTTGCACCCACTTGACAGTCCCGCAGTTGAGCCCAATAAGCTTCCTGTTTTTTGATCAATACCTCATAGGATACCAGATCAAAGGCTTTCTGGAAGTCGAGGTATACTATCGCAACCACTTTTCTCTCATCCAGGTGATGAGTCACCTGATCATAGAAAGAAATGAGGTTGGTCAGACAAGACCTGTGTGACAAGGCTATGCCAACTGTCATTCAGTATCATGCCTTCTGCAAGTGTGTCAGATATAGCCTCTTTGATGAATGTATTCCAGGGAAAATCCTAGAAACAAGTTCAGCTAGTTTCCCAGGTCTTCTACCTAATCCAATTACAGACAGAAGCAAAAGGTCTGCTTCGTTTTATTCAGTTTAAAGAAACTAGAATGAAGGAGGAGTGTGCGTTAGGAAAATGCATGCGATGCTGGGTTGATGTATTAACTACTTAATCATGCCTTTTTAGAATCCTCTTTTTCCCTTTAAACTTAGTGCCTTTAAGACCACAAGGCCACTGTTCCTGGCAGCACTTGATTTGTTTCCAACCTCTTCTTTTCAACTCCCCTTAGCTTTCCAAGCTTATAGCACATAAAACAGGCACATGGTCTTACACATTCTACCTTTCTCTGTCTTCCTGGCTGCTGCCTTCTTATCCTAAGGCAGAGGTAGGCCAAATAAAAGGACTATTCCCTTTGAGATGTAGAATACACATCAGTGTTGTGGGGCTCTACATACATCTGAAAGACTTTGGGCTGTACCATACACAACATCAAAAGTCAGGTAACATGAAAGTGAAAAGACTTCCCCTTTCTCCTTCCCATTCCTGAGTGGTAGGCATGACAAAAGGGTGAAAATGCTGCCCACTCAGGCTTTAGTGCTGGAATATCATCTAGGAAGCTTGGATATCAACAGGAAGGAGGTTTGTTGTTAGAAAGAAATGCCTTTCTGCATCACAATGGAGAGCTAGTAACTTGCAGCTTTTGCATTTCAACCCGACGTGGAATACATTTATCAATCATGTTTTGTGGCTGCGGATACCACACGTACAAAATTTAGTGATATGATAACCTGAGAGATAATGGTAGTGTCGTTCAGTTGATTCTAATGAGAAAGAAAATGGTGCATTTATAGCCTCAGAAGAGAAGGGAGAGAGAGGAGAGAAACTTTAGAACCCATCCAAATAAATGCAAGGTCATCTGCTCTAAGTTCAACTCTGCAGCAGAGCTTTCAGATTTGAGTAGGGCCTTCATATGTAATTTGCAAAAGTTACAATTCAACTCTTGACAGTGGTGTATAGAGGCCGTGTGTTATAACGAGATAAATCACATGCTCCAATTCATGAGAAAATGATCTGATTACACTTTGTGTTTCATTTTGACAGTTTCCACTCTCTTCAAGCTCAAAACAGTAAAATTGAAGTGAAACAACAGGCTTCGAAACAGCCTCAGAATGAAACAAGGGCACTGAAAACATTTTGAAAGTTTCAAAACGTTTTGAAAATTTCCTTATTAGCAGGAAAACAAAGTAAGGAGAGGGAGGGGGAAATACTGCTCCAGTATGGACTATGTAGCTGGCCAGTGGCTTATTCTTCCCTGAGGTCCCTTCCAATCCCAGTACTTGGGGGGTGGGGTGTGGAACCAGCTGTGCCTTAACACAAGTCACAAGTTTTGTTTGTTTGTCCACAGTTTGAGGTACAGTTTTCCAGAAACCCCTGCACCTATCATCTCCTTGAAACTTGGCCTCTGATAGAGCTACTATCTCTGCAACTTATTGGAATCAGACAAGAAATGACAAAGTTATAGGCAGTTTTGTGCTTCCCCATTATAGCCTATGGATGAAACATCAAAACAGTGAAACAGGTTCAACTAAACGAAACAGAACAATGGCTTCAAAATGAAACAAGCTCAGAATGAAACACTGTCCCAATAAAATGATGAAACAGAAGTTGAAACAAAATGGTGCCATTTTGCACAGCCCTATAAGAAAGTAACAAAGTATAAAAAGGTCAAACGCACAGGCCCTGCTAATGCCACTATTCTACAAGTGGATCCCCTTGCACATTCTTTCCATGACGTTATAACAATATGTAGGCTATTCCTACATAGTCCCAGCAATATGAGCACCTTGATGAATAAGTTAGTAACTTCTACTTTAAGTGTCTGGGACTTGGTTCTCAAACTATTTGTAAAGATCTGAAATATAGTACAAGTCACATTAACTCTTCCCTGAGAGTCTTAGAGAAGATCCCCAGGTAGAGGTGTTCGTAGGTGTTGGCCTTGCAATTGGCCAAGGGCTGCAGGCTCAATGAGATGCTTTTCATTTGCCTCACTACATGAACAATGCGTGCCCCCAGTGGTTGGGGAGGCACGGGAGCACTGGCAGCGGTGAGAGCATGACAGCAGTAACCAGGGAGCTCCTGCAGACGCCAGAGGCAGGGGGAAGGGCAGGTGGTAAGCACCGACCAGGGATTGGCAACCGACACAGCTGGCTGCAGCAGCTATCACTGACTGCCCGCTGGCAGTGAGGGGGGAAGGAGTGCCAAGCAGCAACCACCCACAGACACCGACAGTGTTGGCAGTGCCTTTTTGTAGCAGGTGAATGTGCACCCACATGCACCCCCTACGTGTCTGTCACAGGCCAGCTGGGCACTGCGAGTGTATCCATTTTAATCACAGGCCAACTGGGTTGTTTGATTCAGTTTTGGATCAAGGAGGCAAAGCTGGGAGTGAAGTGAAGGTAAATTTGTTATAGCTCACACACACAAGTTAACAGAAAGATAAATGCAATAAGCAGATAATGCAGTATTAAAGAGCTAATAGTAAGTAAATGGATAATAAAACAAAACAGATAGATCAATTCTGTCGCAGGCCAACTGAGCACTGCGAGGGTATTAGCCACTGGGCTGTTCAAAACAACAGATAGGCAGACATGGGTTGACAACTTATTGATAGTCCCCTCAATGCCAAGTGCGCATCACGTGATTCCAGCAAAGTCAGGCATCCCCAATCGATGCTGTCAGAGGGATTACCAGGGAAGGTCCCTTGATCAGGATCTGATCCTCACTTGCACCAGGAGTCCAGGGTCTGGGCATGGAACAGAAGTGATCGTTCTGTTCCCTCCTTTTTGCTAGTTACCTGGTACACATGCTTTTTATACCTAGTCTTATGCTAATCTGTTGGCTTTAGAGCCACTCAAATGTTGCTCTATAGCTGTTACCCCGTGGGATTGAAAGGTGTTAAAGTTACCATAAAAGGCTACTACCTAGACTCAGGTTTATCCAATAAGCAAACTATAATGCAGCACCTTTAGGTTTGAAATTGGCATTGTTCCGCCTAAGCCCCAAACCCTTTTAGGTTTTATTTGAATATACTTTCTTGGGATGTGTTGGGTGTGCCAGGCAGTTGGATCCAGTTTATTGTCAAAGCTGAACCCTGAGCAGAAACTGTTAGGTCAGGCTAATCTCATATCTACAGCTTTGCCTACGGGGCCCAGTCAGTTCCACAAACAGTTAATTTTATCATTTTGGTTAAAAATATGGACAAACAAGTTACATTTGAGGTTTACAAACTTACAAGCTTAATATTAACTAATATTACCCATTTAGGCAAAATACCAAATGCCTCTAAGAAGCACATATTTATTGCTTATTAATCCCTCTCATTCTGGCCATCACATGCAGCTGCCAGTGAAGCATTGGCAACATGTCAGGGCTCCAGGAACATTGATACTCAAAGAGAAGGGAATTCTCCATGAAGAGAGTTTTCATTCAGGGCAGCTCCTGAAATTTGACATGCCAACTTTCAAGTTTTAGTAGAAAAGTTGATTGGCTATGACTTCACTTGTCAGTTACTTTCACCAAGTTGATACTGCATGAAGTTTTCAATCCAAGGAGGGTGAATCAAAGCACAGCATCTATTTGATTTATGCATTTGGTTGATATGTTCACTTGGATAATAACTTCTGTAGCACTAGAATCAGCTCACCAGCCTGAAGAGCTGTGTAAACCTAAGAAATACCCAACTAAAACTTAAACATTTTAACATTAGTTCTTATTTTCTTGCCTTTGTAAGCCTTGGCACTAGGAGATGGGGCAAGATTCTGGTTTGCATAATAAGTATAGCTACAACAATGATTATGTCAGCTGAGATGTTGGCCCAGTGCTATTTAAACAATAGCAAGGAGAGCATTTTGTTTCTTTAGATTACAGGTTTTAAAGAAGGCAGTTAAAATGGTGAGGGAAATGACCACAAAGACAGTAGTCTGTGATAACAAATAGGGGATTTTGTTCTGCAAGTATACATCAAAGCAGTAGTTCCACTAGTTTCAAGTATTTCTCACCTGAATAGGAATGAGCAGTATCCTACCTTAAAATACCACCCACACAAGGTTCAGATTTTACAATTAAAACTTCCCCTGCCTTTAAAAACAACAACAACAACAACAACAACAACAAAAACTCTTCGCCTTGCAATAAACCTGGCATTTTGACAGTTCCACAGCTTGGCTTCAGACAGACACATAGGCCAACACAGACAATAAGATAGAACTATACCTTTCATCCTTATACTACTGTGCTTCAGACTTACCTAGGAGGGAATTTTTTTTTTTTTGAAGAGATTCAGAATTCAGACATCTTTTAGACAACACAGAGCACAGAAGCACCAATCAGCAGATCCCAGTCCAACTGGAAAGGGGCCAGTGCCTGACAGAACTTGACTCTGTTGGTCAATATTGGAACAGCTTCATGCTAAAGAACTGTGATTTCAGGAAGCAGGATTCAGGTCAGGTCAGAGGCTGTTTCCACTCTTGAGGTTTGATTTTTTTTTTTTTTTTTTTTTTTTAACTTTTCTCTGCTGATTAGAGACAACAGTGAACTCAAAAAACACAAGAGGCAGACAATGGCAGAGAAAAGGACCCGTGACAGAACTGGCACCAGGTCCTGAAGAGAGTCACACCATGAAGCTGGGACAGCTGCCCATCTAATCCCTTATTTAGGAGGGAAGAAAATATTCCTCCTTCAATGCTAGCCAGTGCTGCTGGGCATACACAGAAATCACCCACCACACACTTCCTTCAAAAATTCACACATTCACAGAAGCCACTGCTTCCCTGCTCTAGTACTTATTTACACAAGTGGCTTATATGCATAGCAAGCAGTATTCAATCAATATAAGCTTGCAGGATCAGGTCCTGCCAGGCTGAAAACCCACATACAAGAGTTTACAAACACACATTAGGTTTCTCTCTAAATCACAGCTATTTGTAAATATTCATAAGAGAAGAGTTGAACAGAATAAATTGCCCTTTCAGCTCATATGCAGCCAGTTACTCATGTCTTTAAGCATTTGTAGGGCAGGGACCTAAAACTGCTGCTATGTAAATATTCCCAACCTAGTTTAAGATTGAGCATGTGTGAATTTGACTCCAAGTAGATTCAAGATGCTAGTTCTAGAATCAAGTATCTGCTGGGGGGGGGCGGGGGAGGGGAGTAGTTAGTAGAACAAAACATACAGTGACAACATAACAGACCCCACATAAAAGTAAAAGTAAAAATTTATTTTTTTGAAAATAGATCTAATCCTCCTTTTGGATTAATATATAGACAAAAAGTCTACCTTTAAAAATAAACCCTTTTCTTAAAAACTAAAAAATTGGCAAGTACAGATTTGCTAGAGAGTTCACCGATTCAAAACCAGCTCAGCTGAAATATTTCCATGGAACAGAAGTTACAGGCTCCCACACAGAGTTTGGAAACAAGCATATGCGCCAGGTAACATGCATTTTTCTGCGTTCTCTTTCGTTACTTCCAAAAAATAAACAAACAACTCTTTTGTGCTTTGACAGCAGTTGCTATGGGTGTGCGCTGTGGTTGACATACTGGTCTAAGTCATCAGAAGACGGATTCAGTGTGAATAATGCCAGGGGCTCATGGGTTACAGAATAAATCCAGTAACGTGGAATAAAAATTAGGGATAAGAAATAGCTGAATAACTCAGATTACACAGAAATAATCTACATTAGAACAGGGACCAATCCCAAGGATCTCTGTGCCCACAGTTCCTGCTATGTTTAGAGGACCTACATCTGAAGCCATATAGGACCAGCTCTCCGTAGGAAGCAATACTAAACACACAAAAACATTCATAAAAAAGTTGTTTGTGTGATAAACATTAACATTTCATTACATCATGTTAACCTTGGCAATGGAAAGTAGCAACCATTAATTTTTATTTATTTATTTCAACAGCTAGACTAGTTTTTAGAGCCAAATAGTACTACTACATGCGCAAACCCACAACTATGCATGTAAATCAGATGATTTGTACACAAGAGAGTTAGCCACATACTTGTGTTGTATGCATACGTTATTAGGTATTTAAACATCCTTGGAAGTTAGAGCCTTGCTGTTTTTGTTAAAAATCATGTTTGAGCTAGTAGAGAGCAGAAGCTGGCCCTATTCAGCTTTGCAACTATTTCACAAGGCATTCTACTTCTTGGGCTAGGAATAGAAGTTATACCTAAACTGGTTTAAGTCTGTAACAGAACATAAATTCAAATGCACATCCAGTTTCAAAATAGCCAAAATTGGTTTGAGATAAACCTAGTTAAATGTGGTATCAGAATTAACCGATTTGAGTCAATCCGGTTTATAGAGCTTCTGTCCCAGGCCCCTTCCTCATTTAAGTTAAACCAGAGTCCTCCAGCATCCCAGCATGCTCTCTGCTCTAGAGAGCAGGGCTGGCCCCACCCTTCTGCTCTCTAGCCTGAGCAGGGGCAGGGATGTGGCAAGACACTGGTTAGCATGGCCCCATTGAGGCAAAGTGAGCAGGGAGTGGGTTAATTCTTCCCTCCTCCCCCACTGCAGCCAGGGTCTGCCCATTTACCAGGGAGTAGCAGAAGCAGAGGGGGAGCCAGGGCTGGCTACAGGGCTGAAGAGACAGAGGGAAGAATTAACCACCTCCCTGCCCCCTTCATCTTAACAGGGCTATGCCAGGATGGTGTCTGGCCACATCCTGCTGCTGGAGCAGCAAGGGGATGGGGAAGGGCAGCAGCCCCTTGTCAGTGTCCAGAAAGAGGTTCCCCCACCTTCCCCCATCTCCCTCTTCTCCAGGCTAAATAAGCCCAGTTCCCTCAGCCTCTCCTCAGAAGTCATGTGCCAGCCCCCAAACCATTTTCATTACCTTCTGCTGGACTCTCTCCAATTTGTCCACATCCTTTCTGTAGTGGGGGTGGGGGGAAAAGAGGGGCAAAACTGAACACGATACTGCAGATGCAACTTCACTAGAGCCAAATTGAGAGAAGTGATTATTCCCCTCGATCTGCTGGCAACACTACAACCAATGCAATCCAGTATGCCATTAGCCTTCTTCACAATAAGGGCACACTGTTGGTTCATATTCATCTTATTGTCCACTGTAACCCCCAGGTCCTTTTCTGCAGAGATGCTGCTTAGCCAGTTGGTCCCCAGCCTGCAGCGGTGAATGGGATTGCTCCATTCCACATGCAGGACTTGTAGTTCTGCTTATTAAATCTCATGAGATTGCTTTTGGTCAATTATTCCAATTTGTCTAGGTGTCTCTGAATCCTAAGCCTACCCTCCAGCATATATACTACTTCCCCCAACTTTGTGTACCTCTGTGAACTTGCTGATGGTGCACTTCATCCCATCTTCCAGATCATTGATGAAGATACTGAACAGAGCCAGCCCCAGGACTGACCCAAGGCACTCTACTTGATACAGGCTGCCAGCTAGACAGAGCCATTAACTACTACCCTCCAAGTCCAGTGATCCAGCCAGTTCTCTATCCACCTGATAGTCAATTCATCCAACTCATACTTCCTTAGCTTGCTTGCAAGAATGTTGTGGGAGACTGTATTGAAAACCTTGCTAAAAATCAAGGAATACCACATCCACAGAGCCAGTCATCTCAGCATAGAAGGCAGGTTGGTCAGGCATGACTTGCCCTTGGTGAATCCATGCTGATGTTCCTAATCACTTTCTCCAAATGCTTAGAAGTAGATTCCTTGAAGACTGGTTCAATGTTTTTTCTGGGGACTGAAATGAGACTGACCCATCTATAGTTCCCTGGATCCACTTGGAACACACAGGGGTGCAGATGCACCCTCCCCAGCCCCGAGAGAAGTGCTGGCAGCACTTCTGGGTTTGCCACTGGGAAACCTGGCCACAGGCTGCTGCAGCATTGGGGGAGGGCTGCACCGGGCTTGCAGCCAACCCAGTACAGCAGGCACAGGCAGGTAAGGTTTTTTCTTGGGGATGGGGAGAATGGGGGCAGGAACAAGTCATTCACCCCTGCCCAGTTTCCTGCTTCACTGTGGGGATTGTCCCACAAGCCAGCCTGCCCTTGACCCCATTCACCATGAATGGGGCCCTGACTGGGCAGGGTCATGGGGCAGTTGGGGCCTGGTGGCTCCCACTATTGCATGCACTGTAGGGAAGCAGTACATTCCCCCTCAAGTCCTTGGCTCCAACACAGCGCCATCTGACTCACTGCCCAGCCTACCCAGCAGCAGGACATGCACAGCACCATGCTGCTTTCAAAGGCTGCAGCGAGGCACAGAGCAGGCAAAGCCCAGCTTGCCCCATGCAAAGATCAGGGGGGCCCCCATGCACCTCCCTTGGCTCCCTGGCACACAACTCCACAGATACCAGGGGGATGACTTAGGCAGGGCACAGGTCCTGGAGGCTCAGTCTTCTCCAGCCCGGCAGTGCAGCAGAGGCTGGCCCCACTCCAGTTCCAGGCACCTCCCAGGCAATGTGGGCCTGGGGCCAGACCAGGGCAAATGTGGGGAGGCAGCCAGTGCAAGGCTGGGGGACAGTGGATGCCAGCGGCCAGCAATGACTCCTGGCACAGAGAAAGGAGCAGCCACATGGGTGCAGCAGACCCTAGCCCCCAAGCCTGATCCCTGCCTGGTGCCAGCTCCAGCCTTGCTCCCTCCCCCCCTACAGCCCTTTTCCCTCCCCCTGCAGATTTTCACATGTGCTCAGCCCTCACCACCGCCCCCCCCCAGCCTCCTGGTCAACAACAAAAACAAAAACAAAAAACAAAAAAAACCAACAAAACAGTTGGTACCCATCCCAGTATTACAAGGCACCAATAGCCTCCTGGGTATTAGGAGTACCCAGAATCTCCTTCTTCTTAAAGATGAAGACTATATTTGCCCTTTTGCAATCATCCATGATCCTTCCCATTTGCCATGAGTTTTCAAAGAAGATAGCCAACAGCTCTAGAATCGCATTGGCCAACTCCCTCAGTACACTTGGGTACATCGCATCCAGCCCCATGGACCTGTACACATCCAGCTTTTCTAAGTAGTCCCTAACCTGTTCTTTTGCCACAGTTGGCTGCGCCCTCAAAATGTGTTGCCAGGTGCAGCAGTCTGGGAACTGACCTTGCCTGTGAAGACTGGAGGCGAAAGAGAAATTGAATATATTTGAGCCTTTTCTGCATCCTCTGTCACTAAATGGTGGAGGAAACCTAGTAAGGGACCCACACTTCCCCTAATCTTCCTCTTGTTACTGGCATACTTGTAGAAACCCTTCTTGTTACTATTAATGCTAGCTGCAACTACAGTTGTGGTTTGGCCTTCCTTATTTCATGCCTGCTTGCTCATGCAATACCCCTCCCTAGTTGTTCGTCCAAGTTTCCACTTATAAGCTTCCTTCTTGCATTTTAATTTAATGAAGAGTTTCCTGCTAAGCCAAGCTGATCTTCTGCCATACTTGCTAGTCTTCCTGTACATTGGGATGGTTTGTTCCTGTGGCCTCAATACAGTTTCTTTAAAGTACAGCCAACTTTCCTGGACTCCTTTCCTCCTCAGACTGGACTCCCAGGGGATCCTTCCCATGAGTTCCCCAAGTAAATCAAAGTCTGTTTTCTGAAGTCCAGAGTCTGTACTCTTCTGCTCTCCCATCTTCCTTATTTCCCTCAGGATCCTACACTCAATCATCCCCTGCTCACTGCTGCCCCACTTGCCATCCACTTCTACATTCTCCACCATTTCTTCCATTTGTGAGCAGCAGGTCAAGGAGAACATGGCCCTCAGTTGGCCTCCCCAGAACTCGCACCAGGAAGCTGTCCCCAACACTCTCCAAAAGACTTCCTAGATTGCCTGTAATGCATCTGTCACGGAGTCACAGAGGTGCCCCGTGAGTGTGAGGGGATTGGCAGTGCTGTCAATCACCCAGGCAGCTCAGGTGCCTGGTTGCCAGGGCAACCAGGTGGTCACATGGCCGGAAGAGGGCAGGGCCAGGCCTTTATAACCAGCTGAGGCCGGAGCTGGAGACACAGTTCCCTTCTGGCTGCCGCAGGAGCAGGAGCTCTGCGGCTCGAGCCGAGTGGCCTGGGTTAGTGGTTGCTACCTTACCACGCTAACTGGCTGCAATGATGCAGGGAACAAGATCGCCCTGATGGAAGGTAGGATTGAGAGCCCTGGCGGGGCTTGGAGTTATTGTTAGGCGTGTGGAGCCTCTGTTTATGTTGTAGCCAGAGGGCTTGAGTTTGAGTTACAGTTTACACCGGAGGACCGGGTGAGGCTGTAGGGGAGCGAGGAGGCCTCAAGGGGAGCTCCCCAACAGCTTGGGGGTTCCCAGTGCCCAGTAGGGGCACAGTGCCAGGGGCACTATTGTCGGTGCTGCAGGGTACCATATTGCGCCAGGGAGGCGCGGTGTGCGGGGTTACAGACCCCGGCCCATAAGGGCGGTGTTTAGCCCCAGAGCGGGGCGGAGACAGGGCGCGAGGCGCGTGGTGTCAGCCCTAGAGAGGGCAAGGCCCCGGAGCGGGGCAGAGCCAGGGCGCGAGGCGCGCGGTGTCAGCCCCAAAAGGGGGCAAGGCCCCAGGGCGGGGCAGAGCCAGGGCGCGAGGCGCACGGTGTCAGCCCCAGAGAGGGCAAGGCCCCAGCGCGGGGCAGAGATGAAGCCCAAGGGGCAAAGCGCAGAGAGCGCGGTAGAGGCCCCAGAGAGGGGCCGAATAGCCAGGCATAGCGAGCTGGCCCAAGGGCGCCGAGACTAGGGCGGCGAGGGCGAGCCGGCCCAAGGGCGCCGAGACTAGGGCGGCGAGAGCACTCCAGATCCAAGGAGGAGCCGGCGATTAGCCAGGCGCCGGCTAGAACCCAGCCCAGGGGGCGCCGGTATCAAGCAGTGCTAGCGGGTCGGACCCGGAAGGCACCAGCGTGACAGGCCCAGGGCGCGGGGAACGGGCTAGAGATTGGGGCCCGACCCAAGGAGGCGCCAGGTGGGCGAGGAGCCCCAGGGCCCGAGAGAGAGAACAAGGGCACCCAAGGGGCGAGGGACCATACAAACGTCCCCCAGAACAGCTGCGAGGCTTGGGGCGTGCTGAAGGGGGAGGTTTGGAGGCACGCATAGCCCTTAAGGCAGGACGCATATCAAAACCCCATTCTGGACTAGGGACAGGACACCAATACCGTCCATTAGGGAACAGGCAGCCTCCACAATATATTTAACCATCAAAGTCGTGGCGGGCGAGATTCTGAGGGTGCTACGTCACCTTAACGTGACGGTAGGGGGCGCTAGGGAGCTCACGGCCGCCCCTAGCTGCCGCTCCCTCACAGCATCACATTCTCAGCCTTAAGACTGAGTCACAAGAGGCAGTGAGTACAGGGACAACTTATCCATCTTTTGCATTAAATATTTTAAAATTCAAGCAGGGTGAAATAAGTACAGTTAAATTGGTTAAATTGGTACAGTAGGGCCTGGCCTTGTGTTCAAAGAATAAAGTATGCATCAATAGCAAGGTTGCATGTTCTCTCATGGTGCCCCAAAATATCGATTCACCTGGCACTTCATATTCTAGTCTATCCATTTGTCCATCTGCAAAGTCCACTCCAGCAGAGGCTGACTGCCCAGTAGGCTTACGTGGAAGAACGCTGCAAGATCCAGGAGGTGGCTGTGCAGTACCATCACCACACCAAATTGTAAGCTTCTGCTTCTTCCAGCTTAAGGGGTGCATGGTTGATAACGTCATAAAGATGTTAAGCTCCTAGCATGGCACAGGGGCAGCTGCTGGGCATGGCTGGAGGGATGAAAAGCAAGCTTGGTGCAGGGCTGAAGAGCACAAGGGAGAGAGTCAGAAGGCCCAGTCTGGGGGCCTGAAGAGACAGGCATGCAAACCTGATGCAGAGAAGTCAGAGCAGAGGGCAGAACCCAGGGCCAGGAGGTAAAGCTGGGGAGCAGAACTCAGTGCTGGGGAAGTGGCTGGGAAACCACACCAGGGTGCAAAGGGTGCAAGCCTTGCCATAAAACACCCAGGGAAAAGTCTCAGAAGTCCCCAAGTTCTATAGCCAGTAGGGGCTCAGCCCTACCATGGACTATACTTACGGGCTCTATTCAAGTTTCTGTTGTCATTTTGTGAGTATCTGGAGAGCCTGACTGAGGGTGTGCAATTATTTTGTGTATTTTGGATTATTTTGATAAGACATGAAGAACTGGTGCAATACAAAAAGAAAGTCCCCACAAATCGCACCATTTGTTATGATATACCACCATTCCCTGGAACCTACATGGAAAATCCTCAAACAACAACTGCAACCCATACTGGAAGATGACCCAATTCTTAAAGAAATCCTTTCAGAACCACCTATTCTAACCTTCAAACAAGCACCAAGCCTCACTGCCCTCATCACCAGAAGCAAACTCCTTAGGACCCAAAACCACACTTAACAGATCCAAAGCATTCCAGGATAAGAAATAAACCCTGCCAACACATTTCCTCCACTCCCACAATAACCACACCCCACAACAGTGTACCAAATGCCCTGACGGGAAGTGTAGGAGAAACCAAACAACAACAGCACACCAGAATGAGTGCACACTGAAAGTCTATCAAAGACAAGAATACCCGGTTACCTGTGGGGGCACATCTCTCACAAGACAATCACTCCCTCTCCAATCTCTCAGTTCTAAGCCTCAGAAGGAACTTGCAACACCTTTTGTAGACCAGCCTGCAAACTTCATAAATCTACTGAATACAAAAAAAAATCATGGACTCAATATAGACATCGATTTATGACACATTATAACCCGACTAACATCTGATTCACCAACTCCCTGCCAGACCTGACCTTTTACACTTTTTCTTCCCCCAACCCTTCCTCCTCTCCATTCTTTTCCCCATCCTTTGTCTTTCTAGTTCCCAGCCATTTACTTTTTCCACAGACAAAAACTATAGTAGAGTCTCCTTTATTTAACTTTGTCTCCCCCACCCCCCATTCCCTTCTATACCTTTTAGTTTCCCAATTTCCACCTATTTACATTCTCACTAACATCCTGTCATACTTCCAGCTTCTTTCATTCTTTGGAGTCTCAGAACAGCAGAGACTCCGTACGCCTGAAGGGTGATTGCACCTGAAAGCTTGCAAAGAACTTTTCAGCTACCCAGTTGGTCTAATAAAAAGGCATCACATTTACCCAAAGAACCTCACCTTTCTAAAGAAACATTTTAAAGTGTTTTTAATATGACATTTTGGGGCTGTATTTAGATAGCTGATTTTGCCTACAATTCCATGTCTCAAAAATATTTGGTCCTGCAACTACATTTTATTGTATTAGGATAGAAAAATTAGAGGACAGTTGAAAGACCAGGTTGTAGGTCCTTTACAATCTGGCTGTAGAAACCCACTCCTCCTTGTACCCCGAGTCTCTTGTGGTTCAGTTGTAGAATCCTTGCCTACTACACAGGAGATGTGGGTTTGATTCCCAAGCACTTATACAACTACAGCCATGGAGGCACCAAACATCTGGACTCAGTCTGGTCTTTAGATTGTCTCAGTGGCCTAAAGGGAGGATGGAAGGTCTGGGCAGCCTCCACAAGTTCCTGCCCAGGCATATGCATCGATGGTCTGGGTGGCCCTCATGCATACACCATGCAAATGATCAGTTTTACTTTGAAATCAACTTTCTCCAGAAACATTTCATCACTATTTGTTATCCAGGAGGCTAGATGGTTGCCATCCTTGTACCTAGCACCTGTTTATCCAGTTGCTCCACTTCTGGTGTTGGTAAGAGTATTATACTCTTAACTATTAATGCAGCAGAAGTCTCCTGCAAAGTGATTTGCTTAATTCTTCCAAATTACTTCTCTTGCCCATCCTTCCAATCTTCAGGAGCCTCAAACAAGGCAGAAGATGCAGTCTAAAGTGAAAGTCACATCTGTGCTCTTTTTCTACAGGCTTGCTCATGCTGCAAGTGCTCTTGCACCTGTTGATTTGAGAAGTCCACAGCCGCTTACAGTAACATAACTAGGGTGGTGCCTGGGGCACAAGCCTTGGGCACCAACTTAGAAGGGCAATCAAGAATGGAAGCACCAGGGAATCTGAAGTTTTTTTGGTTGTAGCCATGTTGATCTAAAGGACATAGGCAGGCTTGAAGGGTGACTGAGCTCTAAAGCTTCCTAAAAACTTTTTCCCCAGGTACTCAGTTGGTCCAATAAAAGATATTACACTTACTCAAAAAAACAGGGAATATGAGCCACCCTGCAGTGCTGCCAAATCCACCCTTGTTTATTGCAGCTGGCAACAGGACTTGGCACCACTTGAGGATGAAGTAGGGGCTAGCTCAAGGCTTTGGTGGGTGGCGCAGTTGGGGGTTCATATCCCTCATCACCCTCACCCATGGGAGACACCACTGCTACAGGGGGAGCCAGGGAGGTAATGCAGCCCCATCACTACAGCCACTATTTTGTCACCAAAGTGTTGCCAATTACCAGTGACAGTGAGAACAATTAGCACTGGGTTACAGGGTTGAGTGTCAGCAGTGGCTGCAGAAGAGGATCCAGAGAGGGTCTCTGCACTTGGTGGCTGCTGCATTAACCCCCCTGCTGCTAGCTGTGCTGCCACCTCCCCCTGCAGCAGCAGGAGCAGCTCCTCCTGGGGGAGGAGGCCTGAGTGTGACAAGGGGACATCTATGATGCCATCCCCCATGTTACCCAAGGAATAAGTCTTACTAGTTACAGGTTTGGCTGTTTATTAGTTATATGGAGCCAAATCAGCAGGTGCTTTAAGAGCTTTGCCAGACTGGGTACAGTTCTCACACCACCCCTCCTCCCCCCAGTGTTTAAGATACAAAGGTTTTATTACCCTGGGTTTGGCACTGTTACATGCAAATAAGTGACCAGGCTCCAAATGATCAGTTTTACTTTGAAATCAACTTTCTCCAGAAACATTTCATCACTATTTGTAGATCTAGGCTAACTTTAAATGCATAGCTAAAATCCCACATGACCCAAATGCACTCCTACTTGCATACTCATTACACACCCAAGAGAAACTATTGATGGAAAATATGCAAGGCCCAATGCTGTTCTGAGCTTCATCAGGACCAATATACAGCCCTCGCTAAAGGCACCCTGTGTGACACCAAAGTATTTTGTCCATATGATACCCATCTTATCCACAAAAATATACTTCCACTACAAGCTCCTTAACAATGAGATTCTACATGTGTAAGGTAGAATCACAGCCCCAGTAAAGTCAGTGGGAGTTTGATCATCGACATCACTGGAACAAGGATTTTGTCCACAGTTCTCTCGCTGTTCGAGGAAGGGGATGCACAGATTCCAAGGAATGCATATGCCCAAATCTACTCAGACTGACTTAAAACTAGCCAAGCCCTGTATTCTTCTGAAGAGATCACAGATGGACTCTGTGCTATGAGACAGTATGTAGTTTAATTATTTTCCTGAAGTATGTTATGTATTTTGCTATTAAACCAGCAATTAGCATCTCTGTTGACATAACTCCTGCCTATTTCTAAACAGTCATTTTGCAAAGCTATGGTGAATGTCGCGCAGAGGTCAACAGTTTTCCCTAACACAGTGTACGCTTCACAGAGAGCCAGGAGCTGTGATAATCAGTTAGTTAGTTATGTTGCCAATGAGCCTTGACCACTTACAAACGGCCTTGTTTTACCACTGCTGCTTTCTCTACCCATTTAAAATAAAATATTTATTCAAAAGAGCTCCTTTACCTCCCTCCCTTCCACTTCTTTCCTTTAATTTTTTTAATCTTGTGCACTGCTTCACAGCTACAAAGTTGTGCTTCAGGTGATGGTAGGGCAGTTCAACAGTTAGACAGACACAAATGACAGGCACTGTGACACGTTAGGTTTTTTGGCATTACCATTAGTTTAGCCAGGTAGTTAAAATCCTAGCCCATGTAGTACACTTACCCAGCCAAAGACATGGCTTCAGAAGGCAGTTCATGTCTCCTCCAAAACAGTTCCTGTTGAAACGGCAGTTGCTTTTACAGAGTGTGTGCTCCTACAAATGAGAGGTGTAGTACCCAGATATCCATGTTGCCCAGCCACCCATGCTGCACTACTCAAAACTTCCAGAGCCCCAAGCTCCATAGGTAAGTGTCCTTAGGTTGGACTTTCCTGCGTCAGATGACTTGCCTTCAGGCAGGCAGCAGGACATGATCACCTGACCTCCCTTGGAACTCCTGCCGTGGAGGACAACTTTCAAGCTTGCCAAGTACTGCACAGGAGCCCCTCTGTGAGGGTAGAAACACGCATCACATTTGTGCAGCCACAAGAATTTTTATGGTGCCACAAGTGGGGAGCAAGTAGATGTCCCTAACCTTTGTCATACTGCATCAGTGACCATAATAAAAAGGTATAGAATTAAGTTGTGTCATTGGATTGCAGCTAATGCTCATTTGCTGAGGTGGGAGAGTGCAGGGAGTCCAGAGCTGCCCACACTCTCCAGCTGCCCTGGACAAATGCTCCAAGGGCTTAAGAGGCCTGACCGCATACACCCTGGGTAGGATCAGGCCCCTCAAGACTCCAGAGCACCTGCCCATCTTTCTCAGCTTACAGAGACAAGCCCCAGGATACCCAGGGTGTGTATCAGTCCAGGGTGTGTATCAGTAAGTGGGAAAAGCTCACATAGGTCCTAGCATGAAGGCCTGGGGTGCTGGAGATTTCTTAGGACCTGTACAGCATCATGTCTCAATGCTATGACCTGAGCAGCCCATGCTTCATGTAGAGGTATGGGTCAGCACGGGTCTCAGTGCAGGCTGGCATGGGGCAGAACAAGAGCTGGGGAATTTCCAGAGCTCTGTGGCTCCATAATGGGACCCATGCTGGCCCATGCCTGCACAGGTACCAGCATGGAGCACCAGGGATTCCCCAGATTTCGTGCTGCTCTGCACCTCCATGCTAGGTTTCATGCTTCATGTGGAGACACAGGTCAGCAGAGATCCAGCATAGAGGGATGGGATTCTCCATCTCCCAAGATCCAGGTCAGTACAAGACCTGGCAAGCAGGCAGGTAGCAGTGAGGGATGCAGGGAATCCCTGAGCAAGGGAAACACATTAACCAATAAAATGGATCATCTGTCACAGGTCATGTTCAGATCTGCTTTGATTCAGCAATATCTGTTGTTTCCACGCTCACACAGGGAAACAACTCATCTCCACTGGGCTCACCCTCCCTCGTCTTCCCCCAACAACTAACAGCCATTTCTCAGGCTGCACTCACCACTTCCTTAGAACCACCACAACCCCAGGAAGGAAGGAAGGTCACTGTTCCTTTATACGATCATAGCCCGAAGGGAGACCATCTGTAGTTGGGGACCTTGACTAATACCAAGTCTGGGCTGGATCTGGCCCTTCTCTCCAGTCTCTGCATAAAATCAGCCCAGAAGAACATGTTTATTTTGCTGCTGTATCACAGACTGGATGCCCTTCTAAAGTAACCTTTCCTAAAATTGATGGATTCCAGAAGAGGACACTTTTTAGTGGTTGCTGTAAGAAGGATCATTGCAGCATGAAAGGAAGCTGGCAAGGGGCAGAAACTGTTCCCTTCCCTGCCCCCTCCCCCCCCCCCAACCTCAAAATGGGCAGGCTGCAGTTAGATACTAGAAGTCAATGCTTGATATTCAGCATCTCAGCCAAAATTACTAATCTAGCATTAATGATTTGGAAAAGCACAGATGTCCGTCATTGTGCATCAACCTGTGGACACTGTTTGCACAAAGAGAGGCTTAGTCTCAAGAAAAAAAAAAAGAAAAAGAAAAATATGGGCAAAGGGAAGTTTTCCTGCTTGCTTGTTTAAGATTATTTGCATAATGACCATCTGGAAGTTAAGTACTTTTTTCCTCCCAATAAAAATGCACAGAAATACTTTTTCCCTTCACGCACAGGGAAGACTTTTCTGAGTAAGAATTCCCTTTGTCTGCTTCGAGTCAGATGCAGCATGACCTTTACCTACTGCTCTGATCATCTCCCCAACTACCTTTTTATGGGAATTCCTTCCTAATCACTTTTAAGTCACCAGTTTATACCACTGTTAATACTGGGCCAGTTCCTGATCTCTTGGCCATCAACAAGAGTTGAATGGGACCCCACAACAGTTGCAATAAGAGCATCCTCAAAGACGCAGTAGAAATCAAGCCAAAAAAAAAAAAAAAACACCCTATCACTGACATTTGTTTCATTTCTCATTCCAATGACAGCACCCAGCTATTTGCATGAGTAGCTCCATTGGCTACAGTAAGATTATGGTACTTGTACAAGGTCTACCACACAATGAAACAATCATAAAGTTAATTATTCCATAGGTGGCAACATCCATCAGATGAGGAGGTACTTGCTATGGAAAAAAACTGTTTAGTCTCTGTAACAAGAAGTGAGCAGAGACTAGGAAACATCTCTCTCTCCATAAGGTTCACTTTAGGCAAATCTGAAGGTCCTGACATTTTGGTAGACCATTCATTTATTTCCTTCTTCAGTAAATGCTTCAGTGCAGTTTTGATTGGCAATTCACATTTGTCCAAGCCCAGACAGTAATTTTCAAGTGTAAACTCTAACTCTCATCTTTGGAGATGCAAGAGACTAAACTGTCTACTTTTGTGTGGGGAAAACTGTATTTAGTAAATTATTCAGGCATTGCAAAATTCAGCTCCATGCATTTTTCTACACCCTTTAACAGGATAAATAATGTGTAAAGAAACTTTATGTACAGCTAGCTTTGAAAAGGTATTACTGAAGTTTAGTGGCTTAAAAAAGGCAGACTTTGACTCAGTCAGGGAACTCATGGGCAGGATCTCCTGGGAAGCCAGTCTGAGGGGGAGAGAAGTCCAGGACGGGTAGCTGTACTTCAAAAGAAACCTTACTGAGCGTGCAGAAACAAACCCTTCTGATGCACAGGAAGACTAGCATGTATGGCAGAAGACCAGCTTTGCTTAGCAGGGAACTCTTTAGTAAACAAAATCAGAGAAGGAGTTTATAAGAAATGGAAACTTGGATAAATAACTAGGGAAGAATATAAGAGCATTGCTCAGGCATGCAGGGATGAAGCCAGGAAGGCCAAAGCCCAGTTGGAGTTGCAGCTAACAAGGGATGTGAAGGGGAACAAGAAGGGTTTCTACAAGTATGTCAGTAGTGCGGCAGGCCAGTAGGGGGAGCTCCTGCGTTGAGCCGCCCACCTCCCCGCGCCTGACCACCTGCCAGGCTCCGAATGCCTCCCTAGGGACGCCTTATGTCCAGCCCAACCCCTTCCTGGAGCACATACGCTAGCCTGGGGGTAACATCACCGCCACCACCCCAAGAATGGACTCACTCCCAGCCCTGTGTCCTTGGGGAAACACAGGCCTAACATCTTACGGGTGCTTGACCCAGTACAGGCACTTGGGGCACTTCCTCAAGTCCAGGGGGATAAAGTACAGTCTCCCTTAGTCCGCAGACCTAAGGGGTCTCTTAGGCATAATTTAGACCCACCCCTCAATAAGTCTCCCACACCAGTCACAAAGGAAGACTTTATTGGTTACAGGGGTAGGGTGAAAATAGGGTACAAGATTGAACAATATCCTAGAAATCCTAAAGAGCAAACAGCCTGGCTGAGGTAGCCTTTTGATCACACATCTGAGTTACTGCCAGCTAGATAGCTAATCAGATCTCGAGTAGCTTACTCACAAGCATCTTCCAGAGGCTGGTGAAGTTTCCCCTCTGGAGGCAGGCAGTTTCTAGCTCGTGAGTTTGGGGGAGAGTGCCAATTTTAGATGGTCATGCTCCTGTGTCCCCCACATGGCTGCTGCCTCACCTCATGGCCAAAGAGACCGCCTCCTAGCCCATCCTAACTTATATAGCCCCTGTGACCTCATTCACCTGGTCCAGTGGAGGCCAGCTCTGGTTGGCTGTCAGCCAACCAATTTGAAATACATCACCTGTTACCGGGCAGATTCCAGCCCACCAGGTAGCTGCCCCTCACCCAGGTACCAGTCACAGGCAGAGGGAGCAGGTTCCCCCCCCAGGAATGCAGCCAACTCAAGATACCTAAAGAGACAGGGTAAGGGTGTGGTCTCCTCTGCTGAGCCCACCCTACTCAAATGGTCACAGCACAGAGATTTTATCACATTGTCACAGGGCAGAGATTTTGGGGAGAAACCAAGGTGGCTTTCTGCCACAAGTAGTAAGAGGAGAATCATAGAAAGTGTAGGTCCCTTACTGAATGGGGGAGGCAAATTTGTGACAGAGGATGTGGAAGAGGCTGAAGTGCTCAAGGCCTTTTTTGCCTCAGTCTTCACAGGCAAGGTCAGCTCCCAAACAACTGGACCAGGCAGAAGTTTGGGGAGGCATCTTAAGTACTGAAAGAACTGTTTAGGGACTACCTAGAAAAAGCTGGAGGTGTACAAGTCCATGGGGCCAGATGCACCTGAGGATGCCGAGGGAGTTGGCTGATGTGATTTCAAAGATGGCCAACAGCTTTGCAAACTCATGGCAAATCAGGAGAGGTCCCAGATGATCGGAAAAGGGCAAACAGAGACCTTATTTTGAAAAGTAAAAAAAAAGGGAACTACAGACCAATTAGCCTCACGTCAGTCCCTAGAAGAATCTGTTGCATGATTTTCAAGGAGTCCATTTCTAAGCACTTGGAGAAGGGGATTAGGAACAGTCAGCATGGATTCACCAGTGGCAAGTCATGCCTGACCAACCTCATTGCCTTCTATGACAAGGTAACTGGTTCTGTGGATGTGGGGAGACCAGTAGGTATACTGTACCTTGATTTTAGCAAGGCTTTTGATACAGTCTCCCACAACATTCTCACAGGCAAGCCAGGGAAGTATGGGATGGATGCATGGATTGTACAGTGAACGGAAAACAGACTGGAGCATCCATCTTAGAGAGTAATAAAATCAATAGAGCAGTGTGGAATTTCACCGGCTGTTTCGTTCTGGCACCATTTTGACCAATTTTGAAGTTGAAACAGCAAAATCAGAATGAAACAAAGGCAGTCAAAGATAACCTCGAAACAAAATGAGGTTGATCAAAATGTTTTGAAAGTCGAAACGTTTCGACCATAGGCTGGGGACAGGAAGTCAGTCCAGCTGGCCCAACTTCTCATCTCCCATGCTCGATTACACCAAGGGCAAGAGGCAGCCCAGTGAGGCTGCTTCCCAGCCCCCCCCACACTTCTTCCCTGACCTCCTTCCTTGATCATGCGGGGAAGCAGGGTGCAGCCCCACTGGGTGATCTAGCACTGGGGATGGGGAGTCAGCCCAGCTGGTCCAACTCCCCATCCCCAGCAAAACTCAAAACAGTTTGTTTCAATGGAAAGAAACTGAACAGCTGTTTCGACTCTAAATGAAATTAGAGATGAAACAGTGTTCCGTTGAAACTCGAGGTGAAATGTAACAGTGTCATTTCACACAGCCCTAGTAATCAAAGGCTCGATGTCCAGTTGGTAGGCAGTATTAAGTGGAGTGCCCTAGGAGTTGGTTCTGAGGCCAGTTTTGTTCAGTCTCTTCATCAATGACCTTGAACATGGCATAGAGTACACCTTCAGCAAGTTTGCAGATGACACCAAGGTGGGGGGCGGGCAGAGGAGGGGGAGAGAGGAGTAGTAGATATACTGGCAGGTAAGGCTAGGATTCAGAAAGACCTAGACAAGTTGGAGGGTTGGGCCAAAAGAAATCTCATGAGGTTCAACAAGGACAAGTGCAAAGTCCTGTACTTAGGATAGAACAATCCCATGCACCAGTACAGACTGGGGGCTGACTGGCTGGGCAGCAGCAGCTGTGCAAAAGAGGACCAGAGGGTTACAGTGGACAGTAAACTGAATGAGTCAGCAGTGTGCCCTTGTTGCCAAGAAGGCTGATGGCATACTGGGCTACATTGGTAGGTGTGTTGCCAGTAGGTCAAGGGAAGTGATTATTCCCCTCTATACAGTACTGGTGAGGCCACATCTGGAGTACTATGTTCAGTTTTGGGCCCTGCACCACAGAAAGGATGTGGACAGTCCAGTGGAGGGGGAAAAAAGGAAAAAGAAAAAAAAGTGGTGAGGGGGCTTGGGGACATGACTTATGAGAAAAGACAGAGAGAACTGGTCTTATTTAGTCTTGAGAAGGGGAGACTTAATAGCAACTTTCAACTATCTGAAGCAGCATTCAAAAGAGGATGGACTGTTCTCAGTAGTAACAGATGACTGAATAAGGAGCAACCGTCTCAAGCTGTGGCAAGAGAAGTTTAGATTAGGTATTAGGAAGAATAGTCTCATTAAGAGGTTAGTAAAAACCACTAAAACAGGTTACCCAGAGGAGGTGATGGAAGCACCACTTGTGGAGGCTGTCAAAACCTGGCTAGACAAAGTTTTGGCTAGAATTATTTAGTTGGGGATAGTCCTGCTTTGAGCAGGGGATTGGACTAGATGAGCTCCTGGGGTCCTTTCCAACCCTAACTTTATATAATTCTATAATTCAGAATCACAGGTGTCTTATTTGGTGCCCTAAACAAGTATTACTCTTTTTCAATAGAAAATAGAGATGCTTTTAACATTACTTGTAAGGTGGTATCTGTGGTAGCTTGAGCATATGGCACAGAGGCATCCAGAGTCAACTCAATAACTCTTCTTCTGCTATATTCAGTGAATGTCAGGGAGGATACTGTAAATTAGTTTCTCATGAGACTAGCTATATGGAGATCAGAGCAATAGCCATGTCTGTTCCGCATGGACATTAGAAAGCTAGTGGGTCTATTTTTGGAGGTCAGATCCTGAAGTTCACACACACACACACACACACACACACACACTGAGCAGGCTTAAAATAACATCAGTGAGAGAGATGAACATAACATAGGGCCCCCTGAAAGACACTTCAGTATTAAGTACTGGCCAAGACAATTCCCATAATTTGAACATGGATAGATAGATATCCAGGAGGGGCTGGATAAGTACAAGTCAGCAAGCCCAGATGACTTCCATCCACGAGTGCTGAAGGAATTGGCCAGTGTCATAGTTGAGCTGCTGGCACGGCTGTTTGAGCACTCATAGTGCTCTGACCAGGTCCCTGAGGACTGGACAAAGGCCAAAGTGGTGCCTATTTTTAAGAAGGGGAGAAGGGATGAGCCAGGTAACTTTAGGCCAGTCAGTCAATCTTATTTCTATCCTTGGAAAAATACTGGAAAAAGAGTGCATTTGTGAAGGCTCAGCAGGGGAAATGATGCTGAAAAGGAAACTAGCACAGGTTAGTCACAGGTAGATCCTGCCTGACAAGACTATAGCATTTTACGACCAGGTAACACACTGCCTTGACACTGGAGCTGAGGCAGATGTCGTCTACTTGGACTTTAAGAAGGCCTTTGATACAGTTTCACATCCTATTCTCACAGGGAAGCTAGCAGGCTTTGGAGTGGACGATTACACAGATCAGGTGGGCAGCAATCTGGCTTAGGGACCACACTGAGTGGTGGTGAATGGGTCATTTTCAGCCTGGAAAGGAGGTGGGCAGTGGGGTCCCACAGGGTTTTGTCCTTGGACCAGTGTTATTTAATATCTTCATCAGCAATTTGGATGAGGGTATGGAGAGCACCCTGTCCAAGTTCACAGATGGCACCAAGTTATGTGGCAAAGTTAACACACCAGAGGGCAGGGACACAGGCTGATCTGGATAGGTTGGGTCAATGGACAGAACGAAACAGGATGCAATTCAATGAAGACAAGCGCAAGATACTCCACCTAGGAAGGAAGAATCCCCAGCACATCTATAGGTTGGGGGGATGACCTCCCCAGCAGCTCAGTGGCTGGAAGGGATCTTGGAGTCAACGCGAGCCAGAAGTATAACAAAGCCAAAGCCAAATCTCACCTTATCATGCATCAGCAGATGCACAACCAACAGATCGAAGGAGGCAATGCTCCCCCTCTATGTGGCATTGGTCAGGCCACAGTTGGAGTACCATGTCCAGTTTTGGGTGCCGTACTTCAAGAGGGATGTGGAAAACCTGGAGACGGTCCAGAGGAAGGCCACTCATATGATTAGTGGCCTCCGTGCAACACCCTATAGGGGGTGGTTGAGGGATCTGAATCTCTTCAGCCTTCACAAGAGATGTCTGAGGGGAGACCTTGTAGCAGCCTATAGAAGTTTATCAAGGGAGGACAAGAGTTGGAGATGTGACATTTACCAGGGCACCCCTAGGAGTAACTAAGAATAATGGGTACAAACTAGTGGAGAGAAGATTCAGGTTAGACATTAGGAAGAAGTTTTTCACAGTAAGGGTGGCCAGAAGCTGGAACAGGCTGCCAGGAGTGGTGGCCACTTAACTTGGAGGTCTTCAAGAGGAGGCTAGATAGGCACCTGGCTGGGTTCATCTGACCTTGGTCCTCTTTCCTGCCTGGGGCAGGGGGTCAGATACGATCTTTCAGGGTCCCTTCCAGCTACAATCTATGAATGGGTAACTGGTGCCACCTTAATTGAGGGGGAGCCTCCCTAGTGCCCCCCCAGTCAATCTTGCCAAACGGTGCTCCTGCTTGCCCCCCCACCCATTGCCTAAGTGGACCCCCTATGCATTGCCACTGTACCTAAATAAGGGGCTTACATACTCTGCCTTAACAGTTGTTTACTGAGAGCTCTTGGCTAAAATACCTTTCTACTCTGTGTACTGAGCAGCAACCAAGTATCATCTCTGCAAGAAGGCTGGTGTTATACTTCATTCAAAATATCCTTGTATATCAGTGGTTTCCAGATATTCAAATCTCTTGGTAAGGGTAAAATTGGTATATTCCCTTTTGTACCAACTATTGCACTTCACAAATTAAGAACTTCAAGAACTTCTTTATAAAAGGTTATATAGCATTTTTTAATGATGGGGAAAATGAAGCATAGCTAAATTAATGACTTTGCCAAAGGCCTTACAGCAAATCAGTGGAAAAAGGCAGCAGCAAAGCCTAGATCGCCAAGTGAAGTCAGGAACAGAAAGTGAACCCAGATAATCTGATTCCAAATGCACTGCCTTTAAATTTCTCCAGTTCTAGTACTTTGAGTCATAATACAGAAAAAAAAAATTGTAGCTATACTTGTTGACACTGGATTTAATGACCCACATGCCTTGTTCCAGGTGGACCCAAAACCCTCAGACTGACCACAACCTCTCCATTCAATAAAACAAACAAATAAATAAATAAATAAATAAATAAATTAATTTGCCTATCTGCTATCCTTGTGTATCAATAATGTAAACAATTCTATATCTACCATTCCTAGAGCAGTCACTGAGGGAAGGCATATCTAGCCAGTACACAAGTTTCACTGTGAGGTTCGCCCTTGAGTGTCCAATGTAAGCATCCTGGAAGTCAAAAACTTAGGCCCAACCACCCCTCCTCTCAAGGGGTGGGCAAGACAGATTGGTGTTATGCCCCCTCCCCAGGGTGGCCTCAGGGTCCCCTCTAAGGGACTTTTAGGATGCAGAAGGAGGAATTTCAGAGCACCATTCTCCCTTCTGATGACTCATCTCTGGGCATTGTTGATTGGTTTTCCTATGGTTGTCACTGTCCACATTCTGTTCTGTCAGCTTATTCATTTGTTCCAACAAACCCATCACATGCACTCATCTTAATTTGATTATTTACCAGTCCTTTTAATTTGGTCTGTTTACCAAAACTGCAAGTTCCAGGGCCCTGCAGTTTGGCACTGTGTCCTGGAGCCAATGTTGCAGAGTCCCCGATTTCATATTATGAAACAGGTCTTCAGTTTCCCAGCCTGTGGGTCTTCTGGCTTCAGACAGTGGAATTTGAAGGAAACTGGTGTCAAACAGGCTTTTAAAAACCAATTAAACCTTGCCATCCCCTGGGACCACTCTAATATCTTTTTTACCTACGCACCAAATTCCCAAAAAGCAAACCTCCAAATACCATTTCTAGCCATCACACTGAGCTCAGTGTTTATGCTTTTTTAAATGTTTTCTTCAGTCATGGAAAACAAGTTGGGACAGCACTTAATACAAACCATCTAAGGAGATGAATTAAGATTTGACTTACAGTCCCATTCTGAAGTGCACTCTGCCTTTGGTTTACCATGTGTTGGCTAGGACACTGACACAATATAATTCATGTTATATGCTCGGAAAAAGCTGGAGGCGTGTGCACATGGGGAGGAAAAAAAAATTATACAATAGGTTTATTACCTATTGTGGAACTGGGACAAGATTCTTGTCATCGTTTTCATACCCACAGGGCAGCCCAGTGAATTTCTGGGGTATCCTGCTGCACAGGGAAGGGGAGCCTTGGGCAGAGGAGCCTCTGGACTCCTGGGCAGCAAGGCCAGCATTTCTTCTCCAGGACAAACTTATCTGTCTCCTGGGAAAGGAAGGGAGGGTCCTGCTGGGCAGCTGGATGCTCTACCACTAGCATCCAATGCCCATTGACCCCACTCATCCCAGAATGTAGACAGGGCAGATTCCCAGGTGCCCAGTGTCTGTGCGAAATGCCGATGGGGAAGGGGTGAAGGCAGGGGGCACATCCTTGTGCAAGGTGTGCCTCAGGCTCCCAAGCATGGAGCTGGGCTGGAGTAAGATCAGGTGGGTGGGTGGGGGCAGTGCTCAAGTCTCACACTGCTATACCCTGCCCTCTTGAGGCTGGACTTTCTGGAGAGAAGAATGGCAGAGCTGTGGGATATGTGAAGCCACAAGGCAGAGGGAATGCAGCAAGTCTTCCTGCTGGCTGAACTGTAGAGGCTCACAAACTCGCTACTAATCCTAGCACTTGCTCTCTCTCTCTTTTCACAGGATGCCATACATTCATCAGTCCTCCAGCTCGAATACAAATCAAAAGTATAAGCATCTGCTGCCACACACCGAGCTTGCCAGACAAACTCCCTCATCAGGATTAAATTTTCACCCCAGAGTAAGACAAATGCAGAAGGTACAAAGTACTTCTCAGGCCACTTGCAATGAGTCTCTTCCATTCTCCTGTGGTTGGTACACAGCCTTTGCCCACAGGCAGCCCTTGCCTCCAAATTGTCTGGACTGGTGCTCTCCTGGAGCTCTGCCTCTGGCAGCTCCTACAGCCAACCAGACAGCCTCTTTTGGACCAAGCCCTGGGCTTGAGCCTCTTCTAGGGTCACCTGACCCCCTACTTCCACCCCATGCATGCCAAATCACTGCCAACACCTGTGGCAGGCCACTGTCTTATTTAGATCTTTTACCAGCAAGGGTGTTCAAAGGGCTGGCCTGGCCTGCAGGCCCTGGGCTCTCTCCCCCTTCTCAGAGGACACCTGGGGGTAGGAGTGGGGGGAAGACAGCAATGTGCCCATGCCCCACTGTACCCCTCACTCCCAACCTGCAGCCCCCATCATGGCCAATACGTTCAGAGCTCTTGATCCATAGCCCCCTGGCCCTGCATTCCCAACCTACAGCCCCCACCCCCCTGGTGGCCCTCACTCCCAAGCCACAGCCATCCCAGTACCCTTCACTCCTGCCTGCATCCCCCTCCCCCCCAGCCCTGCTGCCCCCAAAGAACACACCCCCACTCCCTTCCCCCTCCCCACCATGATGCAGCTCCAATGCCACCAGGCACCCACCCCACACCTTTGCACACCGGGCTGGGGGTATAGGTGTGCATGCATTCATCTGGATCACTCAGCCCTGGCCCTCCAACCCCTACCCCCCCCCCCCCCCAGAGTTACTGGGGCATGCACAACAGCACGATGCCCTGGCCTCCAATCACCTCCCCCGATTCTCCCCAGCCCCAAGCAGTTCTTTGCTGGGGCAAGATGGGAAGTGCTGGGAAAGCAGAGGCACAGCAAAATCCCAGACATTTGTAGATATTTGGGAAAAAAGACCCACAGCCAGATGGAGATGGGATACCAAAAAAAGACATGTCCAGGAAAGCCTGGGCATATATGGTAAACTTAGCATGCTACAGAGACTATATAAAATGCATGAACACATTTCTCACAAGCAAGAACTGATGTACTAGGTCCCCCTCTGCCCTACCTACATACAGGTTTGTCTATACAATGCGTTTTCCTGTTCCTCACTGAATGACTTTTGTATAAGGAAGTGTAAAGAATGAAAAGCAAAAGGCGAGGTCAGAGCCTGCAGTAGAAAATAGGGGCTCCTGTAGCTAGGGCGCAAGAGGCATCATGGATGATATAAAAATTTACAGAAGTGATCATGGTTTGTTTATTAGCCTGGTATAGATATTCAGCACCTTACAGGGTGACAGCCCATAGTTTGCAAAGATATGTTCTAGAACTGCTTTCCTGGAGTACTTGCTTGTCGGTAGGAAGAATGAGACAAAAACCACGCACACCATATAAAAGTCTCAGCTTATTTTGACATCAGAAATGGGGAAACAAATTACTTTTTACTATCCTGCTGGGTTTAATCCTACCACATTTAAGAGGAATGCTCTTTTTCTGGAAGATGTTTATGTTCAGAGCTCTCAGCCACTGAGAAGCCATCACTTCTCTGGGAGGAGATTTATACCCAGTTCAACCTTATCCTAAATACCCATGAGAAAGTTCAGGTCAGTTTTGCTCATCATGAGGTTCAAACAACATGAACAAAATTAAGAAGAAAATTGCTAAAGCTCTTTTCACAGATTATAAAATTAAAGAGAGTAATGTTCTTAAACATCATCATCTCAACAAAGCTGGACTTCTAAACAGCAGGGTTTTGGCAAATTTACCCCAGAAAGACTTACTGTCAGGGCAGAGAAAAGCATGAAAGACTCATTCAAAGAGAAGAAGGCATAAGCAGCTTTATTCCCCAGGAACGTACCCAATCTCAAGAGCTTCCCCAAATTTTTCATCTTTTTTTGTTTTTCTTCTGCCTTCACAATGTCCACTTCATTTCCTTCCAGCACAGAGCACATCAGACCAAATATCCAGATGATCATAAGCATCTCAGGAACATACGCAGAATTGTTCACAGAACTGTGTGGACTCTAAGCTTTAACACCATTTTCTAGCTTGAAATTTTAGGGCAAAAATCCTACCTCCTCCTCCACTGAAGAGCTCATTACCTCAAAAACAGGATGGGGTCAGTCCTGCCATGCCAGTGAGAACAAGATGTCTAGAGCTTACATGACAGTCTGTTCTCACTAGGCACAGTGAAATTTAGTTTTCCATCATGCCAATGCACAAAGGTCAAATCCTAGGTGTGAGGCAAAGGAGATGAAGCAAAGCAGATCTGTTGGCTGGTGTCCACAGAAAAGTGGGAGCTCTAGTGAACCCTTATTAAACATTTAGTAATTGTAATGCAGCAGCTCATGGAGGAACCTACCTACACCATGGCTACATTGTGCTAGGCAGTACACACAAGACAGCCCTAGCCTTAAATATGCACTGAGATACTGTAGCTCTGGGGATGCACTGGCAGAGCCATTCTGCCATCATGCCTCAGCCTGGGCATGGTAAAGATGCCAAGTGCTCCAAACCCAACCATTTCACCCTGCTCCCAGGATTTGTTCTTAAGTCTTGGTGGGGAAATCCTTGCATCCAGGTTTCTATTGGAGTGTTCCTTCAGTTCAGAAAATCTCCTGCTTCATACTGGATTGCAGGCATTTTTGTAGAAGGTGAAGGGAATAGTCCCATAACTTCACCATCTTAAAGAAAATCTTTAGCACTGGCCAAATCTTTGCCATGTTTGTAATGGGGATCAGAGGTTGCTAAAGGCAACTAGACCAGGATCTGGCTTTTTCAGCCATTCAATGTGCTTCATGCAGAAATCTCCATCCTTTACTTCAGCTTAATCAGTACCATCCAGTAACCAGTTGATTTTGATACAGTGCTTTTTGAACATTTCTATTTCCCTTCAGAAGGGCTAAACTTCCTATTGAAAGAGATGCATTAAGCAAAGTCAGATGCATTGTCTAATGAATCAGTTCATGAACCATTACTGCTAATGCCCTGCCTATCACTTCATATACTGGAATCTAAAGTATTTGCAGCTGAATCACATTTAAGAATATAATACACAATCAAATCTGAAACATGATTCATCCTTTTTTTAGTCATTTTGATGCTCAATCAATCTGCATATTAAAGGCTCTATACAGGCTTTTACAGCCCAGCCCAGGAAGGAGGGCTGTGGCAGTATAGTTCCTCAGTCAAGTGCTGAGATGAGCAGGGGAGAAAATGCTCAAAGGCAGAGAGTCTGACATCTCCTATAAGGAGGCTTATGCTGGTTGTGTGAATAACTAAAAAGTACAAGGAGTAGACAATACCCAGCTACCCCATATAGCTCCAGCACTTCTAGCCATGTTAGTCCATGTTCACCTTTGTTTTGTTCCCAAGGACTTGAATATGAATATATTCTAGGGACTCCCTCCACAGGTGAGCAAGGGAGGTCCCAGAGCCCTCTTCCTGCTCTTTGGCATCCATCCACACAGCATCAGCCAGCCTAATCTTGCAATCAGAAGGCATCACTTGAATAAACGATACAATCACAGATTATTTAACAGTTACCGAAACAAACACAATAAGTAAATCTGGGAAATCAGCTACCAGTTCCAAATTTGTTGCATTGCATTTGCTGGTGGTGGATGGGTCATTTTCAACCTGGAGGGATGTGGGCAGTGGGGTCCCCCAGGGCTCAGTCCCCGGGCCCACACTGTTCAACATCTTCATCAGTGATTTGGATGAGGGGATAAAAAGCACCCTGTTCAAATTTGCTGATGACACTAAGATGTGGGGAGGATGTGGGCACATTAGAAGGGAGGAATAGGCTGCAATCAGACCTAGACAGCTTACAGGGATGGTCAGATGAGATCAGGATGGGATTCAACACTGACAAATGCAAGGTGCTGCACCTGGGGAGGAAGAACCAGCACCATACCTACAGGCTGGGGAACTGTCTTCTCATCAGTGCAGAGGCAGAAAAGGATCCTGGAGTTATCATTGATGCCAAGATGAACATGGGCCGGCAGTGTGGGGATGCAGTCAGGAAGGCCAACCATACCTTGGCATGCATCCACAGATGCATCATGAGCAGGTCCAGGGAGGTGATCCTCCCCCTCTATGCAGCACTGGTCAGGCCGCAGTTGGAGTACTGTGTCCAGTTCTGGGCGCTGCACTTCAAGGAGGGACATGGAGACATGGAGAGGGTCCAGAGGAGGGCCACTTGCATGATCAAGGGGCAGCAGGACAGACCCTAAAAGGAGAGGCTATGGGACCTGAACCTGTTCAGCCTCCACAAGAGAAGGCTGAGGGGGGATCTAGTAGCAGTTTACAAACTGGGGCGGGGGGGGACGACCAGCAGGCACTGAGGAAGTCCCTGTTCCACCGAGCACTTGCAGGAGTGACTAGAAATAACACACAGTCACAAGCTGGCAGAGGGTAGATTCAGACTAGATATCAGGAAGCGCTACTTCATGGTCAGGGCGGCTAGGATCTGGAACCAACTTTCAAGAGAAGTGGTGCTGGCTCCTACCCTGGGGGTCTTGAAGAGGCTAGATGAACACCTTGCTGGGGTCATTTGACCCCAGTACTCTTTCCTGCCATGGTACGGGGTCGGACTTGATAATCTGCTCAGGTCCCTTCCAACCCTACCAACTATGAAACTATGATTTTTTGACTGCTACTATGTTACCACAGTGAAATCATAATGAAGCAGCTAAGTAAACAAGAGCGTCAGAACTGAAGCCATGGAGACAGATTCCAGCAAAGCCTCAGAAGCCAAAGAATTTAGTTTTTGTTTTGGGGTTGTTTTTGGGGTTTGTTTTTTTTTTTTTGGGGGGGGGGGGGGGGGGGGGAGGAAAAAGAGTTAGATTAGCATACAAAAAGGCATTAAGAGAAGTGGCTGATGGCACAAGCTTCAGCTACAGAAAGGGAATGCAGAGCAGATCTTAATGAAAGTCTTCTGCACAATACAAACATGATGTCCCAGGTCACATTATATTATTACTACAAGTCTGAAAAGTAGCACTGCCCTAACCTCCAGTACATAACCATCAGGGCCAAACTTCTAACTACTGCCTCTGTGCCCACAATCTGCAGTTACAAAGCCAATTGATGCAGCCGCTCTGCATCAGAAGCCTGAGGACATAAAAACAGAGTTACAGCTTGAGTAAATCAACCCTGGGAGTACTGTGAAAGTCTCAGAGGCCTAGATTGTTGCATGTTTTCCATGCACACCACAGCTTAGAGTACCCCTCAAGACATTCAGGTGTACAAGTTTGATCCTTAAAAAAGAAAGAGACAGCCCTGTCTATGAAGGGTGGAGTCCCCACAGGTAGTTGAAGCCAATGCAAGCAGAAGACACTGCAGGTAATCAGAGTTAAAATGAGCAGAACAGTTGCCATGTAGCGTACAGATGTAAAATATTTTACGATGTTTTACATTATCTATATGAAGTACGCACCTTAAATAATGTGCGCAGTTAACAAAAAGGAAGAGAGAGAAAGTATTACTACCATTATTTCTGTTGATGTTTTTAAATGAAGTATACAAGGATCACTATATTTACTACCTCTTCATCATAATCTTTGCTTTAGAAGCTGCACTCAACCCTGCCACCACCTCATATTCCAGTGCTAGTCATTAGCAATGCTTAATGTTTGCTCTGCTGATAAACATCAGATCTTTCCATCTAGGATGGAAGTGAGAATGATCCTCAGTACATCACCACAAACACTCCCTTTTTTAGGGCTTGCTCATCGCCACCCATTCACTAATGGATCTGCCTTTTACTACTACTACCACCACCACTTTAAAATAGGGCACTTTAGCATGACTTAAAATAATACTGTATTAAGGGAAACTTACATGTATACGAATTAATATTGCACTGTTATCTGAATGCCATGTGTCAGTCTATATATTTTAAATAAAGAACCATGGGCCAGGAAATAAAGTGCCACACTTGCATAAGCATTTCAGGTTTCCTAAACAGCGAGGAGCCTTTCATACCACCCCCTTACTCTTAGCAAGATTGACTATACCACCCCAAGCTCATTTGCGCACCCACTGCTAAGGTCAAAACATAGGACCAGACTCAGTCATGCCTAGGCACTGGAATGAGCGAGTTGAAGACAGAGAGAGAATATACCTGTTCTCATTGGTTTAAGACTGATCTTCCATGACCTTTGAACAGTTTGGCTCTCTCCCAATATACTTTTATTTTAAACAGCATTTGCTTAGTAGCCCCACAAAATCTTGTCCAACATATGAACAAAGAACAAACAGTAGTATCAAACAACTTACAAGATTCTTACACATTTGCACAGAAATATCTGTACCTTCCTATCTGGTCACCACAGTAGGACTTTTCACATGCGCACACACCCCCCCCATCACTATGTTAAAGGTTTTTTTGAAAATTGGTTCTTAAGTAACACTGTTCATTTTCCCTGTTTCTGCATCCGACCCTCGGCAAGATGCCTTTGTTACTCACAAGGCACAGAGTAGAAAAGTCAAGGGCCAAAAGCTTTTACTGGTGTTCCACCAATGCACTTGCTGCGTGATGCATGACCTCTGCTATGTTCCATGTCCCAGAGCTACCCACAGGGCAAGCCCCACCACTATGGCCACTACAGTCTAGGATCAGCTTATTCAACCACAAGCCAAACCATTGTCTACTCCACAAAAAGCCACATACAAACCCACAATGGCTCTACAACTTTTCAGAGTCACATTTTCACAGGAGCATTAGTAAGCAACAAGCAACAAAGTATAACTTGTACCTGAAGGCAGACTTAATGGTCTAGATAAGACAGACCATCAGAACTGTGCTGTATTTTTGTTACTGGTATGGTCTGATGAATGTGTATGATATGCTATTTTCACTGAGCTCCTAGAGACACTTACGAAAGACTAAGAGCTTTGCATAATAAAGTCTTCAATATGCAAAAAAACCCCCAACAGCAAGATGCTGAACTAGCTGTTTAACAAATAGAGCTTATCCAGTGGCTTGGGTATCATATAGGAAAGCAGCACCTGGGGGGGGGGGGGGGACGGGGGGGGACCTCTGGTTTACCTTGGGTCTGACTGTCCCTAGCTTCACTTGGAACAAATAACAGTTTGAATGGCAGTTCACTAATTAGCTGAGGAGAGAAGGAAGAGAGAGGAGGGTTATCTTTTGGATACACCACAGGTAAAGCGGGATAATGGGCTTGTACCTCCATAGGATCCCAGAATAAAATACTTTGTTCTAGAAGAAATCTGTTCTTAGCCCCAGAGAATCTTTGAGGGGGAAAATAGCAATTCATTCAACTTTCTGCTCAGTACTCGACATTAGCAAATTCCAAAATAAATATAAAAACCTACAGTAAGAACCATTAATTTCCCTTCAAATCTTTTCCAGATGACTCAGTGGGGAGGAGGAGGAAGAAGATGCACAACTTTGGTTAATTATCTTTATTATAAAAAATTACCCCATTTCAATAACATAATGAAAAAAGTATCATGACTAAATATTTGTAAGGTCTTTACATGAAACATTTAAAATGATCCTCAACTTTAAAAGCATCATACTAGCAAGTATGGCAGAAGACCAACTTTGCTTACCAGGGAACTCTTTAGTCAACTAAATCACAAGGAAACTTATAAGAGGTAGAAACTTGCAGAAATAATTAGGGAAGAATACAAGAGCATTGTTCTTGCAGGGATGAAGTCAGGAAGGCCAAAGCATAATTGGAGTTACAGCTAAAAAGATATGTGAAGGGTAACAAGAAGGGTTTCTACAAGTATGTTGGCATCAAGAGGAGGATAAGGGAAAATGTGGGGGGTCCCTTACTGAATGGGGGAAAACAACCTTGTGACAGGATGCAGAAAGAGCAAAAAGTACTCAACGCCCATCATGCTTCAGTCTTTACATACAGTCAGTTCCCAGACTACTGCATGGGGCAGCTCAGTTCGGGGGGGGGGGAGGCAAGCAGCCCTCAGAGGTGAAGGAACAGGTTAGGGACTACTTAGAAAAGCTGGAGGTGTTCAAGTCCATGGGGCTGGATGGGATACACCCAAGGGTGCTGAGGAAGTTGGTTGATATGATTGCAGAACCATTGGCCATCATCACCATGAGTTTTCAAAGATTGGAGAGGTCCCAGATGATTAGAAAAAGGGCAAACATGGTGCCTATATTTAAGAAAGGAAAAAACAAGAATCCAGGGAACTACAGACCAGTCAGCCTCACCTCAGTCCCTGGAAAGATCATGGAGCAGGACCTCAAGGAATTCATTTCTAAGCACTCGGAGGAGAAAAGGGTGATTCAGCATAGATCACTACAGGCAAGTCATGGCTGACCAACCCGATTGCCTTCCATGATGAGATGACTAGCTCTATGGATACAGGGAGACCAAAGGATGTGGTGTACTTTGATTTTAGCAAGGCTTTTTGATATGGTCTCCTACATTGTAGCAGGCAAGCTGAGGAAGTACGGGCTGGATAAACAGATTGGAAGGTGGATAGAAGACTGACTGAAGCATCAGGCTCAGAGAGTAATAATCAGTGGCTCAACATCTGGTTTGTAGCTGGTATGAAGCAGAGTGCCCCATGTTACCCATCAGCCCTGCGCTACTGGGGAACCCTGCCACGGCACACAGCCTGTCCGACTTGTGAAGGACTCTCCCCCTTCCCCACCTCTGCCTGAGCCAAAGCTGATCAGAAGCAGGACTTACAAAAAGACAATGAAGATGCAGTGAGAGATGCCCCTAAACCCCTCTGGACAAGGGTGACAAGATTAAGGCAACTCCCCTGGTCCAATGCGATGCTGCGGCTAGTAAAGCGACCAAAATGCTGGCGTGCATCCATAAATGCTTCTCGAGCAAATCCCGGGACGTCATTCTCCCCTTGTACTCGGCCTTAGTGAGGCCGCAGCCGGAGTACTGTGTCCAGTTTTGGGCTCCACAATTCAAAAAGGATGTGGAGAAGCTTGAGAGAGTCCAGAGGAGAGCCACGCGCATGATCAGAGATCAGGAAAACAGATCTTACGATGACAGGCTGAGAGCCATGGGACTCTTTAGCCTGGAAAAGCGCAGGCTCAGGGGTGATCTGATGGCCACCTACAAGTTTATCAGGGGTGACCACCAGGATCTGGGGGAACGTCTGTTCACCAGAGCGCCCCATGGGATGACAAGGTTGAACGGTCACAAACTCCTGCAAGACCGTTTCAGGCTGGACATAAGGAAGAATTTCTTTACTGTCCAAGCCCCCAAGGTCTGGAACAGTCTGCCAGCGGAGGTGGTTCAAGCACCTACATTGAACACCTTCAAGAGTAAATTGGATGCTTATCTTGCTGGGATCCTATGACCCCAGCTGACTTCCTGCCCTTTGGTCAGGGGGCTGGACTCAATGATCTCCTGAGGTCCCTTCCAGCCCTAATGTCTATGAAATCTATTTGCATCAGAGATGGGAGCAGGAGGCGCCTCCATTAGCATTCAGAATGGAGAAGACAGATTCAAAGACAGGGACCACACTGAACTCTGAGACCAGAGAAGCAGGGGAGCACTGCACCATGAGGGATTCCTGCTCCAAATGCTAAATCAACCCATGTCTGCACACACCCAACTCAGCATTTATCAGACCAATTCTAGTGATGACTTCTGTATTGGTACCCAAAACACTGAATCAGCCTGTTTGCACTGTGAGATCCCTCAGGGAAACACTGCCTGTAGCCAGGAATGATCACCTCCCATTGTCCAGCATAATAAAACAACTCTGGTATACTCCCTTGAGCCATCGTTTACCCATAAACAAAACCTAGTGTTTTTCCTTGAACCATTGTTATCCCCTTACAAAAACCCCTACCCAAGCTCAAGTTTCTGTTCTGGTGCTTGGATCTAAGCATTGCATCAGTTCCACTGGGATTTCACCTTCTTCTTTCCTGCCAGGAAAACCTTCACTGATTGTGCTGGGGGCTCTGCCCACCTGTCTCAAGCACTCTGGACCCTAAGCTGAGCAGCTCATCTGCAAGCTGCCCAAACACCTGGGAACCTCAACTGGTTCAAGCTTCAGAGTGGTGAGATCTCAACTCTAACTCTTTCTCCCCCTCTCTCTCGCTCTTTGTTTAAGCCCACTTGCTAAACCTCAGACTTGGTCTAATCCCTCTCTACCTTACTTCAGGCACAGCTTTCTAAACCAGCAATGTACCGTGGGTCTCTAGCACCCAGGGGCCATGGCCCCCTCCATCCCCCAGTCAGTACGCCACTGTTCTAAGCCCAACGTCTGCTGATGAAACTTGAGCAAGCTCACTTTCTAAACCTCAGACTTGGCTTTCTAAACCTGACCTTTGCTGATCAAATTTGAGCTAGACCCCCCCCAAATACACAATTTAAATTGTATAATTGTAACCCTTTTGTTTGTTTTTCTTTGTATGGCTATTACTACTAGTATCATCATACGTTTCCTATACCTGGCAATAAAATAACTTTGATGCTCAAACTGGTTGCCATACAGTCTCTGAACCTCATTCCTTCTCAGCCTCCCGCTTTGCTCCACAGCCAGACTTTTTACCTAAGCCAAAGACCCCTATAAAGCCCAAAAATCCTGTTGGGTCTGCCCATCAAGGGAGTTACTACCAAAACAATTGTGACAAGAGATTGGGGGGTTAGAGTCCAAGGTCTATGAGGGTGTCAGCTTGGAAATACCGATTAACCCTGCCCGCTCAGACATGCTGTTAACATGTATGCATGTGTGCGTTTGTCTGACCGATTCAGTAGCTGGAGAAACCCAGCTCCATTGAAACTAAGCCCTGCAAGGTAGCTCCATTGGGGGTCAGGATTTGCAGAAGGGACAGACAGAGCTCTGTATGGAAACACACAACACAAACAGTACATTGGTAGCATTACAGACACCCCAGAAACATTAATAAATGAGTGCATCCCAAAGGGAGGGACACATCTGGTAAGACCCAGGGGTGCATCCTAGGGCCGGTTTTGTTCAACGTCTTCATCAGTGCCCTGGAAGATGCTATACAGTGCATCCTCAGCAAGTTCACAGATGACACCAAGCCAGGGTGAGTAGTAGATACACTGGAGGGTAGGGCTAGGATTCAGAATGACTTGGACAAATTGGAGAATTGGGTCAAAAGAAATCTCATGAGGTTCAACAAGGACAAGTGCAAAGTCCTGCACTTAGGCTGGAACAATCCCATGCACCAGGACAGGCTGGGACCGGCTGGCTGGGCAGCAGCTCTGCAGAAGAGGACTTGGGGGTTACACCGGACAATAAGCCGAATATGAGCCAGCAGTGTGCCCTTGTTGAAAGAAGGCTAACAGCATACTGGGCTGCACTGGTAGGAGTGTTGCCAGTAGGTCAAGGGAAGTGATCATTCCCCTCTGTTCAGCACTGGTGAAACCACATCTGGAGTCCTGTGTTCACTTTTGGACCCCCACTACAGAAACAATGTGGACAAATTGGAGTCCAGCAGAGGGCAACAAAAACGGTGAGGGAGCTGGGGAACATGACTTATGACAAAAAGACTGAGGGAATTGGGCTCATTTCATCTAAAGAGAAAAAGAGACCAAGTAGGGACTTAATAGCAGCCTTCAGCTACCTGAATCAGGGTTCAAAAGAGGATGGAAATAGACCAGGGGTTCCCAAAGTTTTTATGCCATGGCCCGGCAAACCATGGCCCACAAGTCACAGCCAGCTAGTGACGGAATTTCTGGCCAGCAAACACCCAGGTGGGGGTGTGGGCCAAACCCTGAACTGCCGTGGGCCGTGCTAAAGGAGCCACAGCCTCTCTGCCCAGCTTGGGGGTGGGGCCGCAGTTTGCAATCCACGGCCACTTCTGGTCTGGCAGCCAACCGTGCTGCAGACAGCCAGCCAACCCACAGCCCAGGGATTGAGAACCCCTGAGCTAGGCTGTTCTCAGTGGTGGCTGATAACAGAACAAGGAGCAATGGTCTCAAGTTGCAGCAAGGGAAGTTAAGTTTAGATATTAGGAATAATTTTCTTACTAGGAGGGTAGTAAAACACTGGAACAGGTTACCCACAGATGTGGTGGTGGAAGCTCCATCCTTGGAGGTTTTCAAAACCTGGCTAAACAAAGCTTTGACTGGGATGATCTAGGTGGAGATGGTACTGCTTTTAGCAGGATTTGGACTAGATGACCTCCTCAGATCCCTTCTAGCCCTAATTTTCTATGATCTGTCCATCTGCAGTTAGTTCCTTTTATGCCTTTTTCTGCCACTCACATAGGGAGACTTCAGCAGCTAATCAGAACTATAGCCTATGCATTAGTTGGGTCCTGCTAAGCCCAAGATCTATGTAGAGATGACTAGAATCATATCTAATCCTGAATCTGAACCTCTGCCCAGAATTAAAGTTTCACTCATGAGTAAAGGGGCCTTAGACCCTATTCCACTCAATATGTAACCAGTAGATGATAAAGGCTACAAACATCTCCTCAGGCATCTGAACGATGTTGGTCTGTTGTTCTTGAACAAACTCTGTGAAGGTTTGCAGGATATGAAATGCTAACAGTATGTCCTGGGACATTGCAAAGTGCATCTGAAGGGTCACCTTGGTATTGTATCATTGGATCAATGGCAGAAAAGTAGCAGTGCCACTCACTAAGCCATGATTGGAAGGGCAATATGCATACATAAAACCCCACAACTATTCTGTTGGTCCCAGGATAAACCCGACACTTCTTCCAAGACAGAGACTTCTGCTGAATTAAAGGCTCATTAAGCACTTGCTGTGTATAGACTTTCATAAAAACTTAAAGAACTACTATCATTTAACAGTAAAAAAAAAAAAAAAAAAAAAAGCTTAGAAGACAGGATTTGGACCCAATAGATGCAACATCCTACTGATTTTTTTTTTTTTTTTTTTGTAACAATTGGGGGAAATCTACCTAGGTAGAAGTTACAAGTTCTATTTAATACTGGGAGCTCGGTCATCCTGCAAACTCCGTTTTGTATGCAGGGCCCTCTAGCTATTCCCTTTTTACATTCGTATCACACCGATACTCAAAAGGGTGGTGAGACAGCAAGCAATGGAGAGCTGCTAAGGCCCCCTATGCTTATGGTCTAGTATTCGTAAGGAAGTCTTTTAAAACAGACTGGCTACCAGCAGCTCAAGCCACTTCTGCTCCTCCCCACCCCTTCCTTAACTCCCTTCCAGAAGGAAGCAATTAGTGTGCATTTGATCAGCAGGTAAGGCCAGCTGAGGAAGGATGGAAGAGTTACTTGGCAGGGGAGACTGAAGATAAGGGAAAAGACATCTCACCAGCTATTTTAGAGAATAGAAGGAAACTGACTATAGAGGTCAGAGTCTCAGGGCTGGATGACAGGCCACAACTGGCCCACAGGGTGCATCTTTGATACTAATTTACACAATGCAGTCTTAGCTTTAATTCAAAATTTCTAGCCACCTGGCAAATTCACAGGTAACAGTTGAGTGTGCAACTGGGTTCTTGCTGCCGCCCCCCCCCCCCCGCATACAGCTATATAGGGTAGCAAGCAGAGCTCACAGACACCTCATTCTTGCTTGAACTTCCTTTTCATTCATTCCTTTCTCTGGCTTTCTAGAGGTCCTTTACAAGCTTTTCCAAGCATTTAACGCCTGCCATTTTACCAGACTTCTTCTGCCTTTGTTGAAATGGCCACAGTAGGTGAAATCTTTGTTCCAGTGGTGGGGAAAGAAGCAGCTTCTGTTTTGATATCCCTTCCCCTTTCCTTGAGTGTAGTGCTGCCAAACCTACATTTTCCAAACAACATCCCCCAGGGTCCTTGTTTGAGACTTGTTTAGGATCAAGCCACTTAGTCCCATTGGGAGTGTTTAAATAGAGAGCCTAGCACCTTTTATAAGTGGGAAACTATATCTGAACATATAAATTGAATGCATCATGCCTCCAGCTCATCCCTTTGTCCGGATGGGAGATCTATTTTGCTTTAACAATTTTTTTTTTTAAATTAAAAAAAAAAAAAAAAAAGTAATTTCTTCCTCTGAAACCTTTATGTCAACACTCAACATTCTTCAGGTATTATGAGATCTTGAAATAAAAGCACACAAATTAAGTTATGGTGCAAGTGACCATTTATAAATATAATATGAAAATTTAAGGGTTTTTTTTTGCAATTAAAAATGAGCTTGCATTAAAAAATAGGAAATTAGCAGTCTTTTCTGCCATCTACAGATTACACATTTTCAGAATTGTACCAAAGAAGCTTTTTACTCATTTCAGAAGCTCAAACTCAAGGGAAAATAAGTTTACTTACTTTCTAACCGCAAGAAAAGTGCCTGCAGGATCACCCTGTCCATTGATGCTACTCCTGTACCATAGGATCTCTTTGGACCACCAGAGCCAATGGTGCAAGGAACAAAGCAGCTGAATCCCCTGTGGTTCCTTCACTAATAAAAAAGTCCCAATGGTCAGAACTCCAAACCCAACCACAAAAGGGATAGGAGATTTTTCACAGAATGTGCTAAGTGCACGTTCCAGAGCCACAGTTACTGACTTGGTTATGGTAAACCAGATAGTAATTTTTCCTCAGATAGCTGTCCAGTCTCCTAGTGCCTAGGAAGGAGTGATCATCCCATTCAGCCCTTGTCCTCCTTTCCCAAAGGTTGCCGTATTGCAGTGTACAGGATAACCACTGGCAGCAGCTGTTCCAGTAAGGACGAGCTTGGTTTGAAGTTTGTGAAGACAGTCCATCTGATGTGCTAGCCATTAGGAGCACATCCTTATAGAGAAGTGTATAAATACAACCCCTCTCACTCCTCCAGGTCTCTGAGATGATCCATATCAGCTACATCACCCGCATCCTCTCCCCGCTTACAAGGGGGCACACAATTCCAGTCTGCCTGCGGGGTCTCCAGTAGTCTTTTCCCTCTCAAGGAGGCAGCTAAAAGTCTCTGTCAGTCTACAGCAACCCCCACTTCCACATGTTCAGAGGACTCAGACTCAAGCACCTGCCTAGACTCCAGGCCAGGGACCCTGTACAAAAGCAACTCAAAACAGCTTTCTGTCATTCCCATCCTGCTTCTTACTGGACCATCCCAAGTACACACACCCACCTTGCGTCCCTCCCTGGAACAGCTCCCTAGAAGCCTGTTGCCAAAAGAAGCTCCCATCAGCAACCACTCACCTGCTCTGAGACCCCTTAAATTGTCTTGCTTCCCACAGCTGCAGCTCATCTGTCCTCTCTCTAGCCAGTCTCCTCCTCTGGGCTTTCTTTCTCCTCAGGTGCAACAGATAACAGGCAGGTTGTCTGGGCATTAATGGGGTAGCCCACTTTATTATACCTCTCACTCAGTAGATCCTAATTTCTTTATTTTGTCATTGCTAGTCTATTTTTCAGACATTAGTTCCTCTAATTTTTTTCCACTGACTAATTTCTGTAAGTAAGGATCTTTCTCCTGAAGTACTCCCTGCACATCAAGCACTTGGTAAACAAAGCCTATCACTTTCCTTGTCCATCATCTCTTTGAGGTACTCCAATGCTCATCTGCAGCCAACGTATTGCTTTCTTTTGGGGCGTTCTGCCCAGCAGGCAGTTCCAACTGTACTTAGCAGTCAAAGAGATCTGACCTCTCAAATCCTCCCCTTCCTGTGCTATATTTGTGCACTTTGGCTATACAAAGCAGTACCATAACTGCAGCATTAATTTCTCACAATGTCCATTGCTTATAACTTTCTCACAGGCCCTCTTCAGCTGCTCAGCAACCACTGCCTAAGCCTGCAGTTGCCCTTGTCTTCTCACTGAACTTTGTCAACCTGATAGCTTCCTCTTCAGCCCCATGCTCCATATTTTCTTCTGGTACTTCTCCAGGTTGTCCTTCTGAGTCAGTTCCTTCACCCCATTCCTGCTTAAGGAAATAATATGCCTCTTCTGCTCTTGTATTTCTGGCAGCAGACTCATGATCTTCTTCTAACAAGTAGGATTTCTAACACAAGAAATTGCTTCGTGGTCTCTATTGGCCCTTGTGCTGGAACCTGCTGCAGCTTCTCCTCCTTGGCCCCTCTGTGCCCTTGGCTTGCAGGACTCCGCTATCCCCCAGATACCATTTTTCCCATGCTGTCTACCTGATGTGTCCCACACAAAACACCTAGGCTGCCTCTTGTTCCTACTGGTTTTTACCTCTAAGTGCCTTGGCAGCCCAGCAACTCCAGTGACCACTGACATGCAAGTTTCAGAGAGTCTAAGCCCTTAAGAAGGTAATGCTTTGTAATGTGTCCTCAGATGGTTTGTTTTGCAAGGCTTCTATACAACAGAAAGCAGGAGCTAAATATCATTTACTGACTTGAATAAACAAAAAGCCCAGCACAAACCAATCAGAATTAGAATAAGAAGCAACAGGAAAATCCCACTGTGCTCCTTCATAAAACTAGCAGTTGCTTATGTAGATATAGCCATAGATCATATCCATCTGGTTGTGATATTTCCATTAAGAGTTCAATAGCAGTGTCACTGTATAGCCTGTGTTTCAGTTCCAGGGCTGCCTCTTCACAGGCACAAATCTAGTGAGCGTGCTTTGTTCCTAAGGGAAAAAATGACCTTACATCTCTGTACAGCAACCCCTTTTAGCCAATTCAGAGATAGCTCTGACAGGCTCTGATGGAGCCATAGTGTTATGGCCATGTGGGAGCCTTCTATTCTGTGAAATAAAGCATTAAGTCAAGTATATGTAGAGATTTGATATGTATTTAAAAACTACCTAAAGTGGGAGTGCTCACTCTTACAGTACTTGGATAACTAATCATGTACTTGATGGAAATATTCACATGAGTAAGGACTGCATGATCTGTCCCAGAGCCATCTATAGGAGTCATCAGTAGCCACTTGTTGAATGCTAACTCAAGCCTTACAGCAACTAAACATTTCCATTTTCTAGCACCTTTCATGTGATAAAATGTTGCATGACATACACATAGCTTGGAACAAATCACTGCTGATACTCCTTGTAGGTGGGATAAGGAACCATCTGGCAGTTGAAATTGATAGTACCACCAAAAATCTAGCTATGGGAATTCATGAATGGAATTGTAGAGAAGGGAAGAGAGAGACAGAGATAGAGAGAAACTAAGGCCAAAAGTGCGTGCATTGCTACATCTAAGTAAAAAATGAGCTTGGAACAGCAAATATGAATCTACATGGATCCTTTCAAATAAACTAAAAAATGTTTCCTTCTTAATTTCAGGCCCCTGACAGACATTAAAACAATGGCACAACTGGAAACCGAGAAATTTTATGCCCCATCCCAAAACACTTTATGTCCTGCCACATGCATCTGGCTTGGCACCATGTTCAGTGTTTGGGATGCAGCATAAAATTTCCTATATCCCAGTTATGCCACTATGGAGCTGCCTCCAGCTTGATCCATGGGACGTGGGGCTGCCAGGCCAGTGCCAACAATCATCTGATTGTTGGCCCCAGCCCTCAGTCTTGAACCAAACCTGGGGCTATCCTGATGAGTCAATGGGCTTCCCCCTACAAGGGAACTTTGTATACCACTTCCCTGGCAGCCCATTTTCTGCATCAGGCCCAGGACTTTCCCAGGCCCAATGCTGACCCCCATCCTGATGCTGATTGTCAGCGGATTGTCAGTATTGGGAGGGGGCATGCTACACACTCAGGTTATGGTGCCTTGCAAATGAGCTACAGAGATGTTTCATGTATTTTGTGGAATGTCTTTGTGGCTGGATTGCCAACTTTATGATGCCATAAAAATAAATCACCAGAATATATAGCACTTATTAGTTATGGCATGATTAACACATTAATTGAATCATAAATATAACTCATGCCCAGGATCCAGGATCCTACAAGTTGTAACCTAAAAAAAGGTCCAAAAATGTCAGTATTGTGAAGCGAGGGATCCTTTTCTATGTATTGAGAACAATTTTAATAGCTATAATGTACAGCATCTGTACATTTTCTGTTATCCCCTTTAGGGTTTTATCATCCTTGCTTTTAACATGTAAATATCTGTATCTTTCCTCCTCTAACCTTGCTGTGTAGTATTTGTTTTTCTAATTGTCTCCTTCACAGCATTTCTTTCTTCCTACAGCAAGCCAAGAGTGACTTCTAACAGACTGTTTTGTATTCCTTTCCTTTCTTCTAAATAAATGTCTCTTGCCTTTACTCTTATCTTTATCACCCTTGGGTAAAACAAAAGACGTGACTGGATGCAGCATCCTAATTATTAATCCACTTCTTTCCAAAGTGATTATTGCTAACCATTTTGCTGCTGAGCCTCTGAAACAGCTAAGCTGCTGCTGTTGATGTACTGCCATCATGAACATTTTAGTATAAGTGTCACCTGCAGCAACAGTTAAGGTCAAGTTGTTTTAAAGGGTAAGAAATATGTGGCACAAATTAGTTCTTCAGAAGCCATATTTGTAAAGGTACTTAAACATCTAAAGGTCCAGATAAGTGCCTAGTGGGATCTTCAAAAGCATCTAAATGCCTCTCTCCCACAGAGAAGCCAAACTCCTATTGACTTCTGTTCATATCTCCTCCTTCAATAGGAGTTAGATCCCTAAGCTTTCAGGAAAATCCTCTTAAGGGCCTAAAAACCTTTCAAAATCTAGCTTTGGGCCTCTTTCCATAATGGTTCTGAACAATCCTCATGCCCTAATGATGCCAACGGAAGCTAAGGAAACTCAGAACCCTACAGAAACAAGCCCATACTGCTCTTTATTTGATTTCTTGCTGTGATGCTAATTTTTTATTATTATTTCCTCTATGCTTATTTTCACTGTTGTTTTTCACCTGGTAAATATGAACTGAAATGAGAGCCCAATCTTCATCCACAACACAGCAGGAAAATACTGGTATAGGAGCAGCTTTAGGCACAAGTTTTAGATACTTCTTAGCACTGCACTGGTACCACTCATAGCCCCCTCATCCCTTTTTAGAGCAAGACTAGACAAAGAGGACAAGAAAACTTCCAGATTTCAGGGAAGAAATACTGACACCATGGAGATCATTGCCACGGATATCAGTGAGGCTTGTATTCCTTCCTCCATTCTTTAACTCATCTGGGAGACAATGTCTCCTTCCCTACATATCATTTTCATCCAGGTTTTATTGCAGATGCTCAACATTATAGGGAAAATGTATGAATTAAGCTAAGTGCATTATCATTTGGTTTTTACATGATTTATTTATGCACATCTTATACAGAACTCTGGAATGCAGAATCAATGGTACGTGTGCAAGGTCTGTATTTATCATAGCACTACCGTACAATTTGCTTTCTATCACTTAGCCTTAGATTGATTTACATCTTGCCTTTTATAATTTAAGTTCCAGCCAGTTGGGACATTAAATATCTAATAGTGCTAGATTATGGCACCATCACTCTTTCATGATCTCATGACCTGAAAAACTCCAAACTCAGAAAAAAATGGTAAGATTAATGTTTTTTAAAGTTAATATAATCAAGAATATGCAGACTCTAAGCATCGTCTTAGCAAAATGTTATTTACCGAAGGAACTACAGATGGAATGGGGTTAAGTAACAATGTTTCATGCTATACAGTTTCCAGCAACCTCATTTGTTATCAGTAAGTCCAGAGAGCATAATTTATTCTTTAGATAAGGTATGTTATATGGTTCATAGTGGAGAGAGAATATTTGACTCAGTTTTGGCTTTGCTCCACATCTACCCACAAACACCTTTTCAGAAGCAATGATACACTAGATAAGAAACTGCTGTTAGACAATGAGTACTCAAACATGTCACTGATGACTTGAGTACAAGTATACCTAGCTAGGTTAACACATAGCTTGTGTGTTACATCCTTCTTGCCTTATTTGTACATGTCATTTCAGTGGACCACATTCACCCGGTCTGTAATTCTACTAGTTTCAATGACATTAGACAGAAAATGAAATTGACCTGAAGACATCAGTGAGATTATCTGAATAAAGCAGGTGGGATCTGGCTGATAGTCAGTCTGTTCACATTAAGAAGCCAGGGTATAATTTGACATAATTGGTATTCTCAGTTCCAAGGAGACCCATGTCTGGAATTAGAAGTAGAAATGCCCCCCGCTTTCAAGGACACTTAAAAACACACTGTGTCAATTAAATATGTAAGAGGAAAAAAAGAATAGTCTCTCTCATCCTTTCATGCCTATTGGAGGAAAAATACTTGTTTCAAAATTGATTATAATCACTAGCCTTTCATGTCAAGAGACCTGAGTTCAACTTACAAAAAAATTTTTAAAGGCATTTAAAATGTGGAAGGTATTTCCTCTGGCTTTATCACTTGTGGAGGCTAAACAAACTAAATGTGTCTCCTAATATTCTTGGAATCAATCCTGCAGTTTCTCTCTCTCAAAACTCCCATGGAAGAGTAAATGAGCAGGATTTGGCTTCTGGTATCAGAGGAGCTGGTAGAATAACATGTGACAAATCCTAGTTTAGAAAGTGCATGAAACACTCATGCTTAACACAGCATGATCTGAAATCATCACAGATACAGATTCCAAAATTTAGGGGAACAACCTGAATTCCTTTCCTAGAAGGTAGCTAGAGAATGGCACTGTAGCCTTAAGTGGTTAACCCCCACTAATAATAGAATGTATAAAGACTGTGCAGTTGCTATGAAGCAGCAGAACAGGATTATACAACTAGAAGAAAAGGCATTTAATGAAGCCACATGGTCTAAAACCAGAATGGAATCTTTATATGCAGTCCCCTGGGATCCTTTGTTTGGGACAGGATAATTGAGCAACAGCCCAAGCCCAAATACTGAAAAATCATCCAAAGTAAAATCAGAATACTTATGGTGTTGACATGAAACATCTAGCTCCATTATCACAATAAATCGATTTCAATATTCATTTTAATTAAACAAATAACCATCCCTTCCATTTCTCACCCTTAATATCCATGGTGCTTGGGAATAAATTATATTTAACAATGAAATGTTCCCAATAAAGTATGATCAATGTTACTTTTACTGCTTCTACTGATGAATTAAGAAAATGGTTACAATGTCATAAAATTATTCAGCAAGTGTACATGCAACCTTGTACAACGAGCTTTTCAACGGGCTTATTAAACATCTACATTTCCTTTTGAGAACATTTAATTGCCAATGTTTTATCAAGAATGTAAATGCCTTAGTAGTCTGATGTATCATCTTTAACTTAAAAGTTTCATATTAATACAAAAAAGACACATTATACATAAGCCACAATTTTCACACATACAAAAGTAGACACACACACCTGTACGCACACACACTTATCAATATCCTACTTATATATTTTCTACAGCCCAAACCTTCTTTTTCCTATAAATTCTTTGTATTTTCTGAAGGCACAACATTCAGGTAGGTAAAATAAAATGTGCTTCTCATAGGGAAAAAATGGTGGTCTCATAACCTAACACTATTTGGATTTTTTTTCTAATTCAATATTGCAAAGTTCACCATGTTCCCTTTGAACAGCGTTGGAGAATATTAACAACAGGCTTAACAAGTACTTGCAGGTGGCTGTAGTTCTCACAAGCGGTGCACCATTTTCCCTTTGTGAATGTGGACATTTTTTGGCAAACAGAATTGAGAGAAGTAACATCTCCTACTTCTACCAAGTTTAATAATGTGCCTGATAGTCCAGACAAAACTCACAGGGACTGAGAGCCAAAATCATCATCTAGCTCCATGCTGGAGCTACAACAATTTACAAATCTGACCAACATTTTTGTTTTATTGTCAAATGGTAGTTTTCCTTGAGTAAAAACTGTGGAATGGACCCTGCAAACCAAAAAATGTATGTTCCTACCTTCTGTATAGACAAACACACATCCATACATTAAGACATCAGGGGAAAATGAAGTTCTATATGGAAGCTCCAGCTTATTTTTCTGCTCCCTTGTTTATATCAGCTGGCAATGAACATGTCAAAAATATACTCAAGTATTTTATCTGTCTATAGCAATTGTGTGTGCGCGTGTGTGTGTAGCCCATCTGCATACATGCTAACCTTTTCAGTATTATAGGCATCCATTGAAATCCTGTTTTGCTGGGGGAGTTGCTTTTTTGTAAGTACACATACTCTCTTTAACAAAGAATCCTGAACACACTTCAAGACAAAAAATAAATATTATTATAATGGAAAATGCTTTAAACTTTTTATGGCGATAGAATAGCACTTTGCTTGCTTTCTTCCTCCCCCCAGCCCCTGCCATTTTTTTCAGTACAGTACAACTTAAACATGTTTGCTATTTAAGCAGAGAATGATTTGAGATATGTGCATATGGGCATGAAATCTGCACTATATTTGTGGGATTCATATTTGTTCACCAGAAAAAGCAGCTTCTAACCTTTGAACAGGAAGAGATAAACTGCCAAGCTGTTGATCTCCTGTTGATCTGCTGATCTCCCCACTTGCCCCAACAGGGACCCTTAAAATGTTTTTGTTGCTATCAAATGTGTATATTAAACAAATACCTTTCTAAGTTCACATGCACAATGGGCATGATTCCCAAACAATCGAGGTAATTATAAAAATCATTTATTATTTTCTTTATTCATATCACCCTGGAACATTTACTTTATACAAAAGTCCAATTCTCGGTATTATGCTTTCAAAATCATCCTGTCCCCAGCACAGGTGTCTCAAGAATTCGGTAAGTCTGTCATTACCGTTGTCTGTTGGTAAACAAGATTTTGGTACCGAATCCTCCCAGCATTTCAAGAGCAGGGAAAGGGGTTTTACAAATACTATTAAGTTCCACTTTTTTTAATTGTCTGTAACCCGGCAATGCAAAAATGTCAATGTGCATTACCCTCTCAGTCTTTGGGTGAAAGGCCATACCCCAGCTAGCAGAAGAACCAAGCTGCCCCCTCTCACTTCCCCTCTCCAGCAAGCACAGCTGGTTCCTGCAATGGGCTCAGCTCTCAGGGTCAGCAGATCTGCAACCCTTTGGGGTGGATGATCACAACCTCTCTGCACCCCACTCACAGCCTCGGTTTCCTGAGCAATGTTTTGCTGAGGTCCTTCACCTCCTCAGGGCTGCTGACCCTCTCGTAGCCCAGCACAGCCATCGGCTGATGGCAGTACTCCTCAATCTGCTTTATCTGCTGGTAGGTCAGTGCTGTCCTCCAGGCACTCAGGGCCTGGGTGGCGTTCCGGGCAGATACCACAAAAGGCTTGGAGGAGTAGCCTGGCCCGCTGGTCATATTGAGGGCAAATTTCTCCATCTCAGGGCTCACCACCAGGTTGACGAAGCTGTACACCTGCCGCAGGGTCTTGATGGGATCTACCACCAGGTCCTCGTAGCGCACAGCCAGGTAGTTGCCCTGCAGCCAGTCTGGCGGGTGCAGGGCAGTCTGCAGGGTCCTGGCCATGCTGCTGCAGATCACCTCCATGGCCCCCAACGCGTGGTAATCTGAGCCGCCGCCACCACCGCCACCCTCCTTCTTGCCACCCAGCTTGTGGCTGGCGTCCAGGAAGGGCATACGGTGGATGCGGGGATCACGGCTCCGCACCACCTGCAGGCTCTCGCGGATCAGGCCATGACGGGACTTGATGCGGGAGCTGGCCACCGCACGGGGGTCCCGCACCAGGTGGATGACTTTGAGACGCAGCGCAGGGTCGTGCAGCAGGGGCGCCAGCACAGCCAGGTCAAAGACACGCACGCCCTTGATGACCAGCGTGCGGTACTGGCGGCACTGCTCCTGCAGCAGGCCCAGCCGCTGCGGCGGGCACTTCTTGCACACCTTGTCGTCCACCAGGCCCACCACGTCCTTGCGGTAGGCCGGGCACAGCGGCGCCGAGCAAATCACCTTGTTGGTGGCCGCACCGAAGATGCCCAGCGTGGTGAGGTTCCTGCCCGCCCCCGCCGTGCTGTACAGCTGGAAGACAGACAGGTCGCAGCGGTAGAGTGCGCCCAGCATGTCCCGCGCAGCGCCCTGCAGGGACACGGCGTCGCCCGGGTACAGCTTCTGCCACACGTGCCACACGGGCTCGTAGAGGAAGAAGACGTCAGGGTTCTGGTTGAACAGCTCCCCGAAGAAGGACGAGCCCGAGCGCCACGTGGTGAAGACGTAGACCAGCTGGCGCTGCCCGGGCGCCGCCGGGGGCTGCGGGGGCTGCGGCGGCGGCTGTGGCTGCGGGCGCGAGGGGGCGCGGCGGGCGGCGGGCGGCGGCTCGGGGCAGCGCGGCGGCGGCTCGCGGTGCCACTTGTAGTCCAGCAGGTTGAGCATGGTGAGCAGCAGCAGCAGCGCGTAGCCCACGCACAGCCCCAGCGCCTTCCTGCGCAGCACTTTCATGCTGGCGGCGGCGGCGGCAACAAGTGCTGCTCAGCGCCCGGCGGCGGCTGCCCGCGGGCCCCGCGGCCCGGCCCGCCTTCGCCCCCGGCCCCGGCCCCGCATGGCGCGGGGACCCCGCTGCAGCCGCGCCGCTCACGGGCTCTTCCGCCGCTTCCGCCCCTTCATAGCCCGCGCGGCCGGGGCGAAGCTGTGCGGGGCGGCGGGACCGGCCGGGCCGCTAGGGCCATGCACGGGGGGCGCCGCGCGGCCGCCGCCCCGCGCCGCTCCCGGCCCGCCGCGCACCGCCGCTCATGCCCGGCCCGGCCGGGGAAGGCTTCGCGCAGCAGCGGCGGCCCCGGCTCCCGCTCCCGGCTCCCGGCCGAGGTCCCCCGCGGAATGGAAGCGGAGCTCCAGCCTCTAGCGCAGCATCCCCGCTCGCTCCCCGCCCCGCGCCGCCCCATTGGCGGCCGCAGCCGTCACTCCGCCGCGCCCCGCCCGGCTCCGCAGTGCTGCCCGCTCTCTGCGGCGGCGGCGGCGGGGGCGGGAGCTGGGGCCGCCAGGGAAAGTCCTGCGCCGGGCGGCGGCGGCGGGCACGGCCCGTCTTCGGCGCCCCGCGCCCTGCCTCGGGCCTGCGCGCGCGGGCCCCGCCGCTTCCCTCGCGCTCGGCACCAGGAGGCTGTCGGGGAGCGCGGCGGGTGAGGCGACCGCGGCCCGGGGCGCTGCCCGCGGCGCTGTGCAGTGCTCTCCCGCCCGCCCAGAGCTGTCCTCTGGGGCCCGCTGACGATAGTCGCGGGAAAGCATTAGCGCTGACTCCCCGCAGCTGGAGCCAACGCTGCTCCGAGACGTGAGAACTGGAGCGGAAGAGGTCCACAGGAGCTAGGGGAGGCGGCTCCCCTGGCCCGGGGCTGCTGTGCTCCGTGGTCCCAGCCCCCCGCAGCCGTGGGAATGGCGTTCTTGGGGCAGTTGCACAGTTCAGACTAGGATGTGAAACTTCTCAAAACGGTTCCCTTTCACTTCATAGAAAAAGATTGTAAAGAACCCCCTCTTGGTCCACAGGGATGGCAAGGATTAGAGATGCCACCAGGTCTAAACCACCCAAGCGTTACAGGTATCCAGTGTGACTCTATTTCCTGAAACCTGTTCTTTGGATCCTGCTAGATTGGGTCCCTGTAAGATGCTTGTACTGTGCTGGGCAGCCACTAATTCTTTCAGCTGCTCCAAGTTCAAATGAGACTGCGGCCTGCACTTCTGTGGCATCAAAATCTGGCCTACTGAGTGTGGTGTTTGAAGCGTTCTTCCAAAAAAATTAATGAGTACATCTCATCCCAGAAAGTTATGCTAGACATTCAAGGCCATGATAGACATTACACTTTACAACCAGATGATGTGTTACAACCTGTAACGTGATACACACATAGGATTAAATTTCATTTAGGGGCCTGATGATACCTAAAGCTCAATGGACATAGTTTAGCTGGACCAGATGCAGTTGAACTAGGTTTTGTCTATCACAAAAATGTAATTTAGGGTCTGTCAGCATTGAGAGTTTGCCTACCAGGTGTAGCCCCAAAGCCTGTAATTTCTTAACTCCACACTTCCTTGTTGTGGGTGGGTGTGAGGGAGTTAAATAGATAAAGCAAGTTTTGTTGCTGGTAGTGCAAAGTACTCAATTATCACCTGGGTATTTGCCAACTTGAAAATTCAAATAACCACTTGAGCTAGGAGTTTTCAGCAGTGGGATCCTGAACTGTCCATCTACAATGGCTTAGACATGGATGTGAGAAGATGCTAAGACCAGGCATGCCCGTTGCAGGGCTCACACACAAGTGTGAGACAGAGCTGAGACCAGGCGTGCTTGGTGCAGAGCAGACATAGGTGTGAGAAGGTGCTGAGACCAGGCATAGATTGTAAAGCTGGAAGGGACCTCAGAAGATCACTGGGTCCAGCCCCCTGTACCAGGCAGGAAAGACAGCTGGGTTCAGGTGATGCCACCATGGTGATAGTCCAGTCTCCTCTTGAAGATTTCCAGGGTAGGTGATTGCACCACCTCTGGAGGGAGCTTATTACACAGTCTGGACACTAACTCTGAAGCTGTTTTTCCTAATGTTGAGCCTGAAATGGTCTTCCAGGAGTTTATGGCAGTTACTCCTGGTTTTCCCCAAGGGTGCCTTTTCACCAAGCCCTTGATGTACTCCCCTGATGGCAGGGCCATCCCTAGGGGGGGACACAAATCAGGGCGACTGCCCTACACTTTGGGAGAGCCCCGCAGAGCTGGGGAAGCCTCATGTCTGGCCACTCACCACCCTCTCCCGTGTGCGCCCCACCCTCCCCACCCCCCGCTGCTGCATCCAGGCTCCGCACAGGCTGATTTGCCCTGGACCCTACTACAATTGTTTCTGCCTGATGTAGCCGTAAGCTGCTATCAAGTCTCCTCTCAGCCTTCTCTTTTTCAGGCTGAAGAGTTCCAGGTCCCTCAGCCTTTCCTTGTATGGCTTGCCATGCAAGTCTCTAATCATACAAGTGGCCCTTCTCTGGACCTTCAATTTTTACCACGTTCTTGTTAAGGTGTGGCACCCAGAACTGGACGCAGTACTCCAGCTGGGGGTCACCAATGGCAAGTAGAGTGGGAGAATCACTTCCTTGGTTTTGCTGAAGATGCATCTATTGATGCATGCCAGACTACAATTTGCCCTGCTGTCAACAACGTCACACTGCTGGCTCATATTCATACTGTGGTCTATTATTACCCCCATGTCCCTTTCCTTCGTGGTGCTGGTCAGTTTGGAGCCACCAAACATGTAGATGTGTTGGGGGTTGTTAGTGTTCAGGTGGAGCACTTTACATTTCTCAGTGTTGAACTTCATCTGGTTCCAACTCACCCAACTTGCTAGCCTGTCTAGATCAGCCTGTATCTGTAGCCTATCTTCAAGCATGACCACGTTTCCCCATAACTTGGTGTCATCCGCAAGCTTGGCTAGTGAGCTCTTCACCCCCACATCCAAATCAGTAATAAAGCTGTTGAAAAGTACTAGACCAAGCAATGACCCCTGAGGGACACCACTGGCCACTTCTCACCAGGACAACATGGATCCATTCATTAGGACTCTCTGGATCCTACCCCGCATCCAGCTTCATACCCAACTAACTGTCGAGCAGTTAAGCCCACAATCCTCCATTTTTTTCACAAGAACGTTGTTGGATACCAGATCAAAGTCTTTTTGGAAGTCAACATATACAATGTCTACGTCCTCTCTCTTATCCAGGTGGCGAGTTACATGATCACAAAAGGAGATGAGGTTGGTAAGACAAGACCTGCCCACAACAAAGCCATGCTGGCTGTCATTTGAATCCTACCTTCTGCAAGCCTGTCGCACATAGACTACTTAATGAATTTTTCCATGATTTTCCCTGGGATAGAAGTTAGGCTAATTGGCCAATAGTTGCCTGGGTCCTCCCTCCTCCCCTTCTTGAAGATGGGCACAACACTGGCCCTCTTCCAGTCATCAGGGACCTCTCCGGAGCACCATGAATTTTGGAAAAGTTTTGCCAGGGGCTCCGCAATTACTTCGGCCAGTTCCTTTAGCACTCTCGGATCAGTGCATCTGGTCCTGTTGACTTATATATGTCTACTTTCTTTAATTGATCACACACCAGGTCTACAGCAACAGTAGAAAAGTAATCATTCCTGCCCTGCTTATTCTGTACCCTATCTGGCATGATTTTCCCCTTGACCCAGTGAAATACTGAGGCAAAGTAGTCATTCACAGTTCTGTGTTCTGCAAGGCACAGACACGGGTATGAAATGAAGCTGGTATTTGCCAGCACTGAAAGTAGCGCTTGACACACAATAGTGGGATGGGCAATGCAGTTCTAGGAAGTTTCCCTCATCCTCCAAGCAGTCACCCTTAGGGTGGGGGTAGGGGTTGGTGTGCTTAAAGGCCAAGCTTAAACTAGAGTGTGACGTGCATTGAAACTGCTAGTTCTCTGCCAGGAATCATGGCAAGGTCTGCAAACTCAGATGCTCCAAAAAAAGACGGTTCTGTTGCTACCAACACTGAAAATTCAAATATGCTTACAGATGCAAATCAAGACTCTCATGGTCTCAGCAATGGAAAGGGCATTTATTATAGTAATAAAAAAAAGTCAGGAAGTGTTAAGGTAAGAAAAAGCAAAAGCTTTTACCTCTGTGAAAAAACAATCATAGTATGACCTCGCTTTATGTTATAGCAAAAGACGATGTTTTTTTTTTTCTTTGGAGGGATAAAAATGATGTAGGCTGCTGGAAGCATTAGCATTCCTAATGAAGTAATTTTGTTTTAATATCTGTCTTGTGTGGTGTGCAGTATGAGGAATTAATATTTTGAAGGGGGCTCAGCTGAAGATTAGGCAGGCCAAGGAGAGAGCCAAGCTCCTGCCTGCATTGCACGCAGCCTGCCCAGACTAAGCCATGCAGAGCCCCCAGGAGCTCATGCTGCCTCTCCCATGGGCAGTATCCAGCAGGGAGGCCAGGAGCTTGCCCAGGACGGAGGTGGGTGGAGCAGGGAAAGCTGTGCTGGGTGCTGGGGCAGACAGTCCAAGCCCTCCTGCTGTCCTGGGTAGGAGCCCCAGTGCAGGTATCTAAGGATGCCTGAATTCTGAGTGAGCAGTTAGGTGTCCTGCCCCTGCAAGGCTGTATTGCCCAGCCAGCCAATCCATCCCAAGGGGGAGGCACAGGGGAGCCGCTAGCAACTGCCCTGCCTGTGCTGCTTTGCCCCTTTCCCCTGCACAACCTTTCTGTTGTGCTTTGACAGGAGCCTTCATGCCTCCTGCCCCCTCTGCTGACTTAATCCCAAGTTGGTCAGCACACCAACAGGTACTGCTGCTGCCAGAACCGCCACTCCAGCATCTGCACCTTGGAGGGCAGCACCTTACATTTCTTCATCTTGGCAGTGCCCAGCAGCAGCACAGGGCCCCACAGGCTTGGCTCCAGCCTACTCTTGTCTGGTGCTGGAGAGGCAGGAACATGGGGAGGTGGTTAGAGCTGGGGCTAGGACCAGGGCTGGGTGGATCATGTCCAGGAGGACTGGAGGCTCCCACCCCCTCAGCTGGGGCTGTGTTGCACTGCCCAGCTATGTTGCTGTGGGCTTTGGAAGGCTGTCCAAGGTGATGACCAGGGCAAGATGCAGATGCACTTGCACAGCAAACCATGTTAAGGCACGCACATGTAGATGTGCACCTGAATTGCCTTAGTGTGCCTCAGGCTAAGGTGCATTAAGTTTAGGTGCACGTAAATTCATATATAGACACACCCAATGTATAGCATAGACTTTTTCTTGATCCACCAAAGTGAGAGGACACAGTGGTTAAGGCAGCAAGCACATGCACATCCTACTATGAATTGTGAAAATAATAATCAAAACCACCCTCACTTGCTCATCATTAATACTTTGTTTTACTTCCCCCTTAATTTGTGCTGCAGGGAGAAGTATCATGAAGGAAAACTACCCAACACATCCTGAGTGACAGTTCATGCATGAGTTACTACTAAACACCATTACAGTTCTGCATGTCTGAAAATTAAATACACTTTTCATTTGACCTCTACATGAATGTGCAGTAGGGGTTTTCAAAATATGGCAGATCACATTGCATATTCACTTTCAATCATTCAGGAAATATTTACCCCATGTAAACAATAAGATCCAGTCCCTCTTTTCCTGCACAAGTCCCAAATTCCCGTGCTTCAGAAACACATTTTTTAAAACAACAGGTCTACAAATTTCTCTAACATTGCATTATATTTAACTAAAAGTTTATAATACAAAGATCCATTTTTTATAATGGCCTTTTCCCCCCATAGTTCCTGTTGACTTCAGGCATTGGCCATTTGAACCTGTTCTCCCATCCTCAAGGACACTGATGAATGTTTTACTTCAAGGAAAATTACTGACACCTGCACTTTTTCTCTTATACAAGTATTTACTGGGCCATGCTTTACAATGTGAGGTCTCACTCCTTCAACTCCACAAGCCTCCCTCCTTTCCTCCTCTCAAAGCAGACATCCCAAAGTAAGAGTCTCAGAAATGCAGGCTGCTTGGGGGTATTTTAAAGTTTAGCTTTAAGTCCCAAAAAAGAAACCAATTATCTCCTCTTCCTGGCCTTGTCAGCTGAGACAGGAAAGACTATTTCCTTCTCCTTTCTTTTTCTCAAAAAAAGAGTAAGATGGCTTCTGACTCTCCCCTTTTCTACTTAAAGGTCAGCCCTGAGAACCACATTCCCAATCTTTCATGAAGGGACAGCAGATTGATACCACTGCAGCACAGTATTTTCAGCTAATTACTAACCAAGATACACATGTGCAGGGAGCCTGCTCCAACACACTGGGAATCCAGCGAGTTGGAGCAGACTCAAGCATGGAAATTAGCATGCTCCAGATGAGCTTTAGTTCAAAGCACCTCCCCACCAGTTTTCAGTGCCAGGACACGGATACACAAGATACTCAGTTGCTTTTAATCAGCATGGATCGCTTATTAAAGCGCTCTCCCCTGGAGCATGTGTAAAAATGCCTTCATAGTTTCATAGTAGTTAGGGGTCAGAAGGGACCTGAATAGATCATCTACTCTAACCCCCTGCCACTGGCTGGAGCACATGACCCCAGACAGGTGTTCATCCAACCTCTTTTTGAATTTACCCAAGGTAAGAGCAAGGACCACTTCTTCCCTAGGAAGTTGGTTCCAGATCCTAGCCACCCTAACAGTGAAATAGTGCCTCCTAATCTCTAACCTGAACCTATTCTCCAACAGTTTCTGGCCATTGTTCCTTGTCACCCCAGGTGCTGCTGGGGGGAATAGGACCCTTCCTACTTGCTGCTGATCTCCCCTAACAAGTTTGTAGGCAGCCACCAAATCCCCCCTCAGTCTCCACTTGCTGAGGCTGAACAGGCTCAGGTACTTCAGTCTCTCCTCATAGGGCCTGCCCTGTTGCCCTCCAACCAAGCAGGTGGCCCTCCTCTGAACCCTCTCAAGGCAGGCCACATCCTTCTTAAAGTGCAGTGCCCAGAACTGGGCGCAGTACTCCAATTGAGGCCAGACCAAAATCATGTAGAGGGGGAGTTATCACCTCTCCGGACTGGCTTGAAATGCATCTTTGGATGCATGACAAGGTGCAATTGGCTTTGCTGGCTGCGGTCTGCCATTGGCAGCTCACGTTCATCTTGGAGTCAATACTGACCTTTAGATGACACAATGACATGCTGAACCTGTTAAAAACCTAAGGCAAAATTGTCTCTGTAGCTACATGACTCTTGTTAGACACCCATATTTTCCACTGTCATTAGCCTTTTCATTGTCCTCTACCTCATTTTCCCCAAAGTCCTGTGTCAACTCTTTATTCCTTGGCTTGGGTTCTGTCCAGTCAAGCACAGAATAGTAGTGCTCACGTTTTGGCTGGGAAATCGGGTACATCATTATTTTTTTAAAGCAGCCTCATTTTCCTTCCATAAATTTGTTCTCATGCTGACATATATTACATAGGTGTTCTACATACTCCAGAATGGAAATTCCTTATGGTTCCAAAAAGGAACTTATTCACATGTATCACCTTCATTGTCCTCGGTAATTCAAGCTGTTTCATTTGTTGGTCTATGTGGTTTTTTTTAATCATATAATTATACACAGGACTATGTTAGGCTACTTCATTGTTATAGAGAAGTTTCCTATTCAGTCTGCATCCCAGTAACTGCTGTGTAAGATACCACATGCATTCTAGTGACATTGGACAATAAACCAAAATGGCAAACAAACATTAAAACAGCCTGGTTTTTTTTTCAGTAGTTTTAGCAGTCTGTGTCTCATCCACCATTTTTCATCTGGCCATTTGTGGGCACAGCACATCTTTTTTAATATGTTTGGATACATGTTGAGGCAAAACTTAGAAATTCATTAGTGCAATAGTGGGGGACATTGTGTGCAACTGTTGCCGTTACTGTGTACACAAAGAATTTTGATTTTGGAGATATAAACTAGTAACTGATGTTATCTGTGACAATGGGGTTTTTTACGTTTTAGCAATATTTAATATTTAAAAATATATATATTTATAGCCACTTCAAAATAAATGAAACAAACATATAAATGCTGAGCCTATAGCTCTCCTTAGATATGCAGGTAACATTCTAGCCACTGTATGCTCTTTTCTGATTACACAGAGTAGCATTTAGGATAATATGTACTTTCCTATCACTTGTTCAGTGCCTTTATTCTAAAAGTGTATTTTAAATACTTTATCTCCTAGATGTGTCCAATGAATTCTTCAGGAAACGGGTTCTGGAAAGTGTGGCAGACAAACCAGTCATTGGTATACTGCAACCAAGTGGATGGCCAAGTGCTGATAAGTCTCCTCATTTTGCTTATTAAGCTGCCCTGAGAAGTAAAAACATGTTCAACATCTTTCCTAATTTGCTTCCATGTGAACAGTTGGTATGATTGCCTCAATGACAATATTTGATTGCCAATAGGAGGGAAAATTTTGAGGAAGTATGTGGAGTTAAGTAATGACTAAGAGGCAATAAAGTTTCATCTGTGAGATCATCTCTCCCCATTAGATTTGTAGTCCATTTCCTGAGAACCCATCTAGAATGTCATCTGAGAGAAACTAAAATGATGGTTCTGTCTACTTTTAATAATATTCCTTTGACAGATGTTTTCCTATTCACAATGGTTGTTGTTATAAATTATTAGGTGACTTATTTTGTAAAATGAGGTAAGCTTTTCTCCACCCTTTCTTGTCTTCCTTCAGCAAAAATTTCAGCTGCAGTGCTGAGACAAGTAGTTTAAGAAATCCTCATAAAATGGGTTTATATAGAAACCTCTTCTGTGAAGGCAAGGCCCCAGCTAGCTTGTGGTTGCAGTTATACTTGATAATCTTGTATACGTTTTAATTAGCACGTGCATTCAATAGATTAACAAAGCTATTCCATCTGGCATGCAGGTTTTTGTGATTGGACTCAACACTCACACTGCATTCATTTTACCCGCTGGCCATTATGTCCCTTAAAATGAAGTCTTGTTATTTAACCTATTTTTCTGCATACTTAATATTCACAGGAGGGAGCCAGAGGTTTCCTCAAGTGTATTAATTTTTCAGAAATATTCTATAATTGTTTTTGTTGTTGATCTCTGTGGATTGTTAATTAACAAATTTCCATACTCATCTGATATGTTGTGTGTGAAATTCATCCGTGCTGAGGGGGATATACCCAGGCTACTGAAGTCTCACCAAAAGCCCTCGAGTTAGGCTCTTAAGACCTTACAAGCACACAAATAAAGGACCTATTTTTCAACCACAGAACACATCCAGCTGTTTGTTTCACTTGAAATGGGTATTTAACACCATTTTTGAAAATCAAGAAACCTATTTAGGTTCCTAAATAAGGAGCTACAAAACCTATTTTTGGCATCTGTTTTTGACAATCCTGGCCATAAGGTCAAAGATCTATGGGAAATTAATCAGAACAACCCCCTTGTTGCTGTACTACATACATTCTACTCTTATATTATTTTCCCTGCAAATGAATAATGAGTAAGCAATATATTTTTGCAGGATCTCACATGTAACAGGCATGAATTCTTCAGACTTTCCTTGGGCACAAATTCTATCAAAGGAAACTATCCCTGAAGCAAAGCTGAAGGGTTGGCTTTGTAGCCTTTACTGATTATTCTATGCCTGTAACCAAAAACTAATTATCAATTGCTTGACAGTGAGATTACATTCTAATCCTTTGATGAAGATGCCTCCAGTTACATTCTCACAACTCTATGCTGCTCTCCATGTACTTGAGAGAAAGGTTTCCAGGTGACCTGCAAAAAAGGAAAAAAAGGGAGGGCAGGAAGTTGTGCCATGTTTTAATTTCTTCATGACATATTAGCCAGAAAGATCTCTCATCCTACACCATTTCCTACTTGTTTTTTCACCTTATAAAACCTCTCTGGTGGTTGAAGAACTAATAAAAGTACTTAACATCACAAGATATTTGAAGCTGTTATTTTGAGACAGAAAGGAGTTTGACTTCTTTGCTTTTGTTTTGCTACTGCTGCTGTTCTGTTTCTTTGTTAATGCTTGCATTCAACATCCCTTCCACCTCTTCAATAACAAGAGGTCCAATACATTTCCCAGAAAGAGCAGAGAAGATCTAATTTCACATTCCCAGTATTGCTCAGGTAAAAAGAGACAAATCCACCTACCAGTTTCAAACAATTGTCCTGAATATGTTGTAACTATGAGACTTGCAATTTTGTAGCTATCTTTTTAATTTTATCTTGGAATTCAGTAAAAAAATTCTTTAAAACATTTGTATAAATGTTTTAAAGATTTTTTATTTCTTCATATGAAGATCTTTAAGTAAGTACAAAGGGATGAACTAGAATAACCAAAAATTCAACTAGATTCAACTAGAATAACCAAAAAGCAAGCTAATAGGAAGAGTTTCTACTATTATTTATGTTATATCTGTATTTGTCTGTAATTCACTCCTGTAATACACTACTGCATAAAAATGTACACTTATTCTGATCTGCAGGCTAACTTATTAATGCAGAACAAGCAAGTCAGTCTTCCCCAACCAATTTAAAAGCTCAATCTCATTAGCTTCCTAGAATCACAGAAAGTTGGATTAGAAGAGACCTCAGGAGGTCATGTAGTCCAACCCCCTGCTCAAAGCAGGACCAACCCCAACTAGGTCATCCCAGCCAAATCTTTGTCTAGCCGGGTTTTGAAAACCCCCAAGGATGTAGCTTCTACCACCTCTCCGGGTTGCCTGTTCCAGTGCTCCTCCTAGTGAGAAAATTCTTCCTGATATCTAACCTAAACTTCCTTTGCTACAACTTAAGACCATTCCTCCTTGTTCTGTCATCTGCCACCACTGAAAAGAGCCTAGCTCCTTCCTCTTTCGAACCCTGCTTCAGGTAGCTGAAGACTGCTATTAAATCCCCTCCATCTCCTCTTCTCTAAACTAAATAAGCCCAGTTTCCCCAGTCTTTCCTCAAAAGTCATGTCCCCTAGCCCCTCAACATTTTTGTTGCCCTTGATGAGACTCTCTCCCCTCTGCTGAATAGAGGGGAATAATTACTTCCCTTGACCTACTGGCAACACACCTACCAATGCAGCCCAGTATGCCATCAGCTTTCTTGGCAATGAGGGCACACTGCTGACTCATAGTCAGCTTATTGTCCACTGTAACCCCCAGGTCCTTTTCTGCACAGCTGCTGCCCAGCCAGTCAGTCCCCAACCTGTACTGGTGCATGGAGTTGTTACATTTTAAGTACAGGACTTTACACTTGTCCTTGTTGGACTTCATGAGATTTCCTTTAGCCTAATTCTCCAATTTGTCCAAGTCATTCTGAATCCTAGCCCTACCCTTCAATGAATCTACTACTCCCCCCAGCTTGGTGTCATCTGCAAACGTGCTGAGGGTGCACTCTATGGCATCTTCCAGGTCACTGAAGACATTGAACAAAATCAGCCTCAGGACCAACTCCTAAGGCACTCCTCTTGACACCGGCTGCCAATTAGACATCAAGCCATTGATTACTACTCTCTGAGCCCAATGCTTCAGTCAATTTTCTATCCACCTTACAGTCCGTTCATCCAGCTTACCTGTAAGAATGTTGTGGGAGACCATATCAACAGCCTTGCTAAAAATCAAGGTGCACCACATCCACTGGTCTCCCTATATCCATAGAGCCAGTAACCTAGTCATAGAAGACAATCAGGTTGGTCAGGCATAACTTGCCCCTGGTGAATCCATGCTGACTGCCCCTAATCACCTTCTTCTCAAAGCGTTTAGAAATGGATTTCTTAAGGATCTGTTCCATGATTTTTCCAGGGACTGAGGTGAGGCCAACTGGCCTGTAACTCCCTGGATCCTCCTTCCCTTTCTTAAATGTGGGCACTATGTTTGCCCTTTTCCAATCATCTAGGAACTCTCCTGATCACCATGAGTTTTCAAAGATGATGACCAATAGCCCCGCGATCACATCAGCCAACTCCCTCAGCACCTTCAGGTGCATCCCATTGAGCCCTATGAACTTGTACACCTCCAGCTTTTCTAAGTAGTCCCTAACCTGTTCCTTCACCTCTGAGGGCTGCTCACCTCTCCAAACTGTGCTGCCCAGTGCAGTAGTCTGGGGGCTGTCCTTGCCTGTGAAGACTGAGGCAAAAAAGACATGGAGCACTTCAGTCTTTTCTGCATCCTCTGTCACAAGGTTGCTTCCCCCACTCAGTTAGGGACCCACACTTTCTATGATCCTCCTCTTGCTACTAATATACTTGTAGAAACCCCCCTTGTTTCCCTTTATATCCCTTGCTAGCTACAACTCCAATTGCACTTTGGCCTACCTGACTTGTTCCCTGCATGCCTGAGCAATGCTCTTATATTTTTCCCTAGTTATTTCTGCAAGTTCCCACTTCTTATGAGGTTCCTTTTTGTGATTTAGTTTACTGAAAAGTTCCCTGATAAGCCAAGCTGGTTTTCTACCATACTTGCTAGTCTGCCCGTGCACTGGGATGTTTTTGTTCCTGCCCTCTCAGTAAGGCTTCTTTCAAGTACAACCAGCTCTCCTGGACTCTTTTCCCTTCCATCTGGGTTCCCAGGGGATCCTTCCTATGAGTTTCCCCGAGTGAGTCTAAGTCTCCTTTCCTTACTATGCTGCTTTGCATCCTTCCTTTCCTCAGGATCCTGAACTCAATCATCTCATGGTCACTGCTGCCCAGGTTGCCATCCACTATTACATTCCCCAGCAATTCTTCCGTTTGTGAGCAGCAGGTCAAGAAGAGCCCAGCCCCTAGTTAGTCGCTCCAGCACTTGCACCAGGAAATTGTCCCCAACAATCTCCAAAAACTTCCTGTGTTGCCTACACACTGCTGTATTGCCCTCCCAGCAGATGTCAGGGTGACTGAAGGATTGAAGCTTCAGGAGGAGTCCTGAATATCAGTGCATGTAGTACTAAGATCCTTGTTATAAAATTACTATTTTAAACATTTAGCTATGCCTCTAGCTACATTAAATTCCTGCTACCCACCCATTTGCAATCCCACCTCTTTTTCACAGAGACTGAAAGAAGACATTTTTACTTCTGATGCTAATTCAGTACTGCAGCTGTGTTTCTGGTAAAGCAATAAATAAAATACTCCACCTTTCAGGACAGATGGTATGTTTAATCATCTTGGAGTGAAATACAAAAATGACACTACCTAAAAATATGTTTTGTCCATTGGCTGTTTCATGCATCCTTGGAGGCAGCAGGGACTTCCCCCTTAATGACTGCTGTAACCACTAGGCTAAAGAGTTGTTTCCTACCTTCTACCTAATTATTTTTTTACTTCTAATTATTTTCTGCACATTAAAACAGGATTGGTGGATGGATCCTGACTCCAGGAGAAGTTATAGCTGAGTAGTAAGTAGGGCACTGGTTAAGGATGTGGGAAATGTAATATTGAATCCCTTTAGCAAAAGAGGGCACTGAACCTAGATCTCCCACATCCTAAAGCAGTGTGTGTACCATTGTTGCATTGTTGTTCTGGGAAAATCATTATGATCATCAGCCCACTTGTATGTTTTTCCTGTGGGAGGGAAAAAACAGGCCTTGAGCACCTTCAGGACAGAGTTCTAGGCTATAAATCCACAGTGGAAAGATGCTTCTCTCTCTGCAGCTTGGAATAAGGCACCTAAACTCTAGACAGGAGTGGGGTTTAAGAACATCCACCACAGAAACCCTACCCTCAGCACTTCTCTTTTGACTAGTTCTAGGCATTCCCCAACTCAGTGTGCTGACTGCAGATTGATCCCTGCTCACAGGTTGTACCCCGTTTCTTTTCTGGATCTAGCCTGAAATTTTCTCACAGCATATATTTCAAACAAGAGTCACTTTCCCTGGGATAGAATGTTCAATCATAAATCAAGGGGAAAATACCTATTAATTGCCATACTAAAGACTGGTTGGGGGGGAAGAGTTGAACTGTTAATTAGCTCCTTTTGTATTTGGAACTGGGTAAGACAAGAGGGGAAACAATCTGTGCTCTACCGCATTTGTTATCTACATACTTTTTAATGCAGTAGAGACTTTTCCCTTTTGATTTCAGAAAAAAACTCGATACAGTAAATGTTTATGGAAATATAAATAATGATACAAACATGCCTGTGCAAGCCAGGACAAATTTTTGTTATCCCTGTTGGAGAGAGTGGGTACCAATATTATTTTATCATAACTGGATCCAGAATTTTAACTGGAAAAAATTATCTTTTTCAAGAAGCTAATCAATTTCTGAAAACTTCTTCATTGGTTAGATTTACAACTCACAAGTGTATATGTCCTAACAAGGCCAACAAAACCCAAGAATCTGGGAAGTGGAGACACGCTTCAGTTCAGTCATAAATTCATAGATGTTAAGGGCTGGAAGGAATCTCTTGAAATCGTCAGGTCCAGGCCCCCAAACTTGGGCAGGAAAGACTGCTGGAGTCAGATGACCCCAGCAAGGTGAGCATGCAGGCGCTGATCCAGCTGCTCAGAGCCTAGCTGGCAGCCAGAGCATGGCTCTGGCTGGCCAGGCTCCATTTACGGTGGTGCACACTGCTGGCACGTGCACTGCACCACTTTTTTTAGCAGTGATTTTTGACACCAGGATCTCCCAGTGTCAAATTTTGCCTCTGCACTGCAAATGTAGAGTGGTGAAGAGGTACACACATACTGCGTGCAGTTTGCAGCACCTCAAACAGCTACGACATGCCACAAACCATATGTGCACACTCATCTGGAAGCGCCCTATGAAAAACTTTAGGACTACTCCCAGTTCTTGTACAACTTAAATAGCAAACCACAATAAATGAATGAGCTTCAAATATGACATTCAAAATGACATTACTGATCAGGAAAACTATAATGTTTAAGTTCTAATTGAATTTCTGTATAGTCCTCCTGCCACTGAATAGTATCATCCTTCCTTCTGATCTGGTAAATGTAAAGATAGTCCTACTCTGACATCAGGTTCATCATACTGTTGCATTCTGAATGTAATAAGGGGCCAAAGTATATTTTTAATTAGTACATAACACACACTACTGGATTTGGCCTTATTTTTTAAAACAGGATATATATGAGTGTGTGTGTATATACATGTGCCAAGCAGCTGGACTTAGACACCCTCACAGCACTCTTCTGAAATCAGTTAATATCTTTGCAGGTGTGGTGATCTACCCACACAAGTTTCAGGCTGAGACCTTAGTTATTATTTTCAGCAAGTAGATACCAGTAAATAAACACTTAACCACGTATTTCACTTACTGGAACATTTACGGAGCCAAATCTCAGCTAAAAGCTTTCAAACTTGTTTATTTTTTTAAAATGTCTGTATGCTGGATATAACACACCAAAGACTGCAAACCTACAGACACAATATGAAATGCATTTTTTTCAATGTTATTAGAAATTTGGGGCTCATTTTTGTAAAATGCACTGCTTAGAGCCAGTCAAACTGTGGGGAAAGCTGCCATCCTAGCAATTAGAGAATTCATGATTTCTTTAACTTTCAGTCAAGGATTTCAGATTTTTGGGCATCTTTGTTCAACAGCTGGTGGACCTGTTGGGAAATAGATGAACAAATGTTATTGGGAGGGACAACATTAGACCTTGAGCCACATGGGAGCCTAACGGGCAATAGGAGTTCCGTAACAACCCTGTTGCAAGGCAAGGAACCACAGCCATAATCTTGCAGTAAGAACTTTAATTATACCAAGAAAGGTTAAACTTTCCTCTATCAAGTTTAAAAAGGAGTGTCAGATTTAAGAAAATGTTCAGAGCTCACTGTGAGTGAGCAATGGAAAAATATGGATGTGTTGATTCCCAATACACACACACACGCTCTTATTGCAAGTATATAATTTGAAAGCAACTGATTTGGGCCCCTTTCTATAAGGATATCCCATGACTTTTCCACACAAAAAAATGCTGTGATAAAAATGTAGCCTTATACCCCGAGTCAGGGAAGCATCTTTCCTCAGGGAACTGTTTTAAAATGTATTTAAATCCCATTAAATTAAATTAGAATTGGATTAATTTTAATCCAGTGCTTCACTTTAAGCATTTTAAGCACATTCCTGAATTGGAACCTTACGGAATGAGTAATAGGTATTTTGCATATTTTCAAACAACCTTTCAAGCAGAATATTTTTTTTTTAGTCTACCTTTTTTGGCTCCAATTCTTCTGGGTGTTTTCAGCCAGGCAAAGCATCACAACAGTCAGTGAGATCGTGTGGTTGCACCAGTTTACCCATGTGTAACAATAGGCAGAATAAGGATTTTAGTCAGTACAGCCACAGTAATTGTGAAAAAAATCTACTGAAAGAAAAATGGGTTTAGCTGAATCCCTGCATTTAAAACAAATAAAGCAGAAAAACTAAGAACCAGGCCCTAGGAACTGGTTATGTAGATGCAGTTCATTTGGTTTCAATGGGAACTGTCAGTACTTGGCACCTTTGCATGCTGCAGGCAGAATACAGAGACAGACTGGGTATCAGAAAGTCTAGTGTGGCAGCGCCAGGACCCACACTGGATCAGATATTTCAACATTATGCTCTGTATTACATTTTTTAGTATAGACACACACTCTTTGATTTTGAACCAAGGGATATACAAATTATATTATAAACTGGTACATCAAAGAAAGTGACTTTGAGACAGAATATATATAATCCCAGTACTTATCACATTAGTAAATGCAAGTAAACAGAAACCTAAGAAAAAACCCGACCCTTAGAAGAAACGCTTATCACCTCATTCTGTTTAGCCTCAAAACTAAATATCCTAACAAAAGATATTTAAAATTATAGATAGCAAACTCCTTTTCAGGGTCTCTTCTACAGGAAGCCCAGTGAAGGCTGTAAAAATTATTTGCAACCATTGAGTCCCCAAGGAAACAGTCCATGTCATGTCCCCACCCTGCCTCCTTTCCCCAAAGTAAACACACTTAATTCCTTCAGTCTTTCCTCATCTAGCTTGCATCCCAATCCCTCTTTTTAATCTCAGTCATTTGCCTTTGAATCCTTCAGTTTTCTACATCCAGTGCCCAGACTGGGATTTGTGCTACAGTGGAGACCTAACCAGTGCTGAGAAGAGTGGCATGACCACCTCCCGCATGTAGCACACAATACTTTTATTAGTGCAAGCCATTTCTTTCAAACACAATCTGAATATTTTTATTTTTTAAAAAATCATACTATAAACAATTGCTCTTGATAGCCTGATAACCAAAAGGATCTGTAACCAATCTGAGGAAAAGGAAGAGAACACCATACATACACTAATATCAGCTGCAGTGAAGTCCATTGTCAGTGTGAACAAAAAGTACGTAGAAGAAAGTTCAAAAGATAAGAACAGCAAGCCCTGATGCTGGGACATATCAATTGATTTTCAGTCAGCGTTGTCCTAGAACAGGCAAAGAGCTTAATGCTTCTCTCTCATGACTTTAGAACAGGGATTTCTAAAGTGAATAAGGCATAATGAAGATACACTAGAAACTTGAGATTCTGTGCACATCTAATATTCCCTAGGAATCTCGCGCGTTCCTTAGAATCGGACAGGCCCAAAACATCAGACAATGCACTCCGAGGCAAAGGTTCTTCTTCCACTGCGGAGACTGTTCCGAAGTTTTAAGAGATCTGTTCTTTATTTTTTTTTTTTCCTGATATTTTGGGCAAATTTCCCCCTATATTTTCATCGCATTCCAGTCCAATTTCATCCCAGCTGATCCTTGGTTATACTGGATATTTGGTCTTATTCTAAACAATAACTTACTCAGTGAAGGAGAATGCGTTTCAATGGTGAGTTCTCATCATCCTGAAAAAATGCATCTTATTTCTAGCTTGAAGTTGTCCTCTTTTTCCAAACATTAGAACTCATTATGCTTTTCTCTGCTATATAAGGAGCTATCTAAATCTCAGAATCTTTTCTAAATGTAGGTACCTGTAGAGTAGGATCAAGTCACCGCTTGAACAACCTAAATAGATTTAAATTAAATTTCTCAGGCATGTTTTCCACATCTCAAATAATTCTTACAGGATTCTTCTGGACCTCTTTCAAATTTTCAACTTCCTTTTGGAAGAGTAGACACCAGAACTGGACATATCCCATTCTCACCTCTGATACCTATAACATAATGCCATCGTTCATCTCTTACTTGATATTCTCTTTTTTTAGATCCCTGCCAGACGTGCAGGCAAAGGTGTGATGGGATCTGATACATGAGTCACACAATTATGCTTCCTGTCCTGCCACACATGCATAGCAGGAGGCGTGATTGTGGGATCAAGCATCAGGTCCCAAGATGCCTTATGGCTGGTGGGACCCCAGGATCCTGATCCTCAGCTCACCCTGCATCTGCAAGTAGCAAGCTCCTGCAGCTGGGAACCCTCTCACACTTTCCACATCCTTCTTGAAGCCCAGGACCCTCAACTGGAGACAGTACCTCCAGGGGAGGCCTCACCAGTGCTGAAGGGAGTAGATCTTAATTGACACAGAATAACCACAATTACAAGACAACGGTGACAGGTTGCAAGCTTGCTGGCTCATCAAGGATCCATGCTAGTGCTGTACTTTTATCATGGCACATGTGAAGACTTCTGGCCATAGCAGCAATGTAAACTGTGTTATAGTCTGGATGCTGCTTTTGGTATTATGGAGGAACATGCTTGCATTTCTACAGTTACGTTACGAAAGATTTAAATCTCTGAACTCCCTACAAACCTATTAAATCTGTATAATGACTCTTCACCTTCCTGCTTTGGCACTCTGGACATATTAAATTAGGCTACTCCCAGTTTTGCATTGTTTTCCTTTCACCTTTCATAGGCTATCTTAAGGTCATTTGATTTCTTCCTGCAGTGCTTTTCAGTATGGTAGATTACCCTTGCTGTTAGTTTCTAAGAAAAAATACAGTACATAGGTTGACATTTGATTTCTACCAAAGTAACGATGCATTCTAGTCTTGAATCAATGCTCAACCTATACCCTGATGACAGTCTCCGACTAGGTTGAAAGATGCTGATATAATGCCTTCTCAGCCATCACAGTCAAATTGCAAATTTCTATATCAGAAATACTGAATATTGCTGGAATTGGAAGTACCTCATGACTCCAAAATCAGGGTATTTTTCAGCCCTTTATAAACTGGCAGGCAATTTCCAGCCAGAGCTGCTGCTTGGCAATAGAGTAGTTAGGAAATTGTAGGATAAGCTTACACTAACTGTTGTATTATAAGGCTGCCCTGTAGGTACACTAGGACTCTCTACTATCAGTGTATCCATCTTGAGATTCATCTTCAGCTGCTGACTGGGGTACATTATCTATCTCAAATTTTGCTGAAGTGGGGGGAGATGGGGGACATTGATTGTTTCCTGCCAATTCAGGCCCATCCATCTCAACTTTGAGTTAAATATCTAAAGCATATGGCTAGACCAAATGTCACAACTTGCTGAGTTTCTTCTCAAATTATGTCAGTTGTGATTCTCTAAGATGATAAAAACAGTATTTCTCCATTTAACTGGGAGAGTGCTGATGGAAGATGCATTGTTTGAGGATGCTTCTTGACTGGAACTCATTTCCTGCCTGGTTATTCAGGCTGCAAGATTCGGTGGAGGGGGACTGAATCAAGAGCAACAGGAAACAGAAACCTTTTTAGAACTGGTAAAGTTTTCAGCAACTTCTTTCTTTTTGAAATTAGTTTAATTTAATGTGATAAAATTGTAAGATTGAAATATTTATGCTGTGTAATAAACCTAGAAAGTCTGGTAAACACAAAGAAAAACTTCAGATAAATGCCAACATTTAGACCTTAATATTTAACCATGGCTGCAAGTCTGTTTAAGAGTAAACATAGCTTTGCCAGTTTTACAAACACCACATGAAAGCCACATTTTTCAATCAAGATACAAGTTATAAGAATAAGCTGCAGTGTCCAAAAAACAAATTCAATGTGTTCTGCTACATGAATGCCCAAAAGGCTGCACTGAATGAAAATCATGCAGATCTGCAAACCAGTGGAAGTGTATATTTTAGCCAGATTGTTGCCGAGGAGAAAATGAAGCAGCAATCTTTAAAATTATGGAATGATTATATTTTGCAGCATTCTTTTTAACATTGCTTAGCATTTCAGTCGCTTACCTAATCCCACATTTTACTTGATTTTTTTTATAGTCCCACTAATGGCTAAAGTCTTAGGCAGCCATTAAGCTGTTGATGTAGCAATCTACCTTCTGAAGTACTCATTTTTCCTTCAGATGTTCCTTTAAAACTGTTCATGCGTAAGTCTATGCTGCAATTGAGTACCAAATGCAAGTGGCATATATCAAAACGAAAGTAGGAGTTGATAACTATTCTTAGAGTTTAACAAATTGGGCATCTGATCTGTAGTGAGCTGTTTTTCCCTCCATTGCTACTTTACATCTGTCTCCATTTAGCCGAAGTGGCATTTTCAAAAAAGTTTTGCTATTTGCAGATTCCTGCTTGTGCAGCTGAAGAAATGCTAGAGTTTTATATATGTCCTGGGGACACTATTGTAAAATTACTATTTCTGTGTTTTACTGAAATTGCAACTCCTTGCACATGTTATGATGATGTACTACATATTCTGAAAGGAAATTACGATATTCATTGGGTACCATTTATACTTTTAACAAAATAGCTTTAAAATTGAATTCCTATCCAGTTTATTCCTGTATCACTGATGTTACTAACCTCTAATCTGCTGTAAAGGAATACATATGAAGAATAAATTTTGAAAATTAACCTTGTCCAACAAATCTGTGGGACTGCAAATCCCTCAGAACAAAGCAAGATAGGAAAGCTTTCTTTTTTCTATGGTATTATCAAGCAACTTCCTGGACCCAGGCCTTTTCATCCAACAGTAGCATCCAAGAGACAAACAGAAAGATTACTAACAAATACTAATACATACATCTCAACAGATTTTGCATTCCTGTAAATCAAATTTGTGTCCATCTTACTGTTCTGCTTGTGTCTAACATAAGAAGATGGAATCCAGCACCTTTCAATCATACCCAATCTAGAATTGTTTGTACACCAGCACCATTTGGTAATTATTTGGGCTGGAGGACCATTAGGGAGCTTTGGTGAAATGTTGCAAGATGGGTCAGCACATCCCCTCGCCCCCACGCAACAGCTCACCAAAACTCCTTAAGTGGCCCAGTGATCCCAGCCCTACCTGCCCATCCCACTACCAGCCCTCCTGCAACCCTATCCCATCTGCCCAGCCAAGCACACCCTGCCATCTCCATGGAGATCCCGCTCACCTGCCCACCCGCTCTGTCCGGCACCCCCAGTGGTGGGTGCAGGGCAAAAGGGACGGGGTGCCCAGGCAGCAGGTCTAGGCCCAGTAGTAGCAGAGATGCTGGCAGCAGCAGGCAGGAGTCACCGTTAGGGCTTCCAGGAAGCAGAGCTAGGGCTGCTGGCCTGGGCCACCCCCAGCTCCTGGGCCAGGTGGGGCCAAGGGACCTGCTGCAGGCCAGACAGAATCCCTTGTGGAGGCCAGATCTGACTCGCAGGTCATATTTTGCCCACCCCTGGTCTAAAGAGAAAACTGTGCTTCCCTTGCCTCTCCCCATCTCTCACCCATGTAATCACTGAAAGTTTTCTGAGCGCTAAAGACTGTGTATGGCTCTGACTTTGTCATAACTCCAGCCCTTGTGTAAGACCAGGCAGGCCCTGGTGAGACAACATCTTGTATAGTAAAACTAAGAACAGGCATTAGGTCAGGGCTTTCCAAATGGTGGACAATGAACTACACACAGCCCATGACGGTTTAAGTTGCAGGTGGCCACCTGGGCTCCTGCCCAGCTGCTGCTCCCCCTACCCCCAACAGCAACTGTAATCTCTGGGGTTCCCCCTCCCTCCTCTGGCTTTTGCTAACTACACCTTCCCCAGAAGGGCCCACACAGGCATGTGGTGTAGCAGCAACTGACTGATACAGGGCAGCAGTTTGGGGAGGAAAGGGATGCCTACACCACCTGTGGCTCCAGTTTGCTCTGGTGTGGCCCACAGGTATGCAGCCTCCATTGGTGGTTGGCTCCTGGCTGCTTAGAAATTGAACAGCCTTGTATTGGAAAATAGATTTCGACAATATGCCTGCTCCACAGAAAAACAAAAATTAAAGATCCTCCACAACTGATTTACATATTTAAAAACCACCTAATCTCCCATCTTTTTATTTTAGCAGCAATTAGATGTAGGAAATATTTGTTGACCAAGACCAGGAATATATGTGTGAAAACAATCCAGGCCTCCTTGACAAATCTTTGAAAAAACAAGGGAGGTCAATGCTGCCAGTGGGAGAACAAAAGCTATTATATAAAGACCCTAACAGTTTGGCAACATTTCTGAATAGGAAGAATAAGAGTCAAAGAGAAAAGTTGTCAAGGACGGAAACTTGCAATTAACAGAATATAAATATAGATTTTAAAAATAAAAATGATCATTTTCTCAATGTCATTTGGAAAATGTTCTACACTAAATACAAAAACCATAAAGCAAATAAGGGAAAAAACCTGTTAATGTGAAACTGCCATTTCCTTTTCAAGTAACCACAAAACTTTCTAGCTTACATCAATCAGCGTTAAACAGAAAAGCATCCTTGCACAGCTTAGCCTTTAGTAAGGAAGCGATGGAAGTCATAGGCTTATAGAAACAGATGAGAAAATCATAGTGTGTTAGGGTTTTGGGGGAGTTTGAGATGAGATGATTTCTGGAGTCCTGTAGAAGAATAATGCATATTCATTTGCATTTTAGTTATGACACTTAAATGAAAATGGTTGTAATTTCCCATGTCTTTCCCAAGCGTCACGAGTGTGGGTTTGTCTCCTTGGGCTGAACAGCCTGGTTATTGGGGTGACTTTGGTTTGGTCCCCCAGGGGCCTCACCTGCCACGTCTTTGATTATGTTTATATTTGGATTGGGAGGACTATGTTTGGCCCACCTCCCCTGGCACCTTTCCTGGGTCATTCCCGCTGTTCTTCTGGGACTCTGCCTCCCCTACATCCTGCCTAACACCAACTGCGATGTTGTCACCTGTGTCACCGAGGTTGTTGTTCTGAACCTTCTCGGCACTTGGTCTCTCGGGATCTCTGGCCACAGGCTAATAGTGATGCTTCTATGCCAAGCGTCTCCTACAGCCCCACTTCTCTCTGCCTACATGGTGTCCAGCTTCGGCACCATCCTATCCCCTGGCGCAACTCTTCCCCGGGTTTGGTACCCGATGTCCATCACCTGCGTCTGGATCCTGGCACTGCTGGGTCCTGCCATACTCCACTCGTCACTGCCACCATCCTCGGTCCACGCTGACCCTGTAAGTAGATCCTTGGGCCCTCCTTGGCCCTGTACTGTTGTCATGACCCCTTTCTGGGATACCTACCAGGTCACCTCACTGGGGCCGCTCAAGAGCTCTGGCCCTTCCAGGCCGGTTGGGGACTCTATTTCCAGTCCCGCAGGCTTGTCTTCTGCTAGGTATTTTATTTCGGATCTGGGCATCCGGCCGACCAATCAGCCCCAGCATGCTCTTATAAAGCGTGCCCATGTGGACACGGGAGCCACTCCCAGCCCTGCCACCTTTTTTTTCTTTTTATCATTTCCCGCAACAGCTCTGGCTGCCACGGTTTTACTTTTGCCACAATCAGCTTCCGGCGCAGCATCCTGCCACCTCCCCATCTCTTCTGGTAAGTCTTTTCCACAATGGTTCATTCAGCCTACATTTAAAAGCATGAATTAACTCTAAATAATAGCTCTTGGAATAACTCACCTCATCATTAGAACTAAGAATTTTCATACACTTCTTTTGAGCAGTTTTAATATTTAAAAAGTCTGAAGTAATGGAAATAAGTCAACAGCTTTGTTGGGAAAGGAACTCTGGAAATTAGCCCAACATTTCATATTTCTATAATAAGTCCAACTTCTTTTGAAAAGAAAGTTTACTTAATTTAGGTAGACATAATAAAAACATTAAATACCAACCTAAAAAACAAAACAAAAACACAAGAAGAATTCTCACCTAGGCTAATCCCATAACCACTACCCTGAAATATAGGGTTTACCGGACTATCATTGTCAGAAGAGAGACATTGTAGAAGAAAAAATATAAGCAAACTACAAAAGCTGCTTAATATTTAGTATACATTCATGTACTTGGAAACATACTGAGATCATTTTTTTTTAAATTTCAAACAGAACATGGGTGCAGGAGGTATGATCTATTTATACTCCATTCAGTGTAGGGCTGCAGCAGTCATAGTACAGCAAATGCAAACACAACAGACAGCCATGACAGTCATCCTAAATGCAGCATTTGGATCTAAATGCATTTACAAAATAAAATTACTAATTTAAAATAGTCCCATTCTTCCCCAGGTACAAGATTTAATTTCCCCACAGAAGCTGTGAATGAGTGGCATAAAGAAATAGAGAACAAGTTTCCAAAATCATTTACAGTTGCCCAGAAAGGATTACTTGCAGCTTTTGGCCTACGTTTATTGTGTTTGCATCGTCTTGCACATTTCTTGTAAAAAGCTGTATTTTTTTTTAATTAAATTTGGGCTTTCTAAATAGTCCTGAATTGATACAGAAGTAAAATTTCCTTCATGTATTCATCTATAAATATTTTCTTTCCACATTAAAAGAGACAGATCTAAAATGCTTTCTAACCATTTGAAATAGCAGCCTGGAAGAGACAGAGCTGGACTTTCCTTATTATGAATTTTCAAATGTGGTGCCCAGCAACTTTGCTGTCAAACAGCAGGCATGTCAACTATATGCCAAAATACATTTTGTTAGATATAACTTTAAATGTAATTAAAAACTGACTTTAAAAAAAAAAAAAAAAAAATCAAATAAAACTACTTTGAAAGCTATTAAAAGCTACTGAAAATTTGTTGGCCCTGTCAGATTCAATCAACCTAGCATTTGTTAACCTGTTCATTAAAAAAATAAATTCCAAATGGCAAAATATGGGGTTTTTTCCTTCATTAAGCTTCAGATTTTTAAAAAGGGAAAATGTATTGAAAACACTGGATGTCTTAAATCCAGATTGTACTCCATGCTTCCTCAATAGCCAAAACAGTGCAGTATTTATTTCCCTAAAAGAAAGCTATTGGGGATGAGCACTAGCTACTACATCGTGTTTTTGTTACTTTAAAACAATAATCAGGACAAGATAATATCAATATAACCCTAAGGGAATTTGTCCGAAACTAGGTCAATGCAGGATAGGCTGGCAGAAACATAAATAAAAAGCACATAGCTGAAACAGCATAAATGCAGTAGAACTCCAGAAAAAAATGCCCAAAACAAAACAGGAAACCTGGAGAATACCCTCCACCGCCTCCTGTACCCAGGCAGAGCCGCTTGATTAATAAAAAAGGGTGATTTGTGACTACATTCATCAATAAATGTTGTGAGTTAGCTGCTGGGAGTGGGGGGATTAGATCAGATCATTATTAAGATGGTCACGCAGCAGCTTTTGAAGTAGTTCTATATCTCAAAGTGACAAATGATTGTCAGAAAGTTTGAGCAGGAAGTGCGATAAACTATCATTTGTTAATCTGTGTTTTAGCCTTTTGTTGCTACGCTCAACTACCATGAGTCTTGAACATATACAACGCATTATATGCATTGTATGCATTATGAATGGTGAACAGTTTACAACTAAGGTACAGTCTGAAACTTACTTCGTAGAAAAACCAGGGAGACTCAATCCATAGTCCGAAGAGCATTTTCTGCTCTCCTGATGGGCAATATCCTTGCCTCCTCTACATTACCCCTTTTAAAGAGTCAGCTAAAATGGCAAACCCCTTGCTTTTCCACATAACTAAACAATAGTTTTCACTAGGATTTTCTATGCAGTACGAAAAGCAGCAGCTTTCTCCATTATGATGTGACCCACATACTACAGGCCTGTACCAATCTTGCTAATATTTTCCAAAAAATGTATTCACAGAAGTCAGGACTAGTTCACAAGCAACAAGAACAAATTTTCAGTTAAGAATTCAATTGACTGTATACTCAGAGGCCTTTGTTAAACAATGCTTATCATATACAGCTGAGTTTAGGATACGCTACTGGGCAAATGCTTCACTAATACAAATGTGCATAACAGATTCAAGAACATAATCACAGTATACCGTTTGAATTTAATTTTTAGTCTTTAAGATATCACCAAAGCGAGCACCAGCAACTCAAAGGCTCCATGGATGTTATTTAGCCACAATGGTAATGACGACTTCATCTTTCCGTCTGAAAGGGAAAATCTGTGGCCACAGAAAATGACAGTGCGCTGTATTTACCCAAAAGCAAATTAAGACAACTCACCAATAATTAGATTCTGTACATGGAAAATATATAAATGTTATAATTTTCCATGTATAGAACTGTATTATTGGTCATTTAAAATTAATCCCCCCCTGCTTCCCCGGCAGCATGGAAAGCAGTAGCAAGAAAGCGAATGGGGGGAGGGGTGTCAAGTAGTGTGACCCCTGCCCTACCCCTTGACCCTCCCACTTTGCCCCCCCATCATGTGCTGTCCTTGTAACCCGCAATGTGCCTCTCTGCAGTCTCACCCCGCTCTGTTGCCTCCACCACCACTGCCTTTGTCCTGTTCCTCCCCTCCATGTCTCCTGCTACTTACCATCCTTCCAGCTGTGGCAGGCACTGGCCCCCCTCCAGCCTGGAGCATGTTTGCTCCAGCCCCAATAGCTGCAGTGGTAGTGGTAGTCCAGGCCAGATTCCATCAGACATGGGGGGGGGGGGGAGATGGGGCAAAGGCAGTGGTGGAGGAGGCAACAGAGAGCAGGGTGAGACTGCAGAGAGGGACAGAGGTGGCAGATTGCAAGCTACAAGGACAGCACATGGTGCTATTATTTGCAGCTGAATTCATATTACACCTACCTAGTTCTATAAGCCAAAGGATAAGAAAACCTTAAGAACAAATATTGCATCTTAACCAATAGGGCCGAGACTAAAACATTGCTTAAATAGGTTTATATAGCATTTTCATATAGAACCCAAACAAATTATTCATTTCTTATATGTGATGCAATTAGTCAATACTCTATTAGAGTTTACAATACATATCATGTACTACCTTTGTATTTCTAAAAGATCCAGAATGTTTCCGTCAGTTCCTAGGTTATCAGGCACAACACTCAGTAATGTTTCATTTAGGAACCATCCCATCTATAAATGGAGGTATTATTAGATCAAAGGCACCATTGGGAAAAGGTAAAGAATATTAGAAAAGTAAATATGCAGACTTTATTAAAGAATATTTTTATCCTGTTTTTGTAACCACCTTTAGCATCTTAAGCTACGCACATAAAATATACAAATTTTTCACTGTCCCACCTGTAAAACTCAAAGACTTTAAAAGCTGCAGATACACCAGCCTATCAGTACATCCAGCACTCCATGGCTATAATAAAGCACAGCTGCAGCTTTTAGAAACATTTCACAGGAGTCCAGGACCCTTTTTATTTTAATTTTTTATTACAAATTGCCCATGTCTCCAAAGATAAGCACTGAATGTTCTGGACATCCTACAGTCCCCAAATGAGAGAGAGTTAAGTGATGAAGAGCAAGATGAAGGAATATACATCAATACCTAAAACAGGTAGAGCAGGAGGCAGCCTAAAATGAAGAAAGTTAGCAGCCTTTTGGTTCCAAAATAATAAATAAATATATATATATTAAACCCTAATATGTGTTCCATTTTGAACAATTTCCAAGGAATACATTTAATAAAAACACATCATGTAAAAGCTCTCCTTTTGAAATAAAAATCTACTTTTGAAAAACCAATACAGGATGTACTATGTTGCAATCATTGTAACTATATTTAGTGAGAAAAGTCATTCAAGTCTTGAGCCTTGCTTTCCTTTCAACATTCCCACAGACATGTCATTAATATGGCTTATTAATGTATCACTGTACATACAACCCCTCTAGGGGTATATCTAAATTCATTCCTGTTTCTGAGATATTCCCTATACTTAAAATGGAGAATACTCTTAGAGTAGACCACAATATTTTGTTTAATTAAATGTCCACATGGACCATAACCTGCAATGTTAAAGTATTACAATCAGAAATAAGGTTATCAGATGGATCCCAAGGTGCTCTCATCTTGGTATACAAACTAACAAAAAATGAGACCACAGCTGTTGATGTATACTGAAGAAAGTTTTTAAACACAGTATGTCTGAAATACACAGTACTTCCAAACAAACTATGAACGCTCTGAAAGATTCACCATCTGAGCAAGAAAACCACATCTTAATTTTCTGTTCAGATTTTATTTGAAATCTAGTTCAAATTGTCAAAGCTACAAAAAGGGGGAACATTTGAATTATTTCCGCTATGTCACAACATTCTAAAACAAAATATCACTACTGCCAGCAGATCAGTTACACACATTTCTGATGAAATTTCTAAACACAAAAATGTTTCATTTGGGGAAATAGCCACAATGAAGATATTTTGTACAATATAAAACAATGACAGGTCTCCAGATGCAGTTACTTATGAGTATACACGTGCATTCACAAAAAAAAAAGAAAAAAAAAATCAGGAATGCTTTTTTGTTTGATTTTTTTGTTTGTTTTTTAAACAGACTGTTCAGGCACAAAAACAAAACCGCATTTCTGTTAAGTGACAGCATCATTAAAAAATATTAACAGTGTCAGTGTTTGCTTTTCTTCGACTTCTTGTGAGATCTGTGTGGAGAACGAGACTGCGACCTGGATTTTTTCCCTGACTTTTTAGGGGACCTGGATCGTGACCTTCTTGATCTTTTGGGTGTCCTTGAGCCAGATGGGGACCTGGAAAACAACGTTTTTCATCAAACTGACAGCCAACTTGACTTTTTTGTGAAGTTATTTAACCCCCATCATCTTATTTTCTCAAGATTGTAAGTAGTACAGAAATATTTTGAACAGGGACAACAGACATTGACTACTGTATCTTGGTAATAGGCACTAGATATGTATTTATGCAATTTTAAATGTGCCCTTGATCACAATTTTAGTATTCCAATAGCACAAGAACATCATCCTCAACTAGTATCATACCTAAATTGGGCAGATAAATCTACAAACTTCCCCATATGTGTCTGCAAATGCACTTCCAACCTTACCATTCAAAGCCAACCTAATTCAATATTGTACCAAACAAAAGAGTGATGCTGTAAACTGTATCATGCTTGAAAAGGCTCTATTATCCTAACCAAACATATTCAACTTGTGCCTTGACCTAGGAGACTTGAAAAGAATGAACAGTGAAGATACAGCATGAGCCATCTCTCACAATGCACTTGACAGATCTCATCTAACCTCATCTCATGTTTCATCAGGCTACACGGCCACTGTCTCAACACTGCAGAAAAATATCAGCAGCCCAAAATACCATTCTGCTTTTAAAATGTCTAGCTTTTAACACAGGAAGCTGATAGCTGATTCTGCTTGAAAAAAACAGCACATATAGGATGTATCACAAGTTTTTTTCTACTGACTCACTAATGGAAATTCCCCAACCTGTGTGCTACAGACTGCATGATATAATAATCTAAACATTCGGGACCAATACTAAGAGCAAACAAAGCAAAACAAATGACACAAACCCAATCAAAAATGCAGATCAAAATTTTTCGTACCAGAAAAAACTAACTGAATGCATGACATAGGCTAGAGACTAGAATTTGCATCAGTCCGGCATGACACCAGTAAGCTATCTACTTGTGTTATTAAAAACATTGAGCATACTTGGATATTGTAAGTAATTTTGAGAAAATAAATTCTTCATCAGTGGGAGGAGCATCAGGTGGGCAAGGCATGTAGGTGCCTGCAATATTTTCACTATATATTAAACTACCTCAAGCCAGCAAACATTTTCTGCATCTAAGGTCACATCCATGAAAATCTTAACCTAAAATGACTTCAATGGCATTTTTAATCACAAGTACTAGTAAAACACAGGTATGAGATCAGAAAGAATGAGAAAAATCTTGCTGGCAGGTAGGTGATATAAGATCAAAGAAATAAAGGTAAAATAAAGCAGAATACAGCCATCCATTCTGAATACAATACAATGTTAGCTGAAACCAGCCACATAGCCTAGTATTATAGGTAATTCTTGTGTAGCCAAACACTAGGCAAGTGAAGGAAACCTGTAGTCAGACAGCCTGCTGGTACTGTTGCCACCCTTTCACCCAACATGCTTTACCATGCACTAAAAAAAAAAAAAAAATATATACCCATAGCAGATTTACAAAAGAGCTGCCATCTTACCTTTTGGCTTTTTTACTGACATCTCTGGGAGAGTCTTTGTGTGATGACCTGGAACGTGAGCTCTCTTTGTGGGACCTTTCAGATCGCTCTGAGCGCTCTGATTTTGGTGATGGAGATTTTGCTCGTCTGCTGCCACTGCTGCGAGATGGACTGGGTGATGCGCTGTGTCGTCTTTTCCTTTGCCAAGGAATCAAGAGAGATTACATAATTTTCTGGACAGAAAGTATTCAATTTTTTTAAAAAGCCCCCCAACCCTTTATCAATGTAGTATACAATTTCACTCATTCCTTTAAAGTGCGTTAATGAACAACTTTCAAGCTGTGAAAAAAATTAGGTAAGTGATTAGACTTCCTTTGGTTCAACACACCAAGACCTATGAATGATCCTAGTTTATGGCTGATCGCTACAAATTCTTGAAAGATCAAGCCCAGTTACAACAGCTAGGTACATACATTACAAACGAGCCAATTTAAGTTATCAGAAACTGCTTTAAACGTGTAACAGAACATAAGTTCAGTGCACATAAACCAGTCTGAAAATGGCTAAAACCAGTTTGAGATAAACCTGGCTGAATGCAGTATCAGACTTAACTGATTTGGGTCAAACCAGTTTATGCAATGTCTGTCCCAAACACCTTGCTGGTTTAAATTAAACCAGACTCCCTGAGCATCCCAGCATGCTCTATGGGCTAGGCAGGTCCAAGCCTCCCTTCAGTTCAGCACTGTAAAAGGGAAGGGAGGGATGCTCTAGCACCCTCCTCCCCCCAGCTTCTAGTCTGAGCCACTCCAGGCATATGCCTGCATTTCTGGGATGTCTGTACAGTTACAAACTGATTCAGTCTAGCCAGGTTAGACTAACCTACAAAGTTTGAATCAATTCAGGCTCAGGCTTTTTTAATATCTGCTCCTAGCCAAGCAGTGTAACTATACTTCATTAAGCTGTATTAAGACAAGTTAAATGTGTGCATTTGAAAAGGGCCAGCATACAGAGTGTACAAAAGACTGTATAATTTCAATTGATTTAGAGGGAGATTTTCACTGCGAGGCAAAAACATTAAGACCAGTACAATTTACTTTAAAATGATGACCTAAGTCCAGTTTTCCACCCAATAAATTTCAGTTCATTTACTCCTAATATCATAGGTAAGTATACATCACTTTCAAAGAGGTCATGTTTTCCTTTGAGGATGGGGGGGAGGGGAAAAGAACCCTTATAAGTCTACAATAGTCTACAAAACTACTAAGCAAGTTTTCATTTGCACTGGAACAAAATAAAAACTCCACCTCTCTTTTCTTGTTGGTGTACATTCTTCTTTCTCCTTCTTGTCTTTGGATCTGGATTCAGATTTTTCCTTGTCTTTCTTGTCTCTTTCCCGTTCTCTTTCTAATTCCTTTTCTTTTTCCTGTGTTATTAAAAAGCATTGAGGATTTTAGATTAGGTTCTATGGTGAAAGGGTAAGGGTATCCAGGACACCTGACCAATCATACAAGTTTTGAATGGAGGAGGAAAAAGAAGCAATGCTATGAAATATATGGAGTAAGAGAAATCTGTTTTCCAAACAGGAGAAAAGCTGAACATAATGGCTGCTTGCAGACATTAAAAAAAAAAAATGTGGCACTTTAAACTCAGTGCGTTCCCATGAGGAGCCCAGCGCATGCCCAAAAGAGGCAGCACCTTAGTTGGACCTGGCCCGCCTGACATCTGTATACATCAGGCGCTTTAGCAGGACTTTTTGGCACTTTTATCTAATATCTGATTGAATCAGCTTCAGCTAAAAGCACCGAAAAGCTCTAGTGAAGTGCCCAATCTATACAGACACTGCAGAACCAGGTCAAAGTAACATGCTATTTCTTCCGGTAAAGCGTGTTTTTATTTTTTTTCCCCAACATTAGCAGAGCACCCACAAGAGGGATGTACGTAATTTTACAGATTTAAGAGAAATGCTACTGCAGCAATAAATTTGAAAGAAAGAAATAACATCTTAAAAACTAAAATTTTCTAAATTTCCAATTTCAGGAGTAATATGAACCTCTCCCTGCTTAAATATACACATTCTACTAGTCCCTGCATGTCTTGAGATTGGGACCACCTTATATCTATAATGTTACAGAAAAAACTTCCAAGAACTGTACTGGCACATGCTTCTCCCAGGTATTAACAAACATGTGTTTTACCACATGTGTAAATGAAGGAAAATTTAAAAGAAAACAAAATTAAAAGTTAAGGACAGTGAGCTTTTTGAGTTCTTTTTTGCCTGCTCATCTAACATCCTCTGAGAAAACTGACTAAAAACAAGCCTATATTGCTAGAAAACTTGGACACAGATGCTAAAATGAGATGCTAAGATCAATATCCTCCTGAAATTACATCAACATTTTTCTTTGTAGCAAGAAGCCAACTACACACCATAACATGGAAGGAGATGAACCACTCTAATTTCTGCAGTACCACCAAAACAGCCAACATGGAATGCCATTAATAAACACTGATAAAAATAACTTTCTCCTTTTATTTTGTTCTGCAATCATTGAACTAGAGAAGACTGATGGCAAGATAAATATTTCAACATTTCAAAGATAACATCTTCCATGACAGAAAATCCCAGAATATCTGAATCCTATTTCTCACATCTTTTAAATATAGAATAGTTGAACCTAAAGCCTATTGGTTACTCTTTCCCCTGTTAGTCCTTTATACCTGTTGTGTCAAGTTATCCACTAACATTCCACTGAAATCAATGGACTGCTAATATGTACTTGGGCACAGTAGTCAGTACAGCAAACTAGTTTTATCTGGATGGACTTAGATAAGCCAGCAACAGTCCAGTTGTTAAATAGCTAAACATTCCTTTTTTTAAAAAAACTGAATGTCGTAATACGAGGCGACTTATCCTTGAGATGCTCATTCATGGTCATTTAAATAGGAAGGAAAGAGCGACCATCTGAAGATTTCATGTACTACTTTTCTTACCCAACTGTAAGCTTTATTTTAGTCAACACACAGAAGACATTTATTCACCAAATAAAGGAAAACAGTGCTGTGGGCAACAGCATGACAATAGCCATTGCAATTACAACAGAGTATTTATTAACATTTGACTTTGCTAATGGAATAATCAAAATAGAATAAAGCCAGGTAACCACCATGCCAGTATAGAACATACACATTTGACAAAATTACCTGAATTGTAATCTTTATTTTTTGAAACCATTTGCTCACAGTATATACATTATGCCTATTGCTCAAGAGAACATAATTTCATTTTCCAATTATAGCCAAAACAGGAAGTGAGGTGCCTTAAAATGTCAACTACACTTAAAATGGAAGTTATTTAACTCAAGCAGAGCACTGTAACACTAACATGTAAACTTCCTCCTAAGGAAGACTAAGCAAGTCTGGACTCACATAATAACTGCCATTCACTGGGTCAGAAAATATAGCTACCCAGTCCAGTATCCTGTCTCCCCCCAGTGAAAGAGGTGACAGTAACTGGAAAGGTAAGCAGGGCATGTCCAGAATTTTCCAATCTCTCGCTCCTTCTCCAGTGCAGCTTCCAGAATTCAGAAGTTTAGGAAGATCCAATTCAGAGGCTGTAACCCCTACCTATCATATTCAACACCCATGAATGGACCTTTCCTCTACGAATTTGCTGAATCTCCTTTAACGTAAGTTAAAACTATCATCCTCCACAACATCTTGTGACTGAGTTCCACAAGTTAATTAAACAGTTAAAAAAAACAACTTCCTTTTGTTAATTTCAAACCAGCTACCTAATAATTTCATATTACATCCCCTCTAGCTCTAGTATTGGGAGAGGTAGTAAATAATAAATTTCTATTTACTTTCTCTGTACCATTGTTATGTAAAGCTCTATTTTGCCTTATCCTCATCATTTCTTTTCTAAGCTGGAAAGTCTTAGACTATTTATCACATCACATGGAAGCTCCTCCAAGCCTCTGATCATCCTTGCTCCCTTCACTGTAACTTTTCTAGTTCTTCTATATCCTTTTGAGGTGAGAGGAACCAAAACTACATACAATTTGACAATCTTCTTTCCGAAAAGTAACCTGCAAAATCTATTTTTCAGGAATTTAACACTACAGTTATGTGCTGAAAGCCCAAAAAAACAGTAGGCAGGGAAACACTCAGCATAAATCACTATACTTGTTTAACTTCCAAAATATTGTGTGAATACATCCAGCTCTACAGTGACATACCAGATCCAATGATTCAATAACCACTACCAGTGTCTACAGGGCTAGCTGAGTTAGACTACAGATTCTTGGGCACAGTTTACTCATAGGATACAGATTTGAGAACACCTCTCATGTATTTAAAAAAAATGCAAAATATGCCATAATTTTTCAAAACGCCTCTGATCTAAGTACTTAGTCTATGCTCCAAAAAAGATTTTTTCCCTTACTATCTGCAAACATGTAACACATCTAGTGTGTATCAATTTAGCAATAGAGCAATAAACAGTCTACAACAACGGTTCTCAACCTTTTTAGACTCAGGACACCTTGCCATAACTTTTACAAATTGAGCAGCACTCAATTCAATATACTCATAAACAAGTATATTTATTGAGGGTCTGGGCAATAGGGACAGGGTAGCAGCTGGGCTGGGACAAGACTGAGCCTGCAATTCTCTCTTCACACCTGCTTATCTCTTCACACCTCATGAAACCCTTCAAAAGATCTGGCACCCTACAACTCAAGTCTACAACATACTTCCAGGTACTGAATTTATTTTTCATTGGATTGACCAGACTACCTTGTTTCATTGTCAATAAAATCCATAAATGAGTCTCCCTCAAGTTTTCCAACTGGTTCTTGCCAAGCTATTTCAGGCAGCTGCATTTTTTCACACATTGCTTTTCTCAATGAACTCTAAAATACTCGATATATTTTGATACAAATAAAAAGGCATATTTATTCCAGGGAAACGCCTTGTCTAAGCAAGCCTTAATTTGGAATCAGTACAGAATTTCAACTAAAGGCATTTGCTAATATAAGACGTCTAATACAATACTATATCTGAAAAATACAGTAACAGACAATTAATGGAATCAGAGTGGAATATTCAAAGGATCGTTTCTTACCCTCTGAAGAAGTTTGTCTCTGTAGTGTTCAACCTGTTCCTGAAAACTTTGGCCTGGTTTCTTGGGTCTTTTTCCAGATTCTAACTCATCCTGGAATTTCATCACTTTAAGCTGCAAAATATAAAATATTAATTTAAAATGCATCTTTTTACTGGGTTTACATCTTTCCAAAGTTTTAAAAAGTTGTCTGAAAGTGATTTGTGTACTTTGTTCTTTCACTGTGCATGTATGAAACATAGCAATATTAATTGTATTAACAGGATCAGTGATGAAATTGGGTACTTGATATTTGACACCTGCAACCATGTTTACCAAGAACTATTAATAACATCTGAGATTTGTTCTCAGTTATTTTACTCAATTTTGTCCTCACTATTGGGTTGTTTGTTATACCCTAAAACTTCTAAAACTTTAGTCTACATTTCTTGCAGTTTATTGCAGGTGTCTTACAATACTGTTTCCACTTCTGTTGTATGTAGGAGATTCTTAGAAACGGCTTTTTTATTTAACCCTAAATATTAAAAAACTGAGTTCAAGTGACTGATAATTAAGACAAAACTACTAAGCCTTTTCTTCTGAGATGTTTCTACATTTTGAGTGGTTGCGTAAAATAATTTTCTTTCAAGATAAATTTAACATATAACATTTTTATACACAAGCCATTATGCCAACAAATTCAGTTCATCAGAAGTAATGGTGCCTTTCTGCAACTGCACGTCCACCAAGATTCACATCAATAGCAAGTCTTTGAGGCTGTTTTCTCAGTAAAGAACTTCGCCTTTCTCTTTCTATGCTAAACGTTTCCATAAAACTATATATCATTTTATTTCAATTTCTTAAATTTTGCTAAACAGTCAAAATATTTGTATTTTCTTGATGCGTTTCCACAACTGATGCTATTTCTTACAAGTACTATTTAATGTCTGTATATAAGCAGCATTGCATCTACAAGTACTCCTTTATTTTATACTAGTCATTGGCTAGAATACATTAAACAGCACTTGAAATAGGGACCAGACTTAGGAGGTGTCTCCTTCCCAGGGAAGAGCCTAAATCAATAAACTAGATAGGGTCTCTTAAATGCACATCCTGGCCTAATGAATCTTGAACTTAATCTTCAACAGCACAAGCGGGTGACAGGTTACAACTGTCTAATGATTAAGGCAGTTTCCTAGGAGATGAGATATGTTATTCACCTGCTCTGTTTGAAAACATTGATGCTAGGTCTGCCACACCCTGCCTGGAAAGTGCTCCTATCATTGAACTACTAAATAGAGCTGGTGGCACCACAACAGTCACAAAAAAAAAACAAACAAGGATCCCTTTTCTGCTTTTGAAAAAAAAGAATTTAGGCACCTAAATCAAAGAAATGGTTCCAGATGGTCCCAATCTGACAGTTTCTTAACCCAAAGTGTAGGAACATATTTAGCTCAGCATTTCTTACTGGCTTAATGTGTACTGTCATAAATGCTATGCTGAAATGTCTAACTTCCCATGCACTGTACTGTGACCTTATGTGCTTATTTCTGAGCTCAGTGTATTCTACTGTGGGGGTTATACACCTAAACGTTCATTCTTTTATAGAACTAGACTTCTTCCTCATACATTTTGTAGGAGTCCCAATTAATAGAACTGTATTTAGAAAGAACTGTTTGATAATTTGCTATACTAATATGTATATTTGAGGTAGATAACTTTTTCTGATGAACTATTTGGGAACCCTGTCCTTGACACTACCTGGGACCACAGTGTGCAAGGTGTCAAGTAACCTGAGAAGGCTCTCAAGAACATCGTCCACAAAAATGCAGAGACTGGTCTCCTCAGATATGGATGATAAAAAAATTGAGAAGCAATACAAAAGATACATAGGCCAATATATATTATTGTTCCTCTATCTCAGTGAGACAGTCTTCCAGAGAAGGCAAACTTTTTTGAAGGTCAAAACCTCAATCATGCAGCTGAAGAGGCTCTCAAAGAATGATACCAAATACCATAGGTCAAGTACAGCCAGAGTGAATACCCATAAGAAACATAAGGGTAATACAGGAGTTCCCAAGACATAGTACTCCTAAAGAAGGTTTCAGACCTGCTACAATCTAACCACACTTTGGGATCATAGCTAATTATTAAAGCCACTGACAGTATTTTGATGGTGCAGAAGAGCCTTCTGCTGCTTCCTGACCCTCACAATAAAAAGGAATAACCTTTGTCCAGGTTAGGAACTTTGCCAGCTGGAGTCACTCGTGACCCACTCTAAAGTTTAATTTACTGGTACCCCAGAAAAACTTGGTACTTACATAGATACCAGTACCTCAGATAGACTTGTCTTCATTTGAGATATATGGAAAAAGAGAAATAAGAGATCTCTTACAGCATATACATATTTAATATGGTTTGCATAGCATGAATTAGAGGCAAAGACCATTCATGCTGGAGGACGTAACAGTAACAATTGCACTGAGATTGTTGGTGTCAAAGTCACCAAAGCTTAACAAAAGAACTGTACACTTGAAACACTGTAAAGGAGGACAAACACGATGAATGGTCTCAGGATCGCAATTTAGTCAAAGGAAGTAATTTCCCTATGTCTAATGAGAAGTCATGCTTGCAAACAAGTGTGCTCAAAAAGACAATATTGGTCACAGGGGCTTTTTCCTAAAGGCAGTATCAGTTTTCAGAGATTTAAAAGATATACCTGACAATGGATGACCCTGCCTCTTCCCTTTAGTCAACTTTTAGGGATTTATTCTCATCAGATGCTGTTTTCAGTCCTGTGGCAGCTACCACAGCACTCCTTGAGGTCCATAATCTGGTGCCAAGCAGTATCAGAACAACATAGCGCAGAGCCCAGGAATATAGATGGATTTTTCCAAGCTCACCTGGATCCCTTTATTCTCTTTTGCTTGTCTTCACAAGGACCTACATACACAAAACACCTCTCCTACAAACCATCCCCTTTTCCCAAGAAATTGGGCACCTACTATGACCACTATACTGAGAGAGACAACCACCTGACAGGACAAACACTGCCGAAATCCTAGGCCTCTTTCAGTAGGCATCTGAAACACAATTAACAGTACTGGAATACCATGCCAGAAAAGAAAAATACCTCTCAAAGAGAAAGAAGAGGGAAAATATGGGGGGGACGACCCTCAATGCTATCTATCTTCTTACTAACTGCTGACTACTATGTAAACTAAGCTTAAGTGTTTACACAAGAGTGCTGATAACCCCCGATAGCAATGAGCTGTGAGGCTGTCACTGAGAACTATGACTGCAGTGATGGTGAAAAGAACTGAAAGGGGTCAGGGCACCCTGCCCATTATGCCCTCAATTGAAGGCACAAGGGCACTAAAAATGCATACACTTTCACAGTTAGTACAGCTGATCAAAACTATACAGACTGAGTTCACTGTGTATGCGTGCGTGCACACACACACAAAGTAAAATACCACATTTACCCAACTCCAAGATAACCCTGAATTTAAAACAACCCTCCTCCCCCCATAAATTCGATTTCATACATGGAAAAAATTACAGATTTGTTATAATTTTCCATGTATAGGATCTAATTATTGGAGAATCATCTTCAATTCATCCCCACCACCGCTACAAAAGGGAAAGCAGTGGCAGGGGGCAGGCAGGGGGGAAAACAGTAAGGGGGCAGACTGCAGGGGGACAAGAGTGAAGCACATGGTAGGACCGGTGGTGGGTGGACAGGCAGTAAGAAGGCAGGCACCTGGGGGTAAAGTAGGCAACAGGTGGTAGGGAAGCAGACAGTGGGGGAGGCAAGCACCCCTGTCCCCAACCTCCCACTCCCATCATCCTACCCCTCACTGCCTCCCACTCAGTTCCAAGACAAAGGGCTTTCTTCCCATGTTAAAATGGGAAAAACCTCATCTTGCAATTGAGTAAACATTGTATTTATGCACACAGAATGTGTTGCATACACTGATGTGTGCACAACTGACTTGGCCAGAAAGTTTTGGTAGAAATCCCTACCTCACACTGTTTGTCCTTATACCTCTCTCTATTCAAGGGCATAAAGGAAACTGAACCACACAACTACTTGTCAGTTCCTTTTCACTGAAATCCAAACAGATTTGGGTTTCAAAGGAGAGAGGAAGAAAATGAGTTGTGTAATATATAATTATTTGATATAAAGAGTAAGTGTGTTTACGTGCACACATCGAGACACACATACACCATAAGACAACAGCTACAGAAGAAACAAGTCATTGTTTTCTCTTCAAGTGCTTGTCCACATATACATCCCACTCCCAGGAGATTAGCAAGCACTTCTGATGGTTGAGATGTTTTGCAGTTTATTTGGCGAAAAAAATCAATTTAAGCATAAAGTTATCAAAGCCTGCATCACATCTAGAGGTCAATGTGATCTAATAATGATGGGCAAACACAGATTGAAGACCACTTTACTCCCTTTCAAGTGTCTTTAACTGGAATGTTTAAGGAAAGCAGCAAGAGGCCCAGCCTCTAGCAGAGAGAGTGGTCAGCTTGAAAGGGAGAAGTTTGAAATAACTCTGGATATAAGCTGGGTGTGTGGTCTTAGAAACTTGCTTATGTTAGAAATATTATTAAAAATGCATTATCAATAGCTGTTAGCTCCCATCAATAGTTGTCCTTTGATTAAGTACGGCTGCCAGCCTTCCTTGTCTCCCTAATGAGAGAGGGAAGGGGGGGGGGTTGGGAACTGAAGGAAAACTCTAAGAGCTCTCTTTGTTCTGCAAATTTACTATCTCTTTGTTAGAGTAAAGCATATACTCCTTAGCGTTCTCATGTAGATAAGAGTAAATTGCAATTTTTAATGGTCCTGTCCTTGGGGCAGAGAAGGTTTGAACTTTTGGTAACCTAAAATACGTTCTGAGCAGGCGCAATCAGCTAATACATATTAAGCCTATCCGCCCCGCATACTTAAGTAGTTAATTATAATACACATGGGATGCATGATCTGACGTATTCTCATGCATGTTTGTATGAACCGGAAATGAGTTGTAAGAGTTCCTGCTTCTGTACACGTGCCAGAAGAGAGGGGATAAAAGCCTGCTAATGATGGTACTCAGGGGCAGAGGGTTTTGATCTTTTGTCTTCTCCCTCTGACCCTATTTGCAAATATATACCTTTTGTCTCACCAACAATGTGTGCCTAAGAATTTGTTATTCAATGAGCCTCCAAAGAAAACGAACCGAGAGAGAGTTTTTTTTACCTCAATTTGGCGCCCAACGTGGGGCATTCTTTGGATAACTCCGGAGTTCGTCGGCACATCGTCTCTGCCCCCCTGGGGGGTTTGCGCGCCGAGCCTTTCTTTTTGGCTCGCCCTGAGGGGGGGCTTGAGGTGTGAGCCGGAACATCCGGAACACTAAGAGCTCCTATGCAAATTTTGTTTTTTTTTGGAGTCTTCAGGTACACATTTTTGGCTTTGGATCGAGATCTCTGGGGTATCTGAGTGAGTATACGAACTCCCTTTGCCCAATTTGGTTCTGGGTCCGGAGCAGGAGGTGTGCATGTTCTCATGGTAAATCATCTGCTGTAAGGGACTTTTTGGTATTTGGTGTGCCTTGGGTGCACTTTTGTGGGCAAAATGGGTACGGTTAGCTCCCGTGTAGAAAACACGGATACCCCTCTAAGGTGCTTATTACGTCATTTTAATAAATTTGCAAGGCCGGCCGATTACGGAATAAAAATGAAAAAAGATGATTTAATTAAGTTCTGTCAACTCGAGTGGCCAACATTTGGGGTCCACTGGACCCCGAAAGGATCCTTTGTGCTAAAAGAAGTGATAGCTATCCATGAAATTGTTATGCAAAATGGGTATTGGAATCAGTTTCCTTATATTGATTGTTGGTTGTGGGTGGTTCAAAATCAGCCACCTTGGATTAAGAATTACTTAGTAAAGTCTCATGTGATGCTTGTTAAGAAAAAGACTCGGGGGGGGGCGCCTGTACTTCCTGAGTCTAATGAGGGGGGGAATTCTGAATTGGCTGAGTACCGGACCCGTGCTCCGGTTGCCCTGTCGGGTAGCGAAGATGAGTCAGACGCCTCCTCGGCATCCAGTCCTTCTGCACCACCGCCCCCTCCCTTAGAGAGACCACCACCGACGTACCAAGGCATACCTAATGAGTTAGAGCGTGAGCCTCAGCCAAGTGCCTCATCTGAATCAGGAAATAAGGGTTATTATTTGCGCAAACCTGTAGAGTCACAGCCGGTGCTGAACTGTCCGATGCGAGAGGTTATTGGGGAAGGAGGCACTGCAACTTTTGTCTACACCCCATTTAGCACTTCAGATTTATTCAACTGGAAGAATCAGAGCCCCTCTTTTCGTGAAGACCCTGAAAAGATGAGGGATTTGTTTCGATCCATTGGGCAGACTCATCGACCCACTTGGGCTGATGTCCAGATGATGCTCCAGACCCTCCTAACCCCGGAGGAGAGGAGATTAGTGTTGGGGACAGCAGAGCGTATTGCGGCAGCCAGAGTTGAGTTAGAGGGTGCTGCTGGTCGTACTCTGCGTGATACCTTCCCTGTAGAAGAGCCGAGATGGGATAATCACACTGCCGAAGGCAGAGAGCTGAGTGCACGGTATCTGGGAATTATAGTGGAAGCAATGGGAAAGGCAGTGCCTCGGGTTACCAATCTGTCTAAGTTGTATGAAGTGAGACAGGGAAAAGAGGAGGATCCCTCAGCTTTCCTTGGGAGGCTGTATGAGGCATTTCGCAGGTTTTCGGATCTGGATCCAGAAGCCCCAGATAACCAGCGCATGGTAAATCTTATGTTTATTGGTCAATCTGCTGCTGATATCCGTAAGAAGTTACAGAAAACTGAGGGAGGTGCTGGGAAACTGATTTCAGAGCTGGTGGAAATTGCATATAAGGTGTATGGGAATCGTGAGCAAGTGCAGGAGCGCAAGGAGGATAAAAAGGCTCAGCGACAGATGGCAGCACTAGCAGCTGCTATAACTGGAGGGAACTCTGAAAAGGCTGGGATGCAGAAGGGGAAAGGAGAAAGAGTGGGAGCAGACGTTTGTGCTTATTGCAAAGAGAAAGGACACTGGAAAAGGGAATGCCCGAAGTTGAAGGAGAAGAGAGAGAGGGAACCGAGAGGTCACCTCATGCGGGCAGAAGACAAGGGTGAGGATTCAGAATGAAGGGGACAGGGATCTAAGACCACTACCCTTCGGGTTGGAGCCCGAGAAGATCCCATGGTAACCATTAGGGTTGGTGGCAAAAACTTTGAAGCCTTGGTGGATACTGGGGCTACATTTTCAATGATTCCAGAAAAACCCCCCTGTGCAGGAACTAGTGAACAGCATGTACTTGTAGAAGGGATTGAGGGAGTGCAAACCCGACTCCCTGTTTGTAAACCACTCCTCACCAAAGTGGGAGATCATTTGCTTGAGCACTCCTTTGTGTATTCTCCAAGTTGCCCGGTTGCACTCCTTGGGCGGGACTTACTCACAAAATTGCAAGCTGAGATCTTTTTCAGAGACGATCAGATGGTGGTCCAGCTACCTGTCAAGCAGAGCTCGAACTATCAGATGGCTCTCCTGGAGGACCGACGCCCTGCAGTAAGTCCAGAACATCACATGACTGGAGTAGACCCCTCAGTATGGGCTGATGGAACCCCTGCGCGAGCTAAGTTCGTCTCCCCGGTAAGGATCGTACTCAAGGATGGGGAGGGGCCTGTTCGGGTAAAGCAGTACCCACTCAGCCGAGCGGCCAGAGCTGGACTCAAGCCGTTAATAGAGAAATACAAGAGGTACGGATGGCTAGTGGAAGGGTCTTCACCCTATAACACCCCCATCCTTGGAGTGCCGAAGGCAGATGGGGTCTCATACAGACTGGTCCAAGACTTACGGGCAGTAAATAAGAAGGTCCTTTCAGACCATCCTGTAGTCCCGAACCCTCACACGATTTTGACACAAGTACCGGGGGAAGCTGAAATATTTTCAGTGCTAGATTTGAAAGATGCTTTCTTCTCTATTCCCCTTCACCGAGACAGTCAAAAATTGTTTGCTTTTGAATGGGAGGATCCAGACACCTTCCATAAAGCCCAACTCATGTGGACAGTTCTCCCACAAGGATTCGTAGCAGCCCCTCATATTTTCGGACTTGCCCTTCAGAAGGACTTGGAGGAGTGGAAGGGATCACACCCCGCAGTGACTCTCCTCCAGTATGTGGATGACCTGCTAGTTGCAAGCCCAAACTTGCAGCTCTGTGAGGAAGCCACCAGGTCACTCCTAAACACTCTGGGAAAAAAGGGATATAAAGTTTCTAGAGAGAAAGCCCAGATATGTCAGCCTGAAGTCACATTTTTGGGATATAAGCTCTCAAAAGGAGTCAGAGCCCTAAGTGCAGATCGCATACAGGCAATCCAAGGTCTAACCCCACCTAAGTCACCCAAGGAGCTACGGGCATTCCTAGGGCTAACTGGGTTCTGTCGACTATGGATACCAGATTATGGTGGGAAGGCTAGACCACTATATGACTCACTAACTAAGGAGAGTCTCACTAAATGGAAATGGAATAAAGAAATGCAGCATGCCTTTGATCTGCTTAAAGCAGCATTAACCCAGCCCCCTGCCCTGGCCATCCCAAACAGTAAAAAGCCATATCGACTGTATGTTCATGAGAATCGAGGGGTTGCATCAGGGGTGCTGACACAGCCATCGGGCCCGACCTGGAGACCCGTGGGATATTACTCAAAGGTTCTAGATCCAGTGGCACTCGGGTGGCCAGCCTGTCTTCGGGCTGTGGCAGCCACAGCAGTGGTTGTTGAAGAAGCCCAGAAGATAGTCATGGGTGCGGATATGGAAATACTCACTCCTCATGGAGTTCCCCAGATCCTAGGAACTGAGGGAGGGAAATTTCTTAACCCCTCCAGACAATCACGGTATGAGATATTTTTGCTCTCTAATCCAGGACTTACTTTCAAACATACTACAGCCTTAAACCCTGCAACCTTGCTGCCGGAGCCAGGAAAACCGATGCATGACTGCCTTGAGGTCCTAAATCAAACCACACAGGTGCGACCTGATCTTGCTGAGGACCCAATTGAGGACCCAGATGTTGAATACTTCGTAGACGGCTCCAGCTCTGTCATCGATGGAAAAAGACGAACAGGATGTGCAGTGGTAACCTTGGATAAGGTAGTATGGAGGGAGTCATTGCCAAGCTCATGGTCGGCACAGGCCGCAGAACTCACTGCGCTCACCCGAGCATTACAGCTGGGGACAGACCAGCGGGTTAATATATACACTGACTCTCGCTATGCTTTTTCTACAGTCCATGCACACGGACTATTGTGGAAAGAAAGGGGTTTTATTACGGCCTCTGGGAATAAAATTGCTAATGGCCCCCAGATTATCAAGCTACTAGAGGCACTCCACCAGCCTAAAGAGGTAGCAGTCATTCATGTGCGGGCCCATGGGAAGGCTGCTGAGGAAAAGCATAAGCTTGGAAATGCAAAGGCTGATTCAGCAGCAAAGGAAGCTGCATTTATTGGGGGAGAAGCGGAGGAGGTATCCAAGCAGGCCATGTCCCATGCCATATGGCCAGACATCCAAGATTTAGTCCCACAGTATTCCCCTGAAGAAGATAAATTTGCACAAAGAGCTTGTGCAGAAAAGAACTCACAGGGGTGGTGGATGGTACCAGGAGGAAAAGTCATGATACCCAGGCCATTGCTTCGGGAGGTGCTGCAACAGCTCCATGCAAGAACCCATATGGGAGGCTTGGCCATGGGTGATCTAGTGATCCGCCAAGCAGTAGCTCCAGGGCTATATGTAGAAGCTCAGCGCATTGCTACCAAGTGCATCACATGCCAGAAAGTAAACCCCCGAAGGAAACCCCCTGTGCCAATGGGAGGTAGACCCTGGGCAGCGTACCCTGGACAGGCATGGCAGATTGATTTTGCCGAGCTCCCACGGTCCGGACATCACGGGTTTTTACTTGTCATGGTAGACCAGCTCTCTGGTTGGGTCGAGGCCTGGCCCACCAGGACTGCCACTGCGGCTACAGTAGTGAAGTATTTGTTGCAGGAGATCATTCCACGGTATTCCCTGCCTGAGTCCATTGAGTCGGACCAAGGACAACACTTCGTGGGAAAAGTGGTTCAAGGAGTCGCGCAAACTCTCAAGGTTACTTGGAAATTACACACACCATGGAGACCACAAAGTTCAGGACAAGTGGAACGTATGAATAGGACTTTAAAGACTTTGCTCACCAAAAATCTGTATTGAAACACGTCTTAAGTGGCCTCAAGCATTGCCGCTCGCCCTTACTTGCATTCGAAACACTCCCCGACGGGGCCTTAAATTGACCCCATATGAAATTATGTTTGGCAAGCCGCCTCGAGTCTTACCTCCTGGGATGCGAGAGAATGTAACTTTTGAATTAGGTAATAGTGAGCTTCATATGTACGTTATTGCTTTGCAGTCTGTCTTGTTTTCTCTTCACAGGTATGCAGCCTCCTTTCAGCGCCTGCCTTTAGACGTACCGGTACATGACTTCTCCCCGGGAGACTGGGTCTTGGTGCAGCGGTGGAAAAAGGAACCTCTGACTGAGAGGTGGAGTGGCCCTTTCCAGGTACTTCTAACAACCCACACCGCTGTAAAGATTGCTGGCCATGACCGTTGGATACACCATACCCGTGTGAAACGACATCCACAAGCGTCAGAGGACAACAACTCCCAAGACGAACTCACTCCGGAAGCTGAGTCGTCTTCGGAACAAGAAGCCAGCAAGTGGAGCTGTGAACCTACTGGTGATCTCCAAGTGCGCCTGAGACGGCTTAATCAAAGTTCAGAAAATTAGTCCAGAAAGTAAAAGGGAAAATATGGTGGGAATTATAATGTGCCTTGTTGTTATCTGCATAATGAAAGAAGCAGGATTGCATAGCCTTAGCCACTGGCCTATGCCCCCGCTTTCCCAAATTACTCCCCCAGGGACAAATTTGTATGTTGATATGATGGAGAGAATTGCAAGTACTTTTAATCTTACCAACTGCTGGGCCTGTGGGGGGCTCCGAGAGGCCGGAGAACAGTGGCCTTGGAGGGCTTTTCCTTTGGCCCCAAAATGGTTAGTCAGTGACAAAGCAGATGTTAAGAGTACTGGTCAAGAATGGAATGAGAACCACAGCTGGGATCTTTCCCAAGTGGCCTTGGGAGAGTACTGTATTAGCAGTAATGGTACAGGAAAGAGGTTAGGACATAGTCAGTGTACATGGACATTAAAATGGGCCCGAGTATGCAGCAGGTATGCTGATCAATGGAATTCTGCTGCTGTTAGGCTCCCAATCTCCACACAGATGCAAAATCTCAAAAGGACAAGAATATTACCTTTCGATCCTGACCCTACCAGATGTCAGGCATATGAAAAGACCCGAGGCGAACGATTTACCTACATTTATAAGTGGCAATGGGCACACCTGAATGGCACAGTGGCAAGGTTTAATGCATATTGGAGTGCCTTAAATGACACAAATGAAATAACCAAGTGCGAGTATAGGGATAAAGATGGCGTATGGAAATGTCAGTTTAAACTGAGTAACTATCACACTGGCCCTTTAGGGCATAAAGGCACCAAATACTATCCCCTTCTTTTCCACAGCCGTGACCCCCTAGCCTTGGGAGGGGAACACAGGGCCCTAAAAGGACATTATTGGATTTGTGGAAAGCGTGCCTATACGGTCCTACCACGAGGGTGGACGGGAACCTGCTATATTGGAGTAATTGTACCATCTTTCTTTTTGTTACCATCTGAGGGTGGAAATAAGCTAGGAGTCTCTTTGTATGATGATTGGAACAGGGCCAAGAGAAGTATTGATGTAAGTTTGACACAGGGTGGCTCCCAAAAGTGGAAGGAGGATGAGTGGCCTCCTCAGAGGATTATTGAGTATTATGGACCAGCTACATGGGCTAATGATGGAAGTTGGGGCTACCGGACACCAATATATATGCTGAATAGAATCATCCGGTTGCAGGCAGTCTTGGAAGTAATTACTAACCAGACCGCCACTGCTCTCGAGTTGCTGGCTCGACAAAGTTCTCAGATGAGGGAAGCCATATACTAAAATCGAATGGCTTTAGACTATTTACTCGCAGAGGATGGCGGAGTCTGTGGAAAGTTCAACCTTTCTAATTGTTGCCTCCAAATAGATGATAACGGGAAGGTGGTCTTAGAGATTGCCAAAGAGATTAGGAAAATAGCCCATGTACCAATACAAACGTGGGAAACCACATGGAATAAGGACTGGTGGTTTCAATTATTTGGAGGACCCTGGTGGAAAAAAGTAGGGTTTGTGCTTTTGTGTGCTCTAACTGGTTTGATTTTTATCCCTTGTCTCATTCCTTGTCTTACTAGATTGATAACCACCACAGTAGAAGGAATGCAGGTTGCAGCAGTCCCTCTAAAAGCACAGACTGTAGCAAAAGTCATGGTCCTCAGAAGAATTCCTCGTAATTATCTTGATATGCCCAAATGAAGTAAAGATCAGAAAGCATCTTGAGGGGGGAATATTGTTAGAAATATTATTAAAAATGCATTATCAATAGCTGTTAGCTCCCATCAATAGTTGTCCTTTGATTAAGTACGGCTGCCAGCCTTCCTTGTCTCCCTAATGAGAGAGGGAAGGGGGGGGGTTGGGAACTGAAGGAAAACTCTAAGAGCTCTCTTTGTTCTGCAAATTTACTATCTCTTTGTTAGAGTAAAGCATATACTCCTTAGCGTTCTCATGTAGATAAGAGTAAATTGCAATTTTTAATGGTCCTGTCCTTGGGGCAGAGAAGGTTTGAACTTTTGGTAACCTAAAATACGTTCTGAGCAGGCGCAATCAGCTAATACATATTAAGCCTATCCGCCCCGCATACTTAAGTAGTTAATTATAATACACATGGGATGCATGATCTGACGTATTCTCATGCATGTTTGTATGAACCGGAAATGAGTTGTAAGAGTTCCTGCTTCTGTACACGTGCCAGAAGAGAGGGGATAAAAGCCTGCTAATGATGGTACTCAGGGGCAGAGGGTTTTGATCTTTTGTCTTCTCCCTCTGACCCTATTTGCAAATATATACCTTTTGTCTCACCAACAATGTGTGCCTAAGAATTTGTTATTCAATGAGCCTCCAAAGAAAACGAACCGAGAGAGAGTTTTTTTTACCTCACTTATCCCAAGGGGAGGTTTGGCTGGCTATATGATGAATCTGTCAGAAGGGCCTGACACTTACCTATTACCTTGGCAGTAATTAAGATAGTCACATTGGGAAATAACTATAACAAAGGGCAGTTTATTCAAAGGTTTGAATGGAGAGTGAATAATAATTTTGGTAGTTATAACTTTTAAGAAAACCTACCCTTAATGAGGGGGGGAACTCTGGCCCAGTAAAAATGTCTCTATGATAGGATCCAAGGAAACTGACTGCCTTCATACCAGGGAGTGGAGAGCTGAAATGGCTCCCAAATGCATACTTGTGTTACTAACTTTCAAGAGTAGCAGGTAATCCAAAATTTCTTTTACAGATACCTAAAGTGGAGAGATTTGCTGCTGAGCTATATAAAATGAAAAAAAAAATCCAGTTTTGACAATTAAGTTATTCTGCTGGGGCCTTTTTGACTCTTCACTTCTTCTCAGCCTTTTGGCTCAGATCAAGCATACTTGCTGTGAACAACCCTTCTCAAAGATGGCCAGTCATTCAATGACTGAACTGACAGGCACCTGTTAGTTGCACTGACTAAACCTACAATAGTTCTTTCATTAGACAGGAGGAAAAATCCAGACTGTCCCCATGCCCCTCCTCTCCCCCAGCACAGCTTCCCTGCAGCTAAGCGTGCGCTCTAGTGCCCTCCAGCTCCTGGCCTGAGCAACTGCAGGCATGTGCTGGCATTTCCTCAGTCCAGAGAAAATGTCTCTGCAGTTGCAAATTGGTTCAACCTAGGCAGGTTAGAGTAACCTGCATAGATTGAATCAATTCAGACTTCAGCTTTTTGAATGTCTGTTCCTAGTCCAGTGATTGCTAAAAGGTACTTTCACTGCTGGAGAACTCTATTAACAGATGCACCCCACCTAAGGATCATCTTGACATCTTCAGAAGGAGACTGAAGGCAGATTTGTAATAATCAAATTATAAGCACTAAGCAAGCAAAGTAAACATCTCCCACAAGGAGGAAATTGACTCTCCTGTTCAGACACAGTATTCTGAGGTATGTTTAGAGGTTTAGGAGGTCAAAATGAGGATAACTGAATAAACACTTGTTGTCTCTGGAATTTGTAATGCCTTTGAAGGCACAGATGTGCCTGGGTTGAAACAAAATGTATCTATGCTGGTTGTTGAAGTGTATCTTGTATTCTTTTAAGGCTAGAACTCCAAATGCCAGGGCCAATCTATACATCAGTTCCTAAAAGGCTTAAAAAAATTATCAGAGAAGTTATTTTCAGTACTACAGTGTCATACTTGGGAAGATGTTGCACACAAGCAGCTGCTGTTCTAGATCCTATAGATTTTCATTAAAGGGATCAACATTGAAAACATGTTCTACCAGTTGAATTGATATTTTCTTGGAGGCTCAGAAAGAGCTAAGACAAAGTACAAGATGCGGAGGTATGAAGAGTACCCCAAAGAATCAAATTTTTCATGCAAACAATGTGTATTAATGCAATTATGGATGTCAAGTAAGGGCTTTTTGGACTTGGAAATCTCTTTAGAAGCCACGAGAAGCAGAAAGCCTGAGGTACATGGAAGAAAGTCCAGATGAGAAGGAATGCTGTTTCTTCTCAGTGCAATGTGTGAGGAACACCATTTTATTCCCTTTGAAGTACAGGGAGCTGATGAAGTATTTCTGGGCCAAGCCAAGTCCTATCTTTCAACTCGCAAGAGCCTGGGGTCACAGTAAGAATACACAGATTTTTCCATCAAACACCAAGATGCACTTCTCAAGACTATTGGGTTCTGTTCTTGAAAAGACTTCCAGGCATGACCTTTTTCTTTTCACATGCTTCTCCAGAGACAAACCAAGTATGTAGTATGCCCATCAGTTATGAGCATAGGAGCCTCACAAACAGAACACTATTTTAGGCCAGAAAACTTCCGCAATGTCAGAAAAAATAAGCAATTCCCTTTTCAGACCAAGATCATTTTTAAAACAGATAAGTAATTTAATAAATTACTCTACAAAATATTTATATGCAAGACAGCAACGATTTGCAAAGAAAAGACCAGGCGCTTGAAGCAAAATGAAAAGCTCCAACTTGCAGAATGGGCAGCAAGAAGAAACTGAGGAAGAATGAGGTTAATTTGTGCTTTTCATGCTCTTGGCCAGAGGCACAAGGAAGGGTGCAAAGTGCATGCATCATCCCTGCAAGGATTTACACTAAAAATCCTTAAGTGCAGTGTACATTTCACCCACGTGGGATATATCAATGCACAAGCACCTTAACTTAATGTTTCCTGATTTAAGTTGAAATGAAAAGCCAAATGAATGCAACAATCTTTTTGTCACTTAAAAGGAAACTGTAAACTGCTATTACATGATGTTAGCTTTTAGTATATGTTTTTTATATTAGCATCTCAATGAGAAAAACTGTGCTTGGGGAAGGAAAGAATTTACCCCTGACCAAGGTTAACCAGCTATATATGCAGGCATAAAGACAGCTAATTCCAACCTTTGACGCTGGTACTGTTTTGCTACGCTGAGTTTTCCCAAAGGCTGGGTTAACAGGCAGCAGGTTATCTATTCACATTGAAATCACTAGTTGTCCAAACTGCCAAGATAAACAACTAATTAAATTATCTAGGGGGAAGAGAACCATTCCGCAAGTTTCAAGGAGACGCATGCAAATTATCCCAACTGCAAAAAAGTCAGAGACTACGCTGACGGTAAGGACAGGGCTTTATCAGATTCCACTAAGTTTTTAGGTGCCAAATGTACACTGGGAAATTATTGTACAACTCAGATTTTTTTTCCAAACCTGGTTATGGATGTGCTTCTCAAAAAGGGCAAATAACATACCAGGTTTCAAAGTTCATTCAGTTTTGGCAGTGGAGTAAAAAAGAATGGTCTATTATGATTCTGAACTAAATTCAGCTCTTATCAAGGATAACTTTCAGAAGGTAGGGCAAAGTCTAACTTTTTCTATAAAATACGTTTTTAAAAGCATCTCCAAGGATGCCAGAACACAAACCAAAACGGCAATGTATTCCAAGAAGCAAGACAGACACGTTAAAAGCTCTGAACTACATGTACCAGCTGAGACTGCTATGGTCAACACTGCTAAAAACATGATTGTAAACACTACCAATACACACATTTTGTGAAATAGTAAGCAAATTTCCAATTTGTTTTAATATTCATTAAAGTATTAATAATATTACAAATTACTGGGCTGATCAAAAGTCCATTCATGATTGTTAAGCTAGTGTTACAGTAAACTGGAAGCTAGTTTACATCTGATCTTACACTATAAGCACCATAATGAGAGGTATTTTTGGCAAAATACTGCCACCAAGCAGGGAAAGAAATAAATTCCATTTAAATTATTTTCAAATAATTTATATTTCATGCATATGAACGCCTTCTTACTATGTTAACTTTCAAACTGGTGGGCTAAGCAAGAAGGGTATAATTTCCACTTATGGCTTAATTTTTACAACCCGAGTCATTAAACAGTGTATATCAAAGCACATCTGGAGAAACTAAGAACGACCATTCTTAAAATATTTTTCTTTTACTTTGAGTATTGACTATACATTGCTTTTATATAAGAAATGCATTGATAGTAATTATTGTACAAGCTATTAAAATGTTATGTACACTATATTAATAAAAACAATGTTTTACTACCAAAAGATGCTGAATCTGTAATAACCAATTTAGCAGCCTTGTAATACCATTTGCATTTACTTAAACAGTGCGCTAAAGTCAGCTTGCAGACTATTTGCCGAGCTTTGACCAGAAAAAAATTTGGAGAAAACTGCAAGTTTTAAGCCTGTCTCCGTAGCTCTGTATAGTAACCTGTGAGGAAAAGCCTACATTTGTTAGATGAACAGGGGCTTTTAGATCTACTTCTACTCAGCTGTAGGTTAGTGGAAAGAAAAAAGGTTGAAAATCTGTGCCCTCTGAGTTTACCAGCTGCTCAAGCAACTCTGTTAAGAGCAGAAAAGGGGAGCAATAGATACTAAATACACTAAAATGGATTGCTATATGCTAAATTGATAGCTTTGGTTAAACCGCCTCTGTTACCACTTCCGCAGCACCTGGCTTGGTGACCCTGATATTTAAAGCAATGGCTTCTAGTGCTATAGATTTCATAGATTTTCATAGACATTAGAGCTGGAAGGGACCTCAGAAGATCATCAAGTCCAGCCCCTAGCCCGAAGAGCAGGAAGTCAGCAGGACTCATAGGATCCCAGCAAGATAAGTATCCAATTTACTCTTGAAAGTGTTCAATGTAGTGCTTGAACCACCTCCGATGGCAGGCTGTTCCAGACCTTGGGGGGCTTGGACAGTAAAGAAATGCTTCTTTATGTCCAGCCTGAAACGGTCTTGCAGTAGTTTATAACCATTCGACTTCATCATCCCTTGGGGCGCTTTGATGAACAAACGTTCCCCCAGATACTGGTGGCCGCCCCTGATAAACTTACAGGTGGCCATCAGATCACCCCTGAGCCTGCGTTTTTCCAGGCTAAAGAGCCCCATGGCTCTCAGCCTGTCATCATAAAGTTTCCTGTTCTACACTATTGTTTTCTTTAAACATACTGCACTGTTCATCTTGTGGTCATTATTGACCACCAACTCTCTTTTTTCCGTAGTGCTGCAGGTTTTTCCTCCCAAGGTGGAGAACCTTGCATTTTTCAGTGTTAAACACCATCAGGTTCTTGTCCGCCCATTTGCTGAGCCTGTCCAGGTCAGCCTGGATCGCCTGCCTGTCTTCTGGTGTGGATGCTTTGCCCCAGAGTTTGGTGTCATTGGTGAACTTGGCCAGTCTGCTTTTGACTCCAATGTCCACATGATTAACGAAGATGTTGAACAATATGGGTCCAAGGACAGAGCCTTGGGGGACCTCACTGGTCACAGGGCACCATGACAATTGACTTCCGTCAATTACTACCCTCTAGGTCTGACCACGGAGCCAATTTCCCGGCCAGCGGATTGTGGTGGACCCAAGCCCACAATTGGCCGGTTTTGCCAAGAGGTGATCATGGGATACCAGATGGAGTCAAGATATAGGACATCAATCTCTTCTCCCTTATCCAGGTGATAGGTCACCTGGTTATAAAAGGAAATGAGATTGGTCAAGCAAGACCTACCCGCAACAAACCCGTGCTGGCTATCCCTCAGGATGTTGGCAGCCAGTCCATTAAGGATGGCCTCTTTAATAAACTTTTCTAAGATCTTCCCCAGGACAGAAGTCAGACTGATGGGCCTGTAGTTTGCCGGATCCACTTTCCTCCCTTTCTTGAAGATAGGCACCATGTTGGCCTTCTTCCAGTCTTCAGGCACTACACCAGAGTGCCAGGAGGTCTCAAATATCTGTGCCAGAGGCTGGGCTATGATGCTCGTCAGTTCCTTGAGTACCCTGGGGTGCAGATTGTCAGGACAGGCTGACTTGAAGGTATCCAACCTCTCAAGGTGTTCCTGCATGAGGTTAGCATTGATGGAGGGCAGGGGATCTCCCTCACTCAGACCTGCCTGTCCCATAGCTGGCATAGGCGTCCCATAGGACCGATGAAAGACCGACACAAAGTACCCATCTATGATGTTAAAACAAAAATAAGGCGTTTCAGATGAACAACTTAGAGAAAATACCATAAAGGGACTTGAAAGGCCTAAGAAAAGTTTCAGTTTGTCAGAAGCAAATACTAGCAAAAACTAGACAGAAGGATGCAAAGAAAAACTGAAGCAGAAGTGTAGGAAGTAAACAAAGCTGAAAGTTAGGTTGTCACTTAATAGGTGACTCTACCCCAGTTCTTCATTTTCTTTTTTGTGGGTAAATATTCCTACTATACTCATGTGCAATACAACAACATTGAATTAACAGAAACCATAATGCAAGACTGCAATACTTTCATTCAAAATATAAAGTTTCCTGTTCTACACTATTGTTTTCTTTAAACATACTGACCTCAATCTCTCGGAGCTTGGCACGTTTTTCTTCACTCATTTCAGAGTATTTGATTGATGATTTGGATTCAGGCATTTCTTCTTTGATGGGATTGGAGTATATATGCTGTTCTTCTGATTTAGAACTCTGAGTATCCTCCTCATCTTCGCTTTCCTCTTCTTGACTTTAAAGGGCAAAAGTGAAAAATACACTTAGCTAATAAGGCTTTTAAATGTTACAAGTGTTACTTGCATCTGTATGACTGAGTCTTTTAAGAGTTTAAGTGATCTCTACATGTCAATCGAGATACGAAAACTTGAATGTGTTACTTCATTATTTACAACATATGGTGTCAAACTATCCTAATTTTTTGCCTTTCTTATGAAGCATGAATTTTTATGCTTCAGATAATTCTCACTTTTCATCTAAATACATCTCAAACCCTTTTAACAACTTTACTTTTTCAGCTGGAGTCCATAATTTGCATAATAAAGCTAACGTGTTATTCAAAGAATCATTTTAAGCAATATGATTTTGCTTCTTCAAATGTAATTAAGTCTATAACCCAACAAAAGATTCTGTTTTAACTGGGAACTGACCTAGAGATATCAACTTAGAGTGATATTCTCTTAACAGCCACTAGAGTGCTGCATCTCAACATGAAATGAAAACTCAGCTGTTGAACAACACATTAATACCGATGCTCTCAAAACTGCTTGAAGAACAAAAGACAAGAACCGAGTAAGATTTATTAATATCCAAACAAGTATATCTGTGAAAATGTTACTTGCTGTTCTTTTGATTCGAAGTAGAAAAGCAAATCTTCAAACTGAGGAACATAGGTTTGGCATGCAACAATCTCAGAGGCAAAGAAGTATTTGATACTTCCTACTTAACACTAATGAGATATGAAATATAACTTCCAAAAATGCAACTGACAACACTGCTACAAAAAAAATGAGTCAAATTAGAAGCTGGTGAATGCTGCTGAAAAGGACTACAACTTAAAATCCCCTCTGATCTCTGTACTTTCATGTTTTCCTTGTTTTCAAAGTTTAAATGGTCACATATGTGGAAGTGGCTTTTTCCAAAGGAACTGGATATCACTTGTAACCACAAAGGGTTTTAAATGACTGTTGAAAATAATTTTAAACTGTAAGCCGATTTTGTACATGCTCAGTATTTTCTCAAGCTCAAGGAAAATAAACAGCCACGTTACTGAAATGAGTGTGAAACATCCACCACAAGGATACAGACTTCAGAAATGAGCTTGAGAAACAACTAGTTTTTAGCATGCATAGCTGTTTTAAAATGTATTTACAAATTATAAAATACCTCCACTTTTATCTAAGCAGTGGCTTTGTTCAAATCCTGACACAGAAGTAATGGAATGTGGATTAAATGCAGGTACCTGATTAGGTTTCTTGTGAGAGTATGGGAAGGTACAAGCTTTCAGGATTATCCAATGAAATAATGTAGAATGACTATAAGATGATATAGAAGCAAACCCAGTATTGGCATTCTAGATCAATAAAGAGTCCATGAATAGTTTAAAGAAGAAAGTCACATGTTAGAGTTGGGATTAATCATGCCATATATGCTGGCTAAGCATTAAAAGGACTCAATATATCTAGAACAGAAGAGTAGTTGATTCAAGTAGCTGAGGTACAAAAGAAAGTTACAGCTTTTTATATTATGTCATCTTTCAGCTTTTCTTCCTTCATATGGAATAAAACAAATAGTCTGAAATTCTCATGTTTAACCATTCTATATTCTGGGATCTGTTTCTCCATTAAAACCACAGAATAGAACTACAGTTTGATATCAAAGTTACAGGAAGATAGATCCTACTTTCAAAGAAGTCCAGAAATGACATCATCTCTACTCTTCACATAAACAAAAATATTTTAAGTGAAGAGCCAACAGGTACTCTCTCAAAGAAAACTGGTATTTTTCAATCCCAAAACTCAATTTCACAAGCAGATCTTTAAAACTTAAAGGAACACACTGCTAGTTTTTCAGTCTTCCATAACACTTCATTAGAACTAACTTATAAATAAAAATGCACTGGGGAAATCTAAGTCAGAGCTAAGGATTTCTTACTGGTTTCTGGATATAAACTGATCAAAAATATTTTCCAAGATAGCATTTAATATATTTCAAGAGCATCAATTTTACCTCTTATTTTTCTGAAAAAAGACTGTTAAACTAGAAAATCTAGCAGTAATAGTAGTAGTAGGCATCCATCTCTCTCACAACACAAGATTACACCAAGTGAGACATGAGCTCACTGAACATAATCCTAGCTTGAGAGAGAAAGCAAAGCTGGAGTAACCTCTCCTAGGCGCAAAAGCCTGGGCAGTGTATATGGAGAAACTAAGCTGCCCATACACCAATGTCCCCCTCTCAGCCTTCCTGGCTTAATCCAAAGGAAAGTCAGGTGCCATACACACACACACATATATACACACACACACATACACTCACATTTGATTTTCTTCCTCTTCTGATTCTTCATGCTGGTCAAATAATTCCCATTTAGATGTTGTAACAGCTGGGGAAGAAGTGGGGGAAATTACAAAAAAAAAATTTTTTCATCTGAAATTTGACAGTCATATGTAAAATGATTTATAAAAATTCATAAAATAAAACCTCATGACACTGTTTAATTCAAATGCCCCTATATTCATTGAATAAATTTCACTGACTTGAAAACTGAACTTAAAACCAGAACATATATCTATATTTGAGATTTAGTATTTAATAGAATTCCATAGCAAAACTACTTTCTTTCTCTCTCTCTGATCTCACAGGCCTCATGGGCCTATAACCACCTTAACTAAAGCCTGCACAAGATTGGAGATGGAAATCTCCTTCCACCTTGCCACATCTTTGTCTTATTGTTGCCTCCATCCACCTCAAGTTCTAATTACTTTCACCTCACAGCTTCCAAAATCTCCTTCACATGCCTTCTCGCTTCAGTCCTTGCAATATGCCTTGCACACTTCATTTTCTGTGCTTTTATCTTGCTCAAAATACCAGATCTTTTATAAAGGTCCACAAGCTCTTGATTATGTCTTCTCTTCTCCATGTTCCATTTTCTTGTACTGTATCAAATATTTTCCTTAGCACTTTGTTTTCAAATACTGGCAGCCTGTTTCCAATTGCCTTTGTTAGCCTCTAGAATTCCCACTTGTATTAAAAAAGCCAGGTTGAACAATTTTTTAAAAAGCTGGATTTTAAGTTTCCCTGACATTTTCCTTGATCTGATTGTTTTATCCAAGCTCAAAAGTCACATATTTGCATTGTTTTTGCCTTGATTTCTTGAATTATTTGATTGTCCCTAGTTATTACTGTTCCTAAATATTTAAATTTCTCTACCTTCTCCCCATTTTCATTCCCTAACCTTACCTTCCTGTGATCTTGAGATCTATTTATGGATATGATCATCTATTTAGTCTTGTTGACACTGATAGTAAACGTATCTTATTTGACTATGATTTCTCTATTCTTTTCTACCATTTCCATTTCTTCTCCTATTAGGCAGGTATCACCTGCATATGCAAATACCTGGTGCAATCAGTTTAGATGCAGACCCTTTTTTTCTTCTTCAGCAGCTCTTAAAACCTTCTCAACCATCAAGCTGAAAAGCATAAGTGACCCCACACCCCTTGTTTGAGACCATTACTGATTCCCATCAATTCTCATATAACACCTTGACTCTTCAATTCCAAACCCCACCATGATTGACCACTGTGACTATCTTCTAATACTATTATGAGCTTGATGAAGTCTATATAAAAAATGGTGTACATCTTTTGCAACTTCCTATTTATTTTCTAGCAATAACCTCATTGAAAACATCTGAACACAAGTTGATCTTTCTTGAACCCACACTAGTAATCTTCCACAATTTCTTGCACATCTAGGAGCAATTGGTTTAGCAGCAGTTAAGAAAAACCTTTGTACATTATGCACAGTAAGCTACCCCAATAATTACCATATCTATTTGGCTATAAGCAACCCTGAAGACAGGATTACCCCCCAGTAATTAGATACTATGTATGGAAAATATATAAATTTGTTACAATTTTCCAGGTATAAGATCCAATTAGTAGAGGTCTGCCTCGATTTTGTCCCACTACAGCAAGGAAAAAAAAAATCTGGGGGAGGGGAGGACCAAGTGGCCCCCTTGCCCTCTGCAGCCCCAACTTTTTTCCCCTGTAGCTCCTTCCCCACTTCTGCTCTCCTTGAGCATATGGAAACGAAAAGCAAATTTGAAAACGCTGATGGGTGAACTGAAACATTTTATCTTTTTTTTTTTTTTCCCAATTGTTGCAAGCTTTAGGCCACAAACATATTTTTAAGCAGCACCTTTGTACCTCCTTATATAGAGTACAAACTATGCATGATATTAATCCAAAGCCAAAAGGCTCATTTTTTACCATATACTTAATCAGGCTGGGCCCCAACAGAGCCACAGTGATGCTATAGCTCAGCACTGCTCAGTATGTGTGTACACTCCAGATACCCTTCAACAAAGGATTCATGTGCTAATTGGCCCTCAACTCGTGACTGGAACCAGGTGTTCTTGTCATAAGTCCAGAGACCCTCCAATAATTTGCATGCAGATGAGCTGCAGGACAATCTCGTCTGGTTCCATTGGAACAATCTAAAGTGTGGGGCCACGCTAATCACAGGTAACAGGGTAAGAGAGGGGGCAACAGAGGAATTCTGGTTGAACTGTCTGCAACCCTGTTTGGTGATATCTGCTGGACATTTAACACTAGTGAAGACACAGGAATCATTGGACCATGACTTGAAAAAAGAGTCAGTACTGAGGGAGACAATGCAATGGATACTACAATATATCTTATTCAGATAGGCTGCACTAACCTAGCTGTGTGATAGATTTAGATGGTTTATTTAGAAATATCTGGGCATGTCTACATGAGACTGACTGTGCAGTAGCCCAATAAAACTGCACAGTAATGTGTCACAGCACAGGCAGTAATAATATGCTACTATGCAGCATTATTAGGCTATTGCACAGTAGTGTCACTAAAAAGATGTTTGCTGGCACCACTGCAAATTAACCACTCTGTAGTAGTGCCTCATGTAGACATGCCCTCTGTGAAGAAAGTGACTAAACTCACAAAAAAGAAAAACATCACAATTCCAGTTTATTTAGGAAAGTGTCTTTAAAACTAAGGCATTACTTCAAACTAACCTTGAGCTTCTAATTCCGATTCATCCACTGCTTCCCATTTTGAAGGGGCAACCTTAAATATGGGCTCATTTTTTTTAGAATCTTCAGAAGTATCCACTGTTGAGGGAAAAAACATTAAGAAAAATCATTGTTGAAAATTCTCCAATAAGTCTTTAAATCTTACTTTATATTAGGGAACTTGCAGGGTAATCAAAAATTAAAAGCTTGTGCTCTTGCTAGTTGTACTGCTTATACAAAAGGGACAAAAGCCATGGCCCAACTATAGTAAGTAAATGCAGAAAAAGACATTGCCCTTGTCCCCCAAGACATTACAATCAGAATTATATTCTAAATTCATTCTTGTATTTTGCATAATTATTAATTCTAGTTTCCATCCATCTTGCTTAATGTTGTTTTCTTGCTGCTATTCCAAAAACAACTCTTGTGATCACTAAAGTTAGCAATATAGATATATTTCCTGTGCATTACATTAGGAAACTTAAAGAATTCCAAAATTAAAACTAAACCATTTCTTACAAGGTACACCATCAAGGTCATCATCAAGGGATTTAATAGGGACACCATCAAGATCATCAATGGGAGCAGCATCAATAGGAATTCCATCTACATCTTCCAATGGTGCACCATCAAGCTCTTCCTCAATGGGGGCACCATCAAGATCATCTGGTACTTCCTGGAGACAAAATAAAACCTGAAATCCCTTTAGCTAGTGTGCTAGGTTATTTTCTTTAATTTCTCTTCTAATTACTTCACTTCATAAAACAAATCTGTTTGCTTTAAATAGATAGAAGAGTGTCAAACCTTTGAAATACAAAGCAAAACAGTCCCAACCATACAAAAGTCAGGGCAGCATTCCAGCTTGATTTTTGCTCCTTACATAATTTTCAGTAGAAGAAATTGCCACATTTTCTCTTACACAACAATTATAAGCAATAGCCTGTAATTTCTCAACAAGTTATTTGGAGCTTTAAGAGATTGATTATACAAAAAAATGGAACATACAAATCCCACACTGCTTCAAGTGAGCCACTTGCATGAATTCAGAAGCAAAACTTGATGTATACCTAACAGACACTGAAAAATTCCATAGGAGTTTTTTTAATTCCAGGAGATGGCAAATGTTAATACCATTCCTGGTATTAACACACAAAATGAACAGCTGGTAAATAACTTTTCTAATATAATAGGCATGCACGTTTTCTTCAGGCTTGTATGTTTTCTTGGGTTTTGTTTTTTTTTTTTTACTGCTGAGTGGAAACAAACTTACCTTCCATTTATATTGTAATTTGTCTACCTCTTTTTCAATACTATATCTTAGCAGCGCTATAAAGTAGAAACTCCTCCTAACACTTTCCTGTTTACTGTGAGTTGACCTTCCCAACATGGGATATATAAATCAGATGTAAAAACATCAACAAACATCTTCCCTACGCTATGGGAATTCTAATATGAAATTACCCAATGTCAAAATAATGCCTTAATAGTTTGTACATCCCATTCAAATAACACATCCATCATATTCCTTCATAAGCCTTCCTCAAAAATAAGTTAAAAAAAGATGTTTCACATCTAGCCTGGAAATTTAACAAACTTCATTTTCGAGAATGATTTACCAACTCCCTCCTTTGATATCAACTGAAAAAGTTCAAATTACTTATTAATTCTACAAGTAACACATGGCATTGGAGTCAAAAAGGTGGTTCAGGTAACAAAGTCCCAAGTTTTCTAGGCCGTGAAAAAAGTCAAAAGCAACACCTAAAATGCCACCTGGAAATTCACAGACAAATATTACAAGGTACATCCAATAGAAAGTAAGTGACCTGTCACATTCTATGCTAGCTTCAGTTTCTAAATGGTTTCTGTATGAAACTTCACATATTGTGCTTTATAGTAAGTAAAAAGTAACAAAAGACACAAGTGGTGGTAGGAATAGCCATACCTGAAAGCCACTGTGTGCATGTCTTTTATGGGATATGTGGCAAAAAGTTTTCAATTTCTACCTGAATACCTAGACAAAAGCTCAGGTTTGACAAAATCCATAAATTACTACCTGTGTCATGAACAGTCTCACACACCCAACTAAGGATGCTAATAGAATCCTTGTTGCTTTTTGTTGTTGTTGTTTCCCCTACAGAAGCATCATCATCACTGTGTCACTTTTACTAAGCCAACCACTTACCTCAGTTTCTTTATCTTCTATGATATTTACTAGCCCCAAGAAAATATTCTGCAGTTTGATTAAAAAGGGCTCTGGATAAATTGCCCAGTCCTCCCATGCTCTGAAGCATGTCATTACCCGTTGCTAAAAGTAGCAGATAAAAAAAAAATAGTATAATTCATAAGAAAATATTTCAAACCATCAGAAACATATTAGAGATAACAGTGATATTGTTAAATAATTCTATTTGTACATATTAAGATGCCATTATGTTCAGAATATCTAGTGACCTAAAAACAGGTCTGAACTCTTTCCTACCTCATTTGGGTTTTGTTAATATCCGATTAAGTTTACATTACTTTCATTTTCTGCTAGCCAGTTCCAAAAGCAAAGGAAATTAATCATTCTATTCAAAAGTTCTATCAAAATGACCATCTTTACCAAATAAAATAGATGTGGTTTCTTGTACAAGAATATAGAAAAATGTATCGACATGTGATTGAAGTAATTAGAGATGTGTTATTTGTATAACTGAATTAATACTGTACCATCATTTCCATTTAAACACTGATTTTTATTCTAAGTACATACAATTTATGAAAAAATTAGCCAACTGCTCAAACTTGTCTGCCAGGTTCCTACCAGAATCACAATTTGCAAAGTCTGAACACATGCGTTTGGCATATAAAATATTTTCAACAAGAAAAACATTAAATATTGTATAGTTACCTCCACCTTGTGAAAATCAGAAATGAATTTAGCTTTAAAATAGAAAATTAGCATGCTGTAGGGTTTAATAAAGTCTAATTATCAAGTACTAAACTTTTTTTAAGCCTGTTTTTCTTTTAAACATTTTTTTAGAAAGGTCACAATTTCAGCACAGATTCAAAACAACTATTTTTGGCAACTCCAGACATTAAATCTGTTGCAGAATATATGTCTATTTCCCACAACAAACAGTAATATGAAGATGTTAAATGGATTAAGAAATAACAGCTAATCCACCCCAGAAACAAAGGATTTGCAACAAAAGTTACAAATTCAAACATCAACTTCTTCATTGTGCTGGGACAAATTTTGCATCGTCACATCTTTACCCACCAGAAGTTGCACAGTACTATGCTTTCTCCCCCCACTTCCAAATAAATGGGAAAGACAGCAGCTGGCTCCCTGCCTCCTCTACTAAGGAGGACCGTTTGGCTACCACATGCCCTTTAAAATATCCAGGAAGCCGCCTGCTGTGTGACCTTTACAGTGTCAGTGGGTGAGCAGCCCTAACTGTAAAGTGAACTCAGGCAGCTGCAGCACTAAGGACTGGATTGTCCTAAAGAATGGGAAAAGTTAGCATTACAGTCCAGTGGGGAGGGGAAGGGAAGCAGAGCAGTGACTAAGGAGGAGGGGAGGGGGAAGGGAAAAGGGGGGGGGGGAGGGGTGTGGACTAGTACCTCCTGGCCTATGAGGGTAAACAGGAATGCAGCAGGCAGCCTAATGACTCAAGACTTAATCAATTAGCTGCTCTTTCACAGGTGCTCCTCCCTCCCAGCACCACCAGCAACTGCATCAGACTGGGAAAGCTCCTTGCCTGCTGCTGCCCACATGAAGTAGCTGGGCTTGCCACTGACTCTCCCTTCCCTCCCCAACTCCTCCTCCTCCCAGAGACCCCAGGAGCAGCTTTCTGTAGCAGTCATGTCTGAGCTATTGTGTTATCTGTTAACCACTTAACCGACATAATTAGAGCAGGTTAAATGATACTTCTTTAAACAATATTTACATCCCTAGATTCCCCATGTTGAGCTGCTGGAACTTCCTTTAAAGTCCCAGCACGCAAGCAGCCACAGAGAACAATCCCCGTGGGATACAGAACAGCAATCAGAGCTACCCCCAACCCTGCAGTGTGCCCAAAAACAGCCCTGGGTTAGATGGCAAGGGTAAGGAGTCTCCCTGCAGCAGGGGCTGATTTGGGGGGCAGGGCCTATGTCCCCACATCAGATTCTGCCACTGGTTACAAGAAGCCCCTTCACCCTCATCTCCGGTGCAAAAGGAGGTAGCAGGGGCTGATCATGACAGCCTCATTGCTGGAGAGTGTATCTTTGCGTCAATTCTGTCATCCACAGGCTAGAGGGCTTTGAACGCCTAGCCACCCAGACCACTTTATTTTTGGTAGTGCTGCACATTTTGTAGTAAATTAAAAGTAACTTCTGGAGGTTTGTTTGGTACTTTGTGATAAAGAAATGAAATGGAACTGTATAAATACAAAGGGATTTGTGTGTTAGCCATGCTATTTACCCATGCTTTTATGAAGAAGTATATTCCTAATTCACCTATTTAAGTGTCATATAAACAATGATACACATACCTTGAAATTCTCAGACTGCAAATGGCCTTGTATTGTACGATAAGTAGCATTGAGATCAGAGAATATCTGACATAATTTTGTTTCAAAACTGGAATTAAACACATGCATTTAGTTAAATTTTGTACTATGACAAATGCCATTCCAATGCAGTATATATCATTAATACAGTTTCTGAAACATGTTTCTATTAAATGGACTGCATCTTATATATTTCTTCTCACAGACCTCTAAACTCTAAGCCATCCATTGAACTAAGACAATTATACGTAAAAATTTAAAATGGAGATCCTCATGCACTCCTCCTTTAGTCCCTTCAGACTGCTTTAAAAAGGCTACAGCAAAAAACCCCCAGCCAGACAGTGTTTTCTTTGAAAGTTTAGTAGAGGGGCACCATCAGGCTCCCTTAAAAAGGTTGACTTAAGGACTTGGGTGGGGCTGCTGCAGGCAGAGCTTCAGAAACTAAACCATGATGCTATGGCAAGGATGCCATAACTTCAGCAGCCTCCAACCTCCTGTAATTATAAAAAAAAAAAAAAAAAAAAAAAAAAAAACGATAGAGAACCCAGGAGTCCCCAAGTCCAGCCCCTCCACTTTCCCTGGCTTTCAGCCCCATGATGCAATTTAGAGCTGCAACAAGGAATTTTATTAAGAGTTTCCCCTGCACTGAAACAAAATTATCCCCTAAACTTTCAAAGGACAAATTCAAATTTTAAATTCCACTGCTGTCTACAAATGCTACTTGTTATGCTATTACAATAGTATATTTGGGAATAAGTTCAATAAAACCACCCACAAAGCCACTAAATATCTGTTCCTTGTGACATAGGTTATCACTTCTAATTCCATGGAACTACTTAATCTGCTAACAAAAATGAATTTATAAAAAGAAAAAAGTACAAACTAAAAACAAAAGGGTAGTAGTGACAGACTGTATTGCTATCAGATGCTCCTATGCCAATGCAAGTGTAGCAAAGCCATTGTAACTTCAAGGGTTCAACTTACAGTGATTTAGCTCTATTGTATCAATTCAGAAGCATGCACATTCTCAAGCAGCAACTCCCCCATACCCATTTTAAAGTTACATCTATACACAGCTTAAGAAATAACATCTGAAAGATGACTGAAAATTGCCAAGACTGTTGAAAATGGATGTAGGATCTTAAAATCCACTTTTGAAAACCAAGCCAAAGAAAGCTTGTGCACAAAAGAATATACGGACCTGAAAAAAGGAAGTAAGGAAGAAAGAAGGCATATAATCTATTATAGTACATAATTGCAATGGTACTGTTACTGAAATGAGGGAGGTTTACAGACTTTGACTCACTCAGGGAACTGATGGGCAGGATCCCCTGGAATGCCAGTCTGAGAAAGAAAGGAGTCCAGGAACCCTGGTTGTATTTTAAAGAAACCTTACTGAGAATGCAGGAACAAACCATCCCAACGTACAGGAAAAATAACCAATATGACAGCCTACCAGCTTGACTTAACCGAGAGCTCTAGTTAGCTTAAACACAAAAAGGAAGCTTATAAGAAGTGGAAGTTTGGACAGGTGACTAGGGAGGAGTATAAGAATATTGCTCGGGCATACAGGAATGAAATCAGGAAGGCCAAAGCACAACTGGAGTTACAGCCAGCAAGGGACATGCAGGGTAACAAGAAGGGTTTCTACAAGTATGTCAGCAACAAGAGGAGGATCTAGGGAAGTCTAAGTCCTTTACTAAATGGGGGAGGCAAACCAGTGACAGAGGAGGCAAAAAAGGCTTAAGTGTTAAAAGACTTTCACCTCAGTCTTCACAGGCTCTCAGACTACTGCACCTGACAGCAGTTTCAGAAGAAGGTGAGTTGCCAACAGTGGCGCAAGAACAGTATAGGGACTACTTAGAAAAGCTGGACATGTACAAGTCCATGGGGCCACATTCAATGCGCCCATGGAGCCACATTCAATGCATCCAAGGGTGCTGAGGGACTTGGTTGATGCAACTGCAGAACTACTGGCCATTACCTTTGAAAACTTGCGGCTACTAAGGAGGGGGTGGGGGAGAGACCCTGGAAAACTGGAAAGGGCAAATATAATGCCCATCTTTAAGAAAGGGAAGAAAGAGGATCCAGGGAACTACAGACCCAGTCAGCCTCACCTCAGTCCCCAGAAAAACCATGGAACAGGACCTCAAGAAATCCATTTCTAAGCACTTGGAGGAGAAGAAGGTGATTAGGAACAGTCGGCATGGATTCACCAAAGGCAAATCATGCCTGACCAACCTGATGGCTTTCTATGATGAAATGACTGGCTCTGTGGATGCAGGGAAAGCAGTGGACATGATACACCTTGAATTTCAGCAAGGGTTTTGATACAGTCTCCCACAGCATTCTGGCAAGCAAGCTGAGGAAGTATGAACTGAAAGAATGGACTGTACTGTGGCTAGAAAACTGGCTGTATTGCTGGCCTCAACAGGTAGCGATCAATGGCTCAACATCTAGTTGGCAGCTGGTATCAAGTGGAGTGGCCCAGGCATCAGTCCTGGGGCTGTTCTGTTCAATATCTTCATTAACAATCTGGAAGATGGGATGGATTGCACCCTAAGCAGGTTCACAGATTACACCAAGCTGGAGGGGATTAGAAGATTTACTGGAGGGTAGGGCTAGGATTCAGAGCGACCTAAACAAATTGGAGGATTGGGCCAAAAGAAATCTCATAAGGTTAAACAAGGATAATTGCAAAGTTTTGCACTTAGGACAGAAGAAATCCATGTACCGCTACAAGCCTGAGACCAACTGGCTAAGCAGCAGCTCTACAGAAAAGGCTCTGGTACGCTCGTATTATGGGTAACAAGCAGGAGGAACTCACCTCCTGCTGGCTGACACCAGCCCGGACATAGTGCGGATTACGGAAACGTGGTGGGACGCAACGCATGATTGGGCGGTGAATGTCAAGGGCTATAGGCTGTACAGGAGGGACAGGATAGGAAACAAGAGGTGGGGGCATGGCACTCTATATTAAGGAGGAATACACATCCTCATCAATTAGCAAGGAGTCAGGGGAGGGGCACTATGAAGTGCTTTGGGTTAGAGTACAAGGCAGTCGAGGGGAAAGAGACTTAACGGTAGGAGTCTACTACAGACCTCCCAACCAAGGGGGAAGAGCTTGACCAGGAATTCTTGGGTCAGCTCACAGAGGTAGCGAAGGCTAAGGATGTTGTAGTCATGGGGGACCTGAACTTCCCGGACATCTGCTGGGAACAGCAGTCAGCCAGGTCTGAACGCTCATGTAGGTTCTTGGCCAGAATGCAGGATCTCCATCTAACCCAGGAGGTGCACAGCCCCACCAGGGGAGACACCTTGCTGGACCTAGTGCTGGCCACGGGTGATGACCTGGTGAGGGGGCTGCGGGTGCTCGACCACCTGGATGACAGTGATCATCGCCTGCTGGAATTCACCATCCAGCGCAAGGTGGCAAAGGCCTGCAGTAAGGCAGCAGCCCTAGATTATAGAAGGGCAAACTTCAACGAGCTAAGGAGGATAGTTGGAGAAGCGCTGAGGTCCCAGAGGGGAGGGGAGCTAGGTGTCCAAGGAGAGTGGTCGCTCCTTAAGGAGATGATCCTCCAAGCCCAAAGGAAGGTAATCCCAACGAGGATCAAAGGGAGCAGGAGAGCACACAAGCCTCCGTGGCTCACCAAAAGCATCCGGGAATGTCTCCTTGCTAAAAAGGAGGCTGACACCCAATGGAAAGAAGGGGTCATCACCAGGGAGGACTATTCTGTAGTTGCTCGGGGATGTAGGGGGGTAGTTAGGAAGGCAAAGGTAGAGATGGAACTGGGACTAGCTTCCCAGATTAAGGACAATAAGAAGTCCTTTTTTAAATACATAGCGGGTAAAAAGAAGGTCCCGGGTAATGTGGGGCCCTTGCAGGACACGTTGGGAAACTTGGTCGTCACACCAGATGGCAAAGCTAACATGTTTAACAATTTCTTTGCCTCCGTCTTCCTAAGTAGGGACCAGAACAGCCACCTCCCTGCTGGGCCCCCCTCGGGCCCTGAGGGAAGCACACCTGGGCCACGGGTTAGCAAGGATTTATTTAGGGAGCTTCTGGAGAGGTTGGACGTATTCAACTCAGCCGGTCCGGATGATCTCCACCCTAGAGTTCTAAAGGAACTGGCCGACGTCATTGCAAGTCCCCTGGCACGGCTTTACGAGCACTCGTGGTGCTCTGGTGAGGTACCGGAGGACTGGAAGAGGGCCAACGTGGTCCCCATCTTCAAAAAAGGCAGGAAGGAGGACCCGGGAAACTATAGGTTGGTTAGTCTTACCTCGATCCTAGGCAAGCTGTTCAAGAAAATTATGGTGGCACACATCCAGGAGGAGCCAACAGGGGACTGCATGCTTAGGGGCAACCAACACGGGTTCACAGTGGCAGGTCCTGTCAGACCAACCTGGTGGCCTTTTACGATCAGATCACCACATCATTAGATGCAGGGGTAGCAGCGGATATAGTCTTCCTGGACTTCCGGAAGGCTTTTGACACTGTCTCTCACCCCGTTCTCATTAAGAAACTGGGGGGCTGTGGTGTAGACACCCACACAGTCAAATGGATCGCCAACTGCCTGGAGGGCCGCACCCAAAGGGTGGTAGTGGATGGGTCCTTCTCAACCTGGAAGGACGTGGGGTTCTGCAGGGCTCGGTCCTCGGGCCCGCACTGTTCAACATCTTCATCAGTGATTTGGATGAGGGGCTAAAAAGCACCCTGTTCAAATTTGCTGATGACACTAAGATGTGGGGGGACGTGGGCACACTGGAAGGATGCAACAGGCTACAATCAGACCTAGACAGGTTACAAGGGTGGGCAGACAAGAACAGGATGGGTTTCAACACAGACAAGTGCAAGGTGATACACCTCGGGAGGAACAACCGGCACCACACCTACAGGTTAGGGAACTCCCCTCTTGTCAGCACGGAGGCGGAAAAGGATCTGGGCGTCATCACTGACTCCAAGATGAACATGGGCCGGCAGTGTGGGGAGGCAGTTAGGAAGGCCAACCGCACCTTGGCATGCATCCACAGATGCATCTCAAGCAGGTCCAAAGAGGTGATCCTCCCCCTCTATGCGGCACTGGTCAGGCCGCAGTTGGAGTACTGCGTCCAGTTCCGGGCACCACACTTCAAGAGGAATGTCGACAGCATGGAGAGGGTCCAGAGGAGGGCCACTCGCATGATCAGGGGACAGCAGGGCAGGCCCTATGAGGAAAGGCTACGGGACCTGAACCTGTTCAGCCTCCAAAAGAGAAGGCTGGGGGGGGATCTTGTGGCCTGTTATAAACTAGTCAGGGGCGGATCAGCAGGCACTGGGGGAGTCACTGTTACCCTGAGTACCGCCAGGAGTGACCAGGAATAACGGTCACAAGCTGGCAGAGGGTAGGTTTAGGTCAGATATCAGGAGGCACTACTTCACGGTCAGGGCAGCTAGGGTCTGGAACTAACTTCCAAGAGAAGTGGTGCAGGCTCCTACCCTGGGGCTGTTTAAGAGGAGGTTAGATGAACATCTTGTTGGGGTCGTTTGACCCCAGCATTCTTTCCTGCCGGGGGGTCGAACTGGATGATCTGCTCAGGTCTCTTTCGACCCTAGAAACTATGAAACTATGAGGGTTACAGTGGACAATAAGCTGGATACAAGTCAGCAGTGTGCCCTTGCTGCCCAAGAAAGCAAACAGAACACTGGGCTGCATTAGTAACACCACTGCCAGCAGATTGAGGGAAGCGATTATTCCCCTCTATTCTGCACTGGTGAGGCCACACCTGGAATGTCCAGTTTTGGGGGGGCCCACTACAGAAAGGATGTGGACAAATTGGAGAGAATCCAGCAAAATGCAATGAAAATAGTTCAGGGGCTGGGGCACATGACTTCTGAGAACAGGCTGAGAGAACTAGGATTATTTAGTCTGGAGAAGAGAAGAGGAGTGGGGATTTAATAACAGCAGCCTTCAACTACCTGAAAGGCAACTCCCAAAGAGGATGGAGCTAGATTGTTCTCACTGGTGGCAGATGACAGAACAAGGACCAGTGGCCTCAAGGTGAATCAAGGGAAGTTTAGGTTGGATATTAGAAAAAACTCTCACTAGGCAGATGGTGAAGCACTGGAACGTGTTACCTAAAGGAGGTGATGGAATCTCCATCCTTGCAAAGCCATGACTAGAGTGATCTACTTGGGGCTGGTCCTGCTTCGAGCAGGGTTTTGGACTAGATGACCTCCTGAGGTTCCTTCCAACCCTCATTTTCTATGATTTTTTAAGATGGGATGCATTTTTAAAATATTAATACATTCTTTTATTTTGATTGACAATAACTTTAAAAAAAACTTATACTTACAATTTTCTATAATATGAAGCATTGGCAACTTTAGCTGAAGAGTTGTATAACACATCTGATACCAAGTATAATCTTGCAATCTATAATAAAATAACTTGGTCTTAATTTGGACATTCTTTAAGTTGCATTGTGATAATACTGTATTCTCTCGGCATAAATGTTGAAGACAGCCAAATTCAAGAGACTTTTTGCCATTTTCAATTAAGCTAACAAGATGCAGCTGTATTTTTACTACACGTTAGCAGGTAACTAGTATCCTTTTCTGTGTTTTGAATTATTTCTTGTAAGAAAAGTCATCAAATCTTCAGTACATACATGAATTTCATACTCTTATCAGGAAAAGATTTTAGATTTCTTATTTTCACTTCCTGTATTGGAAATTGCATATTTGTCCATGAAGATAAAAAAAGCTAACACTCGGAGGTAGAAAAGGCTAGCTTAGGAATGAACGAAAAATTGGTTTCAAAATTTAAAAAAAAAAAGATTGTAAGACTAAGTAAAATGGTTACAAATGCAAAAAAAGGATCATCAACGTCAAGTCCTAGTTTTAAAGAAACTTAAGGTGCAAATACACACTGCCCTTGTGTGAGCATAAGTATTTTTATGCCATCAAAAGTTATAAGCAAACAGACATCCTAGCCCATTATTATGTTCTAAAAGCCCAAAAATGTTGCTACTACCAAAGGCAGTCACAGTTTGTGATGCTTTAGTTGGGAAGACCTCTGTTTGCTTATTGTGCATCCTGGGAATCTCCCTGCAGGGGATTTCCCCAGTGCTTACATCAAGCTGCTACACCCCAACTTGGGGCATGCTCCTGCAAGTGGACAAACTCATGGAGGGGTTCCCATGCAGAGGAATCACCTGCAGAGGATTCCTGCACAGTGGATATCTCACTGCACCACAAGGGTGCAGACAGTCCAGCTTTTTCTCCCAAAGCAAAAATGGCTGTTCTGGGAGATAAAGAACCTAAATATAACAAGATAGAAATTGTTCCTGGGACAGTTTCTCCTGAAAGACTGAACATATGTCACACTTTCCTGCCACTTATCCTCCTTCGAGGTCCAGCAGGAGCTGAGCTGAGGGAGCAGCGTCATAAGCCCCCTGCCTGGTTCTCACACTGGAATCCCAGCATTAAAAAAAGGCAGGGGTCTTTGTCCCACTGCTGCAGTTACCCTGGGGATAGGACAAATAAAGCAGCCCACACTTTCCCCAGACTGGAATCACCATCCAGTCTCAAGATGAAAGGAGCAGGAGAGGAAGGTCTGTAATTTTTCCTCTCCCATGAATCATTTTGTACTGCTAGAATTGAACATTTGTATGTGCCCGTGATCTGTGCAACAATACTTTTCCTGCAATATGTGCATAAGCAATCCCAAAAAACATGCAATATGATTAAGGAAAATGATCATACCTTTTTGGGAAGAGGAGTCTTCAGAATGGACAGCGACTCAGTAATGCAGTCTACAATTTCTTCAGCAGCTTCAGCATTATTAAGACAGAAAACCATTGCATCCCCAATATCATTCTTACGAGGCGTTAATCCACGCAGGATTTCCTCTAATTTGTCCCTCTGTCTAAAATTTCATACAGTGTTTTAACAAGTTTTCATATAAATTAGCAGCCCTTTTGTCAAAAAATTCCTAACTGACCATGTGGTGGGTTAAATTTGTTTATGGCCAAAATAACCATAACAATTTTATAGTGTATTGTAGTAGGTTTTCAATGCCTAAGATGCATATGTATTTAGAAGATACATATTTACTGCTTGTAGAGAAATCTTGGGGAAGCTATTGAAAATAACCACTGCAGAACAAATACTGATGTGAACACACTTACTCCAAAGTAAGTGTGGCTTTATGCAAGTGTAAGCATGTCAGCATACACACATGGGGATAGTGAGGAATTGCTATTCCATGCTTTTCCCCATAAAGATAAGGCCTCAGATTAAAAACCCCAAATCTGTTCACCCCCTTTTACAAAGTTAAATTGTAAGTTAAACATCAAAACAGATCACAGATCATTGTAATCTCTCTTATCTCCTTCCAGTTATAACCCATTTCTAGAACTATACTTGCTACAATAATGCTGAATAGAAAACAAGGATAGAAAAATGGAAGCCAAATCTATAAAAGGAAAGTCAGGTAAGTTCTATTACACAGACTTCAAAGACCTATTCCTGACACATTATCTGTGACAGGATATCAGGCTGGTGACTTCCAATCTAAGAGGCTGTGGATGCAAGCAAGTACACAAAACTATTCTTTGCCATGTGACTCTGCATTGTGCATACTAATCAGAGAATCTATTTGTCAGATGGATTTGTAAGACAATTATTTTCAAGTTTCTATTCTGAACTGAACTGAAAATACCATGGTTGATTTCAGTAGTTCACTGACAAAGTTAGTCTTGTACCAAAACACTTTGGTCATGTCAACTTTTGTTATTAGCATGTCATCACAGGGTAAGTGGAAGAACAGAACATTTGCTGTTCTTCTGGCTATAAGTAGCTCTTCCTAGGGCTGTGCGAAGCTTTGGTAGCTGATTCAATTCGGAGGAGATCTGGCCCGATTCAGTGGCCAAATCTACAAATCCAAATAGAATTGGGAGACCCACTAAAAGGCCTGAATCAAATCAGAAGCCTCCGAATCGATTCGGCGCTGGTTGGGAGATTCAGCCATAGACTAAACAGGCAGCAGTCCTCAACCACACTGGACACAGCTGCCTCCAGCTGGTAAGTCTGTTGTAGTAGGCGGAGGGGGGAAGGAAAGGCGCGGAGTGGTGGGGAGGGCAGACCAAATGCCCCCACAGCAAGGGAGGGATTGGGGCTGGGGCAAGCCGGGGCAGGAGGCATGGGACTTAGGAAGGAGAGCTCCCACCATTGTGTGCTGCCACACGCTGCCGGTAGAGGAGCTGCTCTTTCAGCGGCTCCTCCAGTGGCTCTTGCCACCAGTCCAGGAAGGCATGGGAGCAGGTGTGTGCTCCCGGATCTGCGTGGAGCGGGCTGGGCTGGGCTGAGCTCTGAACGGGGGCACGGAAGGCACTGGAAGTGGACGCTATGCCCTCCCGCTGCTCACCCAGCTGGGGCGGGGAGGCATGGGACGGTGCCACTGCGCTACGTCAGACAAGCAGCGGGCAGTGGCAGAAGCCGCTCCAGCCTCACCCTGCAAAGTGCAGGCCAGCAGTGGGCAACTGGGGCTAGCCTCCTGGAGCGCAGCGCAGTGCAGCCCAGCCTGCCCCACACAGATCCTAGGGCACAGGCCCGCTCCCATGCTCTTCCGGACTGGCAGTGAGAGCCGCTGGAAGAGCTCCTGGACTGCTGTGCAAGCAGCAGCAGGGCATGGGGGTGGGCACATGCACCCGGATAAGGGCGGGGCTAGCACCAGGGGCTATGGTGAATTTTAGTGTGGTTGCAGCCCCCATGGCTCCCACTCCACTGCGCTCTGCAGGGTGGGCAGAGCCAGGGCTGAGCTCTGGGCTGTGGCTGAGGCTAAGCATCCAAAGCACAGCCCAGCTGTGGGCGGCTGGGGCTAGCCTCCTGGAGTGCAGCTGCGCCGAGCCTGCCGCACGCAGATCCAGGGGCACATGCCCACTCCCATGCCCTCCTGGACTGGCAGCAAAAGCTGCCAGAGGAGCCACCGGAAGAGCAGCTCCTGGACTGATGGCACAGTGGCAGGAACCCCCCTCCCTGAGTCCCACACCCCCAACACTGGCTGGGCAGCTTGTCCCAGACCCAATCCCTCCCTCGCTGTGGAGGTGTTTATCTGCACCTCCATACACCCCTTCCCTCCCCCTACCACAACAGACTTACCAGCTAGAGGCAGCTGTGGTAGAGGACTGCTGCCTATTTAGTCTATGGCCAAATCTTCAAATCCAATTCAGCCAAATTGAATTGGGGCACTGGCTTGAATCACCGAATCGGCCAAATCCAAATCAAATACTTGCTGCTTTGCACAGGCCCAGCTCTTCCCCATTTTAAACTTTTGGTCAGTGGAATCAGTAAATATAAAAATTTAACTATAAAACAGCTACTCCCCTAGTTACTGAAGTTAGGCCAACCAAATTTTGCTGACAAAATATGTAAGCAGGGACATCATTAACATTTAGCTCTTTTCTGATATCCAAAGCAGCCAAAGTCTCATGAAATCAGCAAAACATGCCAGTCTAGAGTGCAGTATTATATTACTGCACTACCAGATAGTAAAAAGAAAACCAGGCAAAAAAACTGTAACAATCTTCCCTCCAATTCCCTGTAAATACAAGACTCTTCCAACTGAATAATCTGAGCATTCCCTTCCACATAAGCTATAGTGAAAAAAAGCACACAAAAAAATAAAATTTAAAGGAGAGCTCCTACTTAACATTCCAACAAATATTGTACCATGTCAAGATTTACACATTGTAAAATTTGCAAAAAAATATTCACAAGACAGACACATTTGAAAATGTAAAAGCTCTTACTCTTCCTTAAGTGCACCCTTCTTATTAGGTTCCTCTACAAATGCTTCAGTTTCTTGCTCTTCTGACATCCCATGCAGGTATGGATTTAATGGTGGCGGCCTCCAAAATGATCCATTTTTGAACATACGAAAATCTTCTGTCCTCCATTTGGTTGGAGCATCTCCCTAAGAAAAGCAAAAATATATCATATTTGGTGTTTCTGAATTTCATATTTAAAACTGTGAACCGCCACTAAAATGTTACTTGCCTGTAGAATTGAATAAAGCTTCCACCTGTAGTAAACATGGGCTGGAGTTTGGTTTTCAAATAAAAACCTAAGCCAAAGATGGAGAGAAAAAAATAAAGTACATTATGAAGTATTTAAATGAAGTGAAACCCAATAGGAAATGTATCGTCTAAAGCAGAGGTATCAAACATACAACCTGCGGAGAAGGGTTATCCAGGCCCACAGGATTTCTTGTGGCCTGGACCACCCACCTCTGTACAGCATATTCACCATGGCTGATGGAGCCTCTGTGACCGTGGCAATCCCTGGAGGTGCCAGAGCTGCCATTTCCAGAACCAAGGGAGTTAATGATACTTGTCTACCTTCACCCTTTACCTGCTGCCAAAAACTCAGTGTTTCTAGTCACCCCTGGTGACTAAGACTGGTGGCAGGGAAAAGGGGGCGAGTGGCAAAGGCGTTAATTTCTTGGGTTCCAGAGCTGCACTGCAAACAGCAACTTTGGGTGCCGGGGGATTAATTAGGCCACTGCTCATGGGTCACCTGATCTGTGGGAAGCCTTGAGGACCTGAATCTGTCCCACAGAAAACCAGTTTAGATTTGGCCCACAAGTTTGACACCTCTAATCTAAAGCTACCGATTCTTTTCAGACACAACTCCTGCCTATGCACGTGAGCAACACAGTACATCTATCCCACATTCTTGTCATTTCTTGAAAGCCTACTCCTAAACAGGTCCTGACCATCCCAGCCACACCTGGAAAAGCAACAGTATGAAGCTGCTGCATAGCTATTCCCTACTACGGTCACTCTCAAGACTCCAGCCTCTGGTAAGAGCTGCCTGCTATGAGGGATTGTCCCCCAGAGCAATCCGCTGCGATGTGTCCCTGCTTTAGCAGAAACAAGAGGAAGGAAAGCAGTGGGCACACTTGGGAGCACCTCTACTAGAACACACTGAGAACACAGTAACAGACATACACAAAGTCAACAAAAGTGAAACGATTGTCATCCACCACATTAGTACAGCCGGTAGGAAACAGGAGAAGGAAACCCACAACATACAGAAAGTGTGTGACGAAAAGTAAAGTTCTATGAGGACCCCGTGAGCACCAGAAAAGTAGAATTCTGATAGCTGAGCTGGTGGAACTATGCAAACTAACCAGCCACATAACACTGCTGACTAGCTACTCTAACATGGATGCTATGCAGGAGGAATTTCCTAGCCTATGAGCACATGGCTCAGTTACTCAGGTGGTACACTAAACAGTCAAAGCTTGCTGAAATTTTTCCAATAAAAAACTGATTTGACAAAAACCCCATTCATGGGAATGTTTTGATAATGCTGTTGTGCTTCAAGTTTCATTCATTATCTGTATTATAAAAATGAAAATGATAGTTGAAATGAAGCACCTCAACCTTACTGAAATAAATATTTTTAGGTCACTCTTGTGTCTCCAAAATTAATTTTCTAAGTATTTCACAGGAAATGTTGACCTTTCCAGATGGAACAGGAGTAAATTTCAAAATAACAATTCTTGTGAAGTAGAAATTCCAAGTTCCAAGCAGCTGTCATAGAATCTAATCCAAATTCTGTTAAAGTTAATGGAACAACTCAACTCCTATGGACGCTATCCAATTTATATTTTCTCATGTTACTATTTTTATCAATGACTTTTGAGCTGTGTATTATTTGAAAAATAGATTTACCAGAAACTAGCTTTACTAGAGATGTACAGTATTTTTAAATAGACTAGTCTATATGACATGAATATTAATTTCAGTGTAAGTACCACATGAATTGTATACATCTGCTTGTACTTGAAGAACTTCTAAAACTCGCTAACTTTCAAATTTTAACCACGTATCAAAATACTCACTTAGCATCTGCCATTACATTTATTTTTTAAAGATAATACTTAGCAATAGCTGAACTAGATTTTATGTTGTTAAATATTGATTAAAAAAGCACCTGAACATTGGATTGTTGATTTCTCTGTTCATGATCATGGCTTCAAACATAGGCCCTTCACGTACCACAAACTCTATCATTCGATGAATCAATGCGAGCAAATTCCTACAACAACAACACAGTTAAAGAAAAATTGATTCAAACCTAACATTATAAAAACTACACTTCACCTAAAATACTATATCTGTGCAGGAGATTATTTTGCTGTACTGTTAAAAAAACTGTATAAAAGATAAGGTAACAGAGCAATGTTATAGCTTTGCGTTGTGAATATAGGCATTATAAAATAAAAACATGCCTGATTATGGTGCAGTGTGCATTTTCTAAGTGAAAATATTATTTCTAAATTTCAACAAGCTGACTTGCAGTCATGAGTTTTGCCTTAATAAAAACTACTTTAATAGTACTCATCAAGAAAAATGGGCAAATGAACATAACGTGTGGTCTAAGTTAGTTAACAGAACACAATCCCTAAACTAATTTTGTGCAGTTGTAGCAAAAAAAATTAATCCAGCTTCTGCACAGTCAACTACATGAAAGCTGAACTCAAAACTAAAAAAAAGCATGATAATTTTAAAAGATTTAATAGAAACTCCATCCAGCTTTATTGCTGAATAAATGCAAAAGAAAAACCAAAATAACTGATGTTGCAAACCATGCATCAAGTTTCCCAAGTCAGAAACCAGATGGAGATTTTATTAAAGCAAGCCACTGAAGAGGCAACATCCTTTTGATCAAACCTTAAAATGGATGTCACTGGAACAACACTATACATCATTTACGAAAGCATACCAGATAACGTTTCTTTCATTTTATAACTACCTAAACTTAAACCAAATGACATTTCCAAAAATTAAAAAAGCTACACCAATTTTGTTCTGCACAACATTCAGAGAAGCGTGTCAGAAAAATGTTTTGGATTGCATTTGAAAATGTAGATCCACTTAAAAGAGTGGTAAAACAAATACTGACTTATTCTCAGAAAATATTCATTATTTTTAATTGACCTTCTGTGGAATATACTAATATTACAGGCAAAAATGATTTTACATTGTGAAAGAGGATCCTAAATTTTCAAATACCATTCACAGCTACACAGTATAAGAAAGCTCTGAGGCCTACAATTTTAGCATGTAATGCAAGCAAAACAAGTGCAGCTTTTACCCCATAAATTATCTAAACACAACAAAAGGATATTGGCTCTTTGAATATGTAAATTTTTATTTTAATGATTTTAAAACAAGTTATAACTCTGAATGCATTATAATTTAGATTTATTTTTAATTGTTCATAAAAGATACAGGAAAAAATCATTTGTAACCACATAACAAAGTGCATATATGATCACTAGGTGATGGTTATTTTATTTTTTTTACCATCTTATCTATTCAAAGTTCTGTCACAGATAAAAAGTGCTTAATTGGATTGTTTTTTCCCTACAAAACTAATAAAAAGAAATTTAAGACTCAAGTAACAGAATATGCCCCTATAACCTTAATAATTTGTAAACAGTCTGTATAACTTGCATATTAGCACTAAAACTACATTTCCTCCAAATATTACAGAAAAGACCAACAGTATCATTCAGTTTAAGTCCTTCCCAAAACTCAGTTTTACAGAAACCCTTTTTGACAGTCCTGGAAACATCTGCAGAAGACAATCAAAATAATTCTGCAGCCATTTCATTTAGTGCAGTGTTCTGGAAGTCCAAGTAGCACTACTTAAGTATGTGCAAACTGCATTTGAAAATACCAGTACAGTAAAATTACAATGATGCTGATAAATTCACAGATTTTAAGTCTAGCCCAAAGTGATAGCTTCTTGCTTAATATCCTATATACTGCAACCACAGAACTTCATTCAGTAATGCCCTCAACAAGTCTGATACAAAGCGTGGTTGAGCAAAAAGCATCTTTCTTAGGATGATATAAAGTTTTTAAATAAGTCTGGATACAAAAAAACCACCACCCCTCTCAAACCTATTACACCCCTCATCTGATAGAGGTGATCATAGCAATTTTAGCATGTACAAAAGCACTGAATACTTTAAAATTAGTTTATTTAAGGAGAATACTGATTATACAAACAGGAAAAAAATCATTAAACTAGAAAATAAGTAGCACTAGAAAATAAGTGCTACTAGAAAATAACAGGAAGGAAAGATTTTATATTCTTGTACCTTGATTCTGTAGACATTTTACACATCACTATATAGCATCACTGCAATTAAGCATCTATCTTAATTTTTGCCCTATACTGTGCTTTCCCATCAATTTTGCTAAAACTACAACAAGTACGTTATCAGCAAAGAGATAATATGTTTTAAGCTATTTTCAAATACAGTTCAGTTCATGCGAGGGATAGAAATAGTATGTGAACTTGCAAAATGCTGCAGTAAATTAAATGGTAACATAGCTTTCTTTGAAAGCTACAAACTACAGACATTCCATAGTTTAAAAAAGAAATACTTGCTATACTAACCAAAAGACCTTACTAGGTAAATTCCTGGTGGTCACTATAGCTATCCCACATCACTAATCAGCAAAAAGTTGTACCATCCTGAAATTCTATCAAAATTACAGATGCATCTGTGCATACTAGAAAAAGTGTTCAATACTACTGTCTTAAGCTACTTATACAAATGCCTTTTTACAAAAAAGGGGGCTATTTTATGACAATTAAAACAGTGTAGTACAAAAGGATGAATTTAAAGTGCATTATTAAAAATGTTAATTATCTTAAGTTGGCCAACAAAAAAAGTCTTTCAGTTATAACAAAACCACATTTATTGGAGCCGATCGTACCAATGTCTGGTCAAAAACTGTATACTTTCCCAATCCATCCCATGATGTTTTCCTGGTCCCCCGCTGCCGCAGACAGTTCAGCTGGTGTTGCTCACCAAGGCCAATGTCAAAGAGAATTTGGTAGTCTTTCGTGCTCATTTATTTTTATAACAGTGTTGTGTTCTTATGTTTGGAAAAAGGTTTTAGCTTAACTGAGCAAGGGTATGCCTATATTAGTGAGAAGATAGAGGCACTTCTATAGGTCAAAATAAAATACTTCTTATTGCTGTTTGTGATCTATAAGAGCCCTTTCCCAGTGATCACATAACTACCTGACAGCTGTGCTACTTGCAATTAAAATAAATAAATAAATAAAAACAGAGGAGAAATTAAAAAGAATTTGAAGCTGATTTTGTTTATATGCTCAACTGAATCAGGGTTTTGAGTTTAATCTATGTAATCCAGAGAAGAAAGCAATATCACATTAGTTACAGCAATGCTGCAACTCTAAAAATATTCAGTTGTTAACAAATTGTCATGAAGGTTAAATCTTTCCTTAGATAAGGGTTCATTAATGAAATAACTAGCATTCATTTTGCAACTGATAATCATATTATTCTATTCTTCTCCAATAAAAATTCCAGAGATAAATATAAAATACAGGCTACGAAAAATTAAATTCTGCTATAAGGAATATGGTAGAACCATTGCTCAGTCAAGCCATTACCTTTTCCTCAACATCACAATTTTTCTTTAAAATTCCGAAGGGGATATTTTCTATATTTAGATGAGTAATAATAAAGAAAAACATGTACCTTTCTGTTGGGATAACCACTTTGACTATGGCTTGCGACAGAGTCTGTATATGAAGTCACATCAGATAATAAACATAGAATATGTGAGTATTGTTAACAAGTAACAAGCAAAAATATACATATGCATTGAAAATACTACACATCTATCACAAGATTTGCAGGCAATCACTGCTGTGAAGTTATAACTAAGCAAGTACACAAAAAGCAAATGGTTGTGTTCAGTGAACAATGAAGGTTCACTAATTGTAAAGTATCAGAACATTCCTGTCAGAATGCACATCAATGCACTGAATAGGTACTACACTGAGAATAATTAAGATAGGGAGTTTTAAATGTATGAAACAAATTCTAAAGTATTTGACTTGGAACTTTTTATTACTTTGTTCCCAAGCCAGTTAAAATATAACCCTATCGTTTAAGTGTCATTCATTAAAGAATCAACATTTTTTTTTTTTTTTACAAATGTAATATCAAGTTGGGTTGTGTTTAAAAGATACTTACCCTTCAGTTTAAAGTCATAGCTAATGTTCTTTAAAAAAAAAAATCTCTGAGAACTCTCACTCCACAATTATCCTCAAATAAATTATTCAATATATGAATTAGCAGCCTTCTATGCAGAAAAAGTGTCAGCTCATTCTAGTGTAAAAATGAAGCTACCGAACTTAAGCATTTTCTTTAGAGGAAATAATTTAGATACCGCAAGTTTGGCAGCTAACAAAGGGGGGGACGTAGGAGAAAAAATCCCAGGGAGCCTGGAGGGGGAAAATGATGGCCAGATTTAAAGGAATAATTAAAAAAAAACCAAGGCCCAATATACTGCAACCTAATACACTGACACAATGTCTCACAATGCAAGGTACCTTGGTTTAAGGCAAGGAACAACTCAGTTCAGACATCTTAGGGCAGCAAAAAACCAACTGAACAATGCAATTTTCTAAAGCCATTGAAAAAAGACTATCATTGATTTTGTATTTATAATTTAGATTTGGCCCAGCGTACATTCTTAAATTACCTTCTCAAAATCCTCCTTGTTTTTTGGTGGTGGTAGCATTGGAGCATTAGGGTTCTTCAATCTCTCCCGAGGCTGAGCATTAAAAGGCAGTCCTGATGGAGGTGGTGGGAGAGTATGCTCCATCATGGAAGGTGGAATGTATATTGGATGCGGTGGAATAGGTACAGCTTTGCCCCAACCTAGCTTCATTTCAAAGGACATAATCATCTTGCCTGCAAAAGTAAAAAAATACAATTTATAACTTACCTTTAACTTAATTAAATTAAGTTTGGTCACTTCTTTTCATTCTTATATTGCATTCCCTGGATCTGTGTCTGCCTAAACTCAGATTACATGTTTTTACTGTTGTACTTTACATTGTTACTTTAAAACTTTAAAAGTGACCACTCATGACAGCACGTCATTTTGTAGTACACAAGTGAAAATATATATTTACATACATATTTGTTAAACTACACTTACAACAACAACAACAATAAATGATGTACTGATGAGAGTGTCTTCCCTTCATGTGTCTAGTTACATAAAAGGACTACTCAAGTCTTTTTGTTACAGGGTCTTCACTTGGCAGATTTTTCTCTCCTAAACTTGCTAGCATTACAGTACAATATTTACACATCAAGGCTAATTCATCAAATTCACTCGATTCAAATCACATTGATCAAATTTTCATGCACATTACATTAGATCCAGACTACACTAGAGTTTTGTTGGTATAAACATAATTTTTAAAAAAATAAGTAAATAAAATATATTACCCCCCAGTAGATGTTACTATATCAGGCTTGTCCAACATGCAGTACGCCAAGGCATTTTCTGAGGCCCGCGGTGCTGCGACGGGAAACGAAAGTAAACACCGTTTACTTTCATTTCCACCCCTTGTCCCTCCCCCAGCCCCTCAGCAGCTTCCTAATGGCTGCTGAAGGGCTGGGGAAGGGACAAGGTTCCCACACGCACCATGTCAGTTTGACATTGCTGACACAGTGCATGTAGGAAGAGGAATAGCCATGTGCCTCTCAGGACAGAATGAGCCCAGCTGGAGCAGCACAGGCTCAGCTGCATTTTCCCCCTACCTGCGCCAGTCAGTCGCGAGCAACACACAGCTCCACTACCGCCTCTGATGGCTGGTGCCAACCCAGGCGGGTCTGTCCCATCCGGAGCAGCATGCGGCAGAAGCCAGCTTCCCATGTACTGCTGGGGATGGGAGGAGCCCAGCCAGGTTGACACCAGCCAGCAGAAGCAGCGGCAGAGCCACGCACCGCTTGGGACTGACCAGTGCAGGCAGGGGGAAAATGCAGCTGAGCCCCTGCTACTCCGGCTGGTCTTGTCCCATCCCAAGCAGCACACGGCTCCACTGCTGCTTCTGCTGGCCGGTGCAGACCCAGCCAGCCTCCTCCCATCCCCAGCAGCACATAGGGGGCGGGGGCCAGCAGGCAGGGTCCTGGCATGATCTCTGTGGGGTGAGGTGGCAAGAGGTGGTGTCTGCCGGACCCCGCGCTCCAGGCTCACAGCGCTGAGGCCATCGGGGCTGCACGCACAGGTGGCCGGGCACCACGGTGAGCGGGGTCCTGCGGGCAGGCAGGTGAAGGACTGCGGTGCAGTAGCTGCCTTGTTCCAGCCCCTATGTGGAGCTATTTATTTCTCCCCTTTAGTCTCTGGGGCAGTAGCTGGCTGGATGCAGAATGGGTCCCTCCTGCTCCTGCTGACCAGCAGCTACCATGAACCTTGCAGTAACAGGCAGGTGCAGAAGGGCTGCACAGGCAGGGTCTCTGTGGCCTGGGACAGAGGGTGTTTGAATATGGCTTGCTGGCCCACTGGGTGATAAAAAGTTCATGATCTGGCCCCACATTCAAAAAGGTTGGACACTCCTGTACTATATCATCACAATTTTTAAATATAGACAGTGCTTCATGTAGCACTACTGTATCAAACCTAGCCAATTCCTTATTAAATTACTGTAATTCCTTATTAAAGACCAGTTTCCACTCTCAAGGAAATGGAAGCCATTATAACTGAAACACCATTTAAAAGTTAGTCAAGTTGTACAAGCAAGTAAAAATAAAATATGGCAGGTTTTCAAGTTTTTCCTAAAACATGCTTTTTCCATTGCTTCAACTAAAGAAACTTAACTCCAAAATTTACGTTCCAAGCCTCCCCCAATAAAAGTAATGAAATTTAAAATCTTGTTTACCATTTAGATTCTTCAGTGCTCGTTCAGCATCTCTCCTGCTCATAAAGGCAACAAAGCCACAATTTCTCTCTCTCGCTCGTTCTTCATCAGTTCTTGGCCACATAATTTTAACACTTGCTAATGGTCCAAAGCGTCCAAATTCTTGGCACAACATCTCTTCGTTCATCTACAAAAAAAGGAAACTAAAATTAGCAGGCAACTTCAGTTTTAACAAGGCCCCTAACCACGTTGTATTCAACTGCTAAGATATTGTCTCTCTCTATTCCCTGGGAAACAGGGGACTACAAATATATCTGGAGGGACAGCGAGGGAGCAGTACTTCTTCTAGAGATCAATCGACAAGAACGTTCTCACAAAATACAAATGGCCTAGGCTTCAAACAGACATTAATTTCTACCAGAAGGCATTCCATGAGACACGTGGGTGGAGAGTTTCATAGGAAAACTCTCCAGCCAGGAAGCACTAGAGGGCTGCTCTTTGAACCACCCCTGCCCTTAGAAGAGCCCATTAATTGATAGCCTGCCATTTACTCTGCCTGCAGAGAGTAGAAGGGAGAATTCTCCCAAGGTGGAAATGCTCTCAGTTCTCCCTCTGCAGGAGAACAGCTTTACTCCTTGCCCTGTTCTGGGCTGACCAAGAGCACAGAGAAGGCAGGCAGAGCCCTCAGATACTACAGTAAGACTCCACAAGCTTCACCTCAGGGCCGTGGCAGCTGACCCAGAGCAGTGCAGAACAAGATGGTGGCAAGGCTCCTAAATCCTGTTCCCAGCAGCCAGCTCTTATATCACCAACCCACTGCTCAGCTGGGCAATGAGGGGAAGCTACCAGGAGCCAGTACAGCCCCCTGCCTCTTCTCAAAACCAGGGACTGCCAGAATTGGTTAAGAGGCAGGAAGCAGTGACTGCTTTCCTCAGCTCCTGGTCTACAAGGAGGGAAGGGGAGGGGAGAGCAAGAGCTGTCCCCTGTCTCTTCTCATGAGTGGGGTGACCCGTTTCCAGAAGGCATAGGAGCTTGTCCCCTGGCTCTATTCCTCCTGATCTCCAAGAGTTAAATCTAGAAGAGGAAATGTAGAAATGTTCCATCTCCCAGACGAAAGTCTCCCAGAAGCAATTTAATGCTGGTTATTCCAGGGTTATTTTTCTCCTGAAGAGGACATTTCTGCTCCAGGAGAAAGAGCCTGAACATTCTCCCAGTGGAATTATCTCGGTGGAAAAAAATGAATGTCTGTACATTGCCCTATTCTAACCAAAGAACACTCAGGCTTCAGCTTTTCTGGCAAGAAGACTGGTCTTTTGATGAAGGTTGCCTCCAGAAATTTATAAACTCAGCTTGGCTCTCTAGATGACTTCTTCTGCATTTATACAAGTAAACAGAAATCTAGAATACAACAACTGTGTGGAGAATATGTAAATATAATAATGACCAGGTTATTTGGGTAAATCTAATATCTTTTATTAGAACAACTCAAATAGTTGGAAAAATTATTCTTTGCTTTTGGGTATAGATACCCTTTGTCAGGCTGAGGAAGCGTCTGCAGTTGGTCTGTGCTCTTCCTGGATGGAATAGTATATTAAAGCAGCCAGAGGCTGCAAGAAAGCCAGTCAGTGAAAACGTAAATTGAAGCAGTCAATGGATTAGAGAGGGGTGGAAGCAGGGGGAAGGGGAAATGAACGTAACAGTAGTCCTTAAACCAACATGGCTACAACCTACACCCCTAAATCGTAGTTTCTCCATACAGAAAACTCATGAAAATTAATTCATGAGAGTGCGTGCTTAGTAAATCTGTAAATAACACGCAATTATGTGGAGTTGCAAACACTCTGATAGGCAGAGCTAGGATAGACTGGAGAATAGACTAGAAGTAGTCTACAATCAACGAGATGAAATTCAACAAGGACCAGTGCAAAGTCTTGCACTCGGGATGTAATAACTGCATCCACAAATACAGTACTACAGAAAAGGACCTGAGGATTCCAGTGCCTGAGACTTCAGCAGAGGAAATGTAGGTTGAGTTAGGCTGATTATGAGGGTTGTCAAACACTGGAACAGGCTACCCAGAAAAGTCGCTGAATCTAACCCTGGAAATTTTCAAGAGCTGGTTAGACAGACCCTGGGCTGGGATGGTTTAGGCAGAGATGATCCTGCCTTGAACAAGGGCTGGACTAGATGACCTCATAAGGTCCTGTCTAGCCCTACTTTCCTAAGAGCTTAACTAGATACCATATAACTGCTGCTTTTAATAATCGATTATATCCAATGTTACCTGAGGATTAATGTTTCCAAGATACAAATTGGTTGTACTTGGATCCCCAACATCATGCGATCCTGGTGCATAATCATCCAACACTATAATGAGGAAAAAAAGATTATAATCCGAAGTAGAAATTTAAAAGACAATATTCTACTAAATTAAAAAAAAGAATTTATATTACCACCAGATGATCTGTTTCTTCTTGAAGGAGCATCCACTAAACAAAAGAATACACAATTTAGTCTACAGATTTTATAAAACAACAAAACATGATAAAATAATAACAACTTACTTGAACGACGCTGGCCATCTGAATCCGACTGAGGTGGCTCAAAACGACTTAATCTACCTTTTGTTTTGTGTCTTTCATCACGCTCCTCCTGAATTCTACAAAAACAAATATTAATAGCAATTAACTGTATTTCTAACAAAGATTTTTAAAATCACTTCAGAATTGAGTCTAGGAATATATCCTAGTATTAAATTTATTGTTAGTTAAAAATTATCAAAACACCATATTTACTTGAATATAAGATGATCCAGAATAATTCAATTCTATATAGGGAAAATATACTAATTTGTTAAAAATTTCCAGATATAAAATCAAATTATTGGAGGTTTCCCTTGAATCTGTCCCCTTCCCACTCACTACCTACAGCAGGGAAAATAAATCTGAGGGGTCAGGTAGACCCAGTGTTCGCTGCCCCCCCACTCCTCTCCCTGCAAATTCTTCCCCCTGCAGCCCCTTTACAACCTCCTTATTATCAGACTTTGCTATGCCTGAGTACATGGAAGTAAGGAGGCAAATCTGAAAACACCAACTTTAAATTAACATATCCGTAAACATTTTTATAAAATTACTAAAAGTATCCATAGGCTTAGTTCATCCAAAATTGATGCATTTTGCCTTTTTTTAAACTGCTGCAAGTTTTAGCACAGGTACTCACTCCATAAATACACTGTTAAACAGCATTTTTGCATCTACTTTTATATAGCGCAAACTATTCATAATATTAGTCCGAAGCCAAAAGGTTCATGATTTGCCATATAGTTCTTTGGGCTGGGCCCAATGTGGTCAACAGTATTTCAAACCATGATGACCCCACAGTTCCGCGCTGCCCAATACGTGTGTATACTGCAGATACTCCAATAAAGGATCCATGTGCTAATTAACCTCAACTCATGGCTGAAACCAAGTGTTCTTGTCACAAGTCCTGGGATCCTCCAAAATGTATGCGCAGATGAGGTGCAGGGCAACCTAGTCTGGCTCCACCTCATGGCAGGCAGGGCCACATTAATCATATGCGAGACAGGTTGAGCAAAGGGACAACAGAGGGATTCTGAGTGAACTGTTTATGACCCTGTTCAGTGATGTTTGCCAGACATTTAAGGCTGGTAAAGAAACAGGAATCATTGGAAATCGGAAAGAAAGGCACAGCTCAGTTGTGGGAAAAAAGAGGAAGTAAAAATGTATTCAATGTAGTGGCTCACAATGACTTTAAAAAGAGGTGGTAGTAAGGGTGACTGTGAACAACGGGCACTACCACACACCTTATTCATATGGGCTGTACTAACCTATCCTTGTGATAGGTTCCTATCAGCACATCAAATTTTGATACACCAGAGAGGTGTGGGGGAAAGTCCATTGGTTCCTCCTAGTAGTGACAGGTTTCAGAAATCTGACCAGCAAAGCAGTTCTCTACAGGCACTGGACCAGACAGCAAGGGATCCCAACAGCTCACTTCAATCCATTCATATGGAGGGAGTGCTCAAAAGCCCCCATGGCTCACCAAAAGCATCCAGGAATGTCTCAAAGCCAAAAAGGAGGCGTACACCCAATGGAAGGGAGGAGCCATCACCAAGGAGGATTCTAACTCCATTGCTTGAGATTGTAGGGGGGCTGTAAGGAAGGTTAAGGCAGAGATGGAACTGGGACTAGCAACCTGGATCAAGGATAACAAGAAGTCCTTTTTCAAATACATAGGAGGTAAAAAGAAGGTACCGAGTACTGTGAGCCTCTGCAGGACACACTTGGAAGTCTGGTGGTCACACCAGACAACAAAGTTAATCTCTTTAACAGATTATTTGCTTCCATTGTTCTGAGCAGGGACAGAGACATCCCACCCACTGGGATCCTGGACAGATCCAGGGGAGGCGCAGCCAGGCCCAGGGTCAGTGAGGACCTAGTCAGAGAACTGCTGGAGGGGCTAGACATGTTCAAATCAGCAGGCCGAGATGATCTCCACCCCAGAGTGTTGAGGGAATTGGCAGAGGTCATTGCAGGACCCCGGCACAGCTTTATGAGCACTTTGGGTGCTCTGGTGAGGTGCCTGACTGGAAAAGGGCCAACATGGTCCCAATTTTCAAAAAAAGGGAGGAAAGAGGACCCAGAAAACTATAGGCCCATTAGTCTTACCTCGGTCCTGGGAAACCTCTTTGAGAAAATTATCCAGGAACACATCTGCAAGGGACCAGCAGGGGAGATTATGCTTAGGAGCAATCAATATGGGTTCTTTAAAGGCAGATTTTGTCAGACCAACCTGGTTGCCTTCTACAACCAGGTCACAACCTTTGGACGCAGGCGTCACAGTGAACGTAGTCTTTCTGGACTTTAGGAAGGCCTTCAACACTGTCTCTCACCCCATTCTCTTTAAAAAATTAGGCAACTGTGGTGTGGACACCTACAGTCAGATGGGTCGCAAAGCGGCTGTCGGGCCGCACCAAGAGAGCGGTGGTGGACAGGTCATTTTCAACCTGGAGGGATGTGGGTAGTGGGGTTCCCCAGGGCTCGGTCCTCGGGCCCACACTGTTCAATGTCTTCATCAGCGACTTGGATGAGGGGGTGAAAAGCACCCTGTTCAAATTTGCAGATGACATTAAGATGTGGGGAGAAGTGGGTATGCTAGAAGAGAGGGTCAAGCTACAACTAGGTCTCGACAGGTTACAGAGGTGGATGAAAATAGGATGGGTTTCAATATGGACAAGTACAAGGGACTGCACCTGGGGAGGAAGAACCAGCAACAAACCTACAGGCTGGGAAACTCCCTTCTTGTCAGCACAGAGGCAGAAGAGGATCTCAGAGTCACTACTGATTCCAAGATGAACATGGGCCGCCAATGTGGGGATGCGGTCAGGAAAGCCAACCACACCTTGTCCTGCATCCATAGATGCATCACGAGCAGGTCCAAGGAGGTGATCCTCCCCCTCTATGCAACTTTGGTCAGGCCGCAGTTGGAGTACTGCGTCCAGTTCTCGGCACTGCACTTCAGAAGGGATATGGACAGCATCAACAGTCCAGACGAGGTCCACTCACATGATCAGGGGGCAACAGGGTAGGCCCTACAAGGAGAGACTACGGGACCTGAACCTGTTTAGCCTACACAAGAGAAGGCTGAGAGGGGATCTGGTGGCCATCTACAAACTGGCCACGGGGGACCAACAGGCAAAGGGAAATTCTCTGTTCCCTCAAGCGCTGGGAGTAAGAAGGAATAACGGCCGTAAGTTGACTGACAGTAGATTCAGGCTAGACATCAGGAGGCACTACCTCACAGTCAGGGTGGCCAGGAGCTGGAACCAACTTCCAAGGGAAGTGGTGCACACTCCTACCCTGGGGGTCTTTAAAAAGAGGCTAGAAATTCACCTAGCCAGGGTCATTTGACCCCAGCATCCTTTCCTGCCCATGGCAGGGGGTCGGACTTGATGATCTGATTAGGTCCCTTCCACCCCTACCAACTATGAAACTATATCCTGCTTCAGGTATGCACTGTGGAAAGCCAAGGACCTGCTCATAAACAGACACTCAGCTCCCACAATTGAGAACTGTATTAAAACGGGACTCAGTGAAAGATATTCGTACTACATGAAGACAAAAGAGGATGACAGGAAAGAAATGGCAGACCTCATCTGGTGGAGGGGGGTGTGCCATAGACTTTTTCAGGAGTAGACCCTCTGAGGAGGGCAGTGGGTGGGGGTATGGGTATAGAAACGGGTGAGCAGGCGAACAGTGCAAACTGTGTAATGGGATTTTAGTGTGCTTTGAGCTGCCAAGGGAACCACAAGGGCCACTTTCATAGATTGTTAGGGGCTGGAAGGGACCTTGGAGATTATCGGGTCCAGCACCCCCCCGCTCTAGGCAGGAAGAGCGCTGGGGTTAGGTGACCCCCGCAAGGTGACTGTCTAGTCTCCTCTTGAAAACCTCCAGGGTATCTGACTGCACCACCTCTGGAAGGAGTTTATTCCACAATCTGGGCACTCTGACTGTGAAGGAGTTCTTGCTGGTATTAAGCCTGAAGCAGCCTTCCAGGAGTTTGAATCCAGTGGTCCTGGTCTTCCCCAGGGGTGTGCTAGCAAACAGTTGTTCACCGAGCTCCTGATGCACTCCTCTGATATCAAGGTAAGCCACTATCAAGTCCCCTCTCAACCTTCTCTTCATTAGGCTAAAGAGGCTCATGTCTCTCAGCCTTTCCTCGTATGGCTTGCCTTGCAAGTCCCTGATTAAATGGGCAGCTCTTTTCTGGACCTTCTCAAAATTCTCCACATCCTTATTGAAGCTCAGCGCCCAGAACTAGTCACAGTACTCCAAATGCTGTCTCACCAGTGCCAAGTACAGCAGGAGTATCACTTCCTTAGTTTTACACGAGAGGCATCAGTTGATGCATGCCAGTGTGTTGTTTGCCCTGCTGACCACCGCCTTGCACTGACGGCTCATATTCATACAATGGCTGATCATTACCCTTAGGTCCTTCTGGGCCGTGGTGCAAGTCAAGTTGTCACCGCCGAGCCTGTATGTATGTTGAGGGTTGTTTGCCCTCAGATGGAGCACCTTACACTTGGAAATTTTAAACTTCATCTGGTTCTGGTCTGCCCAACTTTGGAGTCTGTCCAGGTCTGCCTGTATCTGCAACCTATCATCTGGCATGATCACACTGCCCCATAACTTGGTGTCATCTGCAAACTTGGCCAACAGACTTTACACTCCCCTGTCCAAATCACTGATAATGTTGAAAAGCACCAGTCCAAGCACAGACCCCTCAGGGAGAACTCTCTGGGTCCCACCCTGTAGCCAGTTTTCCATCCACTGAACTGCTGAGCAGTTGAGCTTGCAATCTTCCAGTTTTCCCACAAGGATATCATGGGATACGAGATCAAAAGCCTTTTGGAAGTCTAGGTATACAATGTTTACTGCATCTCTTGTGTCCAGGTGGTGAGAGACCTGACTGTAGAAGGAGATGAGATTGGTAAGACAAGACCTACCTGCAACAAAGCCATGCTGGCTGTCATTCAGAAACTTACCTTTTGTGAGCGTACTGCACACAGATTCTTAATGAGCTTTTCCAGGATTTTCCCTGGGATGGAGGTGAAACTGACTGGCCTATAGTTGCCCAGGTCCTCCCTCTTCCTCTTCTTGAAGATGGGCACAATGTTGGCCCTCTTCCAATTGTCAGGGATTTCCCCTGTGCACCACAAATTCTGAACGAGCTTTGCCAGGGGTTCCATGTTGACTTCAGCTAGCTCCTTCAACACTCGAATGAAGTCCATCCAGTCCCTCTGAGTTATAAATGTCTAGCTTTTCTAACTGGTATTACACCCACTCAGCATCCACAGTGGGGATGCTGTCAGTCCTGGCATGTTCCCCATGAGCCTTATCTCACTGACATTCCCCATGGTCCAGTGAAATACAAAAGCAAAGTGGGGCATTCAGGAGTTTCGCTGTTTCCTGAATATCAATTACCAGCTGTCCCGAGGTGCTAAGCAGGGGTCCCACACTTCCATTTGTTTCCCTTCTACTGCCTACATACCTAAAGAAGAACTTCTCATTATCCTTGACTCCCGTAGCTAATCTAAACTCCCTTGCCACCTTGGCTTTCCTGATTATTTCCCTACAAGTGCTGGCCACTGTTGTATAGTCCTCCTTGAGAACCATCCCTAGCTTCCACTATGTGTACACTTCTTTTTTTCTTTTTTAAGAGGACCACAATGTCCCCATTAAGCCAAGAGGGCATACCAGCCCTTCTGCTGCCTTTCCTCTTAGCAGGAACAGTTTTGTTTTGTGCTCTGAGAATCGTATCCTTGAGCAACATCCACTCTTTGTACACCCCATTTGCCTTCCCTTCCTGGTCCCACATCGCCTCCCTTCTGAGTCTGCCGAAATCAGCATTTTTGAAGTCCTGGACTTCAATCCTACTGGTTGATTTGTCGACCCTGTGGCAGACGGTGAACCAGATGATTTTCATGGTCACTGTCGCCCAGGTTATCCTCAGTATTCAAGCTGCACACCGGATAATCTCCCTTGGCCAAGACCAAATCTAAGAGAGTATTATCTCTAGTTGGCCCTTGCACTTCCTGGGTCAGGAAGAGCTCCTCGAGCTCCTTGGCAGAGTGTTGGAAGTGGAGAATATATTTCTAAATTTATTTATTTTTTGTGGGGGGGGGAAAAATGCAGCATATCAAATGTAGCATTTTGAACACCAAATGGAAGATGTAAAAGCTAGCTCTGGCCCTCCTGGTGCCAGCATGGTAGTACTTCCAGGCCTGGTGCCTGTTCCCTGCAGAGGGAATGCCTGCCTGTTATTAGGGCCACACACACAAAAAGGGTTTTCATCAGTATATTTGTCCAATGTGGCCATGTGTTTTATAGTCATGCTAAGTGTTGAATGCATTTAATCAGGTTCATAGTTGGTTTCCATTACAGAGCACATGCTGCTTTTGGTAGCAGCTTAATGATAGACAATGTATTAAATGAGATCTCCTTCTACGACCAGGTCACCAAATCCTTAGACGCAGGAGTAGCAGTGGACATAGTCTTTCTGGACTTTCGGAAGGCCTTCAACACTGTCTCTCACCCCATTCTCATTAAGAAACTGGGGGACTGTGATGTCGACACCTACACAGTCAAATGGATCGCCAACTGGCTGGAGGGCCGCACCCAGAGAGTAATGCTGGATGGGTCATTTTTGACGTGGAGGGATGTGGGCAGTGGGGTCCCCCAGGGCTCGGTCCTCGGGCCCAGACTGCTCAACATCTTCATCAGTGACTTGGACAAGGGGGTAAACAGCACCCTGTTTAAATCTGCTGATGACACTAAGATGTGGGGAGGATGTGGGCACATTAGAAGGGAGGAATAGGCTGCAATTGGACCTAGACAGATTACAGGGGTGGGTGGATGAGAATAGGATGGAATTCAACACCGACACGTACAAGGTGCTGCACCTGGGGAGGAAGGACCAGCACCAAACCTACAGGCTGGGGAACTCCCTTCTCATCAGTGCAGAGGCAGAAAAGGATCTTGGAGTCATCACTGATGCCACGATGAACATGGGCCAGCAGCGTGGGGATGCGGTCAGGAAAGTCAACCACACTTTGTCATGCATCCGCAGATGCATGTCAAGCAGATCCAAGGAGGTGATCCTCCCCCTCTATGCACCACTGGTCAGGCTGCAGCTGGATACTGTGTCCAGTTCTGGGCACCGCAAGAGGGATGTGGTGAGGGATGGAGAGGGTCCAGAGGAGGCCACTCGCATGATCAGAGGGCAGCAGGGCAGGCCCTATGAGGAGAGGCTATGGGACCTGAACCTGTTCAGCCTCCACAAGAGAAGGCTGAGGGGGGATCTAGTGGCCTGTTACAAACTAGTCAGAGGGGACCAGCAGGCATTGGGGGAGTCCCTGTTCCCCCAAGCACTACCAGGAGTGACTAGGAACAATGGTCACAAGCTGGCAGAGGGTAGATTTAGCTAAATATCAGGAGGCGCTATTTCACTGTCAGGGCAGCTAAGATCTGGAACCAACTTCCAAGAGAAGTGGTGCTGGCTCCTACCCTGGGGGTCTTTAAGAGGAGGCTAGATGAACACCTTGCTGGGGTTGTTTGACCCCAGTACTCTTTCCTGCCATGGCAGGGGGTCGGACTCAATGATCTGCTCAGGTCCCTTCCGACCCTACAAACTATGAAACTATGCATGCAAATATAGGATGAGGGGCTTTTACCCCCCTACTGATTGTGGTGGGGAAGAAAGCTTCATCTTATATTGGAGTAAATATGGAACTAACACCTGTGTATAAACAGAACATTAACAGAACTGAAATGAGAAAACTGAAAAAAGTGCTAAGTGCAAAGTTTTTATGCCACCAGTGTGCCTCAAACCCAATGGAGATCATCCAGCAAGGAACAGTCTAAGACAGCATTTCTCAAACCCATGGGTTGCAACCCAAAAGTAGGTCACACAAGAAGATATGAAAGAGTCGTGAACAAACTTTAAAAATGCTTGGAACTGGGAGGAGTAGGAGGAGGTCAGAGGGTGGCAATGCACTGGGGGGCGAGGCACATGACCTCCCCTCCTCCCCTCAATTTGTGCAGCCACACAAGGCACGGAGCTGCAACCTGGTTGGACCAGCATATGCAGGAGCCACGTCCACAGCCCAACAGGACCCCATGCCAGCAGGTACTAGCACAAGAAGTAATGGATGACATGGGGTGGACCACATTGTCCTCACCTCCTCCCGCTTCCAGCCACTTCTACTCCAGGCCACAATTCTAACCTACTGCCTAGCCCAGCCACTGCCACCCCTCCCTTCGGGCTACGACTCTATCCCAGAGGTGACATGGGGCAGGGGCAGCACAGGTGGCTTGAGGGAAGCAGTGGTTGCACCATCCTGGTCATGGCGGTGGGGTAGAGCTGTGGCCTGGCACTTGAGCAGTTGGTGGCACAAAGAGGGGATGGCAGCTCAGGCCACTCACCCATTACTTCTCACACTGCTATAATTGCAACTGGAATAGGTGTCTCAGCAGTGTCAGCAATGACTCTTGCTGGCCCCACCCTCCCACACCTGGTCCCGCCCACCAGGCCATGGAGGCAGATTCTCCCCATGCTGGTCTGGCCAGGCGATAACCCCATGCCCACTGTGGGCACACAAATCTGGGGTGAGGTACATAACCCCCCTTTCCCCATACATAATGGGGAGCTGGGGCTAGCAAGTTGTTAGGGGCACTGGCAGGGCTGATAGGGTAGGGGGCTGTGGGTTAGGACTCAGGAGCACCAGCAGGGCCAGGAAGCTGAAGGTTGGGAGTGATGGGGGCCTCAAGTCCATAAAAGGTTGAGAACCACTGGTCTAAGACACTAGTCTGAAAACAAGCAGACCTGGTTCCTCTGTCCAAGTTATCAAGATGTGAAAGGTTAAATGATTAATCTTTTAACCTAGCCCAGTGATAACTGTTTAGCTTGCCAGTTACTGTTTAGTGTGGTGCTGGACACAGTCTGGCAGGGAAGAGAGGAAGAGAATCCATGCGGTGCCCTAACAGGAATCAGAAGGCAGCAAGGCAGGCAGGAGAAAGGGAGGGAGGGGGAATGGTGATGTGGGAATAGTACCCATAGCCCATGAGATTAAAGAAGAAAAAAAAAATGGACAGCCTAATGACTCATTAAGCAATTAGCTGCTTGTTCACAGATGTTCCCTCCCTCCCTACACCTGAGCTGTGTTATCTGGCAGGGCTTCACCTGAGCTGTGTTATCTGGCAGGGCTTGCCACAGCCCTCCATCCTTCTCTTTCCTACCCCATCCTACTTCCCCCCCATCCTACCCTCCCCCCATGGGTGTCAAAGGGCATGGGGAAGGGCTTCCAGCAGCAGTTCTGTCCAAGCTGCTGCATTATCCATTAACCAATATTATGCTTTGAAAGCTTTTTAAAAAGCAAAACACCACAGAAAACATAGGAGCATATAAACTGCATATCAAGCTCCTGGAAGATTAAGATGACAAGTGGAAGACTCAGTCTCAAAGACTTTTGTTTTGGTTTAAAATCAGGGGTATCAGAGATACAACCCTTTGGCTGGATTCACCATACACAGCCCCATCATCCAGCACCAGATGCTGTCCCTGAGTCTGAGCTGGCCCACATGCCATCAGACCAGCTTCAGCAGCAGCACCCACTCTGGGGTTTGTACTACAGTAGGTGCCTACTCTGGGACCCATGCTGCATACAACACCCACTCCAGCTTGTCTGGGATTTGCACTGCATGAAGCTCTCGGATCTGGCCTGGGGAGGCAGGGCTATCCTGTGTGACACAGAACCCAAACCAGCTGGGGGAGGTGGCATATGCTGCACAGAGCCCAAACCAGCTGAAGCAGGCACTACATGCAGCAAACATCCCAGGGACTGTGCTGCATGAAGCACCACCCATTCTGGGATCACAACATACAAGTCCTGGACCAGGTGCTGCTGGCCTGGATCTGGCAAGATGGGGAAGAGAGGTGGAGCAGGAGGTGATTCACGAGCCCAATCCAGTCTATGGACCAGCCTGGGACCAGGATGGATGAGTCTGACATCTCTTATTTAAACTGATGTGGTTTATGAGCTGTGAAATAAAAAAAAACTTGAGAAGATTTTAAATTATCTTCCATTGTCAGGGTAACAACTAAAGTTAATTAACATCCAAGCATTCTGTTGAAACTACACTTTAATTAAAAAAATTCTTAAAACAAAACAAAACTGAATACAGGTCAGCAGTGTGCCCTTGTTGCCAAGAAAGCTAATAGCATACTGGACTGCAATACCAGAAGCACTGCCAGCAGATCAAAAGAAGTAATTATTACCCTCTACTCTACATTAGTGAGGTCACATCTGGAGTACTGTGTCCGGTTTTGGGCCCCCCCACTACAAAAAGGACGCGGACAAGTAGGGGAGAGTCCACTGGAGGGCAGTGCAAATGGGTACGGGCTGGGACACATGACTTTGAAAAGAGGCTGAGGGAACGGCTTATTTAGTCTGCAAAAGAGAAGACTGAGAGGGAACTTGATAGCAGCCTTTGATGGAGCTACACTTCTCAGTGGTGGAAGATGACAGAACAAGGACCAATGGTCTAAAGTTGAATCAAGGGAAGTTTAGGTTGGCTATTAGAAAAAAACATTTCCACTGGGAGGGTGGTGAAGCACCGGAATGGGTTACCTAGAAAGGTGGTGGAATCTCTATCCTTAGGGGCTTTTAAGGTCTAGCTGGAATGATCTAGTTAGGGATAATCCTGCTCTGAGCAGGGGATTTGGCCTGGATGACCTTCAAGGTTCCTTCCAACCCTAATTTTCTACAATTCTATGATTCTAAACCGGGGCAGGCAATGCTTTTTGGCCAGAGTGCCAAAAAAGCTACAATGTCTACCTTGGAAAGTGCCCGAGTGCCAACATGCTGGAGCCTGGAACAGCTGTTTGCAGTCTCCTGACTGCAGCCAGCACACGGGACCCAGTCTGCTTGCACCAGGGCTTGCAGTGTCCCAGCTGCCTGCTGGGAGCACTCTGGGCTCCGTGGCTGGCAGCAGCTGCTTAGAGCCCGGGCTGGCAGTGGTATGGGCAGTGGTATGCCAAGGAAAATGGCCTTCTGTGCCATGTTTGGCACCCATGCCAGGGGTCGCTGACCCCTGTTCTAAACAAAAAACACTTTAAATAGTTAATTAATTCTATCAATCTACAGCTGCACTGGATGCAATATAAGAAAAGGCTTATGCATGATTCTGGTGTAGATCAATCAAATTAGGTCTATACCAAAATCCTAGATTGCTCTTTTGGCTTAGGATGAAGCAAAAGCTTCAGTTTCAGCTTCCTCCTCCTTTTCACTGTCTAATAATTTTACTACTTTCCACATGTAACACTGAGTGAACGCATATCTAACAAGCAAGTCCTCTGAACTGTGGCCTCTCAGTGACTGGCTTACAAGTAAGGGCTGGAATAAAAAAACTTAAATTCCTTCTTTTGAAAGCTGCACTACAAATCAGCAAGCAAAAAGAAAGCTCAGATTTCAATTTTTCAGGCTGCAGAGTGAGGAGAGATTGGCGATTGATTGGATGAATCAAAAACCTTGATTTCCTGTACACTCCTTAACTGCAAGGGCAGCTCACTGGCCCCAAAGCAATCATTTCTGGATGGCTCCCAAAAGCACTTATTAATATTGCCCATTTACTATGGTCAGTGAAAATAAATACTATGTTGTATTTCTAATCATTTCTGCAAAACATCTCATTTAAAAAAGAATGACATTCCTAAACCCTTATGTTCCAAGAATCTTTCCAACAAGGAAGATGATGCAACTTTTCAAAACTGACAAAGAGTTTACCAACACAAAGAAGTTCACCAATTTCAACACACATTAAACAACCAAAAAGGAAAGATTTAAACCATCAACATCATTTTTGCTGGACTAAACGCTTTAGCAGAAGCTTTCAACAGGTAACATATCCTACAGTAGGATATATTTCGGCAAGAATTTACTATTGATGTTAGTCCCCTAAGTGGTGGTAGAAATGAGAAACACCAACAAAGACTTGGATTTAGGTGGCCAGTAGCTTTTTAAATACTACAGCTAGGAGTGCGCCGATAGAGATGTTGGGGGCTGATATGGATCGCCAATTTTTAAGGAGACATATTGACTGATACCAATCCGATTTCCAATACAGCTGCGTGCAGCTGGTAAGTCTGTTGTAGTAGAAGAGGAGTGAGAAGGGAAGGGGCATGGCGGGGTGGGCGCAGATCAAGGCCCCTGAGGTTAAGGAGGAATAAGGCTGGAACTGGGGCAGGGCAGGGAAGGACAGAGCAACAGCTTGTCCAGGGGCTGCAGGGGGGGCAGCTCCCACCGCTGTGTGCACCCCAGAAGGGCATGGGGAGGGGAAAAACACATGTGCTCCCCGGATCTGCACAGGGTGGGGCAGGGCGAACTGCAGCTATGGACTGGGGCCAGGTGGCAGCAGCGCTGGGAGGGGAACAAAAGGGGGGGCTGCAGCCACCCTAAATTTTGCTGTAGCCCCCTTGTAGCCCCCTCCCAGTGCCACCACCACCCACCCTTAGTGCAACCCAGGCTCAACTTCAATCCCCTCCCCACCACATGCCGGGAAGAGCCTGGCGCAGCCCTGGCCCCAGCCAACGGCTGCAGCCTGCCCCGCCCCACTCCCCTCCCCCCGTGCAGTTGTGGAGAGGCATGCCCACCCCCATGCCTTCTGGGGTGAGCGCAGACGCAGGAGCCGGTCTCTCCCCACCCCATGGCTCTGTCCCACGCCCCAACCCACCCTGGCTGGGCAGCACTGGCCCCACTCCTTCCCTCACTGCAGGGGGCGAATATCTGCCCCCCCCCCCCCCCCAAGGTCCTTCCACCACAACAGATTTACCAGCTGCATGCAGCTCTCCAAGCTGCTGGGCTGTGCTCCTCACTGCCTAGGTGCTGCGCTACAGCGGCGTGTATGCATGGGTATTTATCAGCCAAATTATTGGCCACATCATGCTGATTTCCAGTACAATCAATTTTCTTTATATCGGTGCTGATACAATATCGAACCGATGTGTCGGTGCACCTCTAACTACAGCACATAGATCTGTTCACAGGATTTTCACAAATTAAACTTATCCTTTTTAGCCACAAACAATTGAGCTGCACCATGATAGAACGGTCTAATATAGATAATTAAAAATGTAATGTTAAAAAGTAAAAGGAAGCTACATAAATGCTTACACAAATTTTGTTTATGATATTCCATGCACAGTGAAACTTACTGTTTTAGTTCTTCTTTGAAAAGTTCCAAATTGCTCTTTTTCTTTTCTTTCTCCCCTTTTTTCAAAGGCTAAAACAAAAAGATATACCAACCAGTATTTCAGAACGACACCCAATGAAAATTTATTAAAACAGGGTTTGCAACCTATATTTTAAATTGCTTCCAAGCAACATTTATCTTTGATCCACAGATTTCCAAATGATTAAATGAAAATTAAACTGTGCAATCATTAAGATTAATTGGTAGGTGAAACAGAATTAAGAAAAATACAGAATTTAAGATTCTATATGAACTTTAACTCTGCCAGCTGAGTTCCTATGTTACAGTATAGCCTTTATTGTATCCTCAAGTTTCCACATTTTATTCACAACTTATGAACATTAAACATCTTGCAATGCATTTTGTCTTGTATATTTAAACATTTTCACAAATGTTTCCTGCATCCTTGGCAACTTAACCCCTTATGTTAACTAATACATATTTTTATTTAAACACAAGCAATACATTTGAGCAGAATTTCTTTTCTTGGTTTTTACTACCATGGAGAGAGAGCCCTGAGGAAATTAATTTGTAGGTCAAATTTTCAGAAAAATGCTCAAATTAAATTAATAATAAAAGGTATTCTAATATGTCAAGCTTTATTTGTTTCACAGCATATGCATTTTACCTGACTGTAGGGTGAACCATGTCATCTCCTGTCACATTATTTGCACATCACATAATTTAAATGATTTTTTTCATATAAACCAATGTAACAAATGTTTATCATATTACAGCTGTAGAAAAAAATTCCTACGGCAACATGGCAACAAAGGGCTCAGAGGACAAGATGTACTGCTGCTGCACTATTAGTAGTTCTATTTGTAATAGTTTCTCTTTACCCGCTGTGAAAACCTACATAGTTATTATTCAGTATTATACTACTATGACATAGCATGTAAAATTAGAAGTTCATAATTTTCAACACATGTATTTCTCCACACTAGCACACAGAATTATAAATGCCTGACACACATTTAGAGCTATATTTAAGAAATGTAACCATGTAATGAATATGATAATGAATATATGCTTTTATCACTCTTTCCAACTCAAGTGCTCAATTAAGAACTAACGTAGTCCTAGCAGTTCCTAGCAAGGTTGAATTTTCAGGTTTGTTTGTTTGTTTTTAAAGCAACACAGAAATCAGACCAAACAATGCACATATTAACTAACAGAACAAATCAAAAACAAAGAAAATAAAAGCAGGACTTCTTATTTATCAAGTTCTTCAGCTTATTGATCATAACGTGAAAGAGTGAAGAAGACTTTGCTCGAACAAAAACAAATAAATAAATAAATGTTGAAAGAAAAAACAAATGAGAAGCTTAAAATCAACCTAAAATTGAAAGTTTCTTACAGTTTTGATCTAAAAACAGGTGGTTATGATGAAAACTATTTTGGAATATTCACATGCTGCGGTGCTAACCAGTAACAGTCAGATCTGTTTTCCTGTTAAAACTATAAAATGTTACTTCATAATAAAGTTGCTTTGATCAAAACAAATGCTATAAAATGCATAAAATATTTCCTTTGCAAAAAAATCAAATCAAAGTATCATTTTAAAGATCTTTGGGATATTAGCTTGACTATGTGCTGTGATATCTACACTGACTTCCTGTTCAGTTTTAAGCAAATCCCCAACAGTAATTAAAAATAGATAGTAAAAATAATGATAAAACTACTCCGTGGGATGAGTTTATACACACCTATACATATGCATACCCATACCCCTCCAGATCAGTTTTGTGTATTAAAAAGAAAGTATTTTAAATAAGGGGGGGGGGAAACTTACAGGCTTTTTGGTTTCTATCATTAGAAGGGATGGAGGTTTCTCATTAGATGGTTGACTTTGTTGGTTTTTTTGATCTGAAAATCGTGATGAAGGTTTGTAGATTTTACCTCGTTTTTCATCTGTTTCATGGTCCTCTGAAATTAAAAAACAAAACCAATTAACAAATACTTTACTAAGTTTAAAGTTTAACAAATCAATGACAACTAGTTATTTGTTTCCTATCTTCATCCCCACAACCTGTAGCCTAAAAATACATTTATTCAAAAAGAAAAAAAAGTCAAGATGAGATGCTATAATGGAATCATGCTCTCTGCAAGGTAAGTACAATAGTTAAGAAACACTTTAAATAAGTGCAGTTGGGAAACAAAAATAATACTTTTATTTTAATAGAAAAACAAATTATTTCATTAATTTGCTAAAGAGCTATGCAAACAGCTCCAAAAAAATATTTATTAGATTTATATCCTGCCCTATCCAAAAGGATCAAAGCAGTTAAAAGCCAACCACTGTAGACACGATTCTCCAAACAACTCCTCCTCCAAAACCAAAGAACTCCAAACCTTCCCATCACCACACTTCCCTGCCCAAAACCCTACACAAGCAAACCCTCCCACTAATCATGGCTCCCAACTGCCATTCAAATCCAGTTGGAAACCTTTTCCCAACCCTCCCTGCAACTCTCCACCTCATTCCCACCACCCTGCCTCAACTCCAAGGGAAATCAAAGTCTCGAGAGTACAAGGAGCTACTTACTAACAAAGAGATACAATATTTACTTTAAAATAAAATCCAAACCTCAGCTTTTCCTTTTATATTTACCTACAGCTTGCTGGGGTAAGTGTTGCCAAAATACAACGCAGAAAATTCAGACTTACCACTCTTACTTTTGGATGCATTAACAACTCCTCCTCTCACAAATGTTTTTACTTTATTACCATCACTTCCTTCAAAGGCAGCAAGGAATTCTTCATAAATTTCTGCAGCAGCCTTCTCATCCTCCTACAGCGCAAATATAAAACTTATTAGAGGTGCCCAATACATCAGTAAATATCATATCCGCACCGATAAAAGGCAAATTGACACTATCAGCAATTGGCTTTATTTTGGCTGATGTAGCCAATAATGTCACTGATAAATGCCCATGCACACGCACAGTCATAACACAGACATTGCCAGGAATGCAACACAGCAGTTTGGAGAGCAGCATCCGGCCAGTAAGTTGGGGGCAGGGGCAGTGGGAAGGAGGAGAAGATCGAGGTCCCCATGGTGAGGGAAAGAATGGGCTCGGGCAGAGGAAGGCACTGCCTAGCCAGGGCAGGGAGAGACATGGGACAAAGCCATAGGCAGCTCATCCACGAAGGTGAGGGAGGCTGGGAAAGGGGGGGCAGCTCCCAACACTCCGTGTACCCTGGGGGAGGCATGTGGGGCATGTGCCCCCATCCGTGCACACGGCAAGGGCGGGCTGCCCACTGCAGGCTCTTCTCAGCAGTGGGGAGGAAGGAGAGGCTGAGCTAGGGCTGTGCTCAGGGCAAGCAGTGGCAGCACTGGGAGAAGGGGCTACAGGGGGGGATACGATGAATCTCGGGTTGGCCGTAGCCCTGCCATAGGCCTCCTCCCAGCACCACCACCACCACCCATGCCAGCCCAACTCTCCCACTAAGAGGTTAGCACAGCCCCCAGCCCCAAGCGCACAGCTCACCCTTGCTCCATGCATAAATACAGTGGCACGTGCCCCCCATGCCTCCCCCAGGGGTACACACAGCAGCAGGAGCTGCCCTCTCCAGCCTGACAACCTGCCTGCAGCTCCATCCCATGCCCCACCCTGGCAGCATCTGGCCCTGTGTCCCAGCTCCACTCCCTCCCTCACTATGGGGGCTTTGATCTGCACCCCATACCTCTCCGCCCATCCCCCCTCAACAGACTTACCAGCCAGACGCTGCTCTCCAAGCTGCCAAACTGCATATTGGCAATCAGAAAGGTATCAGCCAATATAGCTGGTTAATAATCAGCCGTTGGCCAAAAAAAATCTTTACCAGTGCACCCCTACTTTTAACTATTATTACAAAGTCTGAGACACAACTATTCTTAATCAGCCATAGGATTTCTTCTTTTATTTTCTAGAGTTCAAGAATTATGGGTGGCCGCATGACCAAATTATGTCAGATACATTTTCCTTTAAGACCAAAGGATTCAATTTTTCAGAGCAGAAATGCTGAAAGACTATGCCCATAGGAGTTGCACAAACAGCTAGATTTGTATAATCAAATGACTGTTCATTTAAAAAATGCAGTTGCTTTAATGGTCTGCAATTTAGAAGACTAAAGATAATGAGCACAAAATATTAGAAACCCTGGTTACAGTAGCTTCATTATACAGCTTTACCTTCTTTTTTAATTCCTCTTGTTCCTTCTTGCTTAAAGTCCTCTTGGCAGCACTCATTTTGCCAATACTGAATGCTTTAAGTTTGCTTTCCATAAGAGGCTGCAAAAGGAAGAGGAAAAGCAAAGCTTAACTGAATTTTTTAAAAATAATTCTTAAACACCTTTTTTATTTAATTCTAGCAACTAAACCAATGCTTTACCTAAAAGACTTTGCCAATGCTACCTGCATTTAGCTGGAAGAACAGGAAAGCTACCTCAGCCTCCCTTGCAACCTGTAGTTCTCCAACAATCAATAAGATTTTGAAATATTTTTATAATATAACTATTATCGGTACTCAGGTGAGAAGGCTTTCAAAAGAAAAACTTTTAATAACACCAAGAAAACTTAGCTTGGTTATCTACTGTTATATTCTGCACAAACCTTTAAGAAATCTAAGTATGTTTGTGAACCTGTTACATAGGTACACAGATTTTAGGATTTACTGAAGCATAGTTGCTAAAACTCTAGAGAACAACATAATTTATATCAGGGCTATCTAACTGAAGGATAATTTTAAGTAAAGTAAAAGCTTTGTTATCCAGCATGAGTGGGGTAAAGGGAGTGCCAGTTATCTAAAAATTTGCACTGTCTGTAGCGCTTCAAAGGTACTTGGAGCACTTCAAGCAGAGCATCTGTTCATGGCCTCAATGTACCAAGAATGTGACACAAAAGAAAACCTCAAGGAAAGGCAATAAAGCAAGAAATCTAGCCAATCAGTTTTAAAAAAGTCTGTTGTGCTAGCAAAAAAGGTAATGTTTAAAAGAGAAATCAGTTCTAATTTATCTTGAAAAACTAACTTTACACACCCAACATCACTTTAAGCAGAGGTTCCCAAACACTGTGCTGTGGCCCAGTACCAGGCTGAGAAGTGTTGGCTGCTGGGTCATGGCACAAGCACCCCACTCAGACCCACATCTGTCTGCCTGGGCAAGCAGCTTCCACTGCCAGCAGTCACATGCAGGGTTAAAGCTGGTCAGTGGAGCAGCCCCAGGAAGAAGGCAGCCACTCTGTGCGCCCTGTGCCAGTTCACAGCATAGAAAAGGTTGGGAACCACTGACTTTAAGGATCATCGATTCTAAACAAATTGAGCTATGCCTAGTTTAAACAGTTTCTTCAGTGTAACAATAAATGTTCTATCCTCACAACTGTTTTTTCCTGCTCAAATACCTGTTTCCATTGCAAAGAATATTCAGCAAAGATTATTATACCGGCAGTTATGAAAGAAAAGATCTTGTGCTAAGCTTGTTTTGTGGGCTGTAACTGAGGGAAAGCAAAACTCTACAGTGCCACTGAACTATAACTGTTATAAAGAATGAGTTTTTAAGTGCTAAACTGAGGCACACTGTCTCACTACAGGACATAACCTATTTATGTTAAAAACATGTGACATGGGAGACTGACAAGCCAAAAGGTAAAATAATTCTGTAAACCATTTCCTAATAAATACCAACAAGTAACATGTATTACCCATCAATGACAGCTAGCTGTGGCAAAATAAGTATTCTTTTAATGAGACACCTATATTCTGATCTTTCAGACTTACATGTGTATCTGCAGATCCAGTAGTATGTACTGCCTCTGGCGCTCTGACCTGTAGGCGAAAGAAAAACAGTCATTCAACATACAGGAGATAAGCAAAAAAAAAACTTCCCCTGTCAACTGCAGTTTTGGAATTTTCATTTCAGTGTCCATCATCATTATTCCTAAAATCATCCCTGGCCTCAGATATTTAAGACTAAAACCCTAAGCAGTACAACATACTTACAGAATGTCACTTTTAGGGTAAGGCAGACAAGGATCCAGAGCAGTCAATGTTTTGTGTTCACCATAAACACCCAAATTCTGCCCCTTGGATTTCACGGTGTCATTATCCCTTTCACCAGAATGCTATACTGAACCTGCTTACATCCTGATTGTCCATTAAATGGTACATTATTTGTTTTATATTTGTCTTTAGTAAATATCTTATTAGTTCCTAGCTATCAGCATACTATATTTAAAAACTGGAAGGAGGCAATATAAAGGAGGACCGATCATGAACTTAAATCCTTACTACTGAGATGTATATTAGTTGACAATAATTAGCATCCTAGTATAGCCCAGTAAGAAACAAAGTCCTTCTTCTATTAAATTGAATATATGAGAGTTCTGGGCCTATACCTTACAAGAATTATACATAGTCAATAGTAATTTTTTTAAAACTTACTATATATAACAGTGGGGAAATATGTGCAACTGTATCAATGCTGCTTCAAAGAAAATATGACAATGTTCTTGGTTAATTCTTTGTTGAATGTCAAACATGCTATCGCACACAGAATTTGAAACACAAGTACAATACAATGTTCTCCAAAGCATAAGTTTCCCCACTTTATGCCATTACTGCATGCACTATTTTCTAGAAAAGCAGCTCTTTTTGGGGTATGAACAGAATGAAAGGGATAAATTTGTCTTTCAAGACTCAATACAAGCAGTAACTTTAAGAGTAGATTTTGTGTTGCAGATATCAACTAGGTTGTATAAGCCACTTTATGGACCAAGTCAAGCACAGATCAACCAACAGTATCACAGAGCCACAACTGGTTCCCTCCGGTCTCTTGTGACAACACAGTCCCAAAAACCTATTATTTCAGGCAGAGGAAATCAACAAGAAAAATATGTATTCCAGTTGCTTGTTTTTGGCATCCATAAGATTGGATTATATTAATTTTATTACTGAAGTTCTGAGGGTGAGATTTATTACTTAAGAACAGAAGATTTTAAAATATTTTTCTACACATCTAACATTTAATGCTTTCAGATAGAATGACTGGACAGGTAAGTGAACTGAAACATTGCATTGTTTTTTTCATTTCAGATGTGAAAAGTGGCTCAACATAAAAGAATCTGCAGACCTAGATTACTGATTGAGAGTAAAATCTCTAAAACAGATTAGTTTAAATATTGTAAATTGCTGTGCTACTTCTGGAATCTGTCCGAATTATCTTTTTCCTTTTCTCTCTAAACTTTCTGTGGATATGTGTGCATGTAACACAACAAATATTCAACTAAACTTAAGTGGTGGTGATATAGTGGTTAAATATCAAAATGTATTTTCACCTAGAATATGGTTTAAATATAGATTTCTCAGGCCCCTGTACAAAGGAAAAGGAAGCCATATTAAAATATATAGAACAGAGTATTACGTTGAGACTGCTTCACCTACAGCTAACACATCCACTTCGGAATACAGTAAATAGGCTTTACAGGCCTCAGCCTACCTCTAATTCAATAAATATTTGTATCTATAGGAAATTTAATATTAAATGTTATAACAAACCATAACCTGCCTAGTAATAACTCTCCTGTTATTAAAAAGTGGCACACAATTCAGCCTCACGCTGAAATATCAAACCAGCTGGACTCCAACATTAGTGCTTAAACCTTTCTGGAATAAATGTAGTATCTTTCGTCATCACTTTCAATCTACTGTAGTGGAAAGATCACAAACTTCAGTGCTTTAACAGTAAAGCAAAAGGGAGTTTGCCAAGTTGCCTTTTTAAACGAATAATCAAAATTAAAGTGCCCTAGTAGCTTTGAACAGAAATCCCACTTGCCTAGAAATACCATGCAAAGAAAAAATTGCCACTATGTGCAGACAGTTCTTAACCGACTCTTGGTAACATGTTATTAAAGTTTAACTTTTATTTTAGATTTGAACAGACAACATCTACAATGTGCAGAGGCATATTACTCTTAACTAATCATTATATTTGATTTTACTGTAAATCATGTATAAGTTAATCTGTGTACACAGAAGAAAAACACATGCAAATCAGCTGGTACACAAATAGCCTCATCTTAAGTAAGGACCCTATTTATTATAGAAAAAAAATCCCTTGTTAAAATTTCAAACAGTTGACATTCTTTTCTCAGACAGCAAGATAATGACATTTATTTGATCATAATAAGAAATACTTAGACACCACAGAACAAAAAAAAAGGTATACACGTATATAAGTCTATGATCTTATCACTACAGTAGACCCTGCATTAAGCAGCAGTAGCTCATGGGGCACCATCAGTGCCAGGGGGTGGGGAGGGGGTGTGAAATATAAAATGCCTAACTTCCAGAAAATTCCAACACTAATGGTGCCCCATGAGTGCTGGTTAACGCAAAATGCACACATAAAATAATTTTAAAGTCAAAATAAAGGTAGGCATACAGATTATCCAGTTTTCTTACTTTTTTATGAATTTCTTCATCATTACCCACTGAGCATTAGCACTTTTCCTGTTCTTTGATGATGTGATACTAAGAAAATGTAACTTGGACACGGAATAACAAGAGCAGTATAGATGAACAGGCATGGAAAAAATTTTGCTAAGAATACATCTAATTTTCAATCACCTGTATACATTTGCCAAGACACTATCACTTACATCTAGGTACACTACTAATCTTTAAGGAAACTACCTACATTTTTACCATCACCAAATCCTTTCCAAAGTAAGGGTCAACACTTCTTCAAGTAGGGTTGCACCAATAAAGATGTTTTTGGGCATATACTGATTGCCAATTATTAACAAGCCATATGGGTCAATACCAATCCAACTGCCTATATGCAGGCCAGCAGCAGCTTGGAGAGCAGTGTCCAGCTAGTAAGTCTGCTGGGGGGGGGAGGGGCAGGGGGAGGAAGCAGAAGGTGGGCCCCTTTGGAGAAGGAGGGAGTAGGGCTAGGACAGGGGCATGCACTGCCTGGCCAGGGTGGGGCACAGAGCCACAAGAGGCTCATTTGGGGCATGGAGAGGGGGAAGCAGATCCCACTACTACATACACCCCCAAGGGAGCCATGGGCTGCATGTGCTCCTCAAATCTGCACGAGGCAAGGGTGAACTGCCGCTGCAGGCTGGGGCCGGTGGTAGCACCAGGCTCTTCCCAGCTGGGGGTTGGGCCAGGGCTGCACTTGGGGCAGGTGGTGGTAACACTGGGGTGGGGAGGCTATGAGAAGGGATCCATTCCCACCCCCCACATGTCCCCTCCACCCCACTCCTGCTCATCGCAGGAGCCTTGATCTGCATCCCCGCACACCTCTTCCCTCCCTCCACGCCCCCCCCACCCAAAACAGATTTACCAGCCAAACGCTGTTCTCCGAGTCACTGGGCTGGCTGCATGCATGCTGCAGCTATGCACATGTACTCAGCATTTATCAGTGACATTATCAGCCACATCAGCCAAAAGAAGCCAACTGCTGATAATGTCAGTTTTCCTTTTATTGGTGCCAATACAATATGGACCACTGTATCAGTGCACTTCTAGCTTCAAGAATTCAAGTAAGTCTACAAAAGCAAAGAATTTTGCATATTAAAAGGAAGGACATGCCACCACGATTTAAAAATATAGGGGGGAAAAAAGTATCACCTCCATTCAAATATCTTCTCTATACCCCTTCCTACACTGTCATGTGTTCTATGAAATGTCTCTATTTGTAAATTAACTCAAGATATATCTCCAGTAGAGTGGCTATAGTCACACTGCCTCAGTGACATGCAGGTATATCCTAAACAAAACAAACTTCTTCCCTGATTGCATTCTTCCCTTCATATTTCATTTGACAGTAGTGCCTGGAAATCTAATTCCAAGGATCAGTGATCCATGGCTCTATACATTGCATAACATAATACAGAACCAATCTCTGCATCCAGATCTTAAAAACTAGGTGGATTAAACATGCAAATCTTACTTTGTTACTATTTTAACAATACAGTGATCTTATTTTGCACAGTGAATAAAAGCACAGAAGATTTGAAAAATACACTTATCACATTTAGAGTAGGCAAGCCTCAGCCTAAAGTATCGTCTATATGTCCATACTTTTTTAAGTGTTCTGAGCTTGTAGTTTTAAAAGCTACTTTCCAAACACAAACTGATGCAAGATTATCTTCCTAAAGTGCGTTTTTACAAACTATAGCAAGTACTCACTACCAACATTACAGAAAGGTCAAGCTTTTTGTAAAGAATGTATTTGGTTCCCTAAACTGGGACTCTATACCAGGCTAGTTTTCAAAACACAGGCACTCAGCACTTACTAAAGGGCCCCTAAAGGGCAGCTAAACCAGTAGGATGTTTTGGTATTTTCAAAATCATTAGCTTCAGTAGAAGCAGGGAACTCTCCATCCTCTGGATCATGGTCTATGTGTAAGAGGTCTAGTTAGGCGCCTGATAAATCCACTTGTAAAAGTCCTGCAACCATTACACCAAGACCTTGGATGTATACATCTAGGTGAGAGTATGGAGGAGTGGAGGCTGCCCAAGACCTACCATCCCCACTTTAAACCACTGAGTCAGAATCTAAAGGCCAGACCGAGTCCAGACATTCAGTGCCTCGATGGCTGTAGATTCTGCTAGAGAGCAACAGATAAGAACTGCTGATGACTCTAATGCCTCAATGAGGGCACACCTGTCACAGCAATGCGCCTTAGCCTTTCTCCTTGCTCTAAGGAGCAACCATAGGCAGTGGGGGCTAGGGTTCTGATGTGCCCTATACTTGCCTTACTTTGGAGATTACAGCGTTGTGGTGTTTTATAGAAGCTACCCCACCACAAGTAGCCCCACGACATTGCCACCAGGTTCTCCAGTTGGATGCAGTTTACAGTCATACCCAGGACCACATTAGCTTCAACTGAATGAGAAAAAAAAAAAAAAATGCAGCAAGGGTCACTGTCCTGACAGGAAACTTAGCCACCCCTTCACTAGATACTGGCATTACCATCGAAATTCTGTCCATAGCTGCTTCTTGGAGGCAGCTTTCATATTATTTTCAAGCCAGCCCGAGACATTTGAAGTTCTGTCACCTCTGGGACTGCTCAGAGAGAGAAGAGCTCTGTGTCCTCTCTTCCTGAATGCTGAAAAAATTCAGACAATGGCCTTCTTACAAAGTTTTAAGTTGCCTTTATGCTTTCCTAATCACAAGGCTCAAGGCCTTGAGAGGGTCTCAAGTCACAGACTAGGGGGGAAGCTCTAAACTGCACCAGCTGTCAAAGATCTAATCTGGAATCACCAAGGTACAGGAACAAGCCAGTCATGCCACCAACTCAAAAATAAGGCAGCATGTAAATCAGTGTGCTGGCTCTACCTACCAAGGAATTAGGATTCCACAAAATAAACCTTGCAATGTCAGAGGGATGCACAGCAGCCACAAGAAAGACTAAAACTCTGGTCTCTCATCTGTTCTGACTGTCCTCCATCCTCCTGGCTATTGCCAAGAGAAAATGGTTGAAAAATAGAAAGTTAGGATAGTTCTCTTTTGACCCCTCTTCCCTGTGAATAATTCCAATGCCTATCAATCCTATTCTTCACAGCTTCCCAAAACTTAGAAGTCATAGGACAATAACATCATAATTACTGGAAGGTTCACAGTATGTCACAGGGCTCTGTGTAACAGCATTAAAACTTAAGTTTTGTTCATATTGGTAGTCTACAGAAAGACTACAAATAACAACAAAGGCACTAGAACTTCCTAAAACAGGGGCGAGCAATAATTTTGGGTGGAGGGCCATTTACTGAGTTTTGGCAAGGGCCGCATGACAGGCAGCCAGGGGCAAATAAATATTAATTTTCTAAATTTTTCAGGGGCCCCATGGGCCGGGCAGAATGGCCACACGGGCCACACCTGGCCCACAGGCCACATTTTGCCCACCCTTGGCCTAAGAACACAACACTGTATCATTCCATGCTTGGAAAAATATGTTTAAAGTTACTCAGAATAAATGTTTATATATAAATAAAAGTTTTATTTCTGGAGAAGCTAAAAGTTTAGGTTTCAAAGCTCACAAGGGAAATCTTCTCAGTCACTGCTGATAAGTGGATTTTTCAAACCTACCTTTAGTTTTAATCTCCCCCCCATCCACATACCTGTCTACAATATATACCTCTCAAAGTAAGCATAAATCCTGCAAATTAAACTTTGTACCTGAAGTGCTTACTATTTCACTGTTTAGTTCAGTATCATTTATAGAACTTAACAAAGGATGGAAAGTAGTTTCTTCTGAAATACCTGACACATTACAGCTATTCTACTCCTACATTTGTGAGAGCAAGAAGCAGCTGGTATTCAGTCTTCTGCTGGTAGCTTTTACAATCCCACCAGCAAAGGAGTGCAGACTTGCCTCTCCTGTTCTTGCAGCAACACAGAGAGAGTTATATCATCAGTTTCACTGTCCCTTAGGCTGCTGACAGACATCCAGTCAAAGGTGCAATGGAATCTTATCTGCCACGCCTCCTGCCTTCTGCTATGCCACACATCCATGGCAGGACATGAGATTTTGGGATTGGTGATCAAACTCCAGTGATGCCCTACTGGCAAATACAAAGGAAAGCCCAGGATCATAATCCTGGGCTCTTTCTGCACCGGCAAAGGTGTTCAACAATTAGCTGATTGTTGGTTGGCCAGTCTGAGCCTTAGATCAAGACTGAACTATGACCTAAACCAACCAGAATACAGTCCCTGCCAGCTGACAATCAGCTGATCACAGGTAGTATCAGGAGCGCAATAAGGCTACCCAGTGTGATCCTGATGCTTCTGAGAATTAGCTCACAGGAACCATACTATGGCCAGTTTGGGCCCCAAAGCACTCCCAAAACTACCAGCAATCAGCTGATCATCAACACCCTGCCACATATTCATTTTAAGGAGCAATAGAAACCAGCCACAAATTTTACACATTTTTGTGCAATAATTTTGTGGCTGGCTTCACTTTGGATATGCCTGGATGTGTGACTGGGTTACAATTTAAGAGGCAATTAACTGTTTAATTGCGTCTTAAGTGTAATGTCTTTCAGGGCCCTTTGCATTTTATACAAAACAACTGCAATTTTCATAGATTTTCATTTACCATTCCTCAGACTTCTTAACTAATCCGAAAAAGTAGCCCACTCACAAACAGCCAAGGGCTATTTTAAGCTTTTTCTTTTTTTTAGTACACTGCTTCAGTTAAAGCAGCCTAAAAAGTGAGCTTCATTACCTGATGGCATAGTGAAGATATTCCAACTTTTCCATGAAGAAAGAGGAAAAGCTACAACTATAGTACTGATAAACATGTTTTCCTTATTTTTCTTGGACCACAGACGTAGTACTCAGAGTCCAATTGACACAACTGCTGTCCCTACTAATAATGTAGCAGAAAATTTACAATACAGTTATTTTACTAATTCTCAGAGGATATTCATCTATTCTGTTTAGATGCTTGATCTTTCAGATGCAGATCTTACTATCACAACCTGGGCTGTTTGTCACTTCAAGATTACACTATTGCAACACACTCTTACGTCTTTTAAAGTGTTGATACTGATAGAGAAAGTAACTGCCGAATTAGTAAGCAGGACAGAGAACACAGACCACTTGCACTCCAGGCCCTGCAGCAATTACTCAAGGGGTTTACAAAGAGATTTTAAATTGCTAGGTTGTATTTATAAAGATCTTATTTCAATCTTTGAGTAGGATTAGGAGATTGTTTCTGGCCAGTATTTTAATCTAAGGGAAAAGTGACTAAGATAAGGTCCACAGGCAAGATGACCTAGCCCAAAGAACCAGGTCTTCTGGCCCTAGGGGCTCCATACAAGTCCATAAATTAGGCAGCATCTCAAGCAGCAGTAGTAGTAATTACTGCAGCTCCTGAAGCTGCAGCAAACAACACTACCACTGCTCATCCTGCCATCAAATTTCTGGACCATGAGAAGTGCCACAGGCTGGATCTGGAGCCTGGAGTCATGTCGCCTGGCCAACACAGCTGGAAATTTGACAACAGGAGGAATAGCATCTGCCTCACCTCTGGGAGCTGCAGAGCTGCAGCAATTAACACTGTGCCAAATTCCAGCCACACAGGCCAAATGAAGCAGCTCTGCACTCTGGATCTGGCACACAGAATGGCCCAGCACCACTCACCTGGCTCATGGGGCTAGATCAGCTGCACATCACTGCCCTAAGGAGTTATTGATATTTAGTGACATACTTGACTGCAGGATTAAGTTGACTATATTTTGTTCTACAATTTAACATAACTGTTTGGGGTCTGTCTAAGCCCTTTTGCCTAAGCCCTTTTCATTGCTCTAGCTGGAAGGAAATACACTGTGACACATCAGGAACGAAGACTAAATCTTATAATGCCTAGCAGGTGCTATTAATGCATATAAATGTCAGAGTACTCCTACTGCCCAGGAGTCAGGATTAAGATACACTTTGGCTGTTCATCAGGACACAACTCTAATTCTATTCCACTTTCAACACTGGCCTCTGACAAGCAGATACCATCACAATATCAACTGCATCAAAACAGAACTTCACCTCAGGTTTCAGCAGATAAATAGAATGATAAAGTACATTTTTAAATAAAGATATTTGACAGACAATCTTAGCTCAAAACGTTATGCTACAGGCCTCCTCTCAGTTCTTTCATTTAAGATGTTCACTTCACCTTTAAGAATGAATAAGCCAGTCACACAGGAAAAATGCATTAAAAATAATAAAAATATTACTTATTTCTGTTCTAGTACAGTCCTTCTGCATCCATGTGGATGCAACATAAACACTGATTAAATGAAGTCAGAATTAAATCAAAACATTCAGGCTATGAAGAGTGTATGTGCCTTCAGTAGAAGTGGAGTAAATAACACCATGTGTCTAATCAAATACATTTTCTTGGAGGACACCACAAAAGCTTATTTGACATTACATTTTACCTATCCACCAACAGTAAAGAAAATAAGCTCTTCTGACCAGACTTTCTTTTCAGTTGAGTTATTCTGATGTCAGAGGCCATGATGGCCATTTGCAGATGTTAACAAAAAAAAACCCAAAACACTTTACCAAAAGAAACAGCACATTACTTTAACCCGGCTCTGCAGCACCTGTCCAGACTGGATGCTTCAGCAGGGCTTTTCGGCATTTTTAGCTAAAGCTGATTCAATCAGCTATTAAAGTGCCAAAAAGCTACATTAAAGTGCGCGACTTACACAGACATCGGGCGAGCTGGGTCCAACTAAGGTGGTGCCTCTTCTGGGCATGCTCTTGGCTAGACGCAGGAATGCGCTGAATTTAAAGTAAAGCACTTTTTTTTTAAACATCTGCAAACAGCCTATGTGCCTAGTAAGAACACAAAAGATGTCACACTGGGCCAGATTACAGGTCTATCTAACCCAGCATTCTGCATCTTACATTGGCACAGAGTAGATGCTTAGAGGAAGAGTGTTTATGCAGGGACTATCCAGACTGATCTGTCCCCTATCCTTCTACAATAAAAGGACTAGGAACAGCTAATTTGGAGGTTGCAGCCCTACCATTGTGTTTAATCCCCACAGATGAACCTATCCTGCATGAATCTGTCTGATCCTTTTTTGAACCTGTGTAAACTGTCAGCCTTTGCAGCATCCTGTGACAATGAGTTCCACAATGTAACTATACATTGCATGAAAAAAACTTCCTTATGTTTGTTTTAAACCTGCATCCTAATAATTTTATTGCATGTGACCTAGTTTGGAAAAAGTGGTAAATGATGAGGGGTGCACCAATACAAACTGATGGGACCAATACCGATATCCAATTTATAAGGAGGCATATCAGCCAATATTGATTCAATACAACATGGAGAACTGCATGCAGCTGGTAAGTCTGTTGTGGTGGAAAGGGGGGGGAGGGGGGAAGAAGGGGCATTGGGGGCAGATTAATGCCATGAGGAAGAATGGGGCTGGGCAATCCAGCCAAGGCAGGGCAAGCACAGGATGGAGCCACAGCCCATCCAGAGGGCACAGAGAAGGGTGGCTCCCACCACTGTGCACACCCTGGGAGTAGACAGGAGGGGCACATGCCCCCAGATCTGTACAGGTGGGGTGGGCTGCAACTTCAGGCTGGGGCCAGGGCTGCATTTGGGGCAGGCAGCAACAGTGCTGGGAAGAGGGTTATGGGGGGGCTGCAGCACCCCCCAAAATTCACTATAGCCCCCTCCCAGTGCCACCACCACCTACCCCAAGCACAACCCAGGCCCAAACCCCACCCCAAGGGAAGAGCCCAGTGCAGTCCTGGCCCCAGCCCACAGCTGCAGCCCAACCCACCAACGCCCCACGCAGATCTGAGGGCACACACTCCCATCTACTCTCCCGGGGTGCATGCAACGACAGGAGCCACACACACACCCCCACCGCTCACACCCCAGACGAGACACAGCTCCATCCCACACCCATACCGCAGCACTTGCCCCAGCCCCTCTCCCTCCTTCGCTGCAGGGGCCACTGACCTACATCCCCATGTCCCTTCCCTCCCCCTCCCCTTCCACCACAACGGACTTAACAGCTGCATGCAGATCTCCATGCTGCTAGGCTGCACTGTGGCTGCATGCATGCATGGGCATTTATCAGCCAAATTATCGGCCTCATCAGGCCAATTTCCAATACAGTCAATTTTCTTTATATCAGTGCCAATTTGATATCAGACCAATGTATTGGTGCACATGTATAAATAATATGTGAATGAGCGGATCTCAGATTTTGAAGGGGGAGGTGTGCAGGTGATACGGTACATCATCCCATAAGACAGCAAATATTTTTTTCCAATTAAAAAACACTAGAAGCTTTACTAGTATGCTAAGGGCCTAAGGCTATATTATTCAGTTTATGATCCAAGTAAAAACAAATACAACTGAATCACTGAGGGGCTGACTGCCAGATCCAGATTGGGCAGGCATCTGGTGTATACCTGTTATCCTCCACATGATCACAAATGAAACTCCTTCCTGTACTACTACACAAGTCCCCCAGACACTCCACCATGGCCCCAAAGTACCTCACTGCCCTTTATATGCTGCACCTGCCACCTCAAATCCCCACCCCACCCTTGTCTACTCTGTCCCCCATTATCCCACATATTCCCATATTCAGCCCCATCCCATCAAACCCCAAAACCATCAGACCCCACAATCCCCCTCATGCCCCATGGAGGCCCATGCTACTCTATCCTCTCACTGCTCCCATGAATCCAGTATACCCTACACCAGGGGGCGGGCAATTATTTCAGGCGGAGGACCACCTACTGACTGTTGGCAAGCCACCAAGGGCTGCATGACAGGCAGCCAGGGGCAGATAAATATTAATTTTTAAAATTTTTCAGGGGTCCCTCAGGCCAGATAGAAAGCCAGGGAGGCCGCATTTTGCCCACCCCTGCCCTACACTGTTGATACCCCCTTGACCAATTTAGTAAAGATTGGCAGAAATCAAGTAGATAATAATGTGCTCCCTCACTCCACCTGAACAGGAATTCAGCTGTCCCTACCAGGCACTTTGTTTTAAACTTTCATTGGATCAGGAATCAAATGGGGATGTGACTGCACTCCTTCCCCACTCAATCCACTCCTGAATATATCCCTATTTACTTCCTTCATGACCCTCTTTTTTTTTTTTTTTTAATCAACCTCTCTCATACCCACTCTGTCATCTCTTCTCTAATCTGAAAAGTGCAAGCACATTTAATCTTTGCTTATTAAAAAAAACTTCTCTATGCTCTTGATCATCCTTATCTAACCTCATACATACAGCACAACTGAGGCTTGCCTTCAGCCAGGTATAAGAAAGAAACAAAATCAGGAATATGCATCTCAAGTAACTACAGGTTTAAAGCTCTCAGTCACAAAATTATCCCTAGGCAGGTATAAATATTTCCAAAATGGGAAATGGGGCTCCATATATGAATAAAGTTAAGCACTTGCATAAGTGTTTCCAGTGTTGAAGACGTAATAGTTACAATAAGATCATGGTTCTTTCTACCACAAAAATATCAACTCCAAGCACTCCTAGAGCCGTAGTTGAAGAGGTTGCAGCATCAATCCTGCAAATCCAACAGAACACCACAGGGGAACAGGATCTGTGCAGACACAGCTGTAGAACTGGGGCTAAATGAAGGAGCCAGGGGAAAGAACGACCCCTGGAGCTATAAGACTGGAAGTTCTGAAAGATGTGGAGATGTACTGCCCAGCCACCCACCTACAGAACTAGGTGTAATCCTTGCAGATGTGGAGCCTCACCGCGTGGCTTTGGACGAGGCTCCACACCAGTCTCTCTCTCTCAAGCAAATAAGAGCATTTAAGTTAGGCTTCCCTGGGAAAAGAACCATCAGAGGGTAGAGTGACAATGCAGCAGAAAACCGAGGAGCAGTTTCCAGCCCAGTGCTGGCAGAGCTGCAGCCACATAATCGACGAGTTCAGAGAAAAAAAAAAAAGATCTTTAAATGAGGCCCTACAAGGCTCTGCAAAGACCGAGGACTCAGCCAAGCCAAGGCATGGCAAGATCTGCGGCTAGAAGAAGAGGCTCCTCGTTTCCAGGAGTCCTTCCACAGGGCCCGGCCGATCTCAGTCAGCCCGTGCCCGCCCCCAACACGATGTGTGTGTGGCGACAAGCTCCCCCCTCCTCAGCCAGGGCCTGCCGAGGTTCAAACGCCTCACACGGGCATCAAAGGCCCCAGGCGCTGCAGCGGGAGGAGCCGCAGGCACCGGCCTCCCATAGGCCCCGGCGCGCCCGGCAGCAGCAGGGCCGAGGAAAGGGGCCGCAGCAGGCCGTGCAGCCTGCGCACCCTCCTCCCCCGCGCCACGCTTGCTCCGGCCGGCACGCGCCACTACCACGGCCCGGCCCGGCCCACCCCCTGCAGCTGGCTCCGGCGACGGTGCCGCGTGCACGGCCCTGGGGGCGACCTCACCTTCCCGCTGCCTTTCTGCGAACCGCCTGGCGCCTTGTCCGCCATCTTGGCTCTCTCCCTCAGCCAGCCCTGGCGGCCGAAATCGAACGCCGACTTCACCGATTGAAGAGGAGAGCGGGGAAGTCTCCCGCCTGGGGTGAGGGACGGCGAGCCGATGGCTGAGCTAGCGATAGGGGAGGCGGGGCCGGCGCTGCGGCGCTGTCAGGCCCGGCGGCCGCAGGCGCCGCGGCTTGGGAGGGCCGGTTACCTCGCAGCCCCGGATTAACGCATAGGCAAACTAGGCACATGCCTAGGGCCTTACGAAGCGGCCCAGCTGTGCTTATTTTACATATTATAACTACTGAGTGGGGAAAAATGTATACAGTATAACTATAATATAAATAAATAATATACATATACGGTATTAAGTAGGGTCCATGAGTTTGTTTGCCTAGGGATAGCAAAAGGGTTAATCTGGCACTGTGCATGGGGGGGTCCCCCCACCAGCTGGCAGGGTCCTGGGCTCAAGAGATGTGGCCAAGCAGGGGGTATAGGAGACTCACCCCTACTGGGGTTAGCACCTGCTTTCCTTGCCCCCTACGTCTAATTTACCACTGTCACATCCAAGGAAAACGCTTAAAAGGCAGCAGTGCTGCAGAAGCAGTCTGTCCAGCTCCCCTTGCAACCCAGGGTCATGGGAGGAATGTGACATGGGCACCTGGGGGCGCTTTGAGCTGCTCTCTGCTCCCAAACTAGGAGGGATCCCAAGCCAGAGATCCTGGGCAACATGCCCAGGTCTGCAATTTAAGGATTTTTTTTTTTAAGCAGTCTGTCAAATCTCACCCATGGGGTTTCTTTGTAATGCTTCACCACCAGAGCTAGGCAGGTCAGGCTGTCATACCTGCCTTGTTCCCATTCTTAGCTCTGGCTTTGTTTTATAGTCCTGGCCTGCCTCATTTCAAAGCTTTTTTAAATTTCTTTATAAAACCTCCAGGCTGAATCTTAATTTAAGAGTGTTCTGCTCTGGAACAGTTCTTTTGCTGTAGAATTACATGAGGGTTAAATCCAGAGAGGCCACAGCTCTGCTTCCAGATCAGTATTCTTATGTTCCTCTATGGCAAAAGCATGCCTCCTAGAAGGGAGTCAGCTGTGGTGCTGATTTGGCACCAGAGGCAAAAGGAATCCTATACTGATGGATTATTGATGGCAGTTTTTTTCTTTGTCACCTGAACAAAGAATTATGAGACAGTATAGACAATATGTGATTCTATAGACAGTAATATGAGACTGCTTCCTCACTGAGATCTTCACCTTGTTATACTTATGCCAGCAAGCAAGGACCAAATCTAAGCACCTTGCAAATAAAATAACTTTGTATAAATCACTGCAAGGAACTGAAACTTCATTGTAGACCACAGAGTAACAATAGTCCCAGCAGAACCATGATCTACAGTGGCAGCTCTTAGGATTCTCCCTGGATACATTAGATACTGGCCAGTGGATCTGAATAGTTGCCGAATCTATTGGTTGGCCTTTCAGCACAGACCATATCATACATTAGAATCACTGTGGGTCTCCAGATATGAGGCTTTGTGTACTTATATCTTAGAGGAGTAATGCTCTAATTTTGCTGCTGGTACTAGCATACAAGACTAGAGTATCAGGCCCCAGGAGTATAGGCTTCTGATGCTGGTAGTGGTGTAACAGACTAAAGAATGGCAATAAGTTAAACTGTAGGACTTTTACCAACTGGTATATTCCTTCCTGATTTAGTTCCCAGAGCTGGGAGCTGGTTTCCATTTTGGTCCCCAAACTAGTTTGACATAATTGTTTTGAGAGGGGTTACTGTTTCCTGAAACTTGCACTTAGCAGCTCTTTCTGCCTATAATACCTATAGCGTTGTGGGGTGAGATCCCCAGTGAGTCAGAATGCTGTCAGAATGGAGGTAGGACACTGAGCTGAGGTTGGAACTTGACATGAGAATTCTGGAAGTACTTTGTTGAAAGCCAGATGCAACAAAAGATTTAGGAGAGAAGTCTATAGGAAAGTGTAGAAAAAAAATCAGGTAGGTGGTGCCATGAGCGGGTAAAAAAGACTTAATGTGTTCAAAAATTAGGAGAAAAATAGAAGCAAACTGAGATGATTGTGAAGGATAGAATAAACAGAAAGGAGGGGAAGAGAGAGAGTCCCAGAGTAAACAAAGAAGGTGAGGGAGAGACATTGCATGAATGCCTTTTTTACCTCTAGTTTAAATAACTGTGCTGGGATCTTTCTGAGGTTGGCTAAAAAGGCTACTAAAAATCTTCACCTTATGAAGAATATAGCCCAACTTCTGAAGGAGGTGTGCTAGTGACAACATATCAAATTACTGCTCCACATTGCACTGGAGGCTAGTTACCCTTTGGGTATAATTTAGAGGGTTACTAACTGCTCAGCTCTTCATGATATACACCCCAGCTCAGTAAAAAACTGAATCACATACATTTTTAAGTCCTATTTAAGTCAACAGAGATGGTTACAACTACGTCATCATCATCATTAGGTGTTTTCTTGATATACTGTGTTCTAATATGTGAGGATAAAATGAAATGTGAGCCAAAGGTAGTGCCCCTTTCTGAAGGCAGAGGTAGGAAGCCTGTAATCTATTGCCAGGACCATTATGCCAAAGGATTTATTGTTAATTATGGTATGGCCTGTGGTGGGTGTTAACATTGTATTATGAATGAGGGCAGTCAGACAAAGCTCAAGGATGATGAGATTTTGAGAACACTGAGGTCTACAGTATAGAGAGTAGGCAACCTTTGGAAGCTACTGCGATAGGTTCCCTACCACTAAATTTTGGAGGCTGTTGCTTGTATCATCCCCATGTGACCTTGTAACCAGAAAAAAGCTGCTGTTTCTCACCTGAAAGAACCTTTCAGATTGACTTTCAAATGGATTCTCTGCCCCATTCTCCTTTCTAAGTCCCTCTCCAACCCCAAATTAATACACATGCATTATTTTTGCCCTTTCCCTCCATTTATATGGATTAAATAAGGATTTTCCTCCACCTCCAATAAAAGTCAACTGTTAACAAATGGCATTTCCATAGATAATTATTATTAAAATATCAAATTGTGTAAAATTATTAACAGGTATATTTTCTATGATCAGGTATATATAGAAACAGGTATATTTTCTATGATCAGAAAATAAGATGACAGCAAAATTGCAGATGGTAAATGAAAAACCTTGTAACAGGGAGCCCCCTTTGTACACTACCCTTCTGGGCATTGATATAACAGAAGCCCCTTCTTGCCTGCAACCTCTTCCCCTTTTTGTGCATTTCTTTTTCCTTCTAAGTATTGGCAGAGACATAGCACATTCATTGCTTGGGTGTGGCAAGGCTCCAAGCAAATCAGAAAGCTGAAGTGGCTTTCTGTAGGAGAAACCTACAGACTACATCTACGTATCAATTGAGCTAAGTGTCACTAAAGAAAACAAAAGAACTGTAAGAGACAAGAAAAGCCAAGGTGCACTGAAAGCATGACTGTAAATATATCCTGGTAAACACATTCCCCCTTTGATTAAGACCTATTTCCCAAAGCAAACTTCCCATATCTGTCTAAAGTTTTATGCTAAATCAGTTTACATGAGTGCATCTAACCTAACTCACTTACTGTCCCCAGTGGCCATTGATCCTCACTACCTCACAGTGCATTTTTTTATTTCGTGTCTCATCTTTGCCCTGGCATTCTGTATTTTATGTTTTATACCTTTTAACAAATGTATTCTTTAGAGTAAGTCATACCTTGTATTACTAAAATTATTATTATAAGAATGCACTGGAATTGTAATAACCGGAATTGTATTGCTGTAATGGGCTGGCCCCCTGAGTAAATGGAAGTATGGATGAATCAGTAGGTAATTGAATGACAAAGCAAGAGCCTCTGGCTGTTAATTGACAGTAGCCTAGCCAGAGGAACCTACCATTACAAAACTTTACTCTACAAGCCATTCTAAGCTAATCAAGCCACCTGGAACCTGCAAGGACACAGCCATTGAGTCAATCAAGTCAATGGCGGACTCCCAAAACTGCACCGTTGGGTGGAACCCCCAGTGACTGTGACTGACAGCTGTCATGCACTACTCCAGACCCACGGGGGACAGCAACCTCCAGATTGGGTGGCCAAGATGATGCTGGAGGATCACAAAAGTCTACTGGAAAGGGATGAAAGGCAGCGAAGCCTGACCCTCAGTGGTGCCGTCTCATCCAGCGCCTGACCTACTGAGACAGAAGGACAAATAGGCAACCCCCTTCTGGAGAAGACGTTGCCTTGGAGGAAACCATTGACAGCAGACTGCAGCACCCCAGAGAGGTATAAACCAACATCCATGCTACACTACTTTTGCAGCAAGTGTGTGTGCGCGTACACTAAGGTGGTACCCCTCATAACTCAAAGTTTGCATTTATGATTTTATTAGTAACTTCACAGCCCGTACAATCAATTAGAATTTATTATGATCTTGTGAGTTGGTCTTTTGTAGCTAACAGCCTCATAGCACTTTTCTGCTCTTGCAAAGAACACTGTGGTATGCCATGTGTATTATGTCATAATCCTAAATTTGCTTAATTACAAGACAAGAAATGGATATTTTCTGAATGCCAACACTACAGATTCATCCCAGTTTGTAAAAGTCAGTTTGTTCATTATCCTAGTTTGTAAAAGTCAGGCTGTTTTCTGACTCATTTATGAACAGTAATAAAGTTTAAGCAATAAAGATTCTGAGGCCAAATTCTTCCCAGTGTTACATCTCTTCGCCTCCATTTTTCTCCTATTCTACCCCCAGTTACACCTGTATAAATTCAAAGGGTGCGTCCACATGAGCATGCACGTGCCTCTTGCCCCGTCTCAAACCCCTTTGAGGAACATGCGGCAATGAAAAAATGTTCCCCGCACTGCAGGTTTGCAGCACAGGGACAAAATTAGACCCCTGGATATCCAGAGGTCAAAAAAAAATCTGCTTCACAGAACAGCAGGGCAAACATAGGAGTCAGTCCTCCAGAAGAGATGCTCTGGTTTTGGCCAGATCATCTCTGTAGTGCTCCTGCTGTCCCCTGACGCTGTCCAAGGTAAGTAAGGTAATGGGGTGGGGGGGTTATGGGTGTGGGTGGGTGTGAGTGTGTGTGAGGGGTGGCAGGGAGATGTCAGGGAGGGTGTTGGGAGTGGAAGAGGTCTTGGGGGCTATGGGGAGTGGAGGGGCATGAGGAGTCACAGGGGGGCATGTCCCAGTGTGGGACGTGGAGGGGCCTGAACAGGGGCTGCCACACACCTGCCCCACCCACCCAGCCCCTGTGGCACCAGTGGCAGCAGGAAGCATGGCTGTGGCTTTGCACCAGAGTGCGCTGCATAGCTGCTGTGCAAAGGCACGCTAGATGCACAGCTCAGGCTGGATCAGGCCAGCGTGGCTTATTGAAAAATGCGCCCCACCAGCCCAATCCAACCTGGGCCATGCAGCTATTGTGTCTTTGCACAGGAGCTCTGTGACCCACTCCAGTGCAAAGCCAGAGTAGCCAGTCGCGCAGTGCTGGGCCAGGGCCTGCCATGTGCCATTTCCCTGCCTGCACAGCGGGGCAGGCAGTGCTGCTGCTGGAGGCCAGACCCAGCATGGCACACAGGGACCATACGCTGAGGCACGCTGGGTCCTGCCGACAGTGGGGCTGCTCATGCTGCCAGGCAAGCCCAGTCCCAGGGCCACCCTGGCTGCATGAGGGCCCCACTGCCAGCAGGACCTGGCGCGACATGGCATATGGTCCCTGCGTGCCATGCCAGGTCCTGCAGCTGTGGGACCAGGCCGGCCTGGCTGCACGAGGGCCCCAGTGCCAGCAGGACCTGGCACAGCTTGGTGTCTGGTCCCTGCTGGTCCCTGCAGGTACATAGTTCCTGCTGTAGAAGGTAAGTTATGGGCCCTGCGCAGGGGGATGTGGCCCTGTACAGGGGCGGAAGGGGCTGTGGCCCCACAGGGTGCCTGGGACCCTGTATGGGAGGGCTGTGGCCATGCAGGGTTCCTGGGACCCTGCACAGGTGGGGGCTGATGCCCTGCAGGGGGGAGCTGGGGCCCTGTGGGGGGGGGTAGTCCATGTGCTGTGTGGGGGAGCTACACCCTGTGGGGGCCAGGGGACCCACCCCTCCTGAACAGAGCCCCCCCACACCCACAGTCTTCCCACACCAACCCACATCCCTCCACATCCACCCACACACCCACCCGTCTTCCCCCACGTCCCTTCCTGCAAACCTCACATCCCCCATCATGTGTGAAGAAAACCAAAAGCACACATTCACACATACAGATTTTAGAATTAATTTTATTATAATGATAGAGACACCGGTAGGCTTCCAAATTGCTTTAACATTGTAAATATACCAATAAAGCATTGCCCAACTGATCAACCCCTCTCTGTTTGTCTCTCTCTTTGTGTGTGTGTGTGTGTGTGTGTGTGTGTGTAGAGTGGTCTTTTGTTCTAATTGTGGAAGAACATGCATCTTGGGGTATTTTAAAAAATGGATTTGGGATGCTGCAGCAGTCCAGCTGGCACAAGGGGTAGTGTCCTCAGGTACCAACTGGCCAGGCCTCAGAAGCTCCTGAGAGAGGGTAGCCCTTAGCTGCTTGCTAGGGCAGCTTTTTATACTGCTGGGGACAGCGCAGGTGCTGGCCTGGGGCTCTAGCTCCCCCTGGCTGCAGATCTGGGAGGAGCCAGGCAGGGTTATTTTGCCCCAAGTGGCACAATTTGCCCCACAACAAAGTGCATGTCCAGGCACCTGCACCAAGGCAAAAAGCTCCAGCTCAAATTTGCACCACTTCTGTTTGAGAGCTACAAGCGCATGTGCCTGCATGTGTGGACGCATCCAAAGTAGTCAATGGGATTACACAGCTGCACTGGTGGGCAGAATCTAGTCCAGCAATTGGAATCTGTATTTAATTCTATGATGATGAAAAGCAGAAATAGAATCTAGCTCACTTTTCAATCATTGTATTGGCTTGGCAGTGTACAGTAAATAAGTTCTACAAAACCCATTTGTATGCATATGTGATTAGTATATTGAGTCTGAATACACACACAGGAAAAAAGGTACTTTTATATTCAGTCACTTTTCAGAGTAGAGGTACACTATGTTATTTATTATCCAGTCAACACTAGGGGGCATATACAGCACAGTTAATTTGCAAAAGAAAAATAAAATTACAAGTAGCTATTGGTGCAGGCAAAGACAGGTTGTGAATATCACACCATGCACTTTTTCAATTTCCTGAAGGCAGCATTTCCTCTGGAATACTGGCAGGCTTCTTCATCAGGCTTTTATCCTACCAATACATCTCTCTATTAAAGGGATCCTGCTTTATCAGTGATCATAATAGGTTGAATTCATCCTGGCTGTAACTGTTGATTACAGTAGAGTTATTATAGGGATGAATTTGTCCCCAATGTGTTATTTCCTGCCTGCCTGAGGGATTATAAAATATGCTGCAGGGAAGGGCAGTAGATCAGCCAGAGTGTGCCCACATTCCAAACTGCCAACATCCAAAGCATGTCAATCATCTACACAAGGCTATTTAAAGGGGACGAAAAGGGAAAGGCAAATAAACAATAAAATAATAACCTGAAGGATATTTCTTACTTTCATAGAGTAACTTCCAACTTCAGAATGAATGTTGATTTTACCTTTACTAGGCACAATTCCTGATTGTTTAGATCTGAATCAGTGGCTCATAAAAAGGAAAACTTGTACTAAGAAAATTCTGCAGAAACAAACTGCCTCACTTTCCAGTAGGCTAGGGAAGTAGAAGGTTAGCTGAGGACAGGGAGGGCTGGATAAAGGAAGGTCACATGCAAAATGCATATTTCTCCCTTCCCTGCCTGCTCCCCGCCACCATTCCTACATAATTCCATACAGAAAAATTATCTGGCACAAGCCCAGCTGGAGCCACTGACAGCTGCAGTGGCCCTTAGAAGTGGTAGGAAGCCACAGAACCATGTAGAGAGTGTAGTTGTTCTTAAGAGCTTGTAACTAAGCATCCATTAACTTTATTTAGATATAACCCACCAACTCGATTTTGCTGTAAACTTCTGCTTGTCACAATGCATTGTGCACTTTCCTGGGTAGAATCCCACCTTCCAAGTAGAGATGATTTCTACTGACACCCCCATAGCATCTGCTCCACACAGAGTGACTGGGCCTCCTGCAGACCCCTTAGGATCCATCCACAGATTCTTGGACTTGAAACAATGTCTACTTTGGAGCATGGATGCAAAGGAGAGAATCCCCCCTGGAACAGAGACTTTTGGGGAAAATTAAGGAACTCTTTGAAGGATTTTCCACTCCTCCAACTTGGTCACAGGTATTTTCACAGAAAAGGGTGATCTGGGCTACTGAAATTTTAGCAGTAGGTCAGTAAGTTCCCTTAGGCTTCTGAGATTTGAATGGTCACTGATGATAGTGATGATAGTGAATGGGGCTCACTTGGTCCCTTAACTTCTTACTATCTACTTGATGGTCTCTCCATCTGACAGTGCACTGTCTGATCTCCCTTGGACTCCCTAGATACAACAGTAAGTTAGAGACAAAGCAATATAGACCTGTAGTATACAGATGGTGGCATAGACACAGAGGTAGGACCACATCAGGAGGGGATGTAAATATACTACTGGATTAAATTGCAGTTTCACTGGCTCATGTTCCTGACTAAGGAGGAATATTAAGGACTATGGATAAAAAAATGTAAAGGAGCAATGTCTCTTAACATACTGGGTTCCCTAATGTTTTGATAAATTCAGGCTCCATTTGGCCTCAGTCCATTCATTTTAATTCACCTCATTAATCCTTTTAATTATCCATTTTATTGTCTAAATCCACCCACTTACTGCTCAGCTGTCATGCAGTTGTAATTAATAAACTCCACCAGATTATGAGCAACATGATCCAGAGTATGCTGTGAAAGGGAAGAATGATAAAGCCATAGCTGATGTTTTAAAGGTCATCACTAACAATACGTTTCATACTGAGGCATATTCCTGAATCTGTACTATTTATAACACACTGCAGCAGCCCTTTTGTACAATAGCAACCAGCACAGACTTAGTGAATGATAATACCATGGCCACGTCTTGGGCTTAACTGAGGCACGGCAGAGATGCGCAAATATTAATAGAGGGTTAATGCTGGAAGACATACCTTCCTTAATAATAATAATAATAGAGTAACATTTGGCACTTATATTTTTATAACAATATAGTGCAACTGGTAGGATGCAGATGTGGGATCTGTTCAGTTATTGTTGGCTCAATACTGGCTACCACTGTTCAAAATACTACATAAAATTGTGAAGTATTATGAATAATTAACATTAAACTATGTTAAGCAGACCACATGCTGTTATCCCCATTTCCCTTATGCCTTTACTCACTTAGAGGAAGGTCCTTCTAGTCTAGCCTCCCCCCTTGGTATAGACAGACCTGATCACAGCAGAACTGCTGCAATTTCACTGCACAGGTGAGGAAGCAAAGCAATTTAGGGAAAGATGGAAACTCCCTGCATGCTGAAAGAATGGACTTTTTTTTACCAGACCAAGAGAGGGGGTTGAGAACAGAGCTGGTGGATGCATTTGTCTGAAGTTCTCCAGTCATACAGTGGAGAATATATGGCTGATGAAATCTTAAAGCCCCAGTGGTGGTCAGAGAATAGCTCTGTCTTTTGTACAGCCCAAGGAGACAGGATGCTTTTTCCTCTGCAGCACCATTATTCAGGCTGGTTTCAAGGAGCAGAATGTGGTTGCTATTTTCTCTGTCAGTAAATTCTAACATATAATGTATCCAGTGTATCATCCAGTCATCAGTGTAAGTATGAAGTAAAAGCTCAACTCTTTCAATCCTCTGGCATTCTTCATGGGAAGTTTTGCCTTTGTAAGGACTGCTGGGCTGGAACGTGGGTGTGCATGTTCAGTGTCTATTTGGAAGTGTGGAAATCCAGAACTAGCGAGAACAAATTGTGCAAAAACCCACACCTCAATCAGGGCTGAGTCTGTCTCTCTGGAGGAGTATCCTTGTTGAGTGAAAGCCAATCCCAAAAGGCCTTTCACCCAACAAGGACACTCTTCCAGAGAACTAGATCGCACTTTTGAAAGAGCCACCTAGATACCATGTGAAAATTGCTGCAATACAAAAAAGAAAATCCCCATGAATCGCACACCATTACTGATGACATACCATCCCTCCCTGGAACCTATACAGCAAATCCTCAAACCATTGCAATTCATACTAGAAGAAGACCTGATTCTTAAAGAGATCTTTCCAGAACTACCCATCCTAGCCTTTAAACAAGCACCAAACCTCGCCAACCTCATCACCAGAAACAAACTTCCTACGGCCCAAAACACACTGAACGGATCCAGAACATGCTGGGAAAAAAAATGTAAGACCTGCTAACACATCGTCACCGCTCCTATAGTAACTACACCCCACAACAGAACGATCACCATTCCTGGATCTTACACCTGCACCTCCAACAGTGTAATATAGCTTATTCAGTGTACTAAATGCCCTGATGGAAAAATATGTAGGAGAAACCAAACAACTGCATAACAGAATGAACACACACTGAAAATCTATTAAAGACAAAAATTATGTGCAGATACACACTGCTCACAAGAAAACCACTCTCTCTCCAGTCTCTCAGTTCTAATCTTTAAAGGGAACTTACAAAACACTTTTCGTAGATGACCCTACAAATATAGGTGGAGTAATGAACGGGCAAGCTGGGCAGGAGCCCAAGGGCCCCTACCATTTTGGGGCCCTGGCCTTGGGATCCTCAGCAGCAGGGAAGTGAAAGCCAGTTTTAAACTTGGAGCCCATCTTTGGCACCAAGTTTAAAACTATGGCTTTCAACATTTGCTTCACTGGGAGCTAGATGCAGGGCCCCTCCACCAATAGGATGAAGCAGGGCTGGGCTGGGCTGGAGTAAGGCTAGGGTAAGGCCCAGGAGAGCTGCATCACAGCCGGGGGGGGAGGGGGACATGCCAGGTGATGCTGCACTGGCTGTGAAGGGGCCAAGCCAGACTGGGAGAGCCACGCCCCATCTGGCAGTGGGGGTGGGGCTGGGGCCAGGCCAGGAGCACCATGCTGTGCCATGCCTTTGCAGGCAATGGCACTGGGAGGGCATTGGGGGCTGTAGCCCCCCCAAAAGTAATCTTAACCCCCCACAGCCATCCCTCCCAGTGCCACTGCCCACCCACAGAGACACAATGCTCCTGGCCCAACCCAGCCCAGCCCTCTGAATCTGCAGGGCTGAATGGGACAGCCAGGCAGCAGCTCCTTGCAGGTAAGTGTAACAGGGGCCAGGCAGGGAGTGAGACTGAGCCGCAGGTGGCTGAGGGGCGGGGAAGCGGGGCAAAGGGCTGCCTCCATGTGGGAGTGGGGAGGTCCTGTGAGGGAAAAGTGTGTGTGCGTGTCTCTGTGCATGTGTGTCTGCATCTGTGTATGCGTCTGTGTGCGTGTCTGCCTATCTGCCTTTGTATCTGTCCATGTGCAGAGAGTAACAGTAGAGTGTGCATGCCTGTGTTTGTGTGCACCTACGTGTGTACATGCATATGGCCATAGTGGGGTCGGGGAGCAGAGAGAAGAGGCAGGCATGTGCCCCCCAGCCTCCCCCACCAGCAGTAGGAGGGAAAGGGGCCCCTCTCCCCCACCCCTGCAGCCCAGCTCCCATGGGGGAGGGGGCCTCTCATTTTGTGCTTACCCAAGGTCCCAATACACATCAATCCATCTAAGCCTACAAACTTCATTTCATAAATCTACTGGATACAGAAAATCATAGATTAAATATAGACACTGGATTTATAGCAGTCTGCATTTTAGCAACTACATTCTTCTATCACCAGTTCAACATTTGCCTCCCCCCACCTCCTGTCTCACACCTATTGTTGTCCTCTGATCCTCACTGCCACATATTCGTAGTTTCACAGACCTGCATTTTGCAATTTTGCTTCTGTTCTACCCAGGAGAGCACACAAAACACCAGCAGACTTTCCCTATGCCTGACGAAGGATGTTTGTGCCTGAAAGCTTGCAAAGAACAATTTTCCAACTATTTAGTTGGTCAAATAAAAGAAACCACTCTACATGGTGGAGTTTATCCTTATAAGCTGAATGTGAGCCAGCAGTGTGCCCTTGTTGCCAAGAAGGCTAACAGTATACAGGGCTGCATTGATAGGTGTGTTGCCAGTAGGTCAAGGGAAGTGATTATTCCCCTCTATTCAGCACTGGTGAGGCCACATCTGGAGTCTTGTGTTCAGTTTTGGGACACCCCCACTACAGAAAGGATGTAGACAAATTGGAGAGTCTAGCAGAGGGTGACAAAAATGGTGAGGGGGCTGGGGGACACGACTTATGAGGAAAGACTGATGGAACTGGGCTTATTTAGTCTAGAAAAGGAGACTGAGAGGAGACTTAATAGCAACCTTCAACTATCTGAAGTGCAGGTTCAAAAGAGGATGGAACTAGACTGCTCTCAGATGACAGAATAAGGAGCAACGGTCTCAAGTTGCAACAAGGGAAGTTTAGGGTAGATATTAGGAAGAATTTTCTCACTAGGAGGGTAGTAAAACACTGGAACAGGTTTCCCAGAGAGGTGGTGGAAGCTCCATCCTTGGAGGTTTTCAAAATCCGGCTCAACAAAACTTTGACTGGTATAATCTAGATGAGGCTGGTCCTGCTTTGAGCAGGGGATTGGACTAGATGAGCTCTTGAGGTCCCTTCCAACCCTTCCTGTGATTCTATACCCAAATAACCTTATCTGTCATTGAGTTAGCCATACATGAACTCCCAGAATATCTTTCCTTAGACAGACACTTTACAGACTAAGGGTCGAGTTCTTGTAACTAGTGATAAGTAATATTCTGAGGATGAGTAATATTCTCTTCTGTCTGTAAGGAGTCCTTTGGGTTCACTGTGAGTTAAGGTATCTGTGCTGTGCCTTAAATCAAGGGAGCACGTACAAATTCTACTGTGGGAGCATCTATATGTTCATTAATGCACCATAGTTACTGCACGTTTAGTTTAGTATTTCCTCAATGAATTACTAAATTAAATGTGCAGTAACTACATTTAATATTCAGTAGCCCTGGCACATGGTTTTTTTGTGATGCTTACTGTGCAGTAGCCTAATAATAATACCACATAGTAGCATAGTAGCATATTAGCACATTTTTTTCACTAGCATGCAACTGTGCAGTATTATTAGGCTACCACACAGTAAGTGTCTCATGTAGATGAGCCCTATCAGTCCCAGAATCCCAAATTTTCTTTTTACCTCCCACAATCCTATGACAGCAAGATACTCAGAGCTTCACTATGCCACCCAACACATTTTTTTTAAATGTATGTCTCTCTCTATATATATAAGGTTATATACATCTATGCTCTACCTGTTACATCTCAAAAGTATTAAACCTTTCCCATTACAGAAATTCGCACCTGCGTACCCATACAAAGACCCGCTGGCCACCCGAACCCATTACAATATCCGCAAACGCGCGCAACACACACAAAACAACATTAGTCCATTCTGGTCCCTCCAACCAGCCCTTCCTCCATTTCCACCCCTGCCCCACTTCCGGGGTCACATACTCAGTTCAAGTGGCCTCTCTGTCATTGTCACTCCAGCTTCTGCTGGAGGACCTGCTGGTGCTGTCGCTGTCTTCTGTTTCACTTGGCTGTTCCTCTTCTCTGCTGCCTTCACTCCCTTCTTCACTCAGGGGGGGTTGCATGGTCCTATGCCAGATGATGTTTGCTGCATCTTCTCCGTCCTCTGCTACCAATTTCTGGTAGTAGGTCTGGAGTTCACTCAGCGCCATCTTCACGCAGCCCACTACCTCTACATCTATTTGTCTGTACAGCAGGAGATTCCTAGGCTTCCACAGGGCACTCCTGACACAGGAGGCAAACTGGTCAAAACAGGGTGATGAGTTCCCCTGGTGTTTGGCAAGGTTCCCATACAGCACCACCTCACTGCTTAGCCGGCTGATGCCAGTCACCGCTTCACAAAGCTGTTTCACCCTTTTCCACACCTCCTTGGTGCAGGTGCAGAGCCACAGAAGGTGCTCGATTGTCTTGGTAGCCCCATGGCAGTTGGGCCACAGACAGCTGGGTCTCCCCAACTGTCCCTCTTTATGTCTCCGGGCTCTCACTGGTAGAGCTCGGTGGGCTATAAGCCAGTTTAGGTCCCTGTGATCTTTCTGCAGCTCCTTGTGGTGGATGCACTCCCACGTGACTTGGCATGCGTCGCCAGGGAGCAGGTCCATGGGTGATGGGATGTCCCTTAGTCTCACCATCTCTTGGATCTTCCTGTAGCTTCTCACAGTCACCAGGCCCACATTCTGCAGGCCGGACACATTGCAGCATTTATGCCACCCAACACATGCACATGCAAATAGGCCACTGTCACACCCTTAGTCTTTAAGGTACCAACCTGTCCTGCCCTTTGTCTTCTAACTCATTCAGAAAAGCATAAGCTTTCATAAGCAATGTCCAGTCATAACATCTGATGAAGTAGGCTTAGTGGCTTCGATTCATTGCATTTGACAAAACAGGCTGTTACCGGCAAAAACTTATGCCTTTCTTAATGGGTACATTTTATGTTACTGTGTGATTGGCTGTGACCAGTGGCCTAACTGATGCGAGTCCAAGTCAAATAGGGTGGGTAAGTGTCCATATGGTTGAGAAAAGAACACATATACAATACACCTACACATCCACTTCCTTCTGTAAGGTGACAGGCTCTGTGGATAGAAGGAGTAGGGAGAACAAGCAGTGGATGTGATATACTTTGACTTTAGCAAGGCTTTTCACCCTGGTCTCTCATAACCTTCTTCTTAGCAAGCTAAAGAAATACAGACTAAAGTACTGTAAGGCAGACACAATAGGTTGGACCATTGTGCTCAACAAGTAGTCATCAATGGCAAGATGTATAGCTGAGAGTACGTATCAAGTAGGTCTGTCCTGGGCCCAGTATTGTTTCATATCTTAATAATACAGACAATAGAATTGAGTGCACACTTAGCAAATCTGTGAATGATACCAAGCTAGGTGTAATCTCAGAGACTCCAGAGGATAGGACTAGGATCCAAAATGACTTGGATTGACTGAAATAATAATCCATAATCAACCAAATGAAATTCAACAAGGACAAGTACAAAGTCCTGCACTTGGGACAAAATAACTGCATGCACAAATACAGACTGGGAAATGACTAGCTAGGCTGCAGTGCTGCAGAGAAGGGTCATTGTATACCATAAGTTGAATATGAGTCAACAGCATGTTCTTATTAGAAAAAAACAATCAACGGTATACTGGGCTGTATTAACACTTGGAAACAAGGGTAGTGATTCTTCCACTCTGTTCAGCACTGGTAAGGCCTCATGTGGTGTACTGTGTCCAGTTTTGGGTCCACACTTCAAGAATGTGGACAGATTGGAAAGAGTCCAGGAGCAAGTGACAAAAATTAATAGAAGCCTGGAAAGCATGACTTAAGAGAAAAGACTGAAAAATGTTATGGTTATTTACTCTGGAGAAAGGTAGAATGAGTGGGGAGTTTGTTACAGTCTTCAAATAACTAAAGGAAAATAACAGATGATGGAGATGGGCTTTTCTTTGTGACTAGGGGACAGGACTATGAGTAATGGCCTCAATCTGCAGCAGAGGAAATAGGTTGGAAGTTAGGGGGAACTTTCTGACTATGAGGCTGGACAAGCATTGGAACCAGCTACATAAAGAAGTTGGGGAATCTCCATCCCTAGAAATTTTCAAGAACAGGTCGGACAGACACTTGGCTGGGGTGGTTCAGTCAGGGATGATCCTGCCTTGAACAAGGGGCAAGACTAGATGATCCTGTGAGTCCCTGTAACAAGGAACCCTACCCCCATCACCAGAAAGCAGGTCCGTCCCTTTAAGACCAGAACTTTCTGGGCATGGAATGCTGGTAAGGAAGGGGTTAAAGGCTGAGCCTGGCCAGCTTGTCAGCTGACCGGAAGAGGCAGAACTATAAAAACCCTGGGCAGAGCAGCAGCAAGGGGGCCAGCAGCTGAAGGACAAGGAGTGTCTCTGAGAGCTCCACAGAGAAGCTGGGTGAGTGGTCCAAAGGCAGGAGCTACAGAAGCCGTGGGGAGATGGCATCCATACCACAGCAAGGACCGTAGCCAATGGAAGGGAGCTGAGGAACGTGCCCTGTGAATGTGAGCTGGTCAGCTGCTTTGTTTCAGCATGTTGGTTGGGGACAGTTATTATTCTTTCCTTTTTTGTGATTATTGAATAAAACTGGTGGCTTAGGTGAGGCTATTAGGGGAAGGAGGAGGCCTCATTTTGGGGACCTGCTACAGAGTTGGAACCCTGGTGCCAATGAGGGTGTGGCTTTTTGTGGGGGGCACAGATGCTGGTGCCAGTGAGGGCGAGATCTGAAAAAGGCCAGGAAGGACTGGTGCATCTGGGGTGCAATTTTATTTTGGTGGTTTTTGGTTTTGACCTGAGAGGGTGTGAGTTTGGGGTTATCCCCCCAGTTTTGAACTTGCAGCCCCCTAGCTGTAGGGCCAGCACCCAGACCTCTGACCCATGGGGTGCCAGGCTTCAGATTGGAGCAGGAAAGGGGGCCATGAGCCCCAAGACACCAGAAAAGGCTACAGCCTCTGAGTCAAACCCTGTCTAGTGAGTTTAGATGGGAAGGCCTAGCTAGACAAAAACAGGGGCCAGGCCCACGTAGGTGAAAGGCCCCAACATATACAATACAATAGGCAGTCTCCTGCTCACAAGAACATCAGCATAATAGTTTCCATCAAGACATGGCAGGCAAGTACAGGGGGGGACATTAAGAACTCCCAAGAAAGCTCCAAGGGTGCCCCATATAAAGCACAGATTACCCAGAAAGATGGTGTTGGTGAGGGTGACCTGTTACAGTCCCCTTCCAGCCTTAGATGGATGATCTTAAGATGCTACTTTACCCTGCCTTCTGCCTGACTTGAGACTAACACAACTGACTCTCTCTACTAGTAGAAAGGATAGTTAGGCACTCTTATTCCTAGTCTAAATCACTCTCTGTATCACGGAAGATTGAGTTGTTAATGCCTTTTCAATGTTCTGTTAATCAGCTCTGACAGATTCAGATGGTCCAAGCTGATATTTTGTTTTGTACTAGCTAAGCTCATTCCCCACAAAGTGTTAAATTAATGCTTCCTTCTGGAATTATTATAAGGTAGTCAAATGAACAACTGAACTGCAAGTCTGACAACAGTGGAGTGTTGGATCAGTATGAAGAACTCCCAAACAATTACACAGACATTCACAGGTTCTGTTACAGTAGTGAGGGGCACAGTAGAAACAGCTATCTAAGCACCAAGTGCAACAAATAAATAGCACTAATAGGATGAAATGTGTTCCCCCTACAAAGGCACAGAACAAAGCCCATATACTGATAAAGACTCACTTAAACCCTATTTTGTGGGTGTAACTGATGCAGAACTCTTGCACTGGCCTTCTCCATTGGAGTGAATTTTTCTTATAATGGCCTAAAAGGACTTCTAAGAACTCAGTGTCTCTGAGGTGTTACACTATTTTCCTTTTCTCTTTCTTACTGTACTCTTACTACCAGTGAAGTCTGGTGGGAAGAGAATTAAATACTATTTTAATTTAGAACTACTGATTAGCTAAAATAATCTCTTCCTAGAGGAAGATGTTGGGGGGGGGGGAAAGATACTGAATTTTGATTTGAACCTATTTTGCCCAGGAAGAAGAGCCACTGTCGGAGTCCTCCCACTAAGTGGATACTCATCCCAATTGGGGTTTATCATCTCTAAAATCAATAGAAAGTTGATCATCAGTTCATCTTAGGATTTTACCTTCCCTGTCATTCTCCTGCAGACTTGGGCAACAAGGCTGCAGCTAGCTCCTTGCCCAGCTGGCACCCCAACAGAGACTCCTCATGTCTGGAATTCTTCTCTGCTGCCCTTTGTCTTCCATTACCTACTATATCACCCTCAGCCTCACCTATTTGGAGAAAAATAGGTAGGTTGTTAGGGCTCAGTCTGCAGACCTAGTTTTCTGTCACATACACTTACTGGGAGGGCACTATATACGGACAACCTTGGTGTATGTGTCTGGGGTACCCACATGAAAATCGGATGACTAGTCCCTTCTGATAAGGTCAAAGCCTAGCCTACCACTAGGGTGGATTTTACTCCACAAAAAAGCCAGCCCTATCAGCCTGGCTTCCCTTTTAATAGCCAGCTGAGTTTATCTATGACATCCTGGTTTCCCTATCGCCTCTTTCTCCTCCTGTCCCCTTCCCGGACTTTCCTAGAAGTGGTTTTTTTTTTTTTTTGTTTTTTTTTTCTTTTTTTTTCAAGTGGGAGACTTGCCATAGAATACCCAGCAGTCTCCCCAGCAGGCTTCTCATGCACTCAAGTTGAACCTAAGCAGGCTTTGTCATCCCTGGCTTATGTCTCTGAACATTCTTGTTTTGGCCATTAATACTGGAGTAAATTGCCCACCATGATGAGTTCTGAAACCATAACTCTTTTCTGCCCAGCTCCTGCAGTGCCTGGCCATCCTGCAAGACCTGGCTCCCCAGAGATGCTCCCCATCTACCCCCCCCCCCCCCAACCAAGTGTCAGTAGTAGGTCTCTCTGCCAATAGCCAGGCAGTCTAGCATACTGTTGGACCAGTCTTCAACCCATAACCTGTGCTTACCCCAGTTAAATTGAGCCCACAAGAGTCCCATTGTTCCAAGAGCCAATGGTGCTATAAATATCACACTTCCCCCCCCGTGCACAATCCACTGAGGCTGCCTCAGGTCATTCCCTGGGCACCTGTCTGCAAGACAATGGCACAGCTGGATTTAATGAGTTGGGACTTGCGTCCTGGGGGGGGGTCTCCTCAGTGAGCCTCTATCTATCCCTGGAAACTGTAGGAAAGAATGAATTTGCCAAACAAGTCATGGCTGCTGTTCCTACTGTGGGTCCATCAGCTCCTAGATCAGCTGTGGCTGTTGTCACTGAGCCTGTGCCTGTTGCTGCTGGGCCACCATCTGTTGCAGCAGCTGTCACTGGTTCTCTGCCATTCAGTCCAAGTCCATGTTGCCATCAATGAACCAACCCATTTCATCAAACCATGAAAGGGCTGCATCCAGGCATGTTTCCTTTCAGGTCTCCATTTTCATAGAGTCTATTCACTTGGTTTCCTTCCTCTCCCCTCCCCCACAGCCCTTTCATCTAGCCTACAGCAAAGATCAAATTCTTTTACCACATAACTGCATCACTTCAAGATGCACTACAAAATACCCTTAAGCCCCCATTTAGGTGCACAGCAATTTAGTCATTGCTCCCTCCAGGTAAGGAACTAACAGCAAGAAGTATTTACTGAGTACAAGCAAGTAAGTACCTAATGACAAATCGGCAATAGTCCTGCATCAGTCCTCCTTTCTCTGAAAGAAACTCTAGCAAGTACCCAGGTGTAGTCCAAACTTTAAGTCCCATTACAGGTCTACGGTCTTCCAGGGAAAAGGTTAAACGTGCCCAATTAGCCCCAGTCACCCCTTCCTCACCAGAAATGAAGTATAATGAAAGGTCTGCCCTCCTTCCTGGTCAGCCTCTCAAGCTTGACACCTATTGCAGGAGCGCATGATAGAAGTAAGAGAAGCCAGAGCACCTTTGTGACCCTTTACTGCAGAGCGCAGGTTTACGTATCCCATCCCACAGTAAACACAGACCTCTCCTTCCGCCTCCTACACATGGAGCTTCTGGGCATGTTTGAGGTCTTTTAATCTTTCCAGTTTCATTTGTCTCTTTGCTGATCCTCTGGTTTCATTCAACCTGTGTCCACACCTGAAAACTGCAGAAGTTCTTTGATTTTCCAGTCCATTTCTGTACTTCTTTAAAGAATACAACTAATGTAACAAAACCTCCCTGCCCAAGAGCTACCATAAGAAAAATATTTTGACTAGAACAGAAAGTGCATTCAGTCCATTCAGCAGCTTGTTTCTACTGTCCTGGGCCTGAGGACATGCCAGAGTTCTTGTGCCCCTCTTCTTTTGCTGGTTTCAATTCACCCCACCTCACCCTGATTAATTGTACACGCTAACATTTTGTTAATCTGTACAACAAACACAGTAGCCAAAGCATAAGCAAGGTTTTATTACCATAGAATGTCCTACCTATCGCAGGGTAATAAAGAGACACTTCAGGGACAAGGGTTGTTTAAAGTGAAACCTAGAAGGGAGCCCAGGAGCCCTCCTCTCCCGAGCTTTCCCCTGCCACGTGCGTCGGCCGGCCGAGCTGCCTCCCGTCTCCGTTACCCAGCCCCAAGGGAGGGCGCTCAGGGTCAGCTCCTGTGCTCTGCTCTCTAGGACTCTTTATATGCTAGTGATGTAACAGTGCCCATTACATAACCGCGCAGCTGATCGCGGCCGGATGTATCCAGGGACCAGCTGTGGAGAGCCCCTGCCCGGCGCTGTCGGAGCGGCCGCAGGCGGTGCCCGGACCCTGCACCTGCGCGGCCTTGGGGAGGTGCGGGCCTTGCGCAACGCGGGGACGGGGACGGGGCGCGCTGCCCCGGCCACGCGCTTATCTGCCCTCGGGGCGGGGGCTGCCAATCGGCTCTGGCCAGCCCCCACCCTCCCGCTTCCTAGCCCGGGTTCGCGGCGGGGCTGGGCTGCGCCATGGGGGCCCGGCGGGCTTGTGCCCCCCGGCATCAATCATTAACTGGGAGGGCGGGGCGGGTGCCCTCCCCGCCCGCCGCCGCCGAGCCCGAGGAGGGGGCGCCTGCTCCCGGGAGCGGGGGCTGCGCGCGCCCGCAGGTGCAAGCCCGGCCCCGCCGCAGGGTCTGAATTACCGCGATGCGCAGCTCGGCTGCAGGAGGAGCCGCCGCCGCCGCTGCCCCTGCTGCAATGAGTGATGCTGGAGGCGGAGGAGGAGAGGCGCAAACCCGCTGCAGCTCCCACGGCGGCGGCGGCTTTGCCTTCGCCAGGCTGCATCCCAGCCCCCGCCAGGGCCGAGCCGCCGCCGCCGCCGCCGCCGCGCCGCACGGCAGCCAGCGCCCGGCGCCGCCGGGGACCATGCCGCGAGGCCGCGGGGACGCGGAGCGGGCGCCCGCCGGCGGGCCGCTGCTGCGCTGGGACGAGGTGCCGGCCGACTTCGTGGAGTGCTTCATCCTGTCGGGCTACCGGCGGCTACACTGCACGGCGCAGGAGTGCCTGGCCTCCGTGCTGCAGCCCACCAACGAGACGCTCAACTTCTGGACGCACTTCATCCCGCTGCTGCTCTTCCTCAGCCGCTTCTGCCGCCTGCTGCTGCTGCGCGGCGCGGCCGAGCTGCCCTTCCACCACCCCGCGCTGCTGCCGCTCTGGTGCTACGCCTCGGGGGTCGTACTCACCTTCGCCATGAGCTGCACGGCCCATGTGTTCAGCTGCCTGTCGCTGCGCTTGCGCGCCGCCTTTTTCTACCTGGACTATGCCTCCATCAGCTACTACGGCTTTGCCAGCACTGTGGCCTACTCCTACTACCTGCTGCCCCACCTTCGGCTGCTGGATGCCCGGGCGCTGAGCCGCTACCTGCAGCAGCACCTGGGCTGGTACGTGGACTGCAGCCTGCCGCTGGCTCTCTACAGCGCGCTGGTGCTGCCCGTGGCCTTTGTGCTGGCCGTCACGTGCACCGTGGCCTGCTGCCGAAGCCGCTCCGAGTGCTGCGCCTACCCTTTCGCCATCCGCACCTTTGTCTTCGCCATGCCGCTCAGCATGGCCTGCCCCATCATGCTAGAGAGCTTCCTCTTTGACCTGCGGGCGCACAACCCCACACTCTTCGTCTACTTCTACCGCCGCTACTTCTGGCTGCTGGTGGCCGCCTTCTTCAATGTCAGCAAGATCCCTGAGCGCATCCAGCCAGGCCGCTTCGACATCGTGGGCCACAGCCACCAGCTCTTCCACATCTTCACCTTCCTCAGCATCTATGACCAGATGCACTATGTGGAGGAGGGGCTGCTCACCTTCCTTAAGGCACCACCCACTGCCCCCACCTACCTGGGCACCGTGGGCTACATGCTGCTCCTCATACTCTGCCTGGGGATGGTCATCAGGAAGTTCCTGAATGTGGCAGATCTCTGCAAGCAGGACTAGTTGGGCCAGATATTCTCCTTGCCCTTCTTCCTAGTCCTGCTGTTCTGAGAAGATGCTGCAAACCTGAGGTGAAACCCACTGGCAAAAGAGCCCACTCCCTTCCAAGGGGGGGGGTTGCAAGAGGAAACCAGCGGTTGCTATCCTGCTAGAAAACTCCTGCTACCATTTAAACCACTAGGCCCTGAGAGGAAGTGATCAAGCCCTGCTGTTTAACAACCTGCTGCTGCTGCCTTGCTGTTAGGGTACGGGCAGAACCTGTGTAGCACTACTGTTCAGTCTACTAGGAAACAATAAAATGCATGGACTGTGAATGCCACTTACTAACTTCAGGCCAGCTAGTCTGGTTAGGAGATGTTATTTAAATTAGCAATATATGCACATGCAATGATTATTAGTAGATTTTTAACCAACTCCTATGTGGAATTCCTGTCAGATTATACACTGACATTTTTCTTCTTCTGTGCTACTGGAGTACCTCTTTGAGGTTATGAGCACTGAAACTGGATTTTAAATGCAAACAAACTGACAGCTCTCTAGCTTTTGTGGTATTATAGCCTCTGTGGCTAGTGAACTCAGTTGAGTGGACACTACTGTTAGGATTTTACGCAGAGAGGGGGAAAAATACGAATGATGAAGTTGTAACCTAATCAAGGATGTCTGGTCAATTGTAAGAGTGAAGGTTGAGTGGCTGATGTTGCCATTCAAGTCCAAAGTGAAAATCTAGAGCCAGGTCCTTAGCTGGTATGGTTTGGCACAGTGCCATTGAAGTCATTGTACCAGCAAGGGATCAAACCTATGTAGTCAAAACCCAGTTGCCGTACTCACACAAAGCACTGAATGTAAGGAGAGTAGGATTTGGCCTACAGGCCTTCAACCCTACATTTTTTTTTTTTTAAATTATGAAGTATATAGATCTGGCTTTTGCTCTTGAATTGGAGCTGTCAGGTACTGCCATCCTGCAACTACTTACAGAATAAGGTACTATGGAACATGAGAACAGGAGGCAGAATCTGGCTCTCTGTGAACACGAGGTATAATTAGTTTGATATCCTTCTGCATTTTCCTAATTCAGTATGCTGCTGCAGCAGCTGGGTGTTTTTGAAGCCCTACCTATGGGGCTGTGCCCTAGGCTGCAGAGGATCTGGAGGCTGGACTTTCCTTGAGTCACCATATTTTGCAGGATAACAACCTTACTGATGAATAGTTTGGGTTGGGGTTGTTTTGTTGTTGTTGTTGTTTTTTTTTGGCGGGGGGATTGTTTTTAAATGCAGCTATGATAAATACCTTTTCACAGCAACTCAGGCATCACCTTCCTGAAAATTCCGTTCTTGTTAGTGACCTAACATACTATCAATACTAATAAATCTAGGCAAACTTTAAACAGGGTTATAAACAGAAACATTTTAACCTGATTCAGCTAGATAAATAACCAGTATGCAATAACATAATAGAAGGAAATTGCATCTTGACGTTTAGATAACAGATAACGTGTACTTAATTTTCAAAACATATGGTCATTCCTCAGTAGAACTCTAGCGCTGTATTGTACAGGAGCCCAGTTGCTCTTTACATGCAGCATATTTATCTCTATGTAGAAATACATTTCTAGCTGTATATTTATGTTCATGCATGATGTCTTGTCTCACTTAGGCATAACTCTCATTGTTTTCAGTAGGAGTTTTGCCTGAGTAGGGAATATAGGATCATGCCTTTAATTTGGGGATGGAGTCCTCACACAAACATGATTGTGAAAGTTGAATGCACCAATGACTTACTTTTAGTGGTGGAGCTACCTCTAGTACTGTGGAGGGACAGTTGCATATGGACAAAAATGCCTTCAGGGTCTCCACTTCCCTGAAAAGTGGGAGTTGGGTGTCTTAACTCCTACTTAGGTCTCTAACACTGTTTCCAAGAATACTTGAGCAGACTTCTCCCAGGCACAAGGCAGGTAGGCACCTGAAAGACTAACTGCTTCAGAGGCGCATATGTTTCTGTAGGCGAGAGCCTATTTTGTAAGATGCTATGGCTTTTCCCACTGTAAATAGCAGTAGGACTCCCCAGTCCAATGACTTTTCAATTCTCTCTCATGTGAGGCTCAGCCCTGAAGGCCTTTCATTCCTAGAACTCCCACTAAAACAAGAGAGAGTTTGGAATTTGCAGGGGGCTTGTTTCCATTAAGAGGCTTAAACTGCTTGAACTCATAGATGTACTTTCCTATTCACTACTTACTTTGGAGGCTACTTGGAGCAGAAAATTTCCCAGTCCCATACCATTGATGTGACAGTTATTGAGGCATCTTAGGCCCAGTATGAAGGGTTTTCTCTCATGCCTTATGAAATGGGAAGCTGAAGGAAAAGGAGGACTGCTTCACTTTCTCTGTCTAAATACTTTTTAACTATTATGGTAAAATGGGCATTATGGAGCTACAGTATTTAATAATGCAATGAAAATATATCACATTCATTCTTTGTCTGCTGTTTGAGTTGTTGACACATCACTTGTGGCTGGGCCACTTGTTGTGTTATAAAAGATGTAACTAAATTAGATGAATTCTTGGATCCCAAGCTGTGATCCATGGGCATTACTGGCCCTGTGCTGCTGTATACTTTTTTCCAGATGCTAAACTGCATTAAGAGATGCTAGAACTACATGAACTATTTTTCCTGATATTCCTCCTCCACAAATGATTGTCATTGCCCCAGGGATTTTACTCAGTTGGCAGTAAGACAGGAGGGGGTCTACACAGCTGTTAATAGGGATGGATGTTAGTCCATGATAAAAATCTCTCCATTCAGATGTGGTCCACATTGTTAAATAAATAAATTGCAAGCTCTTGTTAAAAATAAATATAGGGCCAGATCTTGGAACTGTGCCAGGTTACAGCCCCCCCCCCCGCTACATGGGGGTGCATGCAGAGCTCCTGACGTTCAGACCCATAATATTCATCATCTCTTACTCTATATATTATGCACATAGACCGTGCTTGATACGTTAAGGACAATGTTGATGTTTCAGATACGATGCACTCACATTGGAAAAAATTTTTTAGCCCTTATGTAGGATGGCTTATACAAGCTTCAAAAAAAATCATTTATTTGAAAGATTTACTTAAGAAATGCCATTAGGACATCCAACCCCCAATTAAGAACTGAACAAGAAAACAGGACAGCCAAGGACAACAGTTCTCAATGCTAAGAGATGGCTCAAAACAGCTGAGTGTATGAGCTAAATGTAAAGGAAGTCTCTAAAGCATATTGCATAATGAGTTTTATTTGTGCTTGTCAGTCATGATGTAGAGGACATCTCAAGAGGCAATGTCAGAAAGGCCATGCCTAACTTGTAAAAATACATTTGATATTTTCAGTTAAGCCATGTGATATCTATATCTATATATAGATATCTAGATATCTTCATTATCACCAACAGGTTAGTAGTTGAATTGACTAGATTGCAGTTATATCTGGAATCCTATTTACATTCATAAATGATGGTTAAAACTCCACCTAATTTGCAGATTTGGCACAAATAAATAATATTAAGAATATTGCTTCATTCTAAACCTTTCTGTTCAGCAACATTTTTAGAGACAGGTTTAACATCTAAGCCCATTGTGAGATGATTTGGGAAAGTTGATTGCAAGTATTGCTCCCAGAGTCATTGCCAATGGGCTGGTGGAAACTGTATGGGGAGAACTGATTGAGCTGTCAGAATTCTAGCTAGTCATTTTTTGTTTAAAATGCAGATAAATAAATGGTTACCATGATAATTGCCACACTTCTCTGCATAATTTCTGAGGCACTATTACTTGAATGTCTGATTATTTTTAAAGGGCTCACACAATGATAATAGCACAATTTGATATTTTGCTGGCCAGCTTTTCATAAATATGGATTAAAAAATCATAATTGAATTGAAAATGTTAAAGGTGGGACAAGCCATTCACAACTCTGACATCCAGTCCTGCTCTCATGGAAGTGAATAGCAAAATCCTTACTGGCTAAGTGGGGGAACACTACCCATCCTAGACTTAACAAGCTTGCAAAGAGTATTTGGTGCCTCTGTGGGCACATCCACAACATGGACAAAAGGAGTGATCTGTGACAGATAGGAGCTAGAAGAGCATTTTAGGAGACAAAAACACTTGCCAGAAAATGCATTTGTGGCGTAGGGAGTAGAGGGAGAAAATTCTGTTCCTGGCCTGCTCCAAAACTTAAGAGAATCCACATTAGGCATTTTTTTGAAGGTACATGCAGATAAGCATTCTGGATTGGGGTCTTGGACCCTCATAATAAGGCTATACATGTGTATGTAAGGTTTATTTCTTGGCCCATCAGTGGCTTATGTGGGGAGCTAGCCCCTACAATGATAGCACACAATGACGTTACTTTTTGTGATGAGCTTGTATACCTAGAATTGTAGCTCAGATAATGATGTGTAGATGATGGCATCTAGCTTCCAGCTGGTTCAGAACAACATGTAGCATTTGAAGTAGAATAGAAAAAGGTCAAGTGAGTAACATACCTGGCTTCTAGCAACTCCTTTACACTGCTGTGGCAAAGCTGAAATTCTTCAGGTGAGAAGCTTGGTGTATTCATTTGAATGTCAGCACCCAGAATGTCCACTCAGCTCCCAGCTGTTCCATGACACAATTTGCATCTGTGCTTTGGAAACAAATTGAAAGGTTATAGATACACAGAGTTCTTGTCTGCATGCTGTGAGCATAGCAATTTAGAAGTTTGGACTAGGGACCTTCATTATTTATTTTCTCTCTCATGCAAGAATGTTGTTTGTTAGTTTAAAATGTCCACTTCATCATTTCTTCGCTGAATCCAACCTAATGTATCATGTTTATGTCCACAAGAGCGTGAGTTTGAGTTAGCTGCATCTTTTTTATAAATTCTAATGCAGTAAAATATTCCAAGCACTTGTAAGGAATTATTACACTATTTTACTGCTTAAATTCACTTGGTTGCCATCCACATGCCTTAAAACATGAAATCATGCATGGAGTCATATTTCATGTCTTGGGGCCACTAAGAGTCAGCAAGGCCAGGTGGCCATAGGAGCCAGGAACTCCTTATGTTCTAACCCCAGCCTTGCCACTAATTGCTCTGTAACCTTGGGCACATTATTTAAACTTTTTGAGGCAGATTCAATTAAGTTAATGAAAATATGTTGGAGTATATTTGACCTTCTGCATCTCAGTTATTCCAGCTGTAAACTGGGGATAATAGACCTTACCTACCTCATAGGCTTGTCCTGAAGCTTAGCTAATGTTTTTAAAGCACTTAAAATGCAAAGTTGCTAAGTAATATTAATAGAACTATGGCACAAAGAATGTCATATTCTGTGGGGTTCATTATCTCACTGATAAAGGAACATGAATGTTTCTAGAGTCCAAAACTCTTAGAATCGGCAACTAGACAGGAAGAGAGATCCATCTTGCAAAGGCTGTGGTCTGATTTCCTGTGATGTCTATGGCAAAACTTCCATTTAGTTTAGTGGGAAACTGTCCAGCTCTAAATGAATAGTAAACTTTTATTCAAGATGGTTAATGGGAAAGAGTTGTGAAGGATCAGGGAAAGAATGAAAGGAAAGTTAAGCAGTGCTTCTTTACATATAGAAACTGGATTAGCAATCCATTTGTCCAGACCAGCCCTCTTACATTCATCTGAGATCTGGCTGTTCATGCAGGGATCTGGTAGTGTTCAACATTGCTGTGAAGACAATGGGAAAAGATTGTCATAAATGTCAGTGGAAGTAGGATCTGGCCTCAAATGTATTTGAGCTCAGATAGCTCTTAACAGAGTACTGAAGAGCTGTTGCTCCAGTCCTTAATGAAACATATGTAAGAGCATTTACAGAAGGACAAGCTTGGACTTCTGGGTGAGGAAAAGGTACTAGAGTCATTTCAGGCCCTTATATCTGTTGAAACTAAACTAAACTTTTTATGGCATATGTATCCACTCCCTTAGCCAAGCATCCTTAATAGATTCTTCACCCATTTTGCTCTTCCTTCTTGAAATCCTTTGTAACCCATAGTTAAAAATAGTGCAGTTCAGTAGGTAAAAGTGAAGAGTTTCTAGGGGCTTCTTCTAATTAGTGGTGAGAATAAGGCCCAGGGGAAAATAGTAATTTAGCCAATTCCCCATTCTTTAGTAATTTAATCTTAGCTTCCGTGTCATGCCAGGTGAGGGCTGCCAATCCCTAAGTCAAGTTGCAACTAAATACAGTGAGTGTCAGAACCTTCTTTTATGCTCAGCTGAGATTTTAAGGAAGTTTTTACATGGACTTACACTTACAGACCTCCTTTCAGTATCGTCAGAATTTTGTTGGAGATGGGTACAGACAACAGCAAAATGACATGCATGGACATACTAACCATTTGCCAAGATAGATCTTGCTCTGTTGCATCAAATCCAGCAGTAATTTATCAGCTGACTAAAATGAGATCAAATATTTGCCTGTAATTCTTGATGAGGGACCACCAGCAGAATTCCACTTCCCTGGCAATTTCAGTTTGCCTGGCCATATTAAAAGCTAAAGGGTCCTTACATTGTGTATTCCTAGTGTAGATGAATGCCAGGGAGTTTGTAGTTGTAGGTGGGAGTCAATAGGATGGAGGGACATAAGGAACATACAGTAACAGTCTCATAATTGTATCTGCTAGTGATTCAAGCACACTTTTGGACACTGAGATATCATATATAAGGGTCTGTGCATGCAGCTGACCAAAAATAAGTGTTAATCTTCATTTGTTTGATTATTTTTCTTTGTTTTTTGAACAGTTTGTTCTTTGCAAAATTTTGGATGCTGACTACTATAAAATTACTATGCATTTTTAGCAAAAAGAAATGTGAGCTATAAATAAAGTTGTTTCTGAACTATTTTTTGTAGAAATGCATTTATACTGTTTGTTCATTTCCTTCTATAAGCAAGTGTAAGGGCAATGGATCAGAAATTCACCTTAGCTGAATGGCCATTGAACTAGTTTGATTAAGGCATGCCGGTTTTGGGAGCCAACTGCACAAAGATGTGATATGGCTAACCATTGGCTTTCTTTGACTTCCTAACCTAAGGGCATTTATACATGTGCTTCAGGAGTGGAGGGGAGGAGTACTTTAATTAGAGCAGCTCTAAGAGCTGCTCTAATTGAAGCACCCAGAGTCGCATGTATCAGCGTCCCCATCCTTAAAAATGGCGGTGGGGGCACTTTAACTAAAGCTCATATAACAAGCTGTAGTTAAATCACTACTCCCCCCACTATCTTTCAGTGTGGGGGATGCTGATACACGTGATGCCGGAGTCTGCTGAAGCACAGTAGTTACTTGATTAATCGAGTCTGCTCCAACACGTAATTACGGCGCATTGGAACAGCCTTGCTGCACTTGTATAGGCACCCTAAATGACCAGGCACCCATTCAGTGCTAGGTCCGTTCAGGGCAGCCTTCAGATTGAGTCCAGAGTGAGGCTTTAACTCATACTTCTGGAAAAGTGGGAAGTTACCTTCACTGGAGCACAATGGCTTTAACTGCTCTGCCATTGTGCTCCAACAAGTAACAATAATTTCCAGCTTCTATATAGTACTCTTCATCAGTAGCTCTTAAACCACTTCAGAAAAGTACAAGTTCCATGGCTATGCTTTATAGATTCTTCTTTATTTTTCTGAGCATGAACCTAGTCAATTCATATTATAGAGAACCCAAATGCATGGCATACTTTTATCATGAATTTAACACGGTGTAGTGAAAAATCTCTTTGGGTGTGTCTATACAAGACATTTACTGTGAAGTAGACTAATTCACTCTGCAGTAAGCATCTCGATATCTACACATGCAAGGCTATTTGGCTGGAGTAAATTAATGAACTTTGCAGCCAGGTATTACTTGTAAATACAAGTTCTACTCTGCTATGGAGTTTTTAAGTCCACAGCAACACGTATAGAAGCTGACCTGGCTGGCTGGGACATGAGTGCTTTAGTGTGGGGGCTGCCCCACATTGGAGCCCCCTCATGCCCCAGCTAGCCTCTCTGCAGCACATTGAGCTGAGTGAGAGCAGTACTGGGCTGGCAGGCTGACCCCCAGGCCTCCTACTAGCTAGGGCTGCTCCAACTTGGCTCAATGTACCGCAGTCCTGGCCACACGTGTAAACACTGAGCCCAGGAGCAATAAACTCTGACGTGATAAGCACCAGAGTTCATTATTTCACATTCGTATGCATGTGTGATATACCCCCTGCCTACAATCATCTTCGAAACAGCCTAGAAGTGATAGCAATGAATGTATTTAGCAATAATTGCACTTAGCAAATTATTCTGACCGCATAATGTAGTGTTATTTAATTTTGCCACAATGATGGGTCAAATAAACACTTTGATTTAATCTTTTTATTTAAAAGTATTAGGAGAAAGATAAATGGGTGAGATGAATGATATTTCTCCTAGATGCCTAGGTGAAAGAGAAAAAAATTATTTTGCGGGAGCTGAGCATGCATGCACGTGCCCCCAAGCAGGTAAGTTTGTGGGGGAAGTGGCAGGGGGAAGAGGAAGGGCCATGGGTGTGGGGGGACAGATTGAGGCCCCAGCAGTGAGGGAGGGAGTGGGGCTGGGGCTTGAGCTGAGGCAAGCCCTGCACAGATGGGGCAGGGTGTGGGACGGAGCTGAAAGTGGCTTGTACAGGGGGTGCCTGGCATGCAGCTCTTGCTACTGCATGCACCCCAGGAGAGCACTGCTGGGAAGAAGGGTGGGGGGGATATGGCGAATTCTGGGGTGGCTGCAGCACCCTCACCCATAGCCCCACTCCCAGCGCCACCACTGCCCACCCTGAGCACAGTCTGGCCCAGCCCCTCCCACCAGCAAGAGCCCGGCGTGACCCTGGCCCCAGCCCACAGCAGCAGCCCACCTTCTCCCGCACAAATCTGGGGCCGCATGCCCCCCATACCTCCTGGGGTGTGGAAAGCAGCAGGAGCCATGCCCCCTGGACAAGCCGCTCATGGCTCCATGCCACGCTGTGCCCCAGCTGTGCAGCGCCTGCCCCAGCCCCAGCCCCACTCCCTCCTTCACCACTGCATGCGCGCCCCTGCCCACTCCTGCTGCAACTACTTGAAGCCCTACCACTGTCCCACGTTTGTGGGGGGGTTAAGCCTTGTTAGTCTTCCCCCTTCCGCCACCTATGCCTGGATGAAAAACTGAGAGGAAAGCCTCAGGTTTCTAGTAGATTCTGATTTATAGCTCAATTCCATACTTCTTATTAATTGATTGGGCATTTTGTAGGTAACTTTCCTTCAACTTATTTTAAAAGCTTATCTGTGTGCCATCAGCAAATAGTACCTCTCCCCATTGGACATAATGAGCTTCCTGTTCTGTGATTTACATTCATTTTATAAATCAATGATTCTCTCCAAACACTATAATAATTTAAACTTTGCCTAAATTTTATTGACACTACTTTATGCATTTTTCACTTTTGTTTGTTTTTGTCATACATATGCATATGTTTTTGATAGATCTCACTGCTATTTTATCTTAGTTCCTTTGGATTTTTCATCTCTCTCCATACTTTCTTCTCTGATCCCTGAGTATTTAATTTTAAAGAACTTCTCCAAATTTTAGATTTTAATCAAAACATATAATTTTGATTCTAAACCAAATCATATAATAAAAAATGTAGGCCTGAACAAGTTCTCAGGAGGGCTTTAATCCTCAGAAGCAGGATCAAGTACACCTGAACAATTCATGACAGATACTTAGAAACCCCCAGGAAAGGGAATTCCACATCCTAGATGCAAAAAGCTGTAAGAGCCAAGAAATTACAATGAAATGCAACCTATGCTTATCTTACTAGGTAACATCTATCTCAGAATGTCAGTAAATATTTTCCCAAGAAATTTTCCTTCTGAATATATTCGTAGTAATCAAATACATATCTTTACCCAAAAGCACAAGGATATAGTTTTCATTTAGAAAAGAATATTCTGACTGGCAGGGACATGCAACATCTATGTGGTTTTCTGATAAAATTCAAGCAAGTAAGAGCTCATTGGATCACTCTGTGGAGAAAGTAACAACACAAATTATAAGAGCCCTATTTCAGTGCACTTAAGCATGTGGCTAAGTAAGCATATGGGTCATCTGAGGTCAAAAGTGCTCATGCTGTCATGCTCAAAGTGAGGCACACGCTAAAGCACTTTGCTGAACTTGGACTAAAACCAATAATGCACCACTGACATGTAGGTTATACAACAAAGCTGCTTTAAGCATTGTACCTCAGAAAGCAGCACATGTAATCCAACATAACTGCATACACTATCTTGCGTAGTGTACTTGATGTTAAAAATCAGACTAAAAGCCAAATGCAAAGTCAACTGAAGTTATCTGGAGGTTTCATAGCCATATCAGGTTATTTCATTGATTCTCACAGGATGCCATGACATCCTTTTAAGTATGCTATAGGGTGCCTCACAGTATTAGCACCGTTAGGTATGCAAATACTTACCTATGATTTATAAGATAAACCCAAAGATTTCAAATAGGACTCCATAGTGTCAAAAATATTTTGTCTGTCGTGATCTTTCTGTGGTTCCTACAACAGAAGAATTGTTTTATTATTTTTCCATAATCAAAACTGAGTGAAAGCTAAGAGTTGGCATTTTCTGAAGGGTGCTTAAACAGGTTGAGAACAACTGGAAGATGACAACGACTCAAAATATTGAGTTTCAGATGAACACAACAAAACCCAGCAAAAAGCAATTAATAAATAACAAACCAGAAAGCTGTTATCCACAGGTATCACACTCCCCATTGACTTAATCAGGCTTTGGATCAGGCTGTAGGACATCAAATATCTTAGAAACTCACAAAAATCATGTTTTGAGTTTCAAAGTACTGAGACTTGGATAAGATGAAGAAGACCAAAAGGAACTTATATAGTGACTGTTTTCTGACCTTTGGTACCTTATCCCCGCATTGTGAGAAGCAGATGTACTGTAATTGTCTTGCCTTCAACCTGGAAATAAAAAAAAAATCTATTTCCCTCATGATATCATTATTTGACAAAAACCCCCAGAAATAACACTGTCCATAAAAGCAAATGGCCACCTGTACAGAATTGTGATTTTCAAACTATTGGTACATTGTACTCTAGGTACAGTGCTGGCACAATATAAGAGTTTGGAGCTAAAGCCCCTTTAAAAAATAATGTCATCTTGTCTCAAAGGTGAAATCCATATCTTAGTGGAAGCAGGTAGCACTGCAGTCTCAAGCAGATGAGCTGCCAGAAGCTCATATGCTGCATGAACATTCGCCTAAGGCAGGCAGAATTCTTGACTGCAGGTTTGGGAATAGGGCTGAGGACTTGCCTGAGGAGTGGGAAGACACTTCATTGCTTTGTAGTGAAACAACAAAGTACACTTTCTGCTAACAGTACGAGGCAGATCACTGGAGAGATCCTTCTTCTAATATACCATGTCCTTTGGGGATGTAGTGAAGCTGGTTCTCTAATTCTGGCCTCCCTAAGACCTCATGGGCTCAAAAGATGTAGCACAACCTAGGAATCAGACTGCTAGTAGAGAGCGCTCAGTGTACCTGTGCCTCCCTGATTGCTGGAACATGATGAGCTCCATTGCCTTTTCCCATTCTCCCCACACATCCCCTTCACAAGCCCGTCTGTAGAGTTGAACTTTCACCTACCTTCTGGCTACTAGGAAAGGAAAGGTCAGTTTTGCCTTTCATAACTCCTGTTCTGGATAATAGTGGTGTGCCACAGGGCACAGTACAAAGGGACGGTTTGTTCTGGACTATCTATACCCTGGGTTCCACATTTCTGGGACTATTAATCCAATTATTGACACAAAACCATGCCACGGTGTTTCAGAATCTCAGCTTGCTTTCTTGTAAAAGAGTGAAAGGAGTGGTGTACAGTCATCAGACAGTCACACTTACAGTCACAGTCTGCTTTCTACTGAGTGTGTACAATAGGCTTTCATCAGATCAGTGGAGTAACTGGGGCAGGGCAACCAGGGTAAATGCCTCTGGCACTAACTTGAGGAGGGGGTGCAGAAAAAATATTCTTGCCATTGCAACTGTACAAAAGCACCGGTGACAGCAGCAGCAACTGGAAGTCACCACTACCTTCATGTATAGCAGCTGCCTGGGGTACCCAGCTAGCTACGTCATTACATCTCTCTGCTCCAGGACAGAGTTATATTTCATTCCTATCAGCCCCAGTTCAACAAAGCTCTTAAGCAGGCGTTTAACTTTAAACATGTGTTTAAGTTTATTCTTATTCAGCTGCATGAGCTTGAGCATGTGCTTAGCTGTTCTGCTGAAACAGAGCCCTACTGAGCTGGCAGAACTAAGGAAGTGCTGTCAACACGGGTCAGCACGGCAAGTGTTGCCACACGGAGAACCGAGTGGAGAGCACTCCTCCGGGGACCTACGTGACTCACCACTCAAGAGAAGACAAAGGCATTTTACCCTGTGCTGCTTTAAAAGTTCACACAATCCTCTAAAACACATTCTTCTTTCACCAACTGAAGGACAATTGTCCAAAATATAATCCAAGATAAACATAGAAACATGTAATGAACTAGAACAGGGTAAGAATTACAATAACAAAACATTGTTCCCATCTCTTGCTGTAACCTAATCTGCACTGTATCTTGGAGTCAATCAGTTTGGAAACTAAGAGCCCTGTAATACCAGACTTAGTAGGTGCCAGAGGATCCACTCACAAGCTAATCCAAATGAAACATTTATGTTTTGCTGTGCTTCCTATAAACTCTTTAGCAGCAAATATATAAGTCCAAAATTAGATTTTGCATTAAGAGGATACTTTTGTCCTAGGCATATATGCTATTTCTTCCCACTGTCAATATTCTTATTTTAATAGGAGTGTGCTGTATCTTCAATTTTATTTTACAGTTAGTTTTTGTATGCATTAAGCAATAGCAATCATATTGAAATTAGCTAACTTCAAATGAAAATGAACAAAATCTGTTGAAGTGCAATGCTTAGGTTACACAACTAAAATCACATAAAGCTAAAAAATTCAAACACTGAATAGCAGCAGTAACTCGGCTGCAGTGCACACCTATATTTCTACTGACATGATCAGTGACATATAATAACGCACACTCAATAAATAGCACTGTACCCTCACAGTTATGTTGCTGTTTTTGGATTTCCTGGAAGCAAGAAACCAGGTTGAACTAGTAAGACTACAAACTCTTTGGGATACCACATATTTTTAATGCATTTGTAAGTGCTATAGCATTGCTGGTTGTAGCCATGTTGGTCTAAAGACACAGGCAGACAAGGTTCTTTGGGTAGATGTGCTATCTTTTATTAGACCAACACAAATAGTTGGGAAAATTGTTCTTTGCAAGCTTTGGGACACAAATGCCCTTCTTCAGGCATTGGGAGAGCGTGTTGGTGGCCCAGCTCCAGCTCAGCCCCCCTGCTGGAAAGAGCCTGGTACCCCTCCCAGCCCCAGTCCACAGTGGCAGTCCACCCTTGCCCTGCTGACAGATCCAGGGGGTGCATACCCCCCATGCCTCCCCTAGGGAGCACAGCAGTGGGAGCCACCCTCCCCTCCCTGAACCCACCGGATGAACTGCTCACAGCTCCGTACCCTACCCCAACCCACATAGGCAGCACGTGCCCCAGCCCCCCTCCTCCCTCACTGCAGGGGTCCTGATCTGCACCCACAATACCTCTTCCCTCTCCCTGCCCCTTCCCCCTCAACAGACTTACCAGCTGGACACTGCTCTCCAAGTTGCTGGGCTGCATATCAGCAATCAGATTGGTATCGGCCAATATGGCTTGTTAATAATCAACCCAAAAAAACTTTATCAATTCACTCCTAGTAATTTAGCAATATTTCATTAATAAAAGGAGGGAATATTATTTGATGTTCAATAATGTGCAGCTGTGCCAACAAGTATTTATGAAAATCCATTGGGAATCTTGAATATGTTGTGTTTACTCCCCTGAGGAAGTAATTGCTTGAAAATTAATAGCAGAGGGAATGATATGCTGTTCATTCTTCAGTATTCATTATTCTTCTGCTTAAGTTATTTCCGTTATCCAGTCAGGGACCCATAAAAATACTACATGACTCAGGCAACCTACAATATATAATAAAAAGCTGTAAATAGCAAATAGGTGGAAAGTGAAGAGCTTGCAAACAACCTGTCATATTAAATCTGTTCACATATACTATTTAGTGACTACTTACAAAATAATGGATTTATTTGGTTTCAATTCACAAGTGAATCATGTGCTAACTCCACCACAAATATCTTCCAAATGCATACAGGGACTTGATCTTAGACAGAAAAAGATGGAAGTGTGGCAGGAGTGCCACTAGGGGGAGCAAAAGGGCTGCTCAGGTTGGTGCAATGAGGACACCATCCAGGGAGGTCAGTGTTGGAGCTCCTAGCGGCAGTACCAGTTTCCCCAAGATCACTATTTCTGATTTTCAGGGCATGAGTGAGAGCTAAGAACTTGTGCACACAACACACTGAACCTCCACCCCTCCCCACTTTTTTTTTGGTACAGTATTATTTCTGGATCACTCGCTGAACACAGTGCACTTCTCATCACATTGCATGGTTATAGCCTGGGCAGCACATTAACAAATCTCCCTTCCTTGTGATATAAGGGCATCTGAGGTCAAACTCAGTGTTTGCTAGAGATACTTTACTGCCTGAAGAACTTGCTTGTTAGATTAAATGGATTTCCTTGAGGATTTAAAGGAAGAACTGGCAGAAGCTACTTGGAAACCTGGCAAAATAATGCCTGACAAGGCATCTGCTTGGTGATATCATCATTGCTTATGAGAAATTAAAAAAAAAAACAGGTTTGGAAGGGATAATGCTTTCCTCTCAGGCATCCCTGGAACCTAAACCCAGGGTGTGAATCAATAGCAGCTGGATTATATGTCTTGCATTGTTGATATTACATTTAAACATGTCATGTTTAAAACTGGTTTATTTGATTCCTATTTCTTGTACCATATATACGCCACAATGGAGGAAACTTAATATACATATTAGAATTCATCACTAATGGGATTATGCTAATAATTATAGAGAATAAAGTGAAGAATACGGAATAACCTCTGAAACAAAGCATTCCAGTTTTACAATGTATACTATATATACTATCTACCACATGAATCTTGTGCTCCCTTATCCGAGACATGGTGATAGGGCTATTTGAAAGTCTAGAGTTTAGATAAAACAATGGAAGCCATAATGCTTTACTCACAATCTTTTCTACAGTTCTTATAGAAGCTATCTGGGCAAACTTGGAGGAATGGAGTTAAATACCCTAAATACACTCTATCTATTTTGGGCAAGCAAACATGATTAATCTCTTGGTGGTTAATTAATTTCTTTGGCTCTAATACATGGTAGCTTTTCATAACTAAGCTGCACTATTGATTTGTTAATCTGAAGGTTTTTAATTCTACCACTTACTTCCCAAAATGATCCATGTGAGTGCTATATACTGTTACTACTCCTCATTTATCAAGAATCAGACAGTATGTACAAACAAGTCTGTTCTTGTACTGCTTTTTTCATACTTCTTCTTCAAGCAGATCAATATTAAATCCTATAGCATTAAAAAAATGCTTCCTGGAGTATTCTACTCCACTTCTTGGCACTAAACCTGGAATGCAGTGAAATGAACAGTCGGGATTTGAATTATACTTTGACTCTTGGGGGGGACTGCAAAAAAATTGAGCTGTCCATTACAATGCCCTAATAAAATTGGAGACCCCCCAGGTTACAGGGGGGCTTTCATCTCTTATGGGGGACTCAGCCTCCCTGAGCTCCCCCATAATTTGAACCCTGTGCATAGTAACAATACAGTACCAGAATTTAATGATGCATGCACTTCTCTGGCTCTAGCTGTCCTGGCTTGCTAGTTAACTTGCATTCTTTCCATTTCTTTCATTGTCTAATGCAAGGGTAGGCAATGTTTTTTGGCTGGAGCACCAAAAAACACCATAATGCCTACCTTGGAAGGTGCTGGAGTGCCGGCATGCCAGAAACACAAAATGAGGGCAGGGGGTACATGGCAGGTTGCCCCTTGCTCCCCACCCAAAGCCCCTGCCACCCAGCCTGGGCTCTGTGGCTGTCAGCAGCTAGCACAGCTCTGGGTAGCTGCTGGAGCCTGGGCTGCCCCCAGCAGGGCTTGCAGCATCCCAGTTGCCTGCTGGGAGCAGCCCAGGCTCCCAGCTGGCAGCAGCTACTCAGAGCCGGGGCTGGCTGCAGCCTGGAGGCTCCAAACAACTGCCCCAGGCTCCGGAGCCCCAGTATCAGCTCTATACCGGCATGTGCACCCGCACAGCAGAGCAGGTGGTAGGGTAAGGGCCTGAGGCAGCGCAACCCCGGTCTCTCCCCTGCTCCTGGCACAGAGCTGATGACTCAAGAAAGGAGAACTGCAAGGGCCTGTAGCCATCTTTACACTCCCCTTATCCTGAGGTCACTGTGTTCTGGTTAGTCTACAAGCGCAGATTAGGGTAGCCTCAGGGTTATTCTAATTTATTCTAGCAACTGTAATGAACAGCCCTCACCACATCTCCTATTGTGGAATCATAGACAGGGTTGGAAGGGACCTCAAGAGGTCATCTAGTCCAACCCCCTGCTCAAAGCAGGACCATCCTGTTCCTGTGTTTTACTACCCTCCTTGTGAGAAAGTTTTTCCTAATATCTAATCTAATTTACCCTGCTGCAACTTGAGACCATTGCTCCTTGTTTTGTTATCTGCCACCATTGAGAACAGTCTAGCTCCATCCTCTTTATAAACACCCTTCAGGTAGCTGAAGGCTGCTATTAAATCCCCGCTTAATTTTCTCTTCTCCAGATTAAATAAACCCAGTTCCCTCAGCTTCTCCTTATAAGTCATGTTTCCCAGATCTCTAACCATTTGTGTTGCCCTTTCCTGGACTGTCTCCAATTTGTCCATGTTTCCTGTAGTGGGGGGTCTAAAATGTACTCCAGATGTAGCCTCACCAGTGCTGAGTAGAGGGGAAGAATCACTTCTCTTGACCTACTGGCAGCCTGTATGCTGTTAGCCTTCTTTGCAACAAGGGCACACTCTAGGCTCTCATACCCAGCTTATTGTCCATTGTAACCCTAAGTCCTTTTTTGCAGAGCTGCTGCTTAGCCAGTCAGTACCAGTGCATGGGACTGTTCCTTTGTAAGTGCAGGACTTTTGCACTTGTCCTTATTGAACCTCATGAGATTTCTTTTGGTCCAAACCTCCAATTTGTCTAGATCTCTCTGAATCCTAGGCCTACCCTCCAGCATATCTACTACTCTGCTGAACTTGGTGCCATATGCAAAACTTGCTGAGGATATACTGCATCCCATCTTGCAGATCATTGAGGATGACCTCTATCTTCTTCCTTAAATTTCCAGGGTGATGTTTCTATGCTGGGTTTCTATCTTCTGCTTGTCTTTGTGATATCAGTTTCAGCCAGAAAATCTGCAGGATTCTTTTGCAGTACCTGTATACCAAAAAAAAAGATTCCACTTTATTCCAAAATGGTGTCATCTTCTGGCTCTCCTCCTATATAACAATACTAGTTTTATATTACTGTTGAATAGCCTATACAGCCAAGACTCTCTCTCTCTGACCTGGAAACTTTGTTCAGTTTCATAACTCTTGCTCTTGTCTTTTGTATCTGGTTCTGGATATCTTCCTCTCCTTTAACTGCTTCACACTTTTTGGATCCCAAGTATACAGATTCATCTACCGTATTTTTCGGACCATAAGACGCACTTTTTTCCCCCCAAAAGTGGGGGGAAAACGAGGGTGCGTCTTATGGTCCGAAGGTGTGTGTCCCGGGGAGACGGGGCGGAGCTTGCCCGCGGAGGCGGCGGAGCCCGAGCGGGACACCTGCCGCTTGTTTATGCCGTGTCCCGGGGAGACGGGGCGGAGCTTGCCCGCGGAGGCGGCGGAGCCCGAGCAGGACATCCGCCGCTTGTTTACACCGGAAGCCGGCGCCCGTGCCGGTGGCCGGGAGCCGGCAATAAAAATGGCCGGCCACCGGCACACATAGTCTCTCCTGCCATAAAAACTGGGTGCGTCTTATGGTCAGGTGCGTCTCATGGTCCGAAAAATACGGTACTTTTTCTAATCTAATGGATAGTGTTTACAAATGATGGATTATGCTGGGTCTGAGTTAATTCTGATTTTCTGCATTTTCTTGATGTTGATTACTAGGCCCATGCATTTTGCATGTGTGCTCAGTCTGTTAATTTTTGTTTGTATGTGCGCTATTGTTAGTTAGAAGGCAGATGTCATTAGCTGAAGCTAGCACTTCCAGTCTAGTCATTGTTGTTCATTTCATGCCTATGCTGTACTGCCCTTCAAATGTTATATTTACTCAAGGCACTTTCTGCTTTTGCAGTTAAATTCCACAATAGTCTTCCTTTAGGAAGTTCACTTGGGTCAGTTTCATCTAAGATTTTAAGAATGATATTCCCAAACACAATGACAGAGTCTGGGCCATGCTCTGCCTTGTCCTGCCATGGAGACTCCTCATAAAACAAATTTCATCCACAAAGTCCTATGAATGACAGCCCAGGTATAGCTGCTGTTGCTAGTCATCAGGGTATTTATTGGGCACAGTTTTCCTTGTATAATTCTTTTCCTGAAGAATATAGCGTCAAAAACTTATATCAGTAATTAATGCCATGTATCTTATTAGTATGATTGCAGTAGCTCTACTATGTACTAGACAAACAGCATATTGTGACCCTTTTACGTGGTCTTTAAAGCTAAACACCTCCTGTAGACCCAGACAGCATTGCAAAAATATTCCTTAGCATCACTACAAGAATATGAGCTTTCAAGTGAAGACTTAAAGAAATTACAAAGTCTTTTCTACTCACAAATGTTTCACCAGCAATGAGATTTAAAAAATTCCCACCCCTTACTTGAGCATGGAGACTTTAAAAGATTTAAAGTTTTAGTCATCCCAGCCAGAATACTGAATGTTATCATTTAATTCCAGAAGTAACTGTGTAATGCATTACACATTCAGTCATTACATCCATTGTATTACTCATACATCTTACAGACATCATGAATTCCACAAAATAGATCTCAGCAGTGGCACAACTAGAGAAGGACAAGAGGGGCACCAGCCCTGGGCACCAACGTGATCCCCCACCCCTACAGTTTTTGCCCCACAGCATTGATTTTGAAGCAGCAGCAGTCTGTGAACAGATACCACACTGCTGCTTTAAGAGCAAGATCCAGGGCAGGCAGAGCACACAGCAGCCACAGCCAGGGACTGTTTTGGAGTTCCCAGCAGGGGTAAGACTCCTGTGCTCCTCCCAGCCCAGGGTGCAAACTCTGCTTGTTACATTTCTGGATATCCCCTAGAATTGCTCTTCCAAATTACAGTTACTCAGAATATTCACTATTACTCTGTTTTCTTATCTCAGTTTTACTTCAATTAGATTTCATTGAAGTGATACTGCCATCTGTGAGAGTGTCACTATTCAGTTTCACCAAAAACATAGCTTTATAGCTTAGCTTTGAAATAGTCTATTTACCCTATCACTGAGATGAGTAAAATATTCCTTGACAGCAAGTAGACTTTTTCTAAGATTTCACAAGTTTTGCACACCTGCTATGTTGAAACAGTTATTTTTACCAAAAAAAAAAAAAATTAACTAACATAGTGAAAGAATTTGTAGAATGTGATGAAGGCTGTGATAAAGAAAACCATGATAAAGACCAGGAGCATGCCATACTCTGATTTCAAAATGGGACTACATCCTTGGCTCTGCTTTAAGAGCTGGGCCTTGCCATTCTTTCTGGAACAGAATGATGCCACCATGACAAATAAAAAGGCTCTGAAAAAGATGCATTTACTGTTTATCATCCTGTTATCTAAACTAAAATGGTAAATACAAAAAGAGCTTGGAAATTCAATCAGAAGAAACACTAAATCAATTACAAATATTAGAGAGTGCAGATCCTCTTTGGCTCATGCTGTTGGTAGTTTTATTGAAGGAGACAATAATGAGAAACTTTTTAAAATAAAAACTCAGAGAAAGAAAAGTATATTTGTTAGGGTATAGGTGTTCAGTGTAAAGGTGACATACAAAGCATCTAATTTGTATAAAATGTGTATGTATAAAATTTATCTCAGCTGGTACTGGGCACATTCAGAGACAAGATACTAGACTACATAGAACCTGACTCCAATGCAGTATAGCAACCTTTATGTGTTGAATAATTGACTATGAATATGTGTTGAGTCATATAAAATACAACTATATGTACGAAAATTTCATTTCAGGAGCTGTCCCTACCAATAGACACAAAGTATGATTGCAGCAGGGTTGTTGCCAGAGCTGTCCCACCAGAGCTGTCCCCACCCCACTTTCACATCATGATATTCCATTGAGGGGGTTAAGCATTGCGATGCTACCTAGAGAAGTTATGGATTCTCCATCCTTGGAAATTTCAAGAGCAGCTTGGACAAATATTGCCTGGGATGATTTAGTTTGGGACAATACTGCCTTGAGCAGAGGGCCAAACTCACTGGATGACCTTGTGAGGTACCTTTCTGCCCTACTTTCCTATAATCTTATTGTAACAGACTTTTTACCCTTTGGACTCTAGCTATATAAAAGAACTACTCACATGGAACTACCAGGCATAACATCATTTTCAAAAGTAAAATATGCAGTGTGACTCCATAGCTAGGTAACAGAAGCATTCAGTGAATTACATATTCAGGACAAAACTCCCCTCTCTGAAAAAGCTAATTAAAACCCCTATGTACCACTTAAATCTCCTATTTTGAGGCTTTAAGTAGGAACCAAAGTTGGATGTAAATAGTACATAGCATAGGGTTTGTACTGGCCCACTCCCCTGAGGTGAGTTTCACCATCAGTGCTCAGTGTGTTTCTGATCAGAATCCAGAGTTTGCACCACATCCTCCTCTCTCCATCTTCAAATTTGGACTGCAAATAATACTCAAATGAAGCTTGACATCCCTGCTGACTGTGATCAGAGCTGCTGCAAAAACCAAAGACAGGGTAATGAAAATGAGGTTACAAATGCCAAGATCTGAGTTTTTGGGCAATAGTACACAGATTAACCTATACAGCATTCTCTATTTAGCTCCTGAACAGGCCTTAGAAGTTCTTTATTTTTGTCAGACATTAACTGTTATGGAGTGTTCTACAGACAGCTCTGCTTGTTTCTGTTGCCATTGCTTCAATGAAAGCAAAGACATAGCCATTATGTTATGAAAGCAATGATCTTAAAATATGCTTCTCCTTACTCTAAATAGCTTATATTTTGAGACAGAGATGAGGATTTGCTTAGGTGATATCTTTTACTATCCCATCTATGCAGCTGGTCCAAAGTTAGACAAACTTTGGAAAAAGAATGTAAGACATGCTATACTGAGACCAATGGTCCATCTAGCTCAGCATCCCGTCTCCAACAGTGGCAGAAGTAGATGGTATACAGGGAGATCACTGAAGCTGGTATCACTAGATTGATCTATCCCATAATCAATACCCCGGCATCCCCAATTATAGATTTAGAGATGCTAGAGAAAACCTCTCCAGCCTTTCTGTTCAATAGCCTTTAACATATCTATCATCCATTAATTCACTAGATCTTGTGCTAATAAATTCCACAAGTTAACTATGTGTTGTGTAAAAAACACTTTCTCTTCATAGACTCATAGATTCATAGATGCTAGGGTCAGAAGGGACCTCAACAGATCATCGAGTCCAACCCCTGCCTAGGCAGAAAAGAGTGCTGGGGTCAGACAACCTCAGCCAGATGCCTATCCAACCTTCTCTTAAAGACCCTCAAGGTAGGGGAGAGCACCACCTCCCTTGGAAGCCTATTCCAAATTTTGGCCACCCTTACTGTGAAGAAGTTTTTCCTGATATCTAGTCTAAATCTGCTCTCTGTCAATTTGTGACCATTGTTCCTTGTTACCCCAAGAGGTGCCCTGGTGAACAGAGCATCTCCAATCCCTTGCTGCATCCCCCTAATGAATTTGTAGGCAGCCACAACATCACCTCTCAGCCTTCTCTTGTGGAAGATGAAGAGGTCCAGGTCCCTCAGTCTCTCCTCATATGATTAGGGGCTTACAGGACAAGGCCTATGAGTAGCCCTCCTCTGGACCCTCTCGAGTCTATCAACATCCTTCTTGAAGTACGGCACCCAAAACTGGATGAAGTACTCCAACTGCGGTCTGACCAATGCTCTTGTTAGTTTTAAATTGTCATTTACTAATTTCAGTGGGTGTCCCCTAGTTCCAGTGATCTGAAATTTGGGGAACAACAGTTCCCTATTCAGTTCATCCAGACCCTTCAGGAATTTATAGATCTTTATCATATCCCCCTTCAGCTTTCTCCTTTCCAAATCTGAAGAGTCCCAGCCTTTTTAGTTTCTCCTGGTATGGCAACTGCTCCACACCCCTGATCATTTCAGTTTCCTTTCTCTGCACCTTAATGTAAAGAAGTGGTTTCCAACATTTTTATGGTGAGGATCACTTTTTGTAAGTAAAGGGCACCTCAGGATCTACTGCCCCCCTCCCCCGCCCCGACAAGCCTCCCAAGCTCTGGCCCCACTCACCCAGCCCTGCCCAGGCGGCAGGGGGCATGGCTCAGCCCAGCCACGTGCGTCCTGCCACTCCTGATTGTGGAGCCTCTAACAGACTGAGATCGACTGTCAGAGGCTCCATGATGACAGGTCAATCGAGATCAACTGGTTGGTGACCACTGATGTCAAGCATGCTACTTCAGGTCTGATCAGTGATCAGGAAAGCAAGCACAGCAATTTTTAGGACCAGTGGGTATAGCTGTAAAATTGGACGGGGGGGAGGAATTCCCCAGGAGTAGCTGACAAAATTAGCAAAAGAAAAGAAGCTCAAGAGCTCAAGATCTATCAAAAGGGAGGAGTGTCATTATCACTTGTAGTGTATAGGATGAATGTCGGGAATGAGGTAGATTAGCATGTCATAGAAATCAATATAAGTATCCGTCCGACTTGCAAATTTTTGTTCCCAAGCTTGGTATTTGGTAGATTTTCCTCTAGCACAAGGATAGTGAAGTCAGAAAGGAGTGGCTGTTCTGTGAAAAAAATCAGTATCGCCTAAAAAAAAAATCCTTGCCTTGCTGAATTCCTGTACCGTCACAACTACAGTGTAATTCTCATTTTAAAGAGCTATTTTGCTGGGGAAGATGAAAGGTTTATATAATAAAGTCCTATCTCAAAAGTGTGGAAAAACATCCTCTCTTCCAAATGCTTAGCTATTTCAGGAATAGTGTGTAATTTATTTTAGGAGGTTACTTAAAGTATTAGCTATGGTTGGCAGACTTTTGGTGAATGATTCTTATTGTTTCCTGCAAAGAAAAAAAATTACAACTATTTAGTCGGTCTAATAAAAGATATCACCTCTGCCCCAAGAGTTTTGACTGCTGTATTGTTTCCTTTGCATTCTTCACACCAATCATCTGGCCTGCAGGATCAAAAGCTCGAGTACCTATGAGGCAGAGGGTAGAGTTTGTCCTGACCAGTACGGCATGGGTGTTCTGGCCTTGGTGCCCCCGCACCTCACTTGATGCTCTCTGCCCTCCGCCCCCTCTCCTCTTGTGGATTAATCTCCACTTTGTATAAAATAAATAAATCCCCTTTAACTGAGTGGTTTAGGCACTCTCCTGAGAAACAGGAGATGTGGAGTTAATTCCCCTTGGGCAGAATTGGTTCTCTCTTGGATTTCTTCTCAGCCAGGGTGAGTTCTCTAGCCATTGTAAAACAGGATGAAATGGAACTTTAGCCTTTCATTTCTTTTGCTTTTCTTACATGTGTCTGTAAGTATCCATGTCAGTGAGAAAAACACTACATTAAATCTGGTTTAATACATATATATTTAATTCATCTGCTAAACTGTTAAAAATCAATCATTTGCACAGCTCTGCTTAAAGGGCATTCCCAGTTAAATGATGTCTATCCACTCAGGTTCCATTTATCCTCTATATACTCTGTCAGTCTAATAAGACTAAGGTACTAAGGGGTAGATTATCCTAAAAAGTTATGAATTTTATATATTCTAATAAAATGAAGGGCTTTTGTGAGAGAGGGTGTCCTGGGAATCCATGCCCTGGAAAAGCTTCATTTCCATGTAAACTGGCAGTTATTTGGACTGGTGCCATCTGAGCTGGAAGGCATTCAACCCATCTACTGAAAAAAATTGGTAAAAAGGTTATACTGATGCCCTTTTGCTGTTTTAGGTAGTGATCCAACAATATCTACTCCCACATATTCCCATAGATACTGAGGTTTTTATGGGAATTATTTTACCAGTACCGCTTTTTTGCAACAATTCAACCAGTCAGCCTCTTATAGCAGCAGCAGCAACACTGCTACAGTTAAGGTCATGTCGGCTTTTTCCATTTTAAATTTCTCTTTTCAGAACACAAAAGTATAAGTAACATCATGAAGCAAATAAATTAACTTGGCCTAAAAATTTCCAACACAAGGCCGATCCTTTTCAAATTTAAAAAAGATAGTGTTTGGTCTTTTGCAAATGATGACCTGAGCTATACAAGTATAGTGGTTTCAGATGAGTTTACATTCTCCAAAACTTCCTTGTTTACATTTATATACTAAAAACACTTCAACTGAATTTATCCCTGGAGAAACAGAGTGGTACCAGAGATAAACGAGGCTCTTCAACTAGAATACAAATTAACGCTTTAGGTAGTTAAAAAATATGAAACCTACTCACATTGAAACCAATACAGGAATACATATGCTGGCATGCAAGACTAAAACTGGGCTATGATCTCTACATTCTGCTTCTTAGGGATGCTCAGATTTTTATAAACAATAATATACATAGAAAGGTGTTTTCCAAGCATACAGGGACCAATACAAAGCCACCCTCAGGGAAACCCAATTAGGCTTTGGATCAGGCATCTTTTTCTTACTTTTTGTTTGTTTTTTTCCGTTACTTGCTTTTTGTCAGTTTTGTTACAGCCATAACTTATGTTCTATATTAAGGTCCATCTTGCCCAACTTGCAAGTGTTAGAACCCAACTGGAATGCATGCAGGAGTCTAAATCTGTATCTGAGATGAACCAGACAAGGAAGAGCAGCCTCCTATCCAGGTGGTTTAATTAGTAGTCTTTGGATGATACTGGCTAATTAAAGCAGCTAATCAAGCTGAAATAATTAGTACCTGAATTAATGAAAGTTCACTATTGTTTTGCATAACAGCCAAGACATGCAAGTCTGATGACTGTGCAACAGTGAGGGCAAGAGAGGACTTGTGCAGGGGTCAAAATACCAACTCAGATTGAAATTACAATAATGTTTGAGAAGTCACAAGCATTTGACTGGGAACTTGAACACAGAGCTGTTTTGCTGGGTGGCTGAAACATTACAACTGAGATGCAGGCTGACCTTACAAACAGTCATCACATGCCAGTACTCAGCTAGCATTTCTGTTCAAGATAGAATCTTGAAGACTATGAATACAGTATCATGTGCCTGTGTTTTCACCTTTTACAGGCAAAATCTATAGTGAAGAATTTCATCCTACTTATTCACTGAAGGAAGTGTTATTGTCCCTGCACTGCAATGTGTCAGCAAAACTTGAACACACGCTGAGTCCCAGAATATCCTGAGTAAAAATTAATGGACACCTGCCAGAAAACAACAGTAAACTAACAGTATACATAAAACTTTGACAAAGGAGAACCTAATTCTTTTTCGCATGTGCTATGAAAATTAGAAGTAACTCTCTCAAAGTCTAAGGAGTTACAAATGTTGCTAACCTGTTATATCAGGAGGATAAGGGATGGTTTATATATCCATTATTTTATTTTGCATAGTTTTCCTGCTGGTAATTTAAGCATTTGTCTAGAAACAAGATAGAAAGTCATTAGTGTGATTTTAACATAAAACTAGGGCTCATGTAGGTCTCTCCAATGGTGTATTTTATATTCCTTACGTTTATTTTACCAAATTATGCCTTGAGAAACATTAATATGATCTCATAAGGGTCACAACATAATACTGGGCAAGGCACTGAATCTTTTTTATATCTCAGATCTCCTCATCTGTAAAACCAATACAACAATGTGCTTCCACCTTCTTTTAAAAGTACTTTGATATCATCACTCCAAAAGTGTTATGTAATTCCAAATTATTATTGTGGTACAGGTATAAATCCCAGCCCAGAGGCCATGTGTGATATGAATTAAGCATTCGCAGTACAGTTTCTGGTGAGTTCAAAAACTGAAAAAACTGCAAAAAGAAAATTTGTTTGAAGTTTCAGTAGTCTGCCCAAAAACTAAATGCTATTGGAGCCCAAGCTGCCCTGTCACTAAAAACTGGTCTTTGAAAAAGTAGATTGAAATAAATTGGCATTGACCTTGGATAATATTCTACCATAATTGCCTGTGTCCAGGTTGCTGGTTTCCAAAATTAAAGTTAGTACATTTTAGGAGCATTAAAATTAACTTTAAACGTTGTCAGATAATATTAAACTGAGGCAACTTGTTAATTTATTTGGTTAATGGTGAATGATTTCCCCATGGATTCATAAAAATCAAAATGAGTAAGGATCTTTATAAACTAAAATAAGCAGAGCCCTTAGAAGACACATAAAAAGATTATTTCCCATTTGATACTGACATAGTACAACTCCCTCCTTGAGCAACTTGTTATTGCCATTTCTGCGTGTGCTTAACCAGAGGTGACTGTAAAAACACTGAATCAATTCTACATGCAGATTATTATGTCTGATTTTAATATACCCAATTTTTAGAGGTTTTATACTTGTTGCAGTCTGAAGAACTTTATGCTACTCCATAAAACTAGCTCAGACTTCTCTGCAAGTTTTATACTATCTTTAGAAGTTTCTGCCTACCAAATACTGGTGATGATAGAAGGGGCACTTTCCTCACATCTACTGAAAAAAAGCAAAAAAACACACTCATTTTTTCAGAAAGAACTATAATTTTAGCATATTGTGAAAATATTTATACTGTTATTACAGGTCTATGCAATACAGAGCTTCATCTAGTACTGACAATCATACTACTTTATACATTAAGTGATGATGACTCTAAAAATCATTACACAGCAATGTAATAGACTCCAGATGTGCTTAAAACATAGTTTTAAGCTAAAGACTTAGAATGCATGACTAGATCTCCCATGGCAGTAATTTTGTATTTAGAAAAGATAAATTTAATATTGTACCACAGATGGTAAATAGCTGAATTATAGCCATGAGTGAAATAGTTTCTTCTGAGTCTACATTCTGTCTGAGCTGCACTCAGAGGGAAGGAAATCACAGAGAGCTGATGGTGGTCCTCCAATTTAGAGCTGCCCATCTCTAATGTCATTTAGGATTACACAGGGGCAGCGCTACTAATGTCACAGGTGTAAAAATCCTTTTCCCTTTTCCTTGGAGTCTCACAACAGCAGAGACTTCCTATGCCTGAAGAAGGGTGACTGCCCCAAGAGCTTCCTAAGAACTTTTTTCCAACTACTCAGTTGGTCTAATGAAAGATATCACATCTATCCATAGAACCTTGCCTGCCTTTTCCCTACTAACACCCCCAATGTCAAGCACTGAACAAAAAGGAGCCAATGAGAGAAATCAGGGAAGGTGGCCCAACCTGTACAACATAAGGCACAGGCCTTGTTACAGTGCCAGATGTTATGTTGTGCCTTGCCAGAGATGGCTGCATCAGTGCATTCCTTCACAAAGTGCTTTTGGTACTCTTTTGATCCAGTTTGAGCAGTCTACCTTCAGGAATATTATGGTACTGTAAGAGTGATGTTGTAGCTGTGATGGCCCAGAAATTATGTGAGGGGCAAGCATTTCTTATGGTGATATGACCCAAAGAAATTCTTAGCTGTCTTCAGGAACATTACTAAGGCAGAAGGCATTTCCTCCTGCCTTAATGCTTACTTCTTAGGGAGCTAACCTTTCAGATGTGGCTTCCTCATATCCATCATTCAGATGTGTGATAGCTGAAATGATAAGTCTTTATCTTTTGTTCCAGCTGAAGAACCAAGTGCAGGAATGGATTTTGCTTATATTAGATTTCCTGCAATCTCCCACTCGTGCTTGATGCAAGAAAGTTGTTTTATTATACACAGCAAATGATTAATTCTCAGTGAACTCTAGCTGTCTGAACTAAAGCTGCCTATGGTTTTCCTCTGTCCTAGAAAATGCTAATAGTAAAGCATAATTTTTGGAGAGCCAGTTCGACTGAACTAGTCTGCTCTATTAATAGGCTCATAAATAAAAGTACTTGGAGAAAGAGGGAAATTTTTGGTAAAGTATTAGGACTATTGAATTACAAATGACATCCCAAGAGGCTTGTTTTCTTTCTTAATTCACTGTTTCTGCTAATGCTGATGTAAGTACAAAGCAAACATAAGATCAGATTCAAGCTCTGCTCTTTTAACAATGCTATGCAGGTTTAACTAAGAACAGAGTACATCTTATTGACTTCTGCATATGTCTGTACTTTTCTGCTACAACATTCACTGTTACAGAATTGAACATGGACAACCACTTTAAAATCAGTACACAAAAAGCTGTCATGCGGTTTAATTTATAAAGGCATTTAAAGTATTAGTCTTTCCTTTTGACCTGAATTGATCAAAGTCTGGGGCTCTGCAAATTGTTTCCTCTAAACAAAGAAACTGATATGCAACCGATTTTGTTTAAAAAAAAATGTAAAAAGTCCTATTTCCCTGAACGTGGGAGGAATTGAATTGCAGGAGACAATTTCTTTCCTCACAACTCCAATCTACTTCCTTCCTGAAAGCTGTCTCTGACCATATCTCAGGGACACACGAAGTAATTCTTCAGGCTGTGTCTTCAACATTTTTGTGCCATTTCTGTCCTTTTCCCCCCAAAAATTTCTGTCCAAACCAGTATTCAATCTAGCCCCTCTGCCCACATAGAATGTTTTCATGTCACAGACCTAAAACAATTTTACTCCTATCTATACCTCTTTAGATTTTATTTGATCCAACTATAGCATTTCATGTTTGGTTATTAAGAATTGACCATTTTAAGATAAAGGCAAGGAAAAAAAAGATATATGGTCTAAAATCTCCTTGGCCTACAAATAATGAGTGATTTTTTTTTCTGTCTTAGACAAGTACAACAGAATAGTCTTTGGAGGGTGCATCTACATGTGCATATTAATGCACATGAATAAATTCTGGTGCTTATCACACTGGAGTTTTATTGCTCCCGGGCACACATTTACATGTGCACCTGGAAGTGCAGCATGTTGAGCTGGGTCGGAGCAGCCCTAACCTGGCAGGGGCCCCAGGGGGTCAGTCTGCCAGCTTAGGGCTGCTCCCACCCCACTCAGTGTGCTCCAGAAGGGCTGGCTGGGGCACAAGGGTGCTTCAGTGTGGAGCTAGCTAGCCAGGGCAGAATCTACACGTACATTGCTACACAGTTTTTTACTCCGCAGCAGGATAGTGTTTGTATTTAAATTGGTTTGTTGCAGCCTAATAGGGGCACCTGTGTAGACAGGTGACATTTACTGTGCAGCTAATTAGTCTGCTGCACAGTAAACATTTACTGTAGACACTCCTGGAATGTCCTGTTCTGCTTGCTACTGATATTTGAGCTATGTTGTAGTGGCTTTCTGTTGTAGTTAATAACTTCTCATTCATTTGAGGCATCAGTTGTGAGTAGCAATTTATTATAAAACACGGTGTTGCATTACTCATCTCAATAACATTACAAATTAAGATTGTGATTGTGCCAATGTATCATAATAGGAAAATTTCATACCTCTTGAACTTCTTTTCTCTGAGAAGCACTATATTTCTACAACTTCTAATTATACACGTATAAAATCTTTATGTATCAGGGACAACTAGGGGTGGGCAAAAGGGGCAACCACTCCAGACACCAAGTTAGGAGTACATTGCAGTCACCCCTGCAATGTCTATGACCCCATGCCAGGAACTCCAAAAGAGTCCCTCGCTCAGCATTTCCCAATCGGTGTGCCATCAGGCACATCCAGGTGTGCTGTGGCATTTTGGGCTGGATCCATGCCCCACACCTGGCTGGAGCCATGCCCCACACTTGCTGCTGCTGTGGGCAGCCAGACAGACCGGGGGGTGACTCCTGCCAGGGGTTCAAACACCGCACCACCGGCTTCCTGCTGCTCAGTGGCATTCCGCTGCTCGCTGCCCCCCTCCCCGGTCTGCGGCATTCAGCCACTCGCCATCTGATCCTCCCCTCCTTCCCCGCCCCCAGCGTTCAGCCACCCCTCCCCCCCCGCTTTGCAGTGTTTGGCCACTCGCTATCCCCACCTCCCTCCACTTAGCTAGTGTACCATGGAGTGGGGGAGGCCATGTAAGTGTAATGCAGGGTGAAAAAGGTTGGGAAATGCTGTCCTAGCTGCTGCTTCAAGAGCAACAGCCAGGGTGGGCAGAAGACACATGACAGCAGTAGCAGTTCAGCCAGGAGTATTTAGGAGTTCCCAGTATGGATAAGTTTGCTGCTCCCACCACTCCTCTTGGAACTGCTCCCCCACCCAGCCCTTGAAACCTGTGACCCCCACCCATCCCTGCTCTCAGAACCATGCACCCCCGCATACACACAAAACACCTGTCTCCTCCCCACACCTCAGAACCCCAATGCCACCCCCTGCCCTCAGCACCAGACACCCTCCACCCACACTCTTGGAGCTCACATGCCCACTCCCTACCTCCCCACTTGAACTCCATCTCCCCCGCAAGATTCGCCTCAGGCACCAGCTTTGCTTGTTACACCACTGGTTAAGGATCAGGGGGTGGGACAATCACCTGGCTCATGGGCAAAGTCAAGGACTGGATTCTCAGGGAGCTTGGGGTGCCAAACATGTCAGGAGTCAAAACTGGAGTCAGGAGCCAAAGCCAGTCAAGTTATGCCAGAATCAGAAACCAGAGCCAACGCTGGGGTTAGGATTGCCCTGAGTCAGAATCCAAATCAGGCACCAAAGCTAGAGTCAAAAACAGAGATCCAGTAGGTGAAGCAAGGAAGCACACAATGGCCAGCAGTAAGTACCTAAGTCTTTTCTCCTATAATGCAATGTCCTGAATTAAGTATAATAATCTAGCTGTGGTGATACAAATTAGATCTGTTCCCTCCCTGAGTGTCACTCAGATCCCATTCCCCTGATATCTGCTGCTCTGCTTTCTGCTCCACACCCAATCTGCTGTTCTGCTTTCTGCTTCCTGCCCTATTTGCCACTGCGCTGCCTGTCCCTGCCCTGATCTGCTATGTGCCACATGGCCATGTGTACAAAGAGACTGCCTGTGCTACTTCTAGCATGTGTACAATGGGTTGGCTGTCCCTGTCATATGGTATGAACAGGCTTTCATTTCTAGTGGTGGAAAATTCTCAGAAATGTATGATAAATTTCCACTGCTATAAATCCTTCCAGGAGATGAAGCAGCACAGACATTCAGCCTGCAGCCACCCCCTCTTCCCTGCTCTCCACACCTTCCCCAAATAGGGGTAATCCTGATCTGGAAAAGACATGGAAAGCAGAAGCTGCTCCACTCCTCCAGAGGAGGACTGTTCTCTACTCACAGTCTCTGGGACCAGTCTAAGAGGGGAGTGGAGCAGGGGGGCAGAGCCCCCATCCGTTCCTCAGATCAGCCAGTCCCCAAACTGAGGAAGAGGCAGGGAGCAGCAGGCAGCTACCAGGAAGGGAGTAGAGCAGTATAAACAAGTTCATTTATGTGAGAAAAACCCTCTGCTGGAGATTTTCCAGGTGTTAACCTGGAAGATCTTTCTCCCAAAAGGGAAATGTTTCCTCTTCCAGAAATGGAATGAACTTTTGTATACTTCTTGCATCTACCAGGAGAGCAGTGAATCTCCCAACAGAAACATGATGCCTGTGCATAAGCATAATCTGAGCATTTTTTCAGTATTACTTTTGCCTGGGTTTTTAACTTCTCTTAAAAATTTGGCACCTAGGAAAGTGCTGAAAGAAATAAAGCTTAAATTGGAATAATTCCCCCAAGTCAAAGGTGTTAGACTGGTAGAAAACTAGTGATAACAAGACTAGGCCCTGTGTCATTTGAAAAGGATTAGGAATATTGTTCTAAATGCAAAAGCAGAACTGCAGATAGAGAGCCCAAAAGCCAAAACTTGTATATGAGCTATGAATTACTCCCATCCTCTATTATGAAAGAACACTAGCCAAAGTTTCTAAAAGGCTTGGCAAAACTGCTATTATCAAGATTGTTATAAAATGCTATTCCCTTCAAAGCAGAGCATCTATTCTAGACAGAAAAGCCCAATGCACAGAAACTAGAAGGGGAGTGGAACTCAAGGTTCATATTGTCTTTAAAAGTATTAAATTGTTATTTAATATTTCCTTATGAAGAAGACTTTTACATTTGTTTGGAATGATCCTAAAACCAATTTTCTACATTTTCATATTATTCCTGTACTTTTATAGAGCAAGACCATGACTTCTAGTATTATGGTATGTCTCATATAGTCACAGACAGCTCTTGTTCTTGAGTATGGTATGCATTGTAAGTGCTAGAGTCAAAAAGAAGGTCAAAAGTCCTTCCATGCCTTAAGGCCCACCAGTTTCCCTAATACAGTGGTTCTGAACCTCTTTTGTACCAGGAGCCATTTGTAAACATCAATGGCTAGTCCTGACCCAGTGCCCCACACTCCCGACCTGCTGCTCCCTGCCCCTAAGCCCAGCCCCGCAGTGCGTGGGGCAGGGGGTGGGGGTAGGGAATGGGGGGCCCCAAGCAGCACCTCGCAAGCCAGCCTGCAAGGGTAAAGCCATGGCTTCCCACGTTTTACTTCTTTAAAGGAGAATCTGTTTCTGAAGTTTGTTGATCCATTTTTTAAATTTGTTCATGACCCTTTAATATATTCTTGTGACCCACTTTTGGGCCATGACCCATGGATTGAGAAATGCTGCCCTAGTCCACAATACACAAGGGGGGGGATGTGGCCAGCACTACGTCCAGTTGTCTTTGACTTACAAACCCAACTGAGCAGTTACCTATTTACGATTGGGGATAGCCTTTTGGACAGGTCAAGAGCTGTGCTCAAACTCATTCTGTTGAAACCATATTGAGATGCTTTAACTGCTCTACATTTTGATCCTGAAATACAACATCTACTTAATCTTCAGCTGTAACACAAGTCTGTCAGTGTATATAGTCCTTTTTAAAGCTGTATTTGTTAATAAGCAATTACTAATACCCAGTATGGGGTTGCATTTTGGGTAAACCTTTCTGATTTCCATTTAAAAATCTTTTATATTGAAGCAGATCTTAGACAATCCCTTACAGTTGAGGATGATTATTTTCCATGATTGTCTTATTTGTGTGTTCGAAGATGGCTGATGAGGCCTATCTGGGATCAACAAACTCCACTGCAGATAAGAGTAAATTAGCTTGACACTAGCTAGGAAACTGTTCTCTTTTTTGTTTATATATATTTCTTGGGTGAGTGGTAATGAGAGACAGTCTTTCACCTTTAAGTCCGTAGTTTAAGCAAGGGCAGTGCAGACATTTCATCAGAAGCTAGGCGATGGGAGGGGAGAACTAAATGGGGTTGTGTAGTGCAAGTATCCAAGAAGGAAGATGAACATGGGCCAGCAGTGTGGGAATGCAGTTAGGAAGGCCAACCACACCTTGTCATGCATCCACAGATGCATCTCAGGCAGGTCCAAGGAGGTGATCCTCCCCCTCTATGTGACACTGGTCAGGCCACAGCTGGAGTACTGCGTCCAGTCCTGGGCGTCACACTTCAAGAGGGATGTGGACAGCATGGAGAGGGTCCAGAGGAGGGCCACTCGCATGATCAGGGGACAGCAGGGCAGGCCCTATGAGGAGAGGCTACGGGACCTGAACCTGTTCAGCCTCCACAAGAGAAGGCTGAGGAGGGATCTAGTGGCCTGTTACAAACTAGTCAGAGGGGACCAGCAGGCACTGGGGGAGTCCCTGTTCCCCTGAGCACTACCAGGAGTGACTAGGAATAACGGTCACAAGCTGGCAGAGGGTAAATTCAGATTAGACATCAGGAGGCACTACTTCACGGTCAGGGCGGCTAGGATCTGGAACCAACTTCCATGCGAAGTGGTGCTGGCTCCTACCCTGGGGGTCTTTAAGAGGAGGCTGGATGAACACCTTGCTGGGGTCGTTTGACCCCAGTACTCTTCCTGCCATGGCAGGGGGTCGGACTTGATGATCTGCTCAGGTCCCTTCCACCCTACAAACTATGAAACTATGAAGAAAGGAACACTAATCAGGCCAGCTAATCAGCGTTCCCTCTAAGTTATGTGGTGTCTGCAGCCACACAGCTTAGAGAGAACACTGCAGCCAATTCCTCTCTGGCTACTAGCTAATGTAATTAGTCATGTAGCTCAAGTGGTAAACATTCAGTACTGCACTGCTGAAGGTTTGGTGTTCCAATCTAATGGATAATGAAGAAAATATTATAGATAATGAAACTTATTTTTAGCATTTTCATTCAAAACAAAACTAAGTTAAAAATAACTGAAAAGAAAGATATTTAAGTTGCAAAGTCAAGCTGCCAAAGGCTAGGGAAAGGTTTTTGTAATTCCAGCACGTTGCAGGAGGCTCGATTAACTGAGTCTGCTGGAGTGTGGCCATTAGCGCGCACCAGCAGCCTCCTGTGTCTTGTGTATCAGTGTCCCCACTCATTCGACAAGCTTTAAGTAAAGTGGGCCCATCACCATTTTGAAGCGTGGGGACATTGATACACAAGACGCTCCAGGTGCTTTAGTTAGAGTGGCTCCGAGACTCACTCGAATTAAAGCACCCCCCCCCCCGATACACCTGGAGCATGTATGTAATAAAAACCCTTAAGAGTGCATGGGAAATCATAATTTGGCATTTTCACATTTTCAATTGTGAGCTTGCAATCTAAACAACATATTTTTGTATGAAATCAAAAATGTTCATTAATATTCCTTCCACTGATTTTATTTGCAAGGATCCAACCTCTAAGAGATGTCAGACCAGCAGATTTTGAACTGCAATGCCCATTCTGGATCACAACCTTGGAATTGCATCAGTTTATGGAAAGGATTACACTAAGTGATTACCTACCATAGGGGGGCTGGACTCAATGATCCAGCACATTCCTTCCAGTTCTACATTCCTAAGGCACAATGATTTAATAGTTTAAAGCCGATGTCAGAACTTTTTAAAAGAATTAATTGCTTATTGACCTTTCTCCTCCCTGATCCTTCTGCATCTAATTGAGTCCAGCTAGATTTGTCTCTGTTTTAGTTCACAGATGAATTGCTTGCTGCCAAGTTTTTTACATTTACTAGATACAGTTTTATTTAGATAAAATGCCTTCTTTCTGCCCTGTAATTTAGGGTGTGTTCTAATACAGCCAGGCTAATGGAGTGACACTTTAGCTGCTCTTGTGTCTGACTAGGAAAGGGTAACAGGGAGATGTCACTCCCTGTTACTTGAATATAAGGAAGAAAAGAAACTTACCACACAGGTGACAAAACAGTGAGAAATACGGATGTCATTAACCAGCACTGGGAGTGTTCACCACACCTGAAAGACAAGAGACATTGATAATTGAGAGACCGGAAATGACAAAGATAAAAGAGAGATGAGTGAACAGTATAGATTCCTGAAAGGGGAATCTGGAGCCATGGTGATTTGTCAACAGTGATAATTTTCATATGGAGGTACTAAAACGACAGAGCGCAGTATTTCATGAGAACTGCAGGCACAGAGGCGCTGGCTGAAATCGAGAGTTGGTGAACCCCAGCTAAGGTAACGAAGGATAACCATAGACATTGTTATAAGTTACAGGACTGGATAATTGGACTGTAGAGACTGAACCAATTGCTCTAAACCCAAGTGGGGGGATATAGCTAGTCTGAGAAGCTGCTCTTTTTGTTTCTTCTTTCCACTTTTTGTTATTAATTTATGAGGGCAATGCTGTGAGTGAAGCATGCCCACAGAGACTGCAAATCATTGTATCGCTTCTGTAGTGAGCAGATGTCAGGGGCATGGTATCATTAAGTGGGTTAAAATACAGGTTTACAACAGTGGCGATCTCACAGAGTTACCCATGTGTTTTTCCTTATTTTTCAATTATCTCCCATCAAGGCGAGGCAGGTGAGTAAGCCACAGGAGAAACTCTGAACTGTTCTTCATCAATCTTTGGATGCTTACCTTGCAGGGATCCTATGACCCCAGCTGACTTCCTGCCCTTTGGGCAGGGGGCTGGACTCGATGATCTTCCGAGGTTCCTTCCAGCCCTGATGTCTTTGAAATCTATGAAATCTTAACTTACTTAGAAATAATACTCACTCACAGAGAGATTGATAAAGGTGCAGAAAAAACTGGCTGTACAGCAGCAATGTGACCCTCTCAAATCCTCTGTGCTGTGCAAGGATATATACTTCTCAGCCAAATTTTCAACTTTCCTGTGTGCAGCAATGTATCTTTTAAAAAAAGAAAAGTCACTATTCAGAAAGTTCAGAAGTAGCTGAACCTACAGCTATCATTACACAAATGCAACAGGATCTTTGAAATTTACTCCTAAATGTGCCTCAGAAAATCCTTACAACTATTATAATCAACCTCACTAAATGATGGGTCTTCTCCAGAGTTCAGGAAAAAAAAATGATGAGGAAGGGCAGGAAGTGGCAGAGGGTATGCATAGGGTAGGTAGAGATTATCTTACCACCTTTGATAGTTTTGTAGACAGACCACAGACCTTGACCTTCAGTGACATCAATTAACATTAAGTTATCTTTAAAGTTAAGAACAATATATTCAGTTCTAATTATTAAACCTTGAGGCTGCAAAACACAACCCTTTTGTCCATGGCAAAGTCACGTTCTCTTCTTTAGCCTTTTGGTTTTACACCTGTCTCACTTCAAGGCAGTCTGCACGTAGCTGTTAAAATGATCTCCCCTTCCACAGCTCTTACTATGCCACTTCCTTTTTTGCATCCAACCGTTCACTCCTTTAACCCATTACAGTGGTTTTCAACCTTTTTTAGACTCACAGAACTCCTCCATAACTCTTCTGAATTTAGCAGCACCCATTGAGAGCCAGTGTTTCACTGTCTCAGCATTACCTATTTTATCAGATAAACTTAAAACAGGCAGAAGCCACTTCCCTCCTCCCCCATAGCCAACTGAAGCCACTTCCAGGTCCAGCCCCCACACCCTCTGCCATGTGTCTTCTGGAAACAGAGGCCTGTGGGACAGTTCCACCTGGCTGCAGTAGCCTGAAGATAAATCCATGGAACAGTGGTTCTTAGCTGGCTAACTCTCCAGGTTGCCAACCTGTTGGTACTAGGTTGAATTGTCCCACGCACCTGTTTCTAGCAGGGTTTATTTTTTTTAGAAAAATATATGTCCTCATATATACATAAGTTATATATGTGATGGGCTGGTTAGTAGTGATTTGGCCCAGGGGTTTTGAAGGGGTAAAAAATGATTGGAGAGCTTGGGATTCCCTTTCCGCACCAATCAGGCCCCAGAGACTTATCCTCCATGTCACCTGGTTGGCCCCTTGGGTCACCTGGATGGGGAAAAAAGGGGGAGTGCAGCTGACTCAGGAGAGACCAGCAAGGAAGGAGTTTCAAAGAGCTGAGCCAGCAGGGCAGGAGCTGTTGCCCTAGAAGACCTTGAAGAAGTGGGAGCTGCAGGCAGCAGTTGGAGCCTCAGCAGCCCAGCATGCAGCTGGCAGGAGAGGCTCCCCACTGGGCTCCAGGATCCCCTAGAAGAGGCTGCAGCCAGCAGGAGAGGCTCCTCCGCTCCAGCAAGGATCTGAGCAATGACCTGAGAGGTTCCCAGCTCTGCTTCCAGCTTCTCCAATCAAAGGCCAGCAAGCTTAATGTGAGGCCAGGGCTCCGGGAAGGTCAAGACCCCTCGCAGGTTAGGCTAGCACTAGCAATGGTGGCTGTGTGGTAGTGTTTGTGCTTACTGCATGGGAGATCTGAGCTCAAGTCCTTGCTGGGATGACTTGGGGTGAATGAAGTCCCAGGGGGAAGTTCTTGTTGCTATGAAAAGGGGTCATTGTGTTTTCCTCTTTCCCCACCTCTAGGTACCTGGGCCCTATATTCCTTGTTATTTGACGTTTTGTATTTTGTGCCTTTTATATTTCTCCAACCAGTATTATTTGTTCTGTTTGTGTTTTATATTTTACTAACCTTGTCTTTTGTCAACTGGATGAATATGTCTATGATTATAAGTGTCTAACCTTTATTGAATCCTGCCCCCTCAGGGCATTGTTGTGTCCCCTATATGCCCTGGCTTATAGTGGTTATGTTCCCAGTACTCTCTCATTAAAAGGTATATGGTTAAGTCCCCATTAGTGATCTGGCTCTGCTCTATAGGGGGAGGAGGGTCCCTACATCTCCCACAGCGCTTGTGCACCTGCTCTGATCCCTTCGATTGCAGAGGGGGTACCCCTTGGAGTACTGCCCGGGTTACATATATATCTGTAACTTCTAGTAGCCTTTCATCACATACCTTCACTCACACCCCAAAACCCATAAACTCATTACAACACACAACTGCCCACTGGCCTCCCTACCCCAAACACAGTCCCTTAGTCCACTCTCCAGTTATGAGGTTTAAAGTCTCAGTTCATCCATTGTCACTGTTGTTCCTGCTGGAGGATCTGCAGCTGCTGTTGCTGCTGCTATCCTCATCACTGTCCTCCAATCTGGTTGTCTAGAGCCAGACTGGAAAGCAGCTGTGGCAAGAAGGGGTTCCCTGCCTGAGGCAGGAGTGCCTGCTTCTGCTGCAGCTGCTTCCTGGCCTGACTCCAAACATGCCTTGTGGAGAGGCAGACAGGACAGTTCTACCTGTTGGCAGTGGCGCTGACACTGCAACACCCTTGAAAAGATCTTTTGGTACTTTCATTGAGGACTACTGACCCATTATATCAAGATGTCCTGGACCCTTCACAAGGCCCTGCACAGCTCAGATCTTGTTAGTCCTGTTAGGTCTTTTAGTGTACCTATAACAGACTTCTCTGTGATATCCCTGTGATGTGTGGAACCTCTCAATCCCCGTGTGACAGCTGAAGTGAAGGAGTGCCAACAGGCACTGCCCAGGCGGGGCAGGATGTGAGATGGAGCTGCAAGCGGCTCATTTGCAGGGGTACGGGAATGAGGGGAGGGTGGCTGCTGCTGCTGCGTGCACTCCCGGGCAAGCATGGGGAAGGCATGCCCCCCTGGTCTGTGCACAGGTTGAGGGCGGGCTGCCACTGCAGGCTTTGCCCCAGGTGCTGAACTGTGTTGCTAGAGCAGTGGACAGACTCTCATTTCTTGCTGTTCATATTTTCCTAACAATTTGATTCTTCTATGTGGCCAAAAGACACTAATCCCCATTAGTCCAATTTGGTGCCATACTGAGGACAGCGCACCAATAACTTTTGCTTGTAAACTCTTTGTTCATAAGACATTTCCTACACGTCTCACAGAGCATCTAGTAATCTTTATTTGTATAGTTTAGACTTTAAGGCTTTTAGGGGCATAATATTTCCTTATTTGTATTATGTGGAGTGGAAAGCGTGTGAAGTGCTTAACATACAACAAAATAAGCTAATAAATCAGTAACTAAGTTTATATCATTGTCTTTCTACCTGGAGAATGATGTTCTGAACAACTGCACTTTTGTCTGGTTTCTTTCATCGCAGTCTGCAGTTGGCTGTACCAGAACGCATTATACAGCATAGCATCACTATTGTGATCCTAAAAAGATCATCGTTCCATGAAATTAATAAATAATTGGAGGTATTAGGCTTGAACTCTCACAGATAACATAAAATCTGGGCTTTTGTCCAAGCAATTTTATTTCACTATTTTCCATGTTTTCATATTATGTAGTCTTCTTAGTTCAATAAAATAATATAAAGATAATATAATAGTGTAAGATAATAGGCTTACAGGGCAAGGTATTTAAGATGTATAATGCACCTTTAGTTCCATGTAAGATGTCTTTATTACTAATATGACTTTGGTAAATTTTTATTTAAAAAAGATAGCAAGTTCAGTTGCTTTCCTATGCATGGTAAAAACACTAAAGCTTAGTCCGGGGTGGGCAATTATTTCAGATGGAGGGTTGCTTACCGAGTTTTGGCAAGCCATCAAAGGCCGCATAACAGGCAGCCAGGGGCAGATAAATTATTAATTTTCTAAATTGTTTAGGGGCCCCACGGGCCAGATAGAATGGCCTGGTGGGCCACATCTGGCCCCTGGGCCGCATTTTGCCCACCCCTGGCTTAGATGTTCATTACTTTTCTTGATTAATCCACTTGGACCCTAATCCTACATATATGCTGCCTATGTATATGTGCATATGTGTATGTACATGACATAGATGCTTAACTTTACTAAGGTGGCCTTAAAGATGAACCCTTTCACAGTCAGATGTAAAATGTTACTTTACTCTGGTGAGTTAAAATTTACCAGTGATAAAATGAAGCAACTCTTAGCTCCCTGTAAAGTTCAAATGAGAATACGAAGTTGTGTCGCTGTTTTACAAGTACTGACAAAGCCCTGCTTGCTTGTAGAGATAATGACAGAGTTCATTCATGTTCTGTATAAACAAAATTGGCAAGCCACATTACAACCTGGAAAAAACTGGTTTGCAAAGAGTAGCTGGTTGTTTCTCAGGAGGAGGAAGATGGATTTGAAAGGATTTCTAATCAGGTACATTTATTCAGATCTCTTTTGTGGACACGTCCAGGTATTCCTGTCTATCCGTGTGGGTGCGAAGTCAATGCCAGGTGGGAGCTCTCTGGGGGCTAGAGAGTGGGGGACTCCCTTTCTTGGGCTCCCAGGTGCCAGGCGATGCACCAGCACCACTTCCCCTTGCCCCGCAGAACTGGACGGGACATTTTACAAGTGACTGAACTGCAAAGTGTGATGCCCAAGAGGTGACACTGGGTGGAGGGCGCGTTGCCCCTCACGCAGCACAACCTCCCCCTCGGCAGCTGCCTCGTGCGGATACAAAGCGTTGCATGTGCCGTCAGGATCCTGCTGCCAAGCCGGGCTGCGCGCGGCGCGAGCGCACACGAGCAGTCGGGACGGACGCGGCCTCTCCCGCGGCCACGGGCGCTCAGGCGGGACGGGACGGAGCCCCAGGCGGCCGCCGCAGCGGGACTCGTAGTAAGTGCCGGCCCTGCGTGCTCCTCGGGCCGGGCCGGGCTCCCCCCGCGCGGCTGCGGCGGGGCCGGGCGGGCCCAGTGCGGGGCGGGCCCGGAGGGGAGTCTCCCGCCCCTCGCCTGGCGAGAACAAGCGGGGCATTGAGGCGGCCGCCCCGCCGCGGGCTCCGTCCCGCCTTCAAAAGCGGCCTCGGCCGCAGCGGCGGCGCAGCCATGCAGCCCCCGGCCCGTGCCCTGCGGCTGGCGCTCCGGCTCCTGCTGCTGCTGGCGGCCGCGCCGCTCCCCGCCCAGCGAGCCCCGCCGCCGCCGCCGCCGCCGCCGAGGTAAGGGCAGCCCCGCGGGAAGCGCTCCCCCACGGCGCGGCAGCCCAGCCCGGCCCCAGTGACACTTGGGCTCTTGGGGGAGGGGATGGGAGGGGGGTCTCCAAAAAAATTGGGCTGCCCACCACGCTGTCTTAATACAATCACAGACCCCCCCCCCGCCCCAGGCTATGACTTCAAGTCTTACAAGGGGGCTCTCATCTCTTGGGGGGGCGCGGCCCCCAGCTCCCCTGTAGTTTGAACCTGCCCCCAACCCCTGCCCATGTGGCCCACGGACTCGGAGCCACAGCCATGCCAGCCGGCCCCCCGGCTCTGAGATGCTGTAGCAGCATCACCCCCCTCACTGCCAAATCCCTGGCCCTGTTGGGACCCGCAGGGGCCTGATGCGGACACCCAGTGGGTGGCTGGAGGTGGTGTGGGGCCTGATCCTGCAGTGCTGGACCTAGGGAGGCAGTGTGGGCTCTGATCCAGCAACATGAGGCTGAGGGAGGCAGAGCAGGACTCCATGCCATGGCACAGCACTGATGGAGCTGCTGACCAGCCCTGTGCCACTAATCTGGTCCTTGGCCCTAAAAGGTTGAGCAGCACTATCCTAAGGCCACTGTCTAGCCCCTCTGCAAGGACTGGAATAGCTGCACCAGTTTTTGCAATGGGGTGCTGCTCCATTCACAAGCATGGTGGAGTGGGACCTCCAGTCCAGTGCAGGGTGCCTCAACTCAAAAAAAAAAAAGGTTGAGAGCCTCTGGACTAGGGAGTGGAGGTCTCACTGGTGGCACCTGAACCCAGCAGGCAGGCAAGTGATTGGACAAGAAGCAGAAAGCAGGGGCACCACCCCTCTCCCATACCACCCTTCTGCAGTACCCTACCAGCAGCTCCTGCCTTCAGGATAAGAGCCCAGGCTTGATAACTGTCCCGACATTCTATTAGCCAGCACCTGACAGGAAGCAGGGTGCTTCCAATTGGTACTTGTAATTAAATACTCACAAAGCATCACACTCTCACTCACTGGTGAAATCCATTCCAAGTGGGAGAGCACCAGCATTGCTGGGGCAAACTGCAAACAGTGCAAAGCCCCTAAAAGTAACCTCTTTTGTTTCCTAATGAAATAGAAACAAAAAGCATGGCATTGCTTGTGAAACCTAAACAGGTTTCTTATATCTCAAATTCTGGGTAGTTAAGTTAGTTCTTTGTTTTTGTTTTCCTTTATGGGCCATTTAAAATATATTTATGTATGCTATCTGTGTCTACTAGCAGCTCCCTCTCTCTCTACTACTACCACCTCTCTGCTACTAGCAAACAAGCTTGCCAGCAGTGGATTCATGTACTAAATAAGCCCCCAAGTCCTGATTGGGCATTTCACCATGTTCTTGCTTCGTCATTTAATAATAATAATAATTACATTTAATTAATTCATAATAATAACACAAGCTCTGTTTGGAGATCTCAAAGCATTTAATGGAAGTCAATTCTGTCAAGCATTTGAGCCTGAAGAACGTACTTAAAGTTAAGTGCTTTCATGAATCAATAATTTTATTATCCCTCAACATCCCTGAGCTAGCAAAATTAGTACCTATCATTTATCACCAGTGTAGTTCCAAAAGGATACTGTCATGTAGACACGAGCTGCATTGATGGTGACTTATCATAGAATCAGAGAAGTCGGGTTGGAAGGGACCTTGTAGATCTTCAAGTCCGACCCCCCGCCTGGGTGGGAGAGAAACTGGACTCAAATGAGTCCAGCCAGGTAGGCATCAAGCCTCTTCTTAAAGATCCCCAGGGTAGGAGCCAGCACCACTTCCCTTGGAAGTTGGTTCCAGATCCTTGCTGCCCTAACTGTGAAGTAGTTCTTGCGGATGTCTAGTCTAAACCTACTCTCCAATAATTTGTGTCCATTATTCCTTGTTATGCCAGGAGGCGCTAGGGGAAACTGTGTCTCCCCCAAACCCTTCTGGTCCCCCCTAGTGAGTTTATAGACAGTGACCAGGTCCCTGATGATTTTCCTAGTATAGACAGAATTAGTGAAGTGGCTTACTGTATTAACATATCAGCATTTAGAACAATGAGAGGGTAAATGTGACTTTTTTTTTTTATTATGACCAGGGCTTTTTTTTGTTGTTGATGATAAACTATACAAATAGCAGCATGCAAGTTAAGAGTTGAATGATCAGTTCTATCCCTGCCTACATCTTGCATTAATATGTACTGCACTATATTTTATGCGCTTTCTAATGTTATCCAAACATGTTTTAAAGTCAGATGTACATTTCTGTACCAACATTTTAGCAGGTATCCCCATCACATTGTAAATGAAGTATCTTTAAAAATTAAGCTAGATTGTTGTCATTCCCAGGCCCAGTTTTACATGTGGAGGAGTTGTATCTGGAGAGTCCGGCTTTATTGGAAGTGAAGGATTCCCTGGAGTCTACCCTCCAAACAGCAAGTGTACTTGGAAAATCACAGTAAGAATTTTTAGTATCACAAAAATCGGTTTTGAAAATAATGGAGAGCCATTTGTCTCTAAACCTAAATTCTATATTTTCCTTATATATAAAAAGTAACACATTACTTCAATAATTAATTATTGAACTTACAGTACCAGGGTTACATTTAAAGTGATAAATAGTAGTAAAAATATGCAAAATAGAGATCTCACCTTTTTAATTAAGGAAGGAACAAAACTTTTCACTGTAATAAGATCAGGCATATATTTATATTTTGATAAAAATAAAAATAAAACAAACCTATTGAATACAAATCTTTTATCTACTAGTCATGATAGATATAATGGAGCAAGATTGTGAGAGTAAAACCCACTATCTTGTCATTTGAGGGAGAGAGATTGTAAAGCAAATCTTGAAAACAAGATTTGTTGTCAATATAATGTAGACAAGTTTGGAAAAAGCAAAGAGGTCAGAAAACTGTGTGTTACTCTGGTGTAATATGATGGTTGTTAATAACACCCTCCTGCTAGCCAACTCATCTTGAGTACTGCATGATGCAGATGCCACACAATGTTCAGTGATCAAGCAAGATGACAGAGCAATAATGGAAAAATGATGTTATATTTACCAAAGAGATGTTTTTAATATGTGAGGTTGAAATGAGGTTTTGAGCAATATACCCATGAATAATGCTTATAACCAAGTGAACACTTAAAAATCAAAACAGTAGAACTGAGTATCCGTTCAATGCTTATAAACCAGGAACTTCATAAATATATTTTAACAAGAAACACCTTACACTTCTTTATAAGTTTCTATTTTGAAGTTGTCACTAAAGATACTCAGAGTTCCAAGAATATGGTTTTTTTTTTTAAATTATGGATGAAATTAATGGAATAGGACAGTGGAGGCCAATCTTTATGGTAGAAGTAACACAAATTAGCCCTGCACCCTCCCCTGGTGCTGCTTCCATCCCCTTGCCTTGCCCAGTCTACTCCTTACCTGTCCAAGGCATGGGCACGGGCAAAGCCTCTTGCTGCCAAAGCCCTGTGGCCCATATCAGACCACAGCCGAGCTGGTTCAGCTATGGTCCTCAAGTGAATTGTGGGAAGACTTACCCGTTTTTCTGGTATACAGGGAGAATTACAGGAGGGCAATTAAGGATGGTTACCGCACAAGTGGTTAGCTTGTATTTCACAGTGAATATGGGTAGATTCCAGCTTGAGTGAAAGAAGTATCTGAATTCAAGTCTATAAAACCCCAAAGGCCTACTGCTAACCTCCCTGTAACAGGAGACCTATTCAGGGCCAATCTGTCATTGGCCCACCCACCCATTTCTGGGCCAAACGCCTGCCTCCTCACCTGCCATGCCTTGATGATATATAAATTAAGATATTAATTAGGCGGGAGGCTGCCCATTTCTTGCCCCAATGCCAGGGGGCGCTATCTGTGGCTCTGTTTCTCCCCTTCACCACAGCCCAAGCCTCGCAGATGGCATCCTCAGTTGTTATAGCATCACTGGGCCCACACTGGGCCCCAGAATCCTCCAATCCAGACCCCAACCAGATCCCTCCAATCAGATCCCTACTCCACCCTCATGTTGGGCTGCCTAGTTTCCTGAACTCTTTCCCCTCTCAGGTGTGGTCCCCCTGGGACCTTTGGCCACACAGGCCCTGGCCTTACCTCCAAGGCCAGTCGGAAACCCCAGGCCCTCAGCTCTGGTTATCCCTCGCAGTAGGCCCCTGGCCTTTTTGACCGTTCTGATCCTGACCCCAGCATTGACCAGTCAAGGGTATTCTAAGTCAGGCTTCTGAGTCGATAGCCTTACTTTCTAATCTGGGTCCACCTTCTTGACCCTACTGTGAGGTAACCCACCCAGTTGTGGGAGCTGGGGTTATTAAGGTGCCCCAACCCACCTTTCACTGGGGTGGGAACTGGTCTGGTATTTCCCAGAGGTTCCCGCACCACTAGGGGCCCCACCAAGCCACCCACTCTCAGCAGGGTGCAGTTTTAGGCCATGCCCAGGACCAGGAGCCTCCAAACCATCCTCTACAGCTCCTGCCCTTACCTCCAGGATCTTACATTCAGCCTTCCAGCCAGGTGATGTTACTACCTGGCCTGCCAGGGGGGAACTGCCCTGTTTATATAGGCAGCCAGAGATCTAAAATGGCTGCCACAATCAAGCAGCTGCTGGTTGCTTGGCTCAGCCCTTAAAGTAGCAGGCACCAACAGTGCCCTGCCACACTCTCATAAAAGAACTTCATGTGGAGGCAGAAGGCAGTACTGCATTATTAAGACCTGGAATTATTCTGCAGTACAGAAATATCATAAATTATAATCATCAGCAGAAATATCATAAAAATTTAAAGGCCTCTACAATTAGCAGAAGGTGATGAGCATCCTTTGCCCTGTCTCTTATAGCTAAGGAGTCCCCCTTACAGGACACACAGGACACATGGAAAGATCTGATTGAAAACTAGAACAGACCACTGTTTTGTTCTCCTTGTGGGTTAAGAAAGGTAGGGAAGTACTTTTTTCTCAACCAGATAATCCCAGATTTCTCTAGGAGAAATCCAAAGTTAACTGAACAAGGAGGACAGGTGAACAACTTAAGAATAGTGCAGAACAACAATTCAGCAGTGGAATCGCTTTAGAAAATGTTGTGGGTAATATAACATTTAATACAGCATGCAGGTAGCATTAAAGTTTTCCACAATTAGCTTTCTAAAGCTAGAAGACTCGCTCCAACTTCATTATGGTTCTGTAATTTCGTGAGCCTGGGGCTTATACTCTTGGCTTAAAAAACAGCTTTGCTATTCTAAGAACTCTAAGAAGCATTCAGCACATGTTTGTGGTTATATGACAATCCTGGCAAAGCACTCAGAAGCTTTTAGTTGGCATTGCTAAGCTGTCATCTATATTGTTATTTCCTCTCCTGTGGCTTTTTGTATAGCATCATCCATGATACATCACATCCATTTACTTTTAAAATTATATAAATCCTTTTGAGGCATAAGCTGAATGATTTGAGAAGTTGGATTGCTGTTCTGTGTCTTTCTGGTAAACCAATCACTTACAAAATCCAACATGTGTACTGTGCAAAAATAATGTTCAAAACTGTCGGAGTTATGCAAGATGATATTTTTGTAGACCCAGTAGGCGAATTCCAATATATGTTTGCTGACAATAAGAAGCGTTTGAAAAATCCAGTCATCAGTGCATCTGGAAATTTATCCTAGGGAATGGAATGTCTAATGTCAATTTCTTCAGATTTTAAGTAGTCATTAAAGGAAAAAAAAGCATAACTTAACAGCTGTTTCTTTCAACTATGAACTGATACATTGCTTAGAATGAGGGTGAAGTGTTAAATTTAATCAGAACCCAGAAGGTCTTTCAAATATAGTCTAGGGATAGCATCCTGGTAGGAATCAAAATATATTCTCAGCAATTTGAAAGGACTGGAGCAGGGGATGGGGACTGGACACAGGGACTGTACTTTTTATCAGGAGGTTACTCCTGGACCCAAGTCAATGCATCTTTCCAATTAATTTTGGGATAACACATTTAATCGTCTTGTTGGCAGGGAGATGGTAAATGTTTCAAGTCTGATCATAAAGTCTGTGCGAAGTGTGTTCAAGTGACCCACAACACCATTATGGCTAAGTGTTCAACTAGCATTGTTTGGCATTAACACCTGTTTTGAGAAGTTTTATGGGAAGTTTTATTATTCAGCCAAAATATTTGCTCAGTATAAAATTTGGCACAGACAACTTCTTTTTATTCCAAAAGACTAAACTAGATGTTAAGGAAGAGCAAGATGTACTGAGAACTTTCCCAAGAAGCTAGGAGAGGTACACTCATGACCAGACTGTTTAAATATGAACAACAATTCATACATGTGGGTGCTTTATTCAGAACAAGGAGTCCTAATTATTTTAAATAAGTGAACCATGCTTCCATTATTAGTTTTAGTACAAAAATAACCAACAGTCCTATTTTGCTATGTGCTGTATATGTAAAATTAAGGTATTCTACCCCAAAGCATTTGTAGTCTACAGATACATAAAAGGAATAGACAAACTTCTATGAATTTAGTATCATAGTATTCATGTAAATGTTAACTGGGTTAATGGTAATGTTGAGGTGCTGTGGAAGCCATGGTGGTCCAGCAAAAATGCAAGAGGCAAGATTTCTTGTGAGATCTGAGGAAGTGGTACCCAAAAGCTCCTCTATGCAGTTGGTCCAGTAAAGGATATCATCCACAACAAACCTGGTTAACATTTGCATCTCACTAGATGCTGAGGGGGCATCCACACATGCAAGCACATGCACTTGCAGCAGCTCAGATAGAAGTGGTGCAGATTTGAGCTCATGTGCCTGAACACGCACTTTGGTGTGGGGCAAATTGTGCCACTTGGGGCAAAATAACTCTGCCTGGCTCCTCCTGGATCTGCAGCCAGGGGGAGCTAGAGCCTAGGGCCTACATCTGTGCTTTTCCCAGTAGTATAAAAAATCTGCCCTGTCCTGACCCCATCAGTACAAAAAGCTGCCCTGTCAAGTAGCTCAGGACTACTCACTCTCAGGAGTTTCTGGGGCCCAACCAATTGGTACCTGGGGACACTACCCCTTGTGCCAGCTGGACTGCTGAAGCAGCCCTGAGAGTTCCCTGCACCCTTTACCCACTGCAGCAGCCTGGCTGTGACCTGCTGCGCACCTGCCAAACCCAGATGGGGACTGCACAGCCAGTAGAGGCATCTGCCCCTCTGGGCCAGCTGCCAGTGGGCTGTGGCTGCAGATTTGGCCTTTGTGCGGCACTACTGCAATGTGTGCCCCTTGCCTGGCCGTGTGGGCAGCTATCGCCCAGAAGAGGTTCCCAGTGTGGTGGCCTGCTTTGACCTGTCAAAGCATGTTCTCCTGGCCTCTTGGCCAGGAGGTCAGCCACAGCCAGCTGGGTACAAGGTGCCAGCTCTGAGCAGGCTCCTCTGCCTGGGTCCTGCCACTTGCCTCCCTAGCAGGAATTCTGGTGTTCCCTATTTGAAAACTGAAAAATCCCTGATAAAAAAATCCAAAAGTTGCTCTGTAAAATCCCCCAAAATCCATGTTCCTCCACAATTAAAACAAAAGACTACTATATATATAGAGAGAAAGCAAGCAAGTGAGAGACAGCAATCAGTTGGGCAGTGTTTTATTGATATATCTATAGTGTTAAAGCAATTTGGAAGACTACCGGTGTCTCTATTGTCATAATAAAATGAATTCTAAATGCCTGTATGTTTTGCTCTTTGCCTTTGGTTTTCTTACCATAGAGCAGTTAGAGCTCCCTGTGACCTCTTCACTAACCAGGATGTGGGGACAGCAATCCCTGCAACCACAGCTCCTGCCAGCAGGTTTCATCCTGTCTGGCAGCTGGGCACACAGGGGTTTAAAGCTGCTGCACCTGGGCGGGTACTGAACCATGCCAGAAGAGCAGTTCTCCTGCAATATGGTTCAGGAAAACTGCCTTCTTGGACACTGAACCAGTCTGCAAGTGGACAGATGTTCCTTTTTCATTCTGGAAATGCAGGTCCATGCCTGTAGTAGCTCAGGCAGGAAGCCCAGGGGTGCTAGAGCAGCCCTCATTTCCCTTCCACAGGAAAACTGAGCTGAACCAGGGGACATGGGGGGCAGGGCCTGGGCAGGGCTGAGTAAAACAGAGAAGGGGTTTAAATCTGAACCTTGGCCTGCAGGGTTTAGAGGGTGGGAGAAGAGGGAGCTTGGCCAGACTGCTGTGGCACAGGAGGAAGAAGAGGGGAGAGCCCTGTTTGCCCCAGTGACAGCCAGAAGTGGTGTGGGGAGGAAAGAGTCCTCCTCTGGGGCTGGGAAGCCTGGCATAGAGCCCCCTTCCCCACTCCATGGCTGCGGGGGAGGAGCAGGGTGAAGAGTCCCCCTCCAGGGCTGGGCAGCCTTGCAGAGCTCCCCTCCCCACCCCGTGGTGGAGGGCAGGAAGGAGGAGCAGGAGTCCCTCTCCAGTGCCGCACAGAGCCACTCCCTCCCCACCCTGGGGGGAGGAGAAGGAGGGGAAAAAGTCCCCCCCCAGCACAGAATAGAGTCTCAGGATGGCCCTGTTAAGGTGAAGGGGACAGGGAGAAGGGTTAATTCCTCCCTCTGTCCCTTCTGCCCTGTAGCCAGGGTCTGCCAGCCCTAGGGGCCACTGCCTCAGCCCTCTCCCCGCTGCTCCCCAGCAGACAGGCAGACCCCAGCTGCAGCGGGAAGGAGGGCAGAATTAACTCTCTCTCTGTCCACTGTGCCTTAACTGGGCCATGCTGGTTGGTGTCTCACCAGGTCCCGTCCCTGCTTGGGCTAGAGAGCAGAGGGGCGGGACCAACCTGCTCTGGAGCAGAGAGCAGAGTCCCACCCAGAGAGCATGCTGAGATGATGGAGGACTTTGGTTTAACTTAAACTAGGAAGGAGTCTGGGACAGACATTGCATAAACCAGTTTGAGCTCAGTCAATTATGTCTGATACTGCATTCAACCAGGTTTATCTCAAACCGGTTTTGGCCATTTTGAAACTGGTTTATGTGCACTGAATGTCTATTCTGTTACTTGTTTAAATCAGTTTCTGATCCTTAAACCGGTTTGTGTAATGTCTGTCCCTATGAAGTCTGCAGAGTATTAAAGCTCTAATCCTGATGTGCAGTCAGCGCAAGCAGACTCTTGTACATGGGCCAAACCATGAAGCTCCTCACAGTCATGAAGGTCTGCAAACACAGACCCAATTTAAGGATGCATGGAGTCAAACTGAAAACCTTTAAAATGACAAGCGTAGTACTGATAGTCCTGCAAATTACTGAAATGTAAAAAAACAAAAAAAAGCCCCTCCAAAACCCAAACAAATTAGAATTTTAGATTTTACTGTCAATCACAATGGTTCTCAACCTTTGTAGACCCAAGGCACCCTTCATTATACTCAAGGAAAAAATCAGATCTTAGTTTTCACTCACTTTCTGACTACAGAAAAATAATAGAACAATTCTTCTGTTGCAAAGAGCACAGCAGCTCAGAATGTTTTTAATGCTATGGATTCCTATTTGAAATCTCTGGGTTTGATTTATGAATCATGTTTGCAGACCTAACAGTGCTGACATTGTGTGGCAAATGGCCTCACCCCTGAAAGGATTTCAGGATGCCTTGGATGAGAATCATTAGTCTATCAGGTCTTTAGTTTAATTTCCCCTTTCCCCATGCACAAAATTACACTCTCAAAGTTGTATTTCAGTTGAGCAAGGAGATTAACTTATTTTAAGTAATAGCCTAACCCTCCATTTTCTCATCTACTCTAACCCCCATCTTATATTGTTGTTCTTACACACGGAAGTCGCATTGGGTAATCCCAGGTATACAAGCAATATAGGTTGTTTTGAGCCTTGCAGTGGTGAGCATGCGGGGAGCAAATTGCTAGGTCACTCTTCACTCCCATGCTCAGAGAACAGCTAAGATGAACAAAGACACTCAGTTCCTCTCAGCACAGGCAAAAAGATGGTGAGAAAGAGGAACCAGGACTCTGTCCCTGCACATTCACCAGCTAGCAGAGCTGGCCAGGCACAACTGCAAGAATAAGCTAACGCCCTAAAAATGGTAGACATCATGTACTTTCCTGCCACAGGAGAAATAGGAAAAAATGGTGACTAAGCCACAGTTCCTTCCAAGTGTTCCTCTGAGGCATCCCAGCCTCTCGCTGCCCCATGCTCAGGGCCGAGCCCAAAGTCTCAGTCTAGGCCAAAGTAAACGAGACTGAGTCATGTTGGCCCTTCTTGTATCAGAAGCTCAGGGGAAATAGTGTTGTTGCATGTTTATCTTCTGGCATTTTAAAAAAGTTTTAACATCCATTACTTTTCAAGCTTTCAAGACAGATTCGTTGTATAGAGTGATGTATGTATTAGTAGTTTCATGAGATGCCAATAGTTAGGGTGGGCTTCTGTGAGCTCTGCATAGGACGGTTGCAGTACTGAGTTGTTAGTTATTTTTAAAATGTATCGGCTGCCCACCAGTCTGTGTTCAAGTTGCGCAATATGTGGTAAATTTGTTTTCCAGAAATGTTTTACAGCTAGTTTAATTTTGTAGAACATGTTTGCTATTTTAATAAATACTAACAAATTCTCTGTCTAAGGGCCCAGCCCCTCAGCCTCTACTCATAAGAGTTCCAGTGATTTCAATAAGCCCTTACATGCCAGTAATCAAGGGTTAGATTAGGCTCTGCATTTGAAAATTAATGATCACACCAGTTTTAAAATTTCTGTTTTTGATGACATCTTCCTACAGAAACAAGTAGTTTAGAAACAGTTTTTCAGATTAGTGAAAGTTGGGGAGATCAAAAGGTTTTCTTAAAGTCTATGAAGAACTGTCAAACCTCACAGACACAGGCCACATTCTAATACATTACAGAATATCTGGTGCAGGCCAAATTTAGTTTACACAGCAAAAATGCAAGATTTCATGCTACATAACATCCTTGTAACTAGCATTTTGCCTTCATAATAAGGCATCTGGGAATAAGTAATGATTAGTAAGACTAGAAATGCATCTAGGGTAGTCTACTCTCTCAAAATTCTATTTGTTGCAGTTCTTTTGCAGCAGGTTCTAATCTGTGATCAACAGGGCTCACAGGTTAGTTGTTCAAATTAAGCCATCCTAGAGTCATATTGTCCTTGCCTTCTTTGTGGCACTGCCAAGAGGCTCTCTCTAGTTGTAGAGCTTTAGTAATTCTCTTAGGGCTGTTCAGCCCTAGGTGGCTTGGAAAGAGACACTCAGGGACAGATCCTCAGCAGCTATAAACAGTGGGAGTATATTTTAGTAGAATATAACATTTTATATCTGTTGAGTATCTTTCAGGAAACACTTCCTGCCCACAGCTTATTTGCAGGAGCTCTACCTGAGCCAGAAATACAACAACTGAGTACTGCAGGGTTCTTTGAGCTTCTCCCAAATCAGTTGACATACAGCATTAATGCGCCTTCACACATCTACATGTGCATTAAAGCACTTTACTTATTCATGCCTAAATTTGATACCAGCTTTTGCAGGTATCAAATTTAGGCATGAATAGGCTAAAATTGCCATTTTTAAGGTGCATTAAGGGTGCACGTGTGTAGACCTGCGCCCTTAATGCATCTTAAAAATGGCTAATGCACCTTAAATTGGCATGTGTAGATGTGTCCAGAGAATTCTTGTCTAGTGCTAGAGAGCTCCTTTTGAGTACCTTTTGATGCTGCATCCTTTCTTGAAGTATGGAAGCTTGCCTTTCATCATACTTTCTCCCTGCCTGCTTTGTTTTTGGACAGTATTGCTGGAGCTAGCCAGGATACTGTTTAACTAAAGATTTAATGCCACTACTAATTCAGCATTTCTTTGCTTTTGTAATTTTACTCACTGAAATTTTAAGATAGCTTACTTTGCTCCCATCCAGGCCTTGATCAAAATATCTTCAGTCTTATCTCTAAAATGTTTGAAATACTAGAATAAAAATATGGTCCTACCACATAAGCAGAAAGTTAGAGACTAATCATTTAAGACATTTTCTTAAATATGTACAATATTTAATGCTTGCTTTTTCCTTAGTATTTTTTTCACTTATTTTAAAGATAGTAGCCCAGAAAATAAAGTTACGACTCCTTTGGTTCAGTGACACTGATCTCAGCAGCCTGAGGTTTTGAAATGTTTTAATCAATAGCATTTTAAGTTTTTAATTAAATATTTTTAAATAATTAATTTTATTCTAATACAGTGAAAAAGATGACACATATAAACAAGGACAAATTATAGTTCTAGTAATCAGTACTTTAAAAATGTGCTGTCTATACTATTTTCCCTATATTATACCTTTTACAAAATGATTTACAATAGCTGTGTTTCATGCTGATTAAACAGACCTAAGGATTTCTCTCAAATAGCACTACCAATGTTTGGTCACATTACCTTGTCTTGGCTTCTAGCTTTGTTTTGTTTTGTCTAATATATGTAGTTGGCATACTTCGGTTTTCCTAGGTGAGCCTGGATGAATTCCATAGGTTTTGATGGAGTGACAGTTGTACTCAATTGAGAAAGTGTTAAGGAGGTGGGCTAGGAGATCTTTTACTGCTTCAGTGACTGTTTCAAATCAAACTAGGTCCTTCGACCTATCCCCACTTCCCAACTTCGGATAGATGGAATAGAATTTGGCCCTTAATTTTCTCTATCCAGAAACCTTCTGTATTTAACCAAAAAGTTAGGACAGCAAAATGTTAATGTTAGGATCCAGTAAGTGTCCAGGCACAGATTACCTTTATTATCAACTCTCCCCCTCTCCCCTCCCCATTTTTTTCCTTAAAAAAAAAGTCAGCAACACATGCTAATGGATTATTTAAACTCTCCAGCTAGTTTGTAGATTTATACATTCTTTATCTATACAAATGTTTCCATTGTATCTGTGAAGCAAGTTAGAGTTAATCTAGTAGTTTGTTGGGCAGTTTTAGCCTTAAATCTTCCATTTTTTTCTTTTTTAAATTAGTATTGTGTGTATTTCTATTAAAAGTGAGCAGCAAGTATTAAATCCTCTAAAATGAATGACTTAATATAAAGCTATGAATTTGAGGTGTAACCAGGGGAACAAAGGGCAGTTAACAGTTTCTTGTTATGTGAGCTAAATTTAAATTGTTTGGTTGAAGTTAAAAAATGGCACGCACCTTATCTAGATAGAGTTACCATAAAAGGACATGCGTGAGCATAATGTAAGTCTGAAGCCGAGATGGGATCTGATGGGAACACAATAGTAATCCACATTTGTCAAGGTACCACTTTGGGCAGAATGTTCTTTAGCAGGATGAAATATTGGCAAGTGAAAAGGATTAAACTTATTACCTTCATTATTTGTCCAAAAGGGTAAAAAAACCCTTAATTTGGGACATGGATAAGAAGAAGAGTTTGACAGGTGAATGAGGAGAGGGATTTGAAAATAGATGCACAAGTAACCAGAACAAATGATTGTTATAGATTTTTAAGATACATTACTCTTTCCCCTATAGGTCCCTGAAGGAAAGGTGGTAGTTCTTTCTTTTAGGTACATCGACTTGGAGAGTGACAATCTGTGCAGATATGACTTTGTAGATGTGTATAACGGCCATGCCAATGGACAGCGTCTTGGCAGGTTCTGTGGTACTTTCAAACCAGGTGCCCTTGTTGCCAGTGGCAATAAGATGTTGGTGCAAATGATTTCAGATGCCAATACAGCTGGAAATGGATTCATTGCCATGTTTTCTGCAGCAGAACCACATGAAAGAGGTAATTTATAGCTATATAAATTTTAAAGATCACACAGAGCTACATTAATGTTTAAAACTATGAGGGCAGAAGTACTGTATTTGTTTATCAGAATTAGATTTGCCCATGTTTTAGAAGATAAATAGCATATCCTTGGCACAGAAATAAAGGTCTCACTTATTATAGACAAGGATTACATACGTAAGTGATAAATTTAATTATTTTGGGTGTAGGAATAGTATGCCCTAGACTAGTCTGAGTGAAAATAGGGGGAAAATGTTTCTAAGAAAAAAGGGTTCTAAAAAGTATCAGTTTAGATATAATCCTGGTGCATTCCCCCTCCCCCAAAACAAACAAACAAAACAAAACAACAACCCAACACCACCAAAACAAAACAAAAAAAACCTATTTGTCCTGGGGTAGAAGGGTGTAAGTGTATAGGGTTTTATAATACACCAGTAGCTCTCATATAAGTCCTTATTCCTCTTTTAACCTGCTGTAATTTGATTTATTTTTTAACCCATTGAAGGCTAAGTGGTTGCAATTTTGTTTCCATTTACCATGCACACAGACAGTTAGCAGGAAGTAGAAATCCTTTTGCTTTGTGTTGTTTGTAGAGCTGTATACCTAGAGTGACAAAAACAAAGAAACACCCATTTTTTTAAGATAAGCTCCTGTGCACGCCCTGCAAAAGGGGTGGCATCTGCGGGTGGTTGCCACTCACCACCCCACTGCCGACACCACCAGTAGCGTCTGCAGGTGGGCAGCAATTCCCACTGGCCGCAGCTGCCAGCGGCACCTGAGGGTGGTTGCCGACCCCGATTGGTGCTTGCCGCTCCCCACCCCCGCCGCCAACAGTGCCAGCGGCATCTGTGGGAGCTCTCTGCTCACCTCCGCCGTGCTCCTGGCGCCGTGCTCCCACTGCCACCAGCATAGCCATGCCCCCCCCCAGCTGCTGGGGGCACACGCCATTCATGAAGAGTTCCTTAGCTCTTCTTCCCTCTCTGTTTACCAAGAAAATATATTCCCAGACTACACATGAAAACTAGACTGACAGAGAAAACAAGAAATCAAACCTATCCATCTAATACTAACATGAAGTTTGCAGAAAAATGGCAGTGTAGGATATGTAGCCTCTCCAAAGTAGACAGGGAAGACAGGCAAGGGATTAATGGTTTCCAAATCAGTCATTTGCAAAGACTTGCTCCATTGACAGAAAGCCCTAAATACAATGGAACTACCAGGATTATGCTGAATAAGATAGGAAGACTACAGAAGTGGTCTTTCACTTTATGATGTGTTACTCTGATGAAGCATGAAGTAGCCTTTTGATATCCAAACTCCCTTGTCTAACAGAGAAACCATCAGGGTATGCATCCTGACCACAACTCCAGAGGCTTCTGAAAGAGCTGTCATTGGGCACATCTACATGTGTCTCTTGAGTAGGCTTAATCTAAAATCATCATTTTTTAAGACACATTAAGGGCGCGTGTCTACACGTGCACACCCTTAATGCACCTTAAAAATGGTGATTTAAGGTTATATGAGCCTAAATTTGATACCTGCATAAAGCAGGTATCAAATATAGGTTTGAATAGCTAAGTGGCATTAGCATGTATAGCATGTGTAGATGCACTAACGTGTATTAACACAATGTGCACCAATGGATAGACACCGTGGTACTGCACATTAACGCGTCTGCATGTGCGATAATGCCACTTAGCTATTTGTGCCTAAATTTAATGCACCTTAATGTGTATTAGCACATCCACACGTAAACCCATGCCTAAATCACCTTAATATGCCTTAAACAAAGGTGCATTAAGTTTAGGTGTGTGTATATACACATGTAGAGACCCACTGAGTGCTCTTCTGATGCTCACTGCCTCAGGAAAACCTTTTGCTTAACACACACAGAGGGATGGATAACCAAGAGCTGTGAGTATTCTCTAGGTCCTAGCAGAGAACCCCCCTGCATAAAAGTTTGGTTACTAAGGATTTACATAACAGCTGGGGACTTGGCCCTGGGAAAACAGTTGTATAAAATGTGTTACATACCTTCCCTGTACTGTTGATCTGTTTTATATTATTAGGGGACCAGTACTGTGGGGGACGACTAGACAAGCCTTCTGGGTCTTTTCAAACTCCGAACTGGCCTGATCGAGATTATCCCGCAGGAGTGACTTGCTCTTGGCATATTGTAGCCCCAAAGAATCAGGTGAGTTACATTCAAAGATACCAAATTACCTGGAAATATTCACGTGTTTTCAGAGAGTGCATTTCCATTCATATGCACTTTTTCTTCATGTGTTGTACAGTTTTCCTGCATGTTTCACTGTTCTGTTCTTCTTCTGACATTATTTTCAGCTTTTTCCATTTCTTATTGTGTACTTCCTCTAACTCAGAATGTTATTTCCCCATATGATACTTTCTATAACTTTTGGGCACCCAGTCAGACTTTTAGAAGTAGTTTTGGAAAGGTATTTTTGTTAATGAACAGATACCTAATGGTGTTTAGAGTAAAGTTTTTAGTATAAGTGATCTGTTTAAGAAGAACACCATCTTGAAGTTTGACCAAATGTGTAGGGTCTTATATTCTTTATCAAAACATCCATGCAGAATTTTTAAATGTCCATTAAAAAGCACAGACTACATTTTAATGATCACCCCACTTGTCCACATGTAATGTGCACTGGAATTTGTCATGCTTAGGAGTTTCCATCATAAATTTCAAACAGAGTATGATTTAATAGTCTGAAGTTTCCATCACATGCTTGGAAAAATCCATGAGCTGCCCTCATGCTATGCCTTGCCACTGTATTAGTGGCTTTATTAGGACCCAAGCTGCTTTTGACTGATTTGGGATTTGTTGCTGTCACCCCATGCTACTCATGAAACACATCATGTCTTGTTGTGTTGGGTGGGTCTCAGTTTAGCTTCATCTTTTTGTTGTTGCCCAGGTTTCTGCTCCAGAAACTGTATCATGGCAGGAAGTACACAATGATTGAATACCTTTATCTTCAAGCAGGTTTGGTACGTTGCTTTTCATAACTACGTTCAGCTTTCTAAATTCTTTTTATGTGGCACTCTGACTTTCCTCTTAAATCCCCTGCTCATGCCTGTAATCCTCCAGATGAAAAGGCTTTCCCAGATAAATGTATTCTTTAGATCTTTAATTCATTTCCATTTATCAAGATGTTTTTCTGGATCTTAAGACGGTATAGCAGCTTAGTGTTTCCTGCATTTATCAATACATAAGTCATTTCATAATCCTGTGGCTAGGCAGTGATTATTAACAATGGGAATGGTAAATGGCAAATTACATTGGTTCTTCCTACATATCTTCATGCATGCCTGAAAACTTTTACCAAGCCTGTAGTGAAGATTTGGGTTAACTATTACATTTTTCAGGCTATCTTTTGTACTTTTGGGATCTGCTGTTCATAAATGGTTTTAAGCCTCTGCTCAACATACTTTAGTAATGCTTCTGACAGAACAGCAGAACTTTTGAGTTACTAAGGGGGTCTTGAGCAGACTATTGAGTCAAGTTTTTGTTTTTATTTTTGTTTAAACATTAAGGGGCAGAATCCTGTTTCACTATACATGCCCAAATGACAGTTTTCCAGCCATGTAGCTGCCATTTTTAGTACTTAATCACAGTTTGTGATCCTGTTCTGCATGCAGAGTAGATGTGTAAGAGCGGAAACAGGCGTAGTCTTTTGTTGTCTTTTTGCCACCAGTAGCAAAAGTAAATGGATGCCGACAGACAACAAATGTGGTCCCAATAAAAGGTGTTAATAATTTGTGCCACTTTATTGCAACAGATGTCTATTTGCCTTATAGTGGGAGAGCATGGGCAACCCAGAGCTGCCTGCATCCCAGGCAGGCACTCTTTAGCCTTGAGAGGCTGGGGTCCTGTGAGCCCCAGGAATTGCCAAGCAGGATCAGGTCCCTCAATCCTTGGGAGCACCTGCCCAGCTTTCCCCACTTCAGAGAGACACCTCCAGGAATTTCTGTGATGGGTCCCTGGATGTGGGGAACACCGACTTTCCCCACTTCCACAGATACACCCTGGAGATCGCTGGGGGAATGTTTCTGGCAGTGGAGACATGTTGCCTATTGTCCCACAAGATCAGTGGGTGATGTATGTTTTGCCTAGTGAAGTGGATCTATTGTGCTAGGGCACATTTTTGCACAGATGTCACCAAATGAAGTGAATCAGCTATTTCTAGTGTATCCATAGGAACAACAAAAATGTGTTTTTGTTTAGATGTGTTTTTATTAGGAAAAAAAAAAGATTAAATAGTAAGAAAACCTTGTTCTACCAAACTATGCATGCTCAGTAGGTTGTGCTCTGGCTGGGCAGGCACATGACTTCATATGCATACACCTCAGCATTAGTTTTGGGAAAAACCAGGAGGAAGACCCTCCCACATTTTAGCCCCAATATTTGAGTGGTTAGGGCATTTATCCAGGAATCAGGAAACCCAGCCCTCTGCATTACCAGCACAGTGCCATAACTACTAGGCACCAAATTAGAGATTAGCCAGTTCCTTTTCCAGCCCTCTTCTTGAAGCATCACCACACATTTAATATTCATTGGGTTAAGCACAGTAGGGAAGTTTCTACCCCATTGGGAACTAGGGTCTGCTCCCTACCAGTGCAGCATCCATCTCACTGAGCCACACACCTTTCAGCTTGTTTGTTTCCTACTGACCCCACATATTCACCATTTTGGCTTCCAGCTTCAAAAAGGAGAAAGTTAATGGTCCCTTAGGTGGAGACAAGCACCCATGAAAAGAAACAAAAGTATTCTACTGATAATGTGTGCATTCCTTCATAAAATGTTAGAGATTTGGCACACTGGTCTCATTTGGTACTGTTTGAAAAAAGATGGGTTTGTATGATCAACCTGAATATCCTATCCTCTAAAATTCAGGTACATAGAAAAAACTGGAGGACTAAAATTAAATTTAAGAACCAAATACTGTCTTGTATTTATCACTATAATGTGTAACTTTTTAAAAACTTCATAAGTGTTTTGCTTTTCTATCTCCATGTCAATTCCAAAGGCTTATAGTGACCAGATTCTAAAGTAAACAATTTTCACTGGCAAATAATGCCTTATATTATTTTACATTGCCCTTTTCCCTTCTTGTCAAGTCCTGTTTTCTTCCTGTTTAATCATTTTTTTAACAATAACATTTTTGTTGTTCTCATTCTCTATTTTCATTATCTTAGAAGCTCACAGCAGTTGCAGTTATTAATTGCTGGTCATTTTTAAATTCTGCTGAAAGCAGTGGAAAAAGACTGTTGACTTTGAGCTGAATTGGACCTCCTTACTTTTTCTTTTAAGCATATAAGCATGCAAGTAAATGACACTGAAAATTCTTGATCCTGTTATTTGAAATATAGTCCCAGCTTGAAGTTGTGTTTACTTTGGAGGCATGCATGACAAGTACAATACCCAAACATTGGATGTTAAGTTTTTATCCGATCTCTTACAGACTCTACATCAAGTAAGATCATTATTTGAAAACGCTTTCATACACATCACTAGTATATTTCATTTAATTGCATGTTTTTGCCTACAAAATAAATTTATACTATATTTTGCAGATCTCTTCTTATTCAAGCAAACAGTTAAGTGATTAAGGAATTTTCCTTTACTGAAGGCAAAATGAATGAAATAATCCTTAATTATGAAATGATGTTACTTAGCATATTGAACACTAATAAACCTATATAAAACTTTAATTAGATACTTATGCTTTTTCTGCAGGTGATAGAGTTAAAATTTGAGAAGTTTGATGTGGAGAGAGATAATTACTGCAGATATGACTTTGTGGCAGTATTTAATGGTGGGGAAATCAACGATGCTAAAAGAATTGGGAAATATTGTGGAGACAGTCCACCAGCGTGAGTAATTTATTGGATTATTGACAGAGAAACAACTGTATGTCCTTTTGTTAACTCCCTACTATACTTTTCTTTTGAGACTATTTTCTACATCAAATTGATACGATTGGCATAATTTATTGTCTTAGATGCTCTGCAAAAAGTCTGTTGGAAGACTTAGTTTTTGAGATGCCTATATTATGGGAAAATAACTAGACCCCAAACTTACCACTGCCCAGCATTACTTCTGCACTCTACTTTTTGACACAGAAACCATGAAGCTGGGGCAGGCTAATTAGCACAACACTATGAGTCATAGTGCCAGTTAGGACGGCTGGGCAAAGCTTCAGTAGCTGATTCAGTTTGGGGGAGATTCGCCCCAATTCGGGGACTGAATCTCCGAATCTGAATCGAATTGGGAAACCAAGTAAAAGCTCTGAATCTATTCGAAGCAAAAACTTTGGAAAAGATTCAGCTGATTTGGCCATAGACTAACAGCTGCCTCCAACTGGTAAGTCTGTTGGGGTTAGGGGAGGGGAGAGAGAAGGGGAATGGGGGAGTAAGGGATTGGGGCTGGGACTGAGACAAGCTGCCCAGCTCAGCTGGGGGGGCGCACTCCTCTAGGAGGAGGTAGGGGGGTGTGGGATGTGGGTGCAGCAGCGCTGGGAGCAGGGGCTCTTCCCTGCTGCCACTTGCCCAGCTGGGGCAGGATGGGGGCACAGCTCACTCCAAGTGGAAGGGGGCAAGTGGCAGCAGGGCACAGCCTCTGCTCCCAGTGCTGCCACACCCACATCCTGCATTTTCTGCGCCGGCTGGCAAGCAGCGACATGACTGATATGGGTGCGGCAGTGCTGGGAGCAAGCCCCACCTACATTGTGTCCCTCCAAACCGGCTGGGCAAGCAGCAGCAGGGGAGAGGACCTGCAGCTCCCCTCACTGGGTCAGAGGCAGGCATAGCCAAAGGAGCCATAGGAGAAGCCCCCATGGCTGCCCTGGCTGGCCCCATCCCCCACCCAGCCAACCCTCCCAGCACTTCAAAAAACAAAAAAAAGCGCCTCACTCACTGGTTCTGGCAGCAGTGATTGGGACCTCTGAGGGCTCATGGCAGAGTCCCTCTGCACAACACAGGGCAGTGGGGGGCAGTGGTGATCATTCCCACCCACCTGGCACCCACATGGCAGCTGTCGTGTCGCGCAGGTGCAGCACAGCTCAGCAGGGTGCCACGCACTATCTGGGAGCTGGGGCAGCTCCAGCATTCATCTGGAGCCTGGCAGTGCTCTGCCCCAGCAGCCCCAGCTCCCTGATAGTGCACGGCATCCTGCTGAGCCATTCTGCACCCATGCCATGTGGCAGCTGCCACACGGGTGCCAGGTGTGGGGGGGGGCGATCCCCACTGCCCTGTGATCCGGGGGGGTTCTACCACGAATGCCCAGAGGCCCCAATTACCACTCCTGTAGCTGGTGAGTACAGGGCTTTTTCTTTTTTTAAGTGCCAGGACTAGGCTGGGGCTAGGGCTGGATGGCAGATGGGGCCAGGCAGCCATGGGGGCTTCGCCCGTGGCTCCGCTCACCTGGGTGAAGCAGGCACAGCTGGAGGAGCCACAGGAGACCCCGCAGGCTCCTGACTGTGTCTGCCTCTCCCCGGCTGATCCGAATCACTGAATCTCTCTGAATCAGTGCCAAATCTTCAGAAGTTGATTCAGCCGAATAAGTTCAGGACAGTGATCCACATCTCAGAATTGAATCACAGTCCTCCAAATCAGCCAAATGCAAACTGAATACTTCCTTATTTGCACAGGTCTACCAATTAGCTTATATCAGGTGTCATACACAGCAGCTGCAGTATTCCAGATAGGGGAATACTGTGGATAAGAGCAGAGAAGCACACTGGAGGGCACTACTGCTGTATACAATAAATTTTCAGTCTGGATATAGTCACAAGGATCTTTTTGCCATAAGGGTTATTCTGAATGTGAAACATGCCCCTTGCGGTGATTAAATTTAAAATGCATTATCTCATAAAAAAAGCAACTTGCTGAAAAATATAGTCTTATCTCATTTGAAAATCAGGTTGCACAGGCTTCAGGTTTTTTTTCTCCTTGGGTGCTGGGTTTTTTGGTGAACTGGTTATTTTAGTGCTTTGGGCCTCTAGTTAAACCATATTTCCTCCTATTCCAAGTAACAAGAATCCTTAAGAAAAAGCAAAATATTTCCCTAGTTCTCTTGAACTACAGTCTTCAATCCTATTGATGCAGGGCTTTACTAGTTTATCTTTGTCTCTCCCCAAGCTCCTACTCTGTGATAGATACCCAGTTTCTTCACTTTTGGCTTGAGAGAGTTTCCTCAATAGTGCTTTAGGTAGGGGAGCTTGGGCCATAACCATGGAAGGATTATTTTTCCCTTCAGTCAAAACCATGTGTCTCCCTGTTTCAAGAGTTATTTCCTAAATTATGTTTCCAGTTCCTCTCAGCACTTTCACCAGTTATTTTAACACATCTCCTTTCTGCGTTCATGTCATCGTCATCTCATTTTGGGCTTTCCCAGCCCCTCCCAAACTCCTTAATTAGGAAATAATCAATCCCAAATGTCCAATATCCCTCCCAGGCTCCTTTAATGATAAACCTTATATGTAGCCTCATTCCTGATTTCTGCCTACAATTTTTCTTTATATTCTCTGACATTCCTTCCCCACATGCTTTGCAACGATCTTCACAGTGTCTGGGATCTCTCTAGAATTCCTTTATTTTATGATGAATTGGGATTAATCCTTCCTGCCTTGTAGTTAAAGAGACAGGACTTGGAGTAGGGGTGTGGTTACCAACCCTTAAAGCACGGTTATGCAATGAGAGTATATTGGAAATCAGAATTGAGGTAGCTCTCAGTGCTGTTGAATTTTGCTTCCATTTTATATAGAGAAATGCAGATCAAGTTTATATATGGTATGTTTGTGTGTTCAATTAATCTCTGTACTTTAAATTCCCTAGCATTGGGTATCCAGGCTCTTTCCAAGGTAAGGCAAGATGACTGTGTATCTCAGACGTTGAACAAATCTCCAAAATCTTTGAATTACTTGAGAACCTAATGTAGACCTCAGCTGCCCCAATCCAACACCCAGTTTTCAGCATCCGCTACTTGTCCCTTCATTCACTATCTGTTCTTTATTTATCACTATCTATATCTATATCTTAGTGCTGTTTCATTTAAATCACTGAAAAATACAGATTTGGGGTTACTTTTTTTAACCAAAAATTGGGGATTTATTTTAAATCAGAGAAAACCAGGATCCCTGCTTATAAGGATCTGGAACAATTTCAGAGTTACAGCATACTCTGTTTTTAAGTATGTCAGTTTAACTGTTAATTTTTTTTCTTAGTGATTATTCTGGGTTACATGATTAATTGATACACAACATCAAGAAGCTGATGTCTGCAGATTCTCAATTTTGGTACCAACATTGAGAAAATATTTTTAACTCAGCACTCATATTGTCCAGATGCCTTCATTCTTCAACTCTGTGGTACTAACATGCACACATATTTCATTTTTAATACCAAGTACTAAAACCCAAGAGTGTGAAAAGTCTTTTATTTCCAGGAGCTGTGATGGTTATGAAGAATTCTACCCTTGGCTTAAAGTCTAAAAATACAGCTCTAATGAGGAGCTGTCTGTAGTTAAGTTCACTCAGCTAGAAAAAAAGGCAACCAATGGCACTAATTATATAATCTGGTTTGGCAACAGCAGGTCTTAATTATTCCAAAAATCATGCAAGTTTTTTAGTGAGGTTAGTCATTTAAGATGTTCCTTTTCCATTGTTTATTTTATGTGGCTTTTTGATGCTAATCTACTTTAGAAGATGCCACGGTTAAGTTATGTTTATATCTGTCTGTCTGCCTATACACACACACATACTTAAAAATCACAGAATGATATATTATTTGAAGAGAGGCTAATATCTCAGAAATGGCTTCTCGTTGAATAGTCAAGAGACTTTTTTTCTTATATAACAACACTTTCCAACAACAAACTGGTAGACGGGGACAAATTGTTCTTCATAGTTATAGTCTCTACTCTGATTAGACTAGAGGCATTCTGTAGTCCTTTAAAAAAAACAGTTTTATTTTGGAATTATCCTTTAATAAAGCTCTCAGTTAATAACTTTTATCTATTAAATTTATTTTGAAAATGGTCTGAGTAAAATGTTAATCATTTTTAATAATCCCATGTACCAAAACAATTGGGTTTTCTGGCCTATGTTTCATGCACCTAAGTTTAATCTCTGGCACTTGAATAAGAATGTAGGTCACTTCTAACTCCTTTCTCTTTTTTCTTCCCAGGAAATAAATGTGTGACTGCTTTACATAAGTTTTTAGAGTTTATTGTTTTCTGTTAATTATTGTAGCTACAATTACTTGTCAGGCAAGAGCAGAAATAAAATAAACTGTATTTAGCTTCAGTTTTCTCAATCAACCCATTCTTGGCTTCAGTCCTGGAGTTGTACTTGAATTTATAATTCAGTGCCCCAGCACTACTAACAAACTTGTGCTATTGAGATCAAAGAACCCTGTGCATAGTGAGCCAGATTCTCCTTTAAAATCCAGTGCTTCCATGCTACTAAAGTGGTCTACAGGGGCTGAATTTTGGCTATAGCTGGCCAGCTGAGGATTTCCATGGCTGGAGGGTATGCTGGTGGCATAAAGCCATTAGAGCTGGCTCCTGAGCCAACACCTTGCCTAGATGTCTCCAGTAGGGCTGTGCAAAGCTTTGGTCACTGATTCAATTCAGAGGAGATTCAGCTTGATTCAGTGGCTGAATCCGAATCAAATCAGGAGACCCATTAATCTCTCTAAATCAAAATGGAAGCCTCTGATTCGATTAGGAGAGATTCAACAATTTGGCCATAGACACAGCTTTATATGTTTTTTCTATATACCTTGAGGTACCAGGTGCAGCTCATGAACGCTGAGGTGGTGGGGTGGATAGAGCGTCCCACGGGACTGTGTGGGGGTCCCCCACATGCTCGGCAGTGGACCTGGAAATAGACCATAAGTACTTGCGGTCCACTTCCAGGTCCGCTGTGGAGCACATGGGGGGACCCCCCCCAACCCTGGTGACTGGTGTCTCCTGGGTCGGGGGGGCACCCAGGGTCCCACCATGGCCAATCATCAAGCTGGGGTGCATGGGGGGGGTCCCCCGCGCACTCAGAGGCAGACCTGGAAGTGAACTGGAAGTAGTTCTGGTCCACTTCCGGGTCCCCCGCACTCCTGTGGGATGCTCCACCCGCCCCACTATCTCAGTGTTCACAAGGCACGCCTGGTACCTCTGAGGATGTAGAAAAAACATATAAAGCTCTTTCTATGGCCAAATCGCCAATTCTCCGAATCAGAATCAAATCTTCAGATTCGGCCAAATTGAACAACAGGGCAGGCCCTATGAGGAGAAGCTATGGGACCTGAACCTGTTCAGCCTCCAAAAGAGAAGACTGAGGGGGGATCTTGTGGCCTATTATAAACTAGTCGGGGGGGGGATCAGCAGGCATTGGGGGAGTCACTGTTCCCCCGAGCACCGCCAGGAGTGACCAGGAATAACAATCACAAGCTGGCAGAGGGTAGGTTTAAGTTAGATATCAGGAGGCGCTACTTCACGGTCAGGGCGGCTAGGGTCTGGAACCAACTTCCAAGAGAAGTGGTGCAGGCTCCTACCCTGGGGGTGTTTAAGAGGAGGTCAGATGCACATCTAGCTGGGGTCATTTGACCCCAGTACTCTTTCCTGCCATGGCAGGGGGTCGGACTAGATGATCTGCTCAGGTCCCTTCCGACCCTAGAAACTATGAAACTATGAATCAGGACAGTGATCCAAATCAGCTAATTTAATCACTGTCCCTTGAATTGATCTGAATCTGAATCGAATACTTCCTCCTTCGCACACCCCTAGTCTCCAGTATACAGGAATGGCTGTGGGAAGGACTTAGAAAGTAGCATGCCAATAGCATAAATTAGGCTGCTGTAATTTATGGCAAAGGCAAAGCACGGCATCCTGACTATATGGTCTCCTCTCTCCAAGTGACAGCCAGACACAGGGAAGAATCTGGTTCCATGCCCAGCCTGTGCCCTATCTTCTTAATTGTTAATCCTTCTATCTTTGCTTTCACATGTATGATGTAGGCAGGAAATCAAGTTTTAGAATTAATTTTCAGAGTGAGTACACATAATATCACTTATAGATTTAATTTAAATGAAACACTAACATTGTTTTTTGGAAAGGGCTAATTCATATTTAGAGAATCTGTTCAACCTATCATCTGCAGGTACCATTTTAAATGCAGATGGGAAACTAATTAGCACACAAGATCCTGAAAGCTAAAGCCAACCTCAGGCAGCTTTGCCTTTTAATTGAAATCCAGTTATGCATTTTTTCTTATTAATGTTTCCATTCCAGTTGTTAGTTTTATTATTAGAACAGAGATGTAGCAGCATTAATCAAGCAAGCATGGCATTAGTGGGAAATGTAGGTAATTTAATCTCTGCTGATACATTTATGCCTTGGGTAAATATTCATTATGATATGGTTTTGTAATTATTTACATCTTAGAAATGATCTGAAGACAAGGATGGATTGTTGCTTTGTAGTAGGCCAATAGCAATGCTTTATGCAATAAATAATATGCAGAAATTTCATTAAAATGTGAAACACTTTCTAGTGATTAGGTCAGGGGACTGGGTGTTAATCCTCTTAGTCTGTATTTCTGCTTCATCACATCCTGCTGTGTTCCCAGGTTTTTGGGGTAGACCTAATTTAATACCTATTGACTTAAATGGAATTTTAATCAGATCCCTTTTATGACATCATTTGTTCAATTTATTCTTCTAGAAAATGGGCCCGGTAGATATTTCATAGGGTAACATGAGGCTCAATAAATATCTTTGGTCCCTAGTCAACAGTGGAGTATAAAGCAGATTGTTTCAAGAAAAGTATTTCTCTATAAAGGTGAACTTTTAATTAATCAAATTTGTTATTTTTTTGACAGTAAAGCATTAGGTAGCTTTTGATATCTATATATCTATTAAAACATAGGGTGAAGGAGATCATTCCAGTATCATATTTATTTATCTTTTTAAATGGCAAAATATCTGATGCAAAACAAGCTAGGGAAGCTTAAAATCTAGAACAACTCTAAAGATCAGATTAGAGCACTGGAAATTAAAATGTTCATTCAGGATCTTCATTACTTATAGACTATGGTATACCTTGCATATAGTGCGCCACAAAATTAGTTATGCACCTTATTTTTAAAATGTTGAATGAAGAAAAGAAAGATCTTTCCTTGTAATAAGCAAAGCAGGCCCCTTCTACAAGTTACAGGTATTGTGCAATTACCTGGTTAACTGTGTAATTACCTGCAGACCAGCTATGCATGCAAAGTAGCTATCACACGATAAACAGGTCCAACCAGCTATGAAGTTAGATCTCAAAAACGTGTACTAACTTTATAGGTAGTTGCTGTTGAGCTTTTCTGAAAAATCTAGATTTCTTTGAATGACTGCCCTGCTCTCATCATCATCTGTTTCACATTAACAGCAGTGATTTCACATTTTCTTCTGGATCAAGGCTGTCCAACTCATGAGCAGCCAGGGGTTGCATGCCCCCCAAACTGTGCAGGCCTCCTGTTATACTGCTGACACTGCCACATCATACTGCAGATGCTCCCATGCTATGCCATGCTTCATAGGCACATGCTAGGCCCCTTGCCTCCAGGGGTAGGGGCAGGGAGCTGGAGCCAGAGAAGGGAGGGGGAGCCTGGAGCAGTGGGAAGAGTGGCAGCCAAGCAGGAACTTGCAGGCCACAATTTAATCTCCAGTGTATTTGGACACCCTGTTCTAGATCATTTATGAACATATAAAATTGTCTCAGCAATAGAATGAAGCCCCTGTGTAACTTTACTAGTAATATCCTATTTGATTATTCCCTATTCAAATGTCTTTTAGAAGCCCGTCAGCCTGTTCTCAAGTCATTTAATAAGTATTTTCTTTATACCATATCATAAAACTTTTTTAATCAGAATATTGAGCGTGTTACAAAAGTCAGTATATTTTTATATCTGTGCATTTGTCTTAATCAACTTAACTTGTGAACTCAACAACATGATACAAGACTGATTTGCCAGTAAATTGTGACTTGAAAACCTTATCTCAATTGACTGATAGACTGGAACTTTAAGATAATAAATTTAATTTACTTTTACCAAAACGCTGGAAGTATTTTGTAAGTCATTTTAGGCATAGTGTAATTAAGATCCAGTTGCACAACTTGAACTCAATTCCTGATTCTTCTGTGAAGAGTACTGTTCAGGCAGCATAGAATCATAGAATCAATGAGTCGTTAGGGACCTAGATAGATCATCGAGTCCAACCCCCTGCCATGGGCAGGAAGGAGCACTGGGGGTGGGAGGGGTCACAAGACCCCAGCCAGGTGCCTATCCAGTCTCCTCTTGAAGATTTCCAGGGAAGGTGAGAGCACCACCTCTCTGGGAAGCCTATTCCAGGCTCTGGCCACCCTTACAGTGAAATAGTTCTTCCTAATATCTAACCTAAACCTATCCCCCCTCAGCTTGTGGCCATTGTTCCTGGTGACTCCAAGGGGGGCCCTTGTGAACAGACTATCCTCGAGTCCCTGCTGCTGGCCCCTGATAAGGTTGTAGGCAGCCACAAGTGAAGCTTCAAAATCTATTGAAAATTATATTTAGTACTTTATTTATCCTCTATATAGTCAAAGTTTCAGGGAGAGGTGGACAGGCAAGAAGTCACACCAAGTGAGGCACAACAGCAAAAGTAAAACATGTTTCATTTAGTAAGAGAAAGAAAGGAACTTTTCCTTCCACTTTGTGCCTCACTGAAAAGTTATAAAAATTTAACAGCCTGAGCACAAATCAACTCATTGAGCTATACTGAAATACTGTAATGAAAAAATAATTAATGCATATTGGCTAATAGGAGAAATAGGCTTTTATGAGGCTGTTCTACACTAGCACTCCTGATAGATACAGTTATAGCATGCTCGGTTCTACTCTGATGACAGGTCAGTTACTGAGAAGTAGGAACGTGTGGGAAATTAAACAACTCAGAGAACAGTCGGGAAAGAATGCCGTGTATTAAGTGAATTATAGGATGAGCTTTCTGAAAAAGCCTGAAGTACAGTATTAAAATAGTCCAAATGAGATGATGCGATGTGCGTAAACAGGTCAAATACACTACACATGTTGGTTCTGTTATTTACTCCTGGTGTTTTGCAGGCAGAACATAGCTTTCACAAAGCTAATAAATAGGCTCTTGTAATTCCACAGGACTGCGCCAACTTACTGGGAAAGAAAGCAAAAGTCCATGTAAACACAAAAATAACTCTTGGTTGCAGAATTCCAGATAAACATAAAGCTAAGAGTGTATGCATAGCAAAGCCACAACTAACCAATGTTAGTTAACCTCTGAAACTTCAGCCAAAAAATGAAGAATTTTTATTTTAAAGACTTAATTTGGAGTTTCAAGAATGCCCACATAAAGCTTATGAAATAGACCTCCATCAGTTTTATTGGAAGAGAAGGGTGGCAAGCATCATTACTGGTAATTTTATCAGGTTTAGCGTTTAAAACCATCTCCTATCTTCTTCCCTTCCTCAAGAACCTTTTCCTTATCTACATATTTCCCTTTCTAATCTAACCTTTCTCCTTTTTCCTTTGTGCTCTTTCCTTTGTTTGAAAAACTGCTAGCAATTATTCATGAATATCAAGCTGATGCCTGAAAAAGTATGAAAGAACTAGGGAGGGGAGAGAGGATTGTCTGTAGAAGCACAAGATGATCACAGAGAAGCTCTTATTGAATTACAATAAGACCCAGAGGCAATCAGTATTTGGGGCCAGTTTGTAGTAGGTGCTGTAGTTTATGAAGTGACAGTTGAAGTAGCTGCAAATCCAGAACAACAAAAATATATTCAACTGGCAGGGCTGAGATTTGGTGGTGAATACCAAATTGTTGACAAAGCTGAGCCCACAAAAGGTAATGCTTAAACTTTTAAACATTTTTTCTGTTCTTTTCAAAGAATTTGGAGTCCAATATTAAAAATGATTTTCCCAAACCTTTCCGACTCATAAGGGGTTTTTTTCATTAAGAAAAAGTAGTTTAAAAATAAAAACCCTTCCTACCTTTAAGGACATTTTTAGTTCTTCCCCATGGCCCACATTAATTCCATTTCTCTTAATCCATGATCCTGAGTTGAAGTTATACAACTGAATTTGAAGATATGCTTTCTGATGTTACTTTCAGAAATCTCAGGTTTATGACTCAACTGCATGATCAGGCAGAAGGAGCTTGATGATCTTAGCACAGATGTGCTTTCTTTTGCTGTAATCTATCCTTTCCTACATCTTGAGCAGCTCAGTGGAACCTGATTTTGTCTTCTTCTAAGGCCCTGAAACCTAATGGAAGTCACTGTTATCTATTTAAAGTGAAACTACAGTTATTTTTCACCATGAATGTTAACCCCCTCCCCAGCCCCCCAAATCCTACCCCCCCAAAAAAACCCAAATCTTTTTGGCTTTTAAGGGGTTCAACACTTAATAAAAAATGTTTCTTTTTCAGGCCTGTTGTATCTGAACGAAATGAATTGCTCATACAGTTCTTGTCTGATTTAAGTTTAACTGCTGATGGCTTTATTGGTCATTATAAATTCAGACCCAAAAAGCTGCCCACAACTACAGCTCCTCCTCCAACAACAACTCCTCCTGCAACAAGTAAGTTTTAATGGTTTCATTTATTTTATACTGAAGAAGGAAAAATTTCAGGACAAGGAAAGATTCTGTACCAAGAAGCGCATTAAAATCTAGAACTTGGTTTTGTGGTTTGTTTGCATTAAAAAAGCTGAGGGAATGCATGAAAATGAATGTGCTCAGGGGAATAACTATAATCTATTTAACATAATTAAAGAAAACTCAAATCTAGATTTTACTGTACCTGTAACAGTCACAGTTGGAAAAAGTCTTATCATAGAAATATTGAACAAGGATTAGCTAGACATATTTCTGAATCCATTCATTTTTCTGATAGCTAGCAAGTATCTTCTACCATGACAAACAGTGCAGTGAAATTGATATTTTAAATAAATTGTTTACTTCTCTGAAAACTACTTTGGCTTAGACCTCTGAGGAAATTATGAAATTGTTTCTAGATGAGTTTGTATGTAAAAATGGTCCAGACTTGTCTTTGCCATGCTGCTCAATTTCTAAGATTCAATGAATGGTAAGAAGGCTAACTGAATTCTCATTAGACTCTCCTGGCAACAGCATAGAAGCATTTTTTCTTTGGAAGTAGATCTTTTGCAGATTTAAAAAATCATAGCATCTTAGAGAAGTATGGCTGGAAGGGACCTCCATAGGTCATCTGGTCCAAACCCCTGCCTGAGGCAGGATCGTCCCTATCCAAACCATCCCATACAAATCCATAATCTAATCTGTTAGTGAAACTACAGTCAACGCTGACACAACACAAAACATAACATCCTAACCTGGCACAGGTAAAACAGAGGGACCATGGCAGCCAATGTCCTGCCACAGTAAAAGGTTGTTAATATAAGTTCAAGTGATACCATGCCCACTGCTACAGAGGAAGGCAAGATCCCCCACAGGCCATACCAATCTGACTGTGAAGTAAAACTCTTTCGTGATTCCAGATAGGGAGATCAGCCTGACCCTGAACAGAACGACAAGACCCTCTAGCCAGGAGCACTGGCACCCAGTCACAGTCCCCAGCCTTGGCTGCAGCCAACACCCAGTGTCTCTGAGGAAGGCTTCAAAAAACATCCCTTGACAAATGTAGCAGCCAGTGTGGGGGAGGGGAATTCCCTTCAAGCCCCATGAGGCAGCTAGCAGAAAAAATGTCCATAAGTTTGTGTTCTTTTGTTAAAAGAACTGTGCAATACTAACAAATAAGACCCCAGTTTATCCTCAACTATATAGAGAAGCAGTGGGACATTTCCAGTATGTTTCACCAAATTTTACCTTGTTCCTGGGAAGTTGAAGGATTTTAACTCTTGCAGTTTCTGTATACTGGATAGAAAATATTCCAGGGACAATGACAGTGTAAATGCATCTTACCATATTTACTCAACTATAAGGCAACCCCCAATAATTAGATTTTATATATGGAAAATTTATAAATTTGATATAATTTTTCTAGGTATAGAATCTAATTATTAGAGGTTTGTCTTGAATTTATCAATCTCTTACTGCTACAGCAGGGAAAATAAATTGGGTGTGGGGGGGTCAGATAGCTGCTTTGCTGCCCCGTCCCCAACTTCCTCCTCCTGTAGCCCCTTCCCCCTCTTTACTTTCAGACCCTGCTCTCCCTGAGCACGTGGAAGTGAGGAACAAATCTGAAAAAACTTGCCTTGAAATAAACATAGCTGTAGCAATTTCATAATAGTACCAATAGACTTAATTCATCCAACATTGATGCATTTCACGTTTTTTGAAACTGCTGCAAGTTTTAGCACAGGTACTCCACGAACATTTTTAAGGAGCACTTTTGTACCTACTTAAAGTTCAGACTCTGCATGATATTAGTCCAAAGCCAAAAGGCTCATGATTTTTCATGGGCCCTTCCAGAGTCAACAGCATTTCAAGCCATGGTGACCTACAGCTCAGCACTGCTCAGTATGTGCATGTACTCCAGATACCTCCTCCCCACCCAAATCCACATGCTAATTAGCCTTTATTCATGACTGGAAGTGGGTGTTCTCGTCCTGGGATCTTCCAAAAATGTATATGAAGATGAGGTATAAAGCCACCTGGTCTAACTTCCCTTCATGGAGGGTAGGGCCACACTAATCATGTGACAGGCTGAGAGAGGGCCTGACAGAGGGATTTGGGGTAAGGGATTTGGGGCCTTATTCGGTGATGTTTTCCAGACATTTAAAGCTGGTGAAGAAGCAGGAATAATTGGAAATGGGAAAGAAAGGTGGGTTGTGCTAGCTTATCCTTGTGGTAGGGTCCATCAGTATTTTTGCCCCATATGGGTCATGTACTTGATAGTGATGCTCAGTGTTGGCTACATGTAATCAGCTTCATAGTTGATTTGTTACTGAAAGCTTACTGCTTTTAGTAGAACTTCAAAGACAGGCAGTGTATTTAAAGTGGTTTCCTTATATGCAAATATAGCTTTTCCCTCCCATGTTGATTGGAGGAGAAAAAACCTTGTCCTACATTGGAGTAAATACAGTATTTATGGTGTTTTTTGCAGTATATGGTTTGATTTTTATATTTAAAAACAGATCAAATTGTAAGAGTAGCCTCACAGGGGTTTTCAGCAGGAAACTGAAGCAGTGTGACATTGAAAACATGTGAAGTTGTCTTTGGGTGAAAGTAAATGTTTTAAAAACTAAGGTCACAATTAATTTTAAAAGCAAGATAATTTTGACATGATAGCAAAGAGAACCCTAACAATGAACAGTGCAGTTTTTCCTCAATGAATTACAGTTGACAAAATATATTCTGTAATGTATGATCCTAGTCACTAGTATGAGTTAGAAAATTTCTGCAGTATCAGTATGCAAGGATTTTTACCGGTGATATCTTTTACTGGACCAAGTACATGGTTGGGATAGACTTAGACAAGCTTTTGAATGCAATGCATTCTTCTTCAGGTCTGAATGTGTTGCATTTGAAAGCTTGTTTTAGGTGCTTACCCACATTCAAATGATCTGGAAGAATTCCTCCAGGTTTGTTTTCCTCGTAGAAAAACTTACCTGGATATGCCTGAAGAGAGATTTGATTGCTGAGCATCTGAAGAGGGGAGGGCTTGCAGTGCTGACACTATGCAGCCAGAGCGCCCCTGTATACAAATCTCAGTATGCTCTGCTGGTGCTCTCAGTCTGCACAGAGATAGATGGCAGCACTACACTGGGCAGCCCTGATTGACTGACCCACACTGCCTAAAGTCAGCCTGTGTCCCCCTGCTTCATAACTTGGGAATTGTGAAGAGGGTATGTTATGTTCCCTGCTCAGTTGGAGCAGTACAACCCAGTGAATGACCATCTCCCTGGGGAAGTGGGGGCAGCAAAGCACCTTCAGTTGTTGGAGAACTGTGCTGTGGCTTCTCTCGGAAGAGAATATGAACAATATTTGCTTTAACAGGAGAGACTGTCCTGGGAGTGACTCTCCTGGTTGTTTCCAGGTTATTTTTCTCCTGGACCAGTCATTTTTGCTCTGGGAAAAAAAATCCTAAACATCTACTGTGTTCATGGTTTCTCCTGGGAGTGCAGCAAAGGGAATGTCTGTATATGGCCTGAATCAAGTCTTTCCTTGAAAAGCTAAGTCTAGTTACAGATTGTAAATATCAGGGGAAAAAACTTTATTCTGTTATTAGAATATATTTCAAAATACCAAATACCAATTTTACTCTCTTCCTTTCTTTTCTTTCTTTTTTTTTTTTTTACCATTTTGTTCTGTGAAAAAGCTTTGAAACCAACTGTTGCGCTCTGCCAGCAAAAATGTAGAAGGAGCGGGAGTCTTGAGAGCAATTACTGTTCAAGTAACTTTGGTAAGAACAACCAAGTTTATTTCTTTATAATTAGTGACTTGGGACTGTGTTTAGTCTTAGAGAAATTACACAGAATTTAGTTGTAAATTGCCATTCATACAAGGGAAATGGTTTCACATCATCCTATCTGCAGGCATCTTACATTAGGATCTGTGTATTACTTAATGCATTCCTGGAGATGTTTTGAAGTAGAGAGTGAATGTGCGTCAGAAACAAACATACTCTCTCTCAGTTTCAACATAAATGACTAAACAGAAAGTGAACTGTTGCTATATGAAAATCTTAATTCAGGTACTATGTTGGCATGCTGTTTTGCTGGAACAGCCTGTATATTTTTATGTTGTACATACTGCATTACTCAATTTCATAATTCAGTCTGAAGACATCCAAAATATTTTCTGAAGAATTTAGAAATTAGACATAGAAAAGACATGAAAGTCTGAGCACTACTTTCCTCTTTCAACTGTAAATCACAGATGGTAAATAATGCTTTACTATATTTGGTCATTACTAACATCTGATGACTTGCCAGTGATCTCAAGTGCTCCTCTATCATCACTGTTAAACCCCATTACCTTACAACTGCAATGTAATTACCATCTTTTCTGCAAAAGAAAGCCCTCCACAAGGGCCCCAGTCTTTCAGTAATCTAGGCTGCTTTGTGCCATTTTCCTAGGATGCAGTAGCCCTCAAACACAACAGATCTGGGCCACAAAATCTCCCATCACAGGCAGGTTCTAGTTATCATGGAGTCATTGGACTACTTTTTGATCCCTGCCTTCCTGGCTACCAATCTTAGGATGTGGCAACTGGTGAAATTAGAAAAGATTTCAGGTTGTTCTAATTTACCCCTATTGCAGGCTGGTTTAGGATCAAAGGGAGCCTAGAATTATCTTTTGTCCTCTCCCCCTACTCCCCCTTACTGAGTTGTGCTGAGAACACCTTAATGTTTATCCTGAATATGTAGCAAAAGCTTTGGTGGCAATTGAGTAGTAATGCAAATTCAGTGCACATTTCCTTTACCCTAATGAAATAAGTGAACAGATCTCAGAGTTCACCTGGTTTCTGATGATTAACTGAAGTGTCATTTCTTCTCCAGGATGAAAGTAAAATTATGCACCATGCTTTTCCACTGTCTGTTGTGTTAATTAATGCAAAAGGTTTCTTCTCTGACCTGCATTTTGTAACCACAAAATTTGGTTACTTGTCTTTGAAAGAACACTTCCTTTATCATCACTTTTATTGTGATATGTGCATTTCCCCATGTTTGTATTAACCATGATCAGAAGAAATATATTTGATGGCAGTATAATTAAAGGAATACATTATATCAACTCAATTAAAGAAATACATTACATCAATTTCTGTAAATATTTATGCAAAATATTGATTATACAGGTATTTAAAATAATCAAAATGCATATTAATTATTTATTGAATCATCTAAGCTTAGTATAGAATCAATCCTTGTTGCAGTATTACACATAAACTGGTATAAGCAATTGGAAACCGGTTCAAATCTGTAATGCAATAGAAGTTCCGTGCACATAAACTGCCTTCAAAATGGCTGAAACCAGTTTAAGATAAATCTGGATTGATGTAGTATCAGACTTAACTGATTCAAGTTAAATTGGTTTATTGAACTTCTGTCCCAGATCCCCTCCAGATTTAAGTTACCGCATAGTCCCCCAGCATCCCAGAATTCTTTGCACCCCTTCTGCAAAAGACCCCTTGCAGGGTAGGTGGGCTAGCCTTGGCCTAAGCTTTCTACTCCAACTGAGCAGGGAGGTGTGTTCTAGTGCTCCCCAGGTTCTGGCATGGGTCACTGCAGGCATGTGGTTGCATTTCCAGAATCAAACGTGAATGTCTGTTTATTTGCTTATCGGTTCAGTCTATATAGCATAGACTAACCTGTGGATATTGAATCGATTCAGCCTCAGGTTTTTTCTTAACCCAAAATAATTATGTATGCTATTGGTCTGCTTCTTTCTGATGCATAGAGACAGGCTAATGAGTTCATTTCTGCTTGCTTTTTTATATTAGGAACATTAGGTTACTTTTTCCCTTGTTCCAGGTATCTTTGCAAGACATACTGGTTGCTTGCAGACATGGTGGGATGTGGAGGAATGGTGCTTTATTTTAAACTCAGCGCACTTTTGTGCTATGCCCAGCACATGCCCAGAAGAGGCATTGCATTAGTTGCACCCAGCTTTCCCAACATCTGTACAGATTGGGCACTTTAGTGGGGCTTTTTGGGTGCTTTTAGCTAATCGCTGATTGAATCAGCTTAAGCTAAAAGTGCCAAAAAGTCCTGCTGAAGTGTCCTATCTATACAGATGCTGCAGAACCAGGCTGAAGTAACACACTGCTTCTTCCAGTAAAGTGCAGTTTTGTTTTGTTTGTTTTAGTTAACGTCTGTCAGCACCCATTGATATTACATGGTTTAAATTTAAACTGCAGTCTATGGCTGCTGACAGACATGGAAAAAAAACCCTGAAGAAAACTGCTTTACTGGAATAGGCAGTGTGTTAGTACAACCTGGCTCTGCAGCATCTATATAGATCCTGCATTTCAGTGGTTGTTTTTGGGACCTTTATCTAAATATTCAATCAGGTACTAGATAAAAGTGCCATAAAAGCCCCACCGAAGCCCCAATTTGTACAGACATTGGGCGAGCTGGGTCCACCTAACACAATGCCTCTTCTGGGGATGAGCTGGGTTCGGTGCACTCCAAGTTTAAAATAAAGTGCCATTTTGCTTTAGGTTTTTTCACATCTGTAAGCAGGCTATGATTTACTGAGGCCACTATAATAAAGAGGCTGATTCTGGAAACTCAACGTTCCCTTTTCCCCTCAGGTGAGAGTATAGGAAACTATAGTTTCCCTTCTAGCCCAATATGATGTCATTAACCCACCTATTTTTTTTAACCCTCTAAAAAGCACTCCAGTAAAAACATGGATGCCAAAACCTGATATTGCTAATGGGAGAAAAAAATCACCTAGAATAATAATAAAACTATACGTGGCCCTAATGTATAAAAGGCCTGTTTTTGCTTTGCGGTTCACCTTCCAAGGACAATATATGTGTTTTGTGCAGTCTATCACCATCACAATTAAGAAAATTATACATAGGCTGACAATAGATGAATTTGTAATACGCAAACCTTGATACGTAAACCTTGATAGTGCATCTCCCTTTAAACTCAACATTTGTCTATTTCTGACAAAAATGATACATTTTCAAACAGGATTATTCTTGTGAAAAGAACAAAATATGACTTAAAGCACTTTGTGGTCTTGTTCGTTTTTTGAAGAGATAAGAGGAAATGGATCTTTCCAACAGTGGAAAATTTAAAATACTGGGCTAATGAAGAAAAAACAATTTGGCTTTTCTCTAGCAAGTAACAGCTTGTCCTATACTCCCTAGGTGTATTTGCGTTACTTGTACAAAGAATAAGAGTCAAAATCAAATAGAATTTTTCTGTTTTAAATTATTATTGTACATTGGTTTATTTTATCTATTTTTTTGTATAATCCAATACCCTGTTCTGTTTTAATTTTAAGATAGAACGTGCAATTTTATTGCGTGCTTTTAGCAAACACTGTACATTCTATTGATTTTATTTTATTGTTCATTTTATTGTGTTATTTTAGTGAAAGCTGTAACTTTACTACTACTATTAAATATCCTTTTGTATTTAGTAATAACTGGAACTGTAATCACAGCAGTCACACGGGGTGGCAGCTTACATGCAGTGATATCAATCATTAATGTATATAAAGAAGGAAGTTTAGCAATCCAACAGGCTGGCAAGAACCTGAGTGCCAAGATCACTGTTGTTTGTAAACAGTGTCCTTCCATCAGGAGAGGTAAGGAAAAAAAACTTTACTTATCCCTAAGGGGTATTGATTTGCTGAGCTGTTGTGCTAACACCAAAATTAAATTTAGGCATCATGTAATATCTCAGGATAACCCACGTGAAAGAAGTGAAAGCTAATCATCTAACACATTGGTTTGCAGTCATTTGGCCTAAATGACTCTGCATCTTTATAGGTAAACAGCTACTTGATTTTAGATCGGGTGCTTTATTTCATGTCAGAGGGAAACTTTTTAAATTTAATACATCTGTGGGGAAGGCAAAACTATTTTTACATTTAATTCATGGAGTTGTTCAGTTTGTGAAGTCTAAAGACCTGGAAATGGTTTGGTTTGGCAAATGAGATTTGGCTAGATTTGATTTGGGGTTTACATATCTGAGAGCCTGTTTTCATATGCAGTTATTTAGAGGGGTGGAAATGCAAACAAAGTAAACCCACAAGGCCTATTAATATAATAGCAAATGACAGACAATAGCTTCATTCAAAATGTGACCTTTTCTCCTCCATAACTATTCTGAACAAATTTTACATAGTATTTCTCCACCTCCATTCCCTTATAGGTAGATTGTTATTTTTATTTTATTTTACTAGCTGGTAACACCATTCTAGCTATACCAAACAATACTGTAGATACTGCATGCCACATAAGGCAACTTCCAATGAAATGTTATCATGATGACCAGTGAGATGTTGTAAGAAATGCTAAGATTGTTTCATAGTAGCTAGCAATTAAAACAGGGTAAACTAGCCCCACCTCCTGAGTAAGCAACAGTAAAAAGCAACAATGACACCAACATTGGAACAACAGCAGGGAACCATCAGAATAATTCACCTAGCAGTTAAGCAAAACATGCAGGATACTATTCTCATGGACCCAGAGGGACAGCTTTCCATCTCTAGCTCCGTGTGTGCAAAAATGAAATTTATTTCCTACCTATGGGGACTTTTTTACCATCCAGACTTTTCCCAGTCTGATGAAGGGCCTTTGAGCCTGAAAGCGTGCAGAAAAGGCTATTTTTTGCGATTTCTCAGTCAGTCTAATAGAAGGTATCATTTTGGAACCAAGAGTTCTAGATTTTTGTATTTCTTTTTATCTCAGACCAACACGGCTACCAAGCATATCCCTGACAGGATACTACCGGCATTTAAACATACGGATCCAAAGTGGCTAGCATCAAAGAAAAAAAGTGTTGGCAGAAACTAGTTTTTGCTTTTACCTTGTGATGCCTGGAATCTGGATGCCTGATTTCCTCGGTGTGGCAAACTCTCTCCCTTACGTAGACTGCTGGCTCCAGATTACACTCTTCTGTTTCTTTCCAAATCCTCTTGAATTATTTAATATATATTAATTCCTAGAAAGTTCCCTCACTTGCTCACTTCCTGCCATCCCACCCATCTGCCTGGTGCCTTGCAAGCCCTGAACCTTCTGGGACCATAAAATACTTAAATCCATATCATAGCTCTGCAGCCATGGACTAATCATATGCCAAGATCATCCCCCCAGTAGTCTTGTTAGTATTTTACCTGATTTCCTTTCCATGCATCCATGACCTCCCCACCCAGTTACTTACTAGCATACCTCTCATCACATTCTTTTTCGCAGCCCTAGTACACCTGTGACATGGCTGCTGTGATCTTATCATCTAATTCTTATATTGATTTTTCTAGCTTGTTCTTGGCACTTTTCATACTGCCCTGCCTTCTTTTAAACCAAAGGCATTATCATAGTATTTGCAAATATAAGAACAATGTCAGCTGGTGGGGTAAGATGCATTTGTTTCTAGGTATGAATCAAACCAAACAACATAAATAGACCTTAAATATAGGATATAACCAGAGGTGGGAGTACATACTATAGCCCTAGTTGTGTACCATATGCTTTGTTGATCTTCGCAAACAGCACCTATAAAACAACTTAAGACTTGCTATATCACATTCTTTTCTCTAGGTCTAAACTACATCATCATGGGCCAAGTGGAAGAAGATGGTAGAGGCAAAGTCCTGCCTAACAGCTTTGTCATGGCTTTCAAGACTAAAAACCAAAAGATTCTGAATACCCTGAAAAACAAGCGGTGTTAACAAGTAAACTCTGCACTTGTGCTCTGTCATATTTGTGGGAATAATTTGTATACAGTAGAAATCAAAAAGATAGAACTGATCATTACCAGTAAGATTCTTGGTCTGCTCTTTCCTCCATTCAGCATGTCACTGGCACTGGTTGATGTTGCTTAAAGAACTTAGAGGAGAAGAGTTGCAGCCTGGCCAGCTGATCTGAAATGCACCAAATTCCAAATACTTCAAAACAGTTAATTTATACGCATCTCAGAATTATTTTTTTAGAATTGAGTTACATGGCAGTGTAAAATAAGAATTTTAAGTGCAATATTTATAGCAGTTTTCATTTAGCTTTTCCTTTTAAAGTTGTTTTATTATATGGGTTCCTGCATCATCATCTGTGCTTAATAAAATTTTAAAATTTAATCAGATATCAAACAGTTTTTGAACATCACTATGTAAAGTGGGACATGCTTAGAACAGACAGAAATCCTTCTTTGATCACTTATGTGCTTTTGATGCTGTGGGACTTGCCTAATAAGAGAGGGATCACATTTTCCTTTAGAGGGCTCATTAGAGGCCTGTATCCATTGAAGTCAATGAATCTTTCCACTAATGTCAGTTAAAATTGGATTAATGTTTTGAAGAATTGAAGTGTACTACAATACAATGCTTTTATCTCCTGATGGCTACATTCTATTAGGCAGTTAGCTTTCCCTATATAGGAAAGGGGTAGCGAGTAACACAGTGGCAGCGAACTATACCTGCAAAGTTTGAATTTTGATCGCTACCATGAAAGAAGCACAAGAGTGCTGCTCAGCCAGACAGCAGCATGTAAGTGGCAGCATATCTCTGCTGATTCATGTAGCTGTAAGTACTACAAAGCATAAGCAATTCATTTTAATTTGACAGCAGTATCATATCCACCCACTATACATAAAGGAAAAGGCCTGAAGTAGGATGGAGGGGCTCGCAATAAAACACAAGTTACTGCCCTGTGTTAGTTTTATCCATTATATCTGGTCAAAACCTTATTCCAAAGTTGCAGGACAGCAATGATGAACTCAGGGAAGAATGCAGCTCTTACAGATTGATAATGGAGAAGTTGAACTCTGGGGAAGGTAAACATCAAGCTATGTTTATACAATCAAAATAGTTATGCAAAGGCTCAACTTTGTCAATAGGAAATTGCCCATGGAAGCATCTTAGACTTGAGTGCCCGGGAAGAGACTTTTGTATTGTTAATATTGTTCAGAGGGCCTCTTATTTTGGCATGCTATGAAGAGACCTCTTAATAATCAAAATAGAAGTATAACCAAGTAAGATGCAAATGTTCTTAAAGCAGCACCAAGTTGCAAATAGTGTTTCCAAACTGATTCTGCTACTAATTGCATTATTGTAGTGCTTGAAAGCATTAACTGGTACTGGAAACCACCGTACAAAGGGCTCCACAGGCTGGAGCTGACCTGTAGGCTGCTGACCCCTGAACTAGACAAAGAATAAAGGGGAAGGCAAAGGGGAGGTACAGAAAGATAAAGTCACCTGTTGAGCCTAAAGGTGATGGACCCAGCAGTAGAACATGGATCTGATGACTGCTCGTCTTTTGCCCTATTCACCACAACCCAGTTAACCTTTTTTTATTATTATTTGGAAAAAGTCTCAGTGGTAGCCATTTCCAAATCAGATTTTAATTCTCCATATTAAACCTTGTTTTCAAATACAGGTTTCTATGCAAATAGAGAGAAACACTACATTGGTCCTACTTGGTCTGTCAAGGGCAAAAGACAGATACCTTAGAGACATTTTTGAAGCTGCTTTTGCCAGAAAAAAAAGGCAAATCAAAACACAACATTTTTATTTAGAAAGATGAAGACAGACAACACTGTGACACAGCTTTAGCTATAGCTTCCCCCTGCTTCTGTTACAGTTGTGCATGAAGAATACTTAAAAATACTAGCAAGAGAAGGAAATATATAAGGAGTAAAACAGAAATTAATGTGATCAAGAAAAAAAGATAACTTCCTATGGCAAAAATACAGCACTTGGGGGGAGTGAGGGAGGAGGGAAAGATGAAAGAAATCCCCCCCCCAAAAAATCAGTATACCCCAACAGTCTCAATAGAAGAAATGTTTACTGCTGCTATGTCTTGATAGTATCTGAATGAAAAAATTATGAATCCTACACCCAAATAAATTCTAATCAAATGTTTTTTATTCTTTTTGATGTTGATTTTTGAATTTTTTTGGGAACACTTACTCAATTGGAGGAGGTCCTATGAGGTGACAAGAAAAGAAGTCCCTTAGATGTTCATGAGTCATAAGACTAATTGGTCACTAAATTTTGGTAGAGAAAATGATTACCCTTTTTTTTTTATTGGCAGAAGGAAATAAATAACCCATCTTAAGTCTAATGAGTTATCCATTAGTTAACTGTCTTGTTAATACACCATAGATTCAACTTGAAAAGTGTCACATAAGTAACGCTCATGGAGGCAGATCCGAGTCATGGTTCCCCAGACATTTTAATAGATTCTTGTGCCTAGCAAAAACTGAATGGTTGTGCTTTGGATGAAATCTGAAAATTGGAAATCAGAGACTAAAGCTAATAAAGGAATTAGATGGCTAAAATAGAACTGGAGACCTTATGTCCAATACAATATGTCCATAACCATGGAGGCAATTAAACTATAGTATCCAGATAACTCTTGGTTTGATTTTTAATCTCCGTGAACACCTGGAATTCTACTTCTGCATGTACTGCCAACTGCTACAGTGTGAACAGTGCCTGTCTCCTGCCTAAGCTCAACCATGATCCATAAAACCCACTGTTAAATGTCAATCAGGTAGACAGAATCACAGCATACCTAATATGCACCCCCAGGACAGGACCCTTCCCAAAATTCAGATTTGATCAGGTTTTTTGTTGTTGTTTTTTTTAAGATGGCTGAAAGGGCAAGTGGCAATACTGTATCTATTTCTATATAACAGCAAAGTGGTTAGAAAACTTACCCATTAAGTCTCTCAGCATGACAGGGTTCAAACCTACGTGACCTACCTGCCAGAATTCCCTAACCACTGCCTGCTCTATAGGCTGGAATAGAGCAGACACTTGCCATGTCTCCAGTTAATGTCGTGTCACTGTACACCGAGAATTCAAGATTCATGGGAGAAAGTGTGCATGAAAGTGTATGACTCCACAGTCAAGAGGTTAAGTGTTCATTTGGGTGGGAGGAGTCAACCTAGGTTCTCTTCCCTGCTCCTAGGGGACCATTTTCTGCCATTTAAATAAATATTGAATATTCCAAATTGCTGCACATTTTCTAGTGGGAGGGATGGAAGTTGTCTCCATCCAGACAAGCTCCCAGCCTGCTGGTTAAGACACTGTCCTGGGAGATGAGAGATGTTTACTTTAACCCTTCAGACTGAGGAGGAAACTAAACCGAGTTTCCTCACTTCGTGGGAGAATGCTCAAACCAATAAATTGCTATCTCCACTTCCTCGTTTGGCCAAATTTTATGAGAGTAAGCCCTCCTCTATTTCATTCAAAGAGGGAAGGGAAAAGATTCCAAGTTTATAGATACAGGCTGCATGGAGGTGCCCAAGCTTTGGCGACAGGCAGGCTATAAGACATCCCTGTCCTCCACATTTCCCATGGGCTAGCTGTAACTAACTCTGCTCAAGCATGTGGAGCATGTGCGTTTCTTTGGATCCTATTCTAAAGTACTTAACTCTCCCCATACACTAGATTGCATTCCAGCAGCAAGGGATTTATACCACCTAACTTTTCTATTGCGTCTAGCCCCAAGTGTCATGTTCATGTTGGTACCCTCACTGGAAGTCCCACTAGGGCTATAGCTTGAAAGTAGGGCACGTGAAAGTGATCTTGGAGCCTAGGATAACTTCATTAACACAGACATAGTCAACACTAGGTGAAAGTATCTCTTGCTTGAGCAAGGCCAGTGGCTGTGACAAAAAATGATATACAACATCAACAGTCACTTACTTCTATATTTTGACTTGTGCCTAAAGAAAAAAGCATGAGGAGCTGAGCCACTCAGAATGATCATATCCCAGCTACTATGAACATAAACTTGCATCCTCAAATAAAATAAAGAACAAACCCTTATTTTATAGAATTCACTTTATATGAATGAAAATGTGAAAGATGCCTTGATATTAGATGAGGAGAGTTCCATGTTTTGCTTGGCAGATGAAGGAGGTGAGGCAATTACCAGTTTAAAGATAAAGGGAAGTAAGGGCAATAGTGCTATACTAACAGATAGGTATACCTAACTCCTAACCAGCTTCTGTAATCCTACATATTTTGTTGTGGTGTGCACTGAATTAGAGAAGTTCTTTCAAACTTTGCTAATATTTAAAACTACATTTTTCAAGTTGCTTTTTATTTGTCCGTTTCCTCTTCTGGAGTACATGACAACATATACAGCACAAAGTTTTATGTGAGTACATAGTTCAGATATGAGATTCGCTTCCAAATTCAAGAATTGGATTAGCCTCTTTACAAAGAAGAAAGGAGGCTACACCCTTATTCAAATAAAAAAATAATAAAAAACTCATTAGACAATTTAGACTACCATGGCAGTATGACTTCAAGAAGCCTAATATTTAAATCCCTCTTGGAATATGCATAATTCAATAGTACAGAAAATATATCACCTTTGCAAGAAACAATTCTGTAAGAATTCCCTTTGAAGGGATCCCTGACATAAACCTTATCTCTGTCAACCACAGGATTGGTTGTGGTAAAAGATCATTGTAGCAGCCTGTGCCTTCTGGCACTAAAATATACACTTATCAGATATCCACATTTTTAAAACATTGCTTTCACAATATTTCTGCCAATCAATTCTTTAACTCTTTTAGCTATCATAAATATGTTTTTTGTAATTAAAAATACAAGAGCATCGTATTTTCTCAACTAGTTTGTGAACCCGAATTATACATTAGCGTAAAAGATAAACTGTATCCCCCCAGCACAGAAAACCCACAAAGCCCTTGCTTTCCATTGTATGCAAAATCAACGTCACACATAATTACAAGGTCTAATAATATTCCTGACATGAAACATGTCAAACTTGCCAACAGTTATTTCAGGAATAAAGCAGTATGACAAAACACATTTCATATAGGATGTTTAAAAAAACACCATTAAAACAGCCTTCTGGAAGCACACCTTCCAAGAACAAAGGCATAGTGTGCTACTCATTCTTGTTAAAAATTAGATTCTCCCAACCTAGAGAAAAGCAGATGAAAAATGGGATGTTTAAATACCAAGTACTACCCCAGATTAACAAACTCATTACAAAATTTTGTATCCATTCCCAAGATTTGCATATCACAAATGTTTATCCAAGTTGCTACTTGAAAAATCATTTAAGAAAAAGATTTGTTTGACAGGTTTTGCAGAGGATTTCAGTCTTAAAAAAAAAAAAAAAAATTTTTGATCTGTGGAACTTGGTTTTTAAATCCAAAATTTTAACATTTTCTACCAACCTGCAATATATAGGAAAGTCTTCAAAATCTTGTATTTATTTTGATTTTCTGTTTCATGGCTATCAGCATTCTGTCAATGTCATGTATAAAATCTGGTAGTAGTAGTCTTTTCCAGATTCACGCAGTCTTCAAGTTTATATCACAATCAGTTAGAAAATCATAATTACCAACTTTACTACTTTTACATTTCTCTTAAAAATAAACTTGGTGCTTTCTGAATTATTTAAAATACCATCTTCTCCCACATCTTAAAAAACAAGCAAAATGAACACACACACACAAAGGCAAATGCAATATGCATGCCAGCCAGGAAGATCTTAAGCTTACTAGCTGTTGTGACAGGTCACAAGCCACATTTTTTTTTTCTTTTAAAAACTATATACATATTTTACATACTATGCTTCACACACCATTCACAAAGAATTTCAACAGAATGACTTGCCTTTTGCATTAATTTCCAACTCTTAGCTACAGCTTATGCAAACATTTTCAAATGTGTGCACAACAATATTTTTTCTATTTGGTTTAGCGTCAGAATTAAGCCAACATTTTCAGCTGTAGGCGCTTAGTGTTAAACACTTCCCTGTGAAAACGCAGGCTCTAGTTTCTTGGATAAAACATAGCATATTTTGAGGTCCTAAAACCAAGTAGGTCCCTCATTTCATTTCGAAATTTTGATAAATCTTGTCGTAGTTCATTCAAGTTTTCCACAGTCGCCCGATCCGTGCTTTGCATCTTCTGCCTCATGGAGGTCAGGTAACGATGGACTAAACAACACATCACCTTTTGGTAATTCTCATCCCTCTTTTGCTTCAAATTTCTCCATTCCTTTAAAAAACAAACGAACAAACAAACAAGCAAACAAACAAAAAAAACAAAAAAAACAGTTACAGGTTAACTAAACAAAAGGACTTTTCCTAAGCCCAAAGTCTCTGTCCAATTCCTCAGGTCAAAAGCACAAAAATAAACTGTTAAGCTGTAGACATTAATTCCTAACTCTCATACATAGGACATACAGCAAATGCAGAAAGTTAAGGCACCCAACTGAACCAGGAGAGTCAAACACATTTTGGTTTCTAATTTAAGCAATCTGGGTTTGAGTCAATCACAGGGGTGTATGGTATATTTCAACCATTTTTAATAATTCTTTACTTAAGTGTACATTCCGCACAGACTTTCAGTTGGGTTTACCTGCAACTATTTTTGGTTGCAAGGAGATGTAGAAATCAGTAGATATAATTATAGGGTACATTAAATATGTTTATTTAAACTAATACCAAAAAAGAAGAGACAGTATTCCCTTTTTTGGTAATTTATTTTGACAGGTCATGTGACATGTTTAAAATTATTGACTCCTAAGCATATTCTAACCGTACCATATTCTATATTATTATTACTATTATTATAACAACATACTTGCTGAAATTTGCTGAAATTCTACAATTTTTTCTATCATGTGCCAGGGCTAGTTATTATTTTTGAAAGACTGGAAAATTAGGCCAGTTTTAATTAAAAACTCAACTAAAACCAGTCTGTTCCTGTAATGCACTGACATTAGTATTTGGGGTCTGCCTAAGACTAGTGTCATGGTATTATTGTGATTTACTCTGGATTGTGATCCACCATGTGACACTGTCCAGAAAATAAGCTACTATCAATATTCTTAGGTTCATTTTAAAGAGATTTTTCTGGTTGTGAAAAGTTCACCAAACATTCTAGATCATGTTTTACCTTCAAACTATTCTGACGTTTTACTTTGCCACTTGAAGTATGAGAGCAAATCCATTTACTGAGGCTGTTAAAGAGATAGCAGATGGTCTTGGGCGAAGGAATGACATTGAAAGGTGGAGGCAGTGTGCATTTGTCATCAAAGTAACTAAGCCAAAGTTTGGCACGAGCAAATTTCCATTCTTTATCTTCATGATTCTACAATATAAGAAATGTTGATAGAGATCAGGTAACACAAAAGGAAATGCTGCATAAAATGTATATGGAATGTTTGTAGAATTTATATTTTAACACTAAGAGGCTAAGATTTTCCACTATCTTAAACACCAAAATAGAATGAACGACATTATTTATAGCACCAATGTGTGCTAGAGTATAAAAGTCAACTACTATGTTGTATAATTCATACATTAAATGGACTTTAAAGGAGGTATCTGTAATAAATAAAAGCTGCAATATACTGACAAAAATTGGTTCTAGACCGACTGGCTGACTACATTTTTCAAATCTTTGATTCCCCCAAGGCCTGGATATCAGAAAATGTTAATTTATAACTAAGAATCATTTTGTCCAATATCTGCCTGACAGGCCATAATGTCATGAATATACATTATATACGTCCAAGCTGAATTATATTGGTCACATAACAAACAATATTACAAAATTTTGCCAGTATAGTTACTGCAGCTAGTGTGTCTTTTTACACACCACTGCCAACATAGCTTTGGTAGCAGACTCCCTCCAGCTGGATGGAGGTATGCTAAGAAGTACTTTCTCCAGCAGAGTTTCTATAGAGGAGGGACTGCAGCAAAGTTGGCCAAAACCTCCATTCTGCTGGTATACACAACACCTTCATTAGGGGGCTCTGCCACCATAGCACTATAGCTATGTTAGCAGCTAACAGCCTCATAACAGACAAGCCCAAGAATGCTGCTGACACACAAAACAACAACAAAAACAACTCAATGTCACTTACTGCTATAAGCTGAAAACTTTTATGAAGCATTGCCACTAGAAGCTTGGTAAGGACAATCACAACCACTACGTTGTAGGTCCCAACAATTACAGCCCCCACAAAAGATTGCAACTCTTCACCATAGCTAAATCTAGTGACAAAGATTGCTACATGTGCTAGAGAGAATATGTACCAGAACAGAGCGAAGCAGGTGCCAATAAACCTAAAAAAATAAAACAGCCTTCGATTAGGATGCACACAAAAAATTAGCACACATTTTAGTATTAGTATATATATTTTATACTATAGCACATATGTAAAAGCAATTAGCATGTGAATTACATTATTCCATTTGAGATGCCATTCCTACTCCCTTACTACCATATTTTCTTGAATACTACATGCCCCTATATAAAACATGCATTTTGTTTTAAGAAAGCAGAAAGTATAAAAAGAAAGATTTTTCCTTGAGTTATGGCTGACTGTGTGGTATAGTAAGTCTTTCTGGAAACAGCATCTCTAGGAAGTATACCATCCCAGAAGAAAGTCTAGGTTAAGCAGGAGAGAGCCTGGGTCAGGCAGTCTGGTGTGGCAAAGCAGCAAGCAACAAGACTAGGCCCCAGACCCTTGCAGGGACACTACCAAGACTGTTACCTATTTACTGCAAATAGTTCTTTATGTGAAATTCCTGTAAATAATAACATTCTACAACACAAACCACAAGCCTCATCAAGATACTACAGACTGCAGGGAACAGCTCATTCACCCTTAATCAGCTCAGTGACTCTTCAGCCAATAGCTACTGCGTCACCAGTGGCTGAGACAGGTTTAACACTGGATTCCACCATTGCTGTTTACAACCCCAGAGAGAAGTGGCAACCTGTCACAATGTCTATAACAATATTCCACCTGGTTTCTATTCCAGGGAAGGGGGGGAGGGGGGGGGAAATCAGATTCCCCACTTAAGAAATGCTCCTCATTTTGAGAGCGCTGGTTTTAGTGAAAAGGATGCATGTGCTACATGAGTAAATATGGTAGGAATTGGTGTCCAGAATGATATGCTGTTGATGCTGAACAGTTCTTTAAACCTTAAGCAATTACAGTAAAGAGAACAGGGCTACCTGTGGACAGGCATGAGGTTCAGTAACGGTATCACAATTGGCTACCACTGATATTCCAGAGCACGATTTATTTAAAATCATCACATATAAATCAATAAAAGATACTCCTGGTATCTCAGACACAAAATACCTTTGGTTTAAAAATAAAACAAAACTACCTAACACATATATACAAAAAACTGTCATGGAATGACAATGGAGTCAAGAAAGGCCCTCAATACCTTTAATTAAGTTAGGCATAATCCTATAAGAACAAGCAAGAACAAGATTACTAACAACAAAGAAAGGAATGCTTTTCAGACAACTGAATCCTCTAGGGCTACAATTAGGAGTGCTATGAAACATGAATTGAGCTAACTTTGATGGACTTAAGGATTGTTAATGTACTCCACATAGTTTTAAGGCTGTTTTTTTTTTTAATATATTACTGAAATTAACTCAGCTGTGCCCAATGTAACAGGAAACACCATATTTGAAGTCACTCTAGTTTACTCAAAAGAGTCACCAAGTAATTCAACTTGAAAAAATTTTATCATCTGCAGATCATTGAGTTGATAAATTTTATAGTAATACCTTCAAACCATACTAGTTTAATTTTCATGCCATGGTGCTTTGAAGATGCTTCACAATATGTTTAAGCACAATGAACTTTAAAATCATTAACCACTGCAGTTTTGAGCTTAAAAAGGTACTGTTCAATAAAAATGAATATTTTAGAGTTGATGTAGTTGACCTTGAAATGTCTGAGATCCACTGACAGTGCAGTTTACCCTACTGACCTGACTTGTGTGAAATTCTCTCATCACTGTTATATATAAATTGGTAAATCTCTACTGGCTCTAGCAGTTAACAGTGTACTAGTACTGACCCATTATTTGTATTTTTACACTGATGTTGCCTCACCTGACACAGCCTATAGCCTGTGGGTGCCTAGAGCCCCAGGTGGTGCCTCTCTCCCACCTGCCTTCCCCTAGGCTTCAGCAGCTGCCACTTGGCAAGTCGTTACAGCAGCTCTGCCACCATGGGAGCATGTAGAAGGGTGGAAGGACATGCTGTGCAGAATTGTGCCCAATGCATCCACCTGTGGACAGAGCACCTTCTGCTAGGAGCCAAGGCACTGCGGCAAGCCCTCAGCAGAGCAGGAGGCGGCTTCTGGATGCAGCTAGCCAGCAACTGGACTGGTGCCATGCTCCTCCCACTCAGTTAAGGGCTTGCGTCAGTATCGCAGCTCCTAGCAAATGGCACTTAGTCCACAGATGGATGCCTCAGGTGTGATCTTGTGTGGCCCATCCATCTACCACACACCCCTAGGCTGGGAAAGCCACCACAGGTCCTTGCTAAATGGCAGTTGCTGGAGCCTAGGGGAGAGGCAGGCAGGTGGGAGGAAGGCACTGCCTGGGGTTCTGGGCACCCAAGGGCTGGAAGCACCACCTGCACGCAGCATGACACAGCTGTTCCAGCAGGTGGGAACTCCTGTAGGTGCTATGGGGGTGGGAGTGCCTTGCTCTTTACAGCCCTCCCCTGCAGCACGCAATGGCAGCCCTGCCACTGCATTTGCTCCTATTTAAGCCCAGACAGCTCTGCCATGCAATTTTGCCCTGCTCTATTCCCTCAGATAACTGCTATTTTTTACCTCCCTGCTGCAGCCTGGATCTACACCACCTCCCAGGCAGCCCCTGCCAGAGCCACTTTGACAGTAGGCAGCACCAAGCCAGGAGGTAAACAGTAAATGGTATACGTTAAAACGAATATAATTACTGTTTAACCTTTTACATCCCTAGCTGCAATAAACTGTTTTATGGCAGCACAAAGCAATGTCAGTTTGCATCCTAAGATAAATACATTTCAGAGAGCAAAGACAGCAATTACTTGTATTAATGTTTATTTAACAGTGTAAAACTTACGAATGAAATGTGTCATTGCTTTGCTGTTCACAGAAGATCCCGGTACAGTCCTTGTCGTTGTTGACAGGAAATCCTTTATCATACAGTTGGGTCAATCCAATTGTGAATGAAAACAAGACAAGAAGGAACATCCCCAAGAATTTTCCAAAATCTTGTAGCATCTGACCCATTGAAATCTGCAAAACATTTATTTCCATTAATAATTAAATACTAAATCACTTTTGTCTGGGTTCCCTCACTCAGTTCTCACCATGGTAAAAATGTATTTTGAGCAAGTAAAATTCTATAATTGATATTAGTCAATACCTGTTCTGTTAGAATTCAGGGTACCATAAGGACTGTAAAACCACTGAGTTTCCTTGTACCCTGCAAGTTGATTTTGGAAAACTATTTCAGGTATTATAAAACAAGATAAGGAAAAAAATAAGCTAAATTAATAGCAAGTTCGTGTCTTCAAGAAAACCTATAATCACTAATTTACACACATCCCTTGTGTTCATGTTTTAAGGTTCATGACAATTTGACTGTAAGTGTAAATAAGCAAGAAACTTAAGTAAATAGTCTGAGAGACATCTGAACAATAATGCCGACATAGGAAATCAATGGAGCATTTAATGGGAATGAAGAAGTTACCAAACTTATAGTATCATTATTTTATTACTGACAAAGTACTAAACCTGCACCCATTTGTGGAATATACGAGTACTTCACTAAAGAAAAAATGCAGATACTGCACTGTGTAGTGTAGACTCACCTTTCGATCTAAATATATCCAGAACAGAAAACTACAACAGTTGATTTAAAGACAAAAACAACCAAAAACACCCTATTTCTGTTAAATAGGTACAAGTTTCCGGTATAGACAATTCAATTTCAATTTATTAAGGATTCTGGCTAAAAGTCATACCCCAAAAAACAACATAACAGACATGAAACCATAGTATAAATTTAAGCAAAAATAACAGAAATACAAATATAACAATAAAATAGAGCAACCATTATAAAAGCATTCTTCCTACTCCTAAAATTAACGTTATCAAATATAAATACAGTGATAAATCAGATCATAAACCTATAAAATGTTATGCATAGGTCCTTCATAGTAAAAAATATAGTGATAAAGTTTATTGGTCATATCAGCAGTAAAGGATGTTTAGCTCTGATCACTTCAGCCTTATAAGCAAAGGTTGCAAGATGGTTTATTAGATATGAATCTGTTTGCTGTAGGAGCCATATTAATTTCTCTCTATTTGAGAAGTATGTCAGTTTCTGCAAGAATGATGAGGCTGGTACCTACAAGACTTTACCTTGATTCAGGCCTATATAATATTTTTGTGACACATAAACAAAAACAGCGTGAATCGTCCGCTTTCTTTAAAACTTACTTTGTCTAATATTTGCAGAACAAGAGGCTTTTAACCTTAGGGGAGTAAGTTTTATTCTAAAATGGATTTATAATAATAAAAATAGCAGTATAACCATAATCCTTAATAAAACTGTCAGGTTTAGGATCTACATCTGTCTCTATCATGCTTCCTTAATGTCAATTTCCATCTTTCAACACACACAACGCAAAATCCTCCAGAATAAAAACCCTAAACCCAGATATGGTATAAGAAAAAATAAAACAAAAAGCAAACAAGCAAAGCAACATTCTTTGAACATCATGTACTATGATACCAAGATCGGATACCTATTACTTTCTAAATCAAGTTATACAAGTTTTCAAAGTTCTGATGATATGCGTGTTGATGATGAACTTGAAAGCTGAAAATGTCAGCAAAACTAAAAAACGATTTTTGCTCTCTTGTAATAAACTTAAGTCAACAACTTTCTCTTTTGAAAAAGTGATTTATAAATCAACAAGTAAAGTGATTCAGGACTTAAAAATATCTCTGCAACAGCCAAGGGAACACAGCAACTGCTCTTCATTTTCACTGTTGGGATGCCACACCACGTTTAATTACCACCATTTGAACTTTGTGACCTACTTTCAGAAAATACTGTAAGAGTTGTTGCTCAAACTCTACTGGTCAACAGTAGTAACATAAGCTCTAGTGTACCACTGAATGAGGTGACTGTTGACTGTTTTTATTTACTTAGAATTTTCACTGCATATTTTCCTAATAAAAATACATGCAAAAGATACAGTACATAAATAAGTACATATGTTTAACAGTGAATCACTTTAAAATGTTCAAGATATTTGTATTGCAAATTAACACTTACTGCAACACCAATATTTTAAGAAGTCACTTCAAAGTATGCAAGTGTTTTTCTATTTTAAAAAATGCATAAGAAAAAGTGTTAAGTAAATAAAGTAGGTAGTAAAGTAAGAGGTACAGATCCATAGCCAAAGATGACTGTTTTGGAAAACAACAGAAACAGGCATTTCCAACTAAAATATTTTAAATCAGCTACAAAACTCCTTGAACTTTTTTTTTTTTTTTAAATTCAAGGTAAAATTTACTTGAGAAAAAAAAACAGATTGGCCGAGCATTAAATTCTTATTAGGTTGTTTCTTTTCCTAGCATAATCCAGAGATTATTATTCTTTGATGAAAAGTCTTCTGTTAAAAGGATGTTGTTTAGGTTGCAAAGTCTGACTAGCTGCTTAATTTTGTCCCTTTTATCCATCTTGCGTACTGAACACAGCTCTTGCGCACAACAACACAAACTTGAAAACTGTAATCATACTACAAGACAGGACCAAAATGAGGTATTTTCTGTTTTTGAAAGCCTGACTTTGCAAACTTAATGTAATTCTTTTAATACAGATTTTTAAAAGAAATAAATCTAAAAAAAAATAAATAAATCACATTCCTGTTTACTACACCAACCCTACCCACATCAAGCATCAGCAGTGGGGTCTGACACTGGAATTGTCCTCATTGTAACATAACTGCTAACACTTGACGGTTATGCTACTTGCATGAGGACGCTATTATCATAAAGACAAGAGTTAGGGCAGCATTCATGTTAGGAACTACTTCTCTTTTTACCACCTCCCAAGAGTCAGGTAAGTGCCTACCTTAAATGCTGCTCTTAGAAGGGAAAATGAACTGCTGGGACTATGTGCTAGGTTAAGTAAAGGCCAGGAAAGGTGCTTGTGAAGCTTAGCTTGGTTTGGCTTTGCCTCGTTTTAGAAATTGAGGGAGCTCCAGCTCCATGGGGTGCCCTAAGGGAACGGGAGGAGTAAAGAAGAGACCAAGGCCATGTGTTTGGACAGACCCAGTCCAGCTCTTCTTCCTGCCCCACATTACAGTTGCACTGGCAGCTCCCAGTATTTCCAATGCAGTGCTAGCTGCTGCTGCTTTAGCAGCAGCTGAACCTGGTAGTTTGTAACATTTTGTGTTCAGTTATTATTTTGCCACATTGCCAATATTTCCATGAAGACTACAAGTCAGAGAAGGGAAAGAGTTATTTAATAGCATCCACTCTTCCTTCCAGATAATCTGTGCATTCACATTTCCTGGAGATGCCAAGCCTTGTAGTGGGCCATGATACCCTACATCTAAAATTTGCAGAGGAACGCTTTCAACTTCAAGCCCCAAAAAGACGTCTCCCCATACATAGAGGGCTCATCTCCTGACCACCTTGGTTTATATGTCAGTAGTTTTTATTATTTACAGCCAAAGTGGGGCTTCTTTATGTAAAGCAGCAGTGTCCAACTCATCCAGCCCCATGGCTGGCTGAGTGGCAAGGAGCCAATCCAATGGCCAGATAACCGCTCCATGATCCTCATCTGACCCAGAGGCTGGAATTTGTTGATGGCAGTGTTAATTGCTGCAGCTCCGAGAACAGCAGCTGCCACTCTTCCCATTGTCAAATTTCCAGACCTGCAGGCCGGATGATGACACAGCTTTGAGCTGCAGATCCAGCTCACAGAGACCTTTTGGAAATCTGGCAGCTTGGCGAGCGGTGACAACATCTTTTGCTGCAGCTCCTGGAGGCTCTAGGGTTGAATGGAATCTAGATACCCTCATGAAGCTGGATAGCTGGATTTCTTCCTCAGGACTGTAAAAGATTGCACATGTAAGAAAGCTGTTGTAATGAGATTCTACTGAAAGCTAGTATTTAGGTGCCAATCTTCCAATTAAGGAGAAATAAATATAGTATCATGCCTGAGATGTATGGCACTGATAAGAAGCTTTGTGAAGACTGGACAGTCCAAATGGAGAGATACAAAATAGAAAGGATTTTTCTTTCTGCAAAACCTAAGAAAGATATAAAGGGACTACTGGCCCTTTTTATGACCTGCTGTAAATAGAACCTAGTTCAATACAAAACATTCAAAACAATGGCTTTTTGCAGAACCAGTGTGCATAATCTTATCACACTTACATCTTCAGGAGAACTCGTAAGGTTACAAATGTAAAGTTTACAGTTTATTCTTCAGTGTGACATGACTCCTCCACCAGTTTGGTCTTTTTTATGGAGTAAGCTCCTCGAGATCAAGACTGTCATATACTATATCTCTCTACAGTCCCTTACACAATGGAGTCCAACTCAATTATGGAACACAATTGCAATATAATATGTTCAACAGCCATTATCAACATTTACCTAAAGACAAGTAAGTAGCTAAGTGACATATATATGTGGGGAAAAATAAAGTCAGTCAGTTACATGCAAGTCAACTGACCCTGTATCCTCCACTGTTTACCTTTTCTTTTAAATCAGTATATTTTATGTTTTAATAGCAGTAAATTAAAACCAACTATTAAAATGAAATCAATTACACATCCAACCCCCTGTCTTCTAACCTACTGAATAAAAATTTTGTAATCCAAAAACTAAGATCGGGTTCTCTCAGGCTGTGAGACTGTTTACCTGCAGTGGCCCTAGGATAGAGCTGGTGGTATACATGAAGAAGAGTCGAAGGTAACTGAGAACATTAGCAAAAGCAAAGAGACCTTCTGCCACAAGTGTAGGATGGAATGCGTCCCACATTATCCTCTCATCAAAGGCAGGGAACTAGTTAAAAAGAAAAAAAGAAAAAAAGGTGAAGTGACTTATATTATGGTCAAGGTAAAAGCAGGTTCTATCACCAATATGACTCATAGGTCTGAGTCTGTAGTAAACAAGGATTTTGTCTTTAGACAATATGTTCCATGTAGCTAAATGGAAAAACATTGACAATAGTTTGAAAACAGCACTGGGCTTGGAGCCAGGTTACCTAGGTTCTATTCCAGCCTCTACCACTTCATCTCCCTAAAGCTCCATATCCCCTCCTACTCTATCCACTGTAAAGCTCTTCGAAACAAACTTTTTCATTATATGTTGGATATTGCACAATGGGCCCCACTATAGACACAACTGTAATACCAACAATAATAAAACTGAAACTACTACAAAACACCTAACAAAGCAAATTAAGCAGTAGTGACAGACTTGCAGGTATGAACTCACTTGCCAAGGAAGAGAGATATAGGAATCAGGAGGGTCCTCCAGATGATACCGTGAGACTACATGCATTTCATACACCTAGCATTAATCAGAACTCAGAGGTTACAACTGCAAAGTCACAAACCAAAGGGAGGAAAGAAGTACTGTACAAGTATTTTTAGTGTCTATTATTTAAAGACGCTGTGGTATGGCTAATCTGAAGTTCCCTAATTGCTAGCAACCAAGCCCAAGATCACCCTATAGCATGAAATAAAGGAATAAACCAGTGATCAAACAGCTGCCCCCATAAATTTCTTTATGCTCTGTTTCTTTCTGTCCAAGATGTAGAGAGCGCTTGAATAAACTTTTATGCCTTAAGAAGGAATTTTACCAGGGGAGATGCAAGCCTTCCTAATGGCCAATCTGATCCATCAGAAAAGCTTCTTTTACGAATGTCAGCACAGTTAATTGTTTCATCAATTTCATAGTTTCTAGGGTTGGAAGAGACCTGAGTAGATAATCTAGTCCGACTCCCTGCCATGGCAAGAAGAGTACTGGGGTCAAACGACCACAGCAAGGTGTTCATCCAGCCTCCTCTTAAAGACCCCCAGGGTAGGAGCCAGCACCACTTTGCTTCGAAGTTGGTTCCAGATCCTAGCCGCCCTGACCGTGAAATAGCGGCTCCTGATATCTAGCCTAAATCTACCCTCTGCCAGCTTGTGACCGTTATTCCTGGTCACTCCTGGCAGTGCTCAGGGGAACAGGGACTCCCCCAGTGCCTGCTGGTCCCCTCTGACTAGTTTGTAACAGGCCACAAGATCCCCCCTCGGCCTTCTCTTGTGGAGGCTGAGCAGGTTCAGGTCCCGTAGCCTCTCCTCACAGGGCCTGCCCTGCTGCCCCCTGATCATGCGAGTGGCCCTCCTCTGGACCCTCTCCATGTTGTCCGCATACCTCTTGAAGTGTGGCACCCAGAACTGGATGCAGTACTCCAACTACGGCCTGACCAGTGCTGCATAGAGGGGGAGGATCACCTCCTTGGATCTGCTTGAGATGCATCTGTGGATGCATGACAAGGTACAGTTGGTCTTCCTGACTGCATCCCCACACTGCCGGCCCATGTTCATCTTGGAGTCAATGATGACCCCAAGATCCTTTTCCGCCTCTGTACTGACGAGAAGGGAGTTCCCCAACCTGTAGGTATGGTGCCGGTTGTTCCCCCTGAAGTGCAACACCTTGCACTTGTCAGTGTTGAAACCCATCCTATTCTCACCCGCCCACCCTTGTAACCTGTCTAGGTCTGATTGAAGCCTATTCCTCCCTTCTAGCATTCCTACATCCCCCCACATCCTAGTGTCATCAGCAAACTTGAACAGCATGCTTTTTACCCCGTCATCCAAGTCACTGATGAAGATGTTGAACAGTGTGGGCCCGAGGACTGAGCCCTGCAAAACCCCACTGCCCACATCCCTCCAAGTCGAAAATGACCCGTCCACCACCGCTCTCTGAGTGCGACCCACCAGCCAGTTGGCGACCCAACTGACCGTGTGGGTATCGACACCACAGTCCCCCAGTTTCTTAATGAGAACGGGGTGAGAGACAGTGTCGAAGGCCTTCTGAACATCCAGGAAGACTACGTCCACTGCTACCCCTGCATCTAAGGATTTGGTTATCTGGTCATAGAAGGCCACCAGGTTGGTCTGACAGGACCTGCCGCTAATGAACCCGTGTTGGTTGCCCCTAAGCATAATCTCCTGCTGGCCACTTGTGGACATGTGCCAGAATAATTCTCTCAAAAAGCTTGCCCAGGATTGAGGTAAGACTAACTAGCCTATAGTTTCCTGGGTCCTCCTTCTTCCCCTTTTTGAAGATGGGAACCATGTTGGCCCTCTTCCAGTCCTCTGGCACCATACCAGAGCACCATGAGTGCTCGTACAGCTGTCCCAGGGGTCTTGCAACGACCTCAGCCAACTCCCTCAGTACTCTAGGGTGGAGATCGTCCGGACCAGCTGACTTAAATACATCCAGTCCCTCCAGCAGTTCCCTAACTAGTTCCTCACTGACCCTTGGCCTAGGTGTGCCTCCCCTGGGGCCTGAGGGGGGCCCACTGGGGGGTGACTGTTCTGGTCCCTGCTTAGGAAAATGGAGGCAAAGAAATCGTTAAATATGTTGGCTTTGTCATCTGGTGTGACAACCAAATTTCCTAGTGTGTCCTGCAGGGGCCCCACACTACCCGGAACCTTCTTTTTACCCACTATGTATTCAAAAAGGGACTTCTTGTTGTCCTTAATCCAGGAAGCTAGTCCCAGTCCCATCTCCGCCTTGGCCTTCCTGACTGCCCCCCTGTATCCCCGAGCAACCACAGTATAGTCCTCCTGGTGATGGCCCCTCCCTTCCATTGGGTATACGCCTCCCTTTTTGCTAGGAGACATTCCCGGATGCTTTTGGTGTACATCGGCTTACTTTCAGTCCCAAATTCTTGCTAGGTAATTCTTAAAATTTATCCTAAAGATACCAAGGGCAAGAAATAGTTTTATGAGAGAATTAGATTTGGAAGGTAGAGATGCAACTGCCAAACACTGCATGAGCCCAAAACAATTTCTGGTGCCAGCACTATTGAGCCTAGTATCCCTTATGCTCACCAGCTCTGGGAAATAAAAAAGAACTAATATTGCAATCACCAACTCTGAAATGAAGGAAAAAATATTATCCAGGCTGAATAAGGGGAATCAAATTCCACTTTAAGTAGTACTAAATTAAGCTTCTGGCTCATAGATAATAACTACTCCTCTTAACGCACAGCAAAATTCCCAATGATAGGTTGCTAGGAATTTTTAGGGTAGAATACCACCTTAAACCCCATAAGTAAGTTTGCAGTTATTCTTTCCAATGGGAACAATGTGGGAAAATGTTGAAGTGGAAGACCTTTATTTCCACCTTCATTTCTCATTTATTTTTTGCCATGCTTCAAGATGATCTTATTTGAATAAAAAATTCTCATTCCACTTCCAGACCATCCTCAACCTAAGAAGGAGTGATTATTAGACAAGTCCCATAATTCAACAAGGTTGAAAAGTTGCCCAGTTATCATATGCTGAAATACATGTTAGGGTTATAGAAATACAACATTATTTAGAGAACAAGAAAGTGACAGTTGTTCTTATTAAAAAAAAACAACAAACCTGGCATTCTGACTGAATGAAATTTTACTACTTTTTGCAGCTCTTTCAGACTACAGTCTTAATGTACTAATAAAGGACTCAGAAGAGGATAAAGGTAGTGAGCATTGTAAAGGCTGTATACCGTTACAGCTTTTTTCCTCCAGTAAGTTTAAAAAGAATCATTATGGAGAAACAAAAATAAATGTAAGAGTGAAACAGAGGATCTTATGTTCCAAAGTCTAAATAGACCATGACAAATCTGTAGAACTGTGGTTTTCTTCTCATTTGCAATAATAATCAAACAGCAGGAGGCTAAGATTATTTGAAGGTTTTATCCAACTTGCTGGGCAGATACAAGAACTGTTGAGTACTTCATTAGTACAATAAATCCAGTAGAAATGGGAGGGTTTCCTGAGGGAGATGAAAAGGGAGGCTAAAACTAATGCCCTCTTTCAAAACAACTGGTGCATGTGAAGTCTGTGATGTCAGCTGTCTGATGCAGAGAACCATTCCCCCTCTTGGCACTAATCTCGCTGCTTCCCTTATCCATACTGCAATGTCAGCTTTCCCAAGCTGCAAAAGAGATATAAAGTCTGGAATATATGATGGGGCGATATGATTCACATTATGTTGGTCGTACCATCACTCTGCCAGTTCCTAAATTGAGTTGCTTACTAACTCTACAGCCAATTTTAAACAGTTTAAATCATAATCACACTTTCACTACTCTGAGATCTGAACTGGACTAGAAAAATGCTGATATGTTGTTAAACATCAGTAATGCAAAGAGAGCTAAGTTAGCGGAACTGCCTTAGGCTACGTGGATGTTTACTATGGGTGCACAAAATGGGCTGTATTCGATACGGATTTGGCCCAAATCGGTGACAGTGATATGACTTGTTGATTCAGATCACTGTCCTCATTCGATTTGGCTGAATCTGAAGATTTGATGCCAATTTGGAGAATCAGCGATTCAGCCATAGACACAACTTTAAATGTTTTTTCTACATACCTCAAGGTACTAGGCGTGGCTCATGAGTGCTGCTATGCTGGGGTAGATGGAACATCCCACAGGAGTGCAGGGGGGCCCCCCCCACATGCTTGGCAGTGAACCCAGAATTGGACCAGAAGTACTTCTGGTCCACTTGCAGGTCTGCCAGGAGTGCGTGCAGGGGGGGCCCCTACTAGGGGCTAGGGACCCATGCTCCCATGGGACACTCCATCCGCCCCAGCATCTCAGCATTCATGAGCTGCCTCGTACCTTGAGGTATGTAGAAACATTTTTTAAAGCTGTGTCTATGTCCGAATCATCGAATCTTTCTGAATCTCTCTGAATTGATTCGGAGAGTTCCAATCTGGAGAGATAAAAGTTCTCCCAATTCGATCCAGATTTGGCCACTGAATTGGGCCGAATCAAATCAGTGACTGAAGCTTCACACAGCCCTAATGCCTATGAAGTCCAGTCCAATTATATACAAAATATTTACACTTGACATGTTTTAAAAAAAGAAAAAGGATAGGAAACAAATCCTATTCTGTAAAAGCACCAGCTATACTACCATGATGCCTCACCAGTAGGGTGAGTTCTGGTGCATCTTGAGCTACAAGATAACTGGCAGCAGTAAAAGAAAGTTAATTCAGTTATTTCAGTAGCAGAATGAACACTGCAGACATGCCATGTCTGGGCAAATGGTCACCTTATTTATTGCACACTATTCAAAGCCTACAACAGATAAAGCATTCATTGCTAGATGATCTTTATAGCTCTGGGTAAGCCCAGCCTTGCATTTTCTCTGCCTTCCTCCAAGGAAATGGAAGGCTCCATCACTATTCCTTCCCTATGAAATCTCCTCTCTCCTGCCTCTTGCCCCACCCCAACAGACAGTACATTGGGTTTTCGGAGTAAGCTGCTCTTGTCAGCTGCTGTTGAAATAGTCCAGAATTTGTTAGTATGGTACCAAATGACTACTGACAACACAAGCAACCTCAGGAAGGAAATGGCCATTTTAAAAGGTTATGCCTCAGCCAAACCTTACTGGAATTTCATGGGCAAAAAAATTCTCTGACCCAGGGCTGTCTCACTGTTCCTTTTTAAAAAGTCTGCTGCAACCAACTGCAGTGTTAAGGAGCTTCTTAGGGGAAAAAAGTCTCTTCTGTAAAGAAAACTGTTAGGAATTCTAAATACAAAGGTCAGTATTAGCTTTCATAATAGCAGGGTCAGTGTAAGCAACTCAGAAGCAGTGCCATTACAGACAGGGATCTAAGCAAATAGCATAACACATCTTTACATGTTATAGAGAACAACAGTAATCCAGAGAAAATTTAAATCTCTATCAGCCATGTTTAGCATCAGTACTGAAGTATTGGGGGTGGGGGGAGGATCAGAGTCAAGGTGGTAAGTATTTGGGCCTGGATTGTTGCTTCCCCACAGCCCCCTCCCTTTTTGGTAAACAAAGTAAAAGATTGTTTGTTTTATCAGTCCCAGATGTGCCTGTAATATACAGGGTGGGTGTTTACCTTGTTATGAGCAACAACTTTGAGAGCAAAGGTTGCCAGATACAGAGAATTCATGACAAAACTTAGCTGATTACGAGATTCTTCTAAGAAGTCTTCTAAGCCATCATACCAGAGTCTTTTAACATCTGACCACACCATTCCTGTAGGAGAAAGAAGTGGTGGGAAGGGGAGGAAAGAGAGTAAGAGAAGGAGATGTCACTACATTATGTTGTACACACTTTCTTTTACTGGTAGTAGCAGAATCTGCTGACTAGTTTTTTGCAAAATGAGAAGGACTACCTGATTTCAAAGTATTTTAGTGACAAGAAGAGAGGGATTTCTACATTAACTGTTAAACAGGATAGAGTTTGTTTATATATAAAAGTTCAACAACTATAAAGCTGCAAAATACCTAACTGCCTCAAGACTACTGGTACTTCTCTAAAAAAAAAAAGAAAAAAAAAATCTTTAGTAAATGCATCTAATGTAAACAATATTTCAGGACCAAAATATAGCTGCCTTTCTAAAAGTCAGCTTTCCCCCAAAAAGTAATTATCCACACATTTTCAGAATAGCGTGACATATATTTCTGGGAGTGCATTAGAAAATGTGCCAGGAAAAAGGCAGCTTCAAAACTGTTCAAGTAAGGTCAGTGATTCAATAGAAATTTTCCATGCATAATCAAAAAAACAGGGAGCTCTGAATTTACAAAAGTTAAAAAAGATTCTTGTTAGTACCACAAACTCACAAATGGATCTAGGGCTTTTCAGATGGCTATTTTTTTCCTTACTAAAGATACGCTGTTAAAATCTACCCATTGTTTACTACTACCCGCTATAAAGAAAATTTCGCCAGGCTGCATTTTATTAGCTAAATATGCATATTAGAACTGGAAAATTCATAAACCTGAAAAGACATTTTTCTGAAACATGGCTGATTATCTGTGGATCTTAAGTGTACAATTATTTAATGTTCTTTTGAGTATTTGGACCATTCAGATGCTTGCTACCATATTAAAAATAAAGAGAAAAACAGTATTTACATTTCTGGCAACTAACATTTGTTGGATTTGGCCTACCTTGCAGAATTTTGCAAGTTCTCAATGAATGAGGTCCAGCAAAAGTAAACATAAATAATCTAGGAGAGAGTCTACATGACCTTCCTTGTTGCACGGTAAATTCTGTTCAAATGTTGCAAGATTAAAGCCAGACCAAAAAAAAAATACATGCTGTCCACAGTTTTCATAGAAGACTCTTGTGTAAGTTTTGGGTCTTGCCCAGGCACTGCCCTAACTCTTCAATGTGCAACTGAACTGACCTAGGACTTTATACAAAAAGTATTTAAGGTAAAAAGCAGCCTTAGAACTGCAGCATCACTTATTTGTCTGGGAAATCTATCCAGGGACACAGGTTGTTCTCAGTCATTTATTTCAAATGGTGAGGTAACACTACTCCTCATTTTGAAAGATGAATCTAGTTCTATGCAAAACTCACTTTAACTTGGAGTCCTAAAGTCAGTACAGACTTTTGACTATTTTATACTGTTGATTCAGTGAAGATTACTGACAAAGTTTAAAGTTAGATAAGATTAAATTAATGATTAGATCAAATCACCACTGTTCCTTTTCTCCCAGTTAATTTAGGTATTTTTTGAAAAATCACATATGCATACTACCAAATTATACACACAATAAAATGTATTGCTTTGTATCATTCAATGACAAAATAGCAAGAAAAATGTAAGTAATGCACTTATATTTCAATATAAATATTAAGATGCAATAATCCTAGTAAAATAGGTAAGAGTTATGAGTCTTGGCACCACATCAGTCACTTACAACCTTACCACAAGTATGCAAATCCCTTTTCAACCCTTCATAAAACCTATGCTTATGTTAGATTTCCAAATGCATTTAAATTCTTGGAAGAGACAGTTTATTTTAAAAATAATCAACTATGTAAACTATGTTAGAATAGTTTCTACTCCCTAGAACTAGGAACAGGGAATTACTAACTTGTTCATTCTGGAAGGGAGAATGATCCTTATTAACATCTACCCTTAGAGAAGTTCTGGTACTTATGTACACCATAGGACTTTTTTTAGTACAGGTGCAGTTTTAGAAATTCTTACGAAGTACTGAGTATTTTTAGTTATCCAGTTACTCAAAAGAATCACTGTAAAAGGATTTTTGCTTAACGTAACAGCACCTAAGCAAAAATATAACTTTTACAACTGTTTATTTTAAAAACTTCCTACAAATGAGGATACATATCATGTGCATCAGTCTGTATTCCTTTTACAGATTATCTTTTGAGAATTAACCTACATTTAGGCTGCTAGACTCAACAAAAAACCTTTAAAAAGGGCTGAGAAATTCATACATTAGTCAAAGTTTACAAGGTCAAGTCTATCCAAAAGTGGTACCTGTGCTCCCTCTACTGGCTCTGCACCAACCAGAATTAGTTTGCAAATATTATTCTGTCAGACATGCTGACATAATAGAAGATACTGGTGTATACAAAGGAAGCACATGCAAAAGAAATATATTTAAAATACCATTAAAAACACAAAAAGAGAAAGAGTATGAAAAAGTCAGTAGGTTTTCAAATATATTAAACATAAAAGAATTTTACATGAAAGGGTTAAAAATGGTCTCCTTTAGCCATTTGCCAGTTTAGTAGTGGTTTTAAGTTTCACTTCATACAACATGAAAAACCAGTCAAATATTACAGAAGTAGAGCTGAAAGTCATGTTGCTGATGACAATCTGTAATAACAAATAAGAAATTTGTGTCCAATCCATTACATCCTTCTTAACAGGGCAGGATGAAGGGCTGGAGAGGACTCATATTTAAACTCTCTGAAATGAGAGATTTTTCACCATTTTAACGCTTGACAAAAAATAAATAATTTTTTTTTTTTGAGATCCGTCAATACAAGGGGAATGTACAGGGAGCCCCTCAGGTCTTCAGAGACCCATATACTCTAAAGTAAAAAGATAATATATAAGACTTGATTGAATTTGATTACATATTTATTCCAAGAACCAGTAACTAGGAGAAATTGTACTGACTTGCATAAAACACCTGAATTTTTTAAATTGAATTTATTATTTCTAATGGCATATAATAATAAATTTAGCAGCCTTTTTCTCTACCTTTTAAAGCTTTAACTAGTTGCACTAAAATTCTGATATGCCCTAGCATAATTCCAAACCACAAGGGAGTCAAGAATATTATTTTTTTTATTTATTTTTTTTACAGGAATATAAAAAACAAAGAAACTCAAAGGGTTCGGCAGAATTTAAACAGTTGCTTATAGGTGACTGAGTCAATAATTGTTTTGGTTTTTTTTTTAGTCAGACTATACTGACTAAACAGAGCCCACCATAAACAAAAGTACCTAGTTATGAAAGCACTGAAAAAATAAAATCACTTTGGAAATACTTCTACCTATACTTTTCAATTTGACATTCAAGACAAATCATTGGCTATACCCCACTATTACAGAAAATGTAGCTATTCACAATTAAAAGTGCACGTACTTTTAAGTGAATATTAAAAATACTAAAAACTGTGACGAAACAGTTCCCACACTGATATATCAGCATCCCAAACCACATGCCACTTCATTTGTGGCTGAAAAAGCATTCTAGTAGAAATTCTGAAGTAGCATCCCCAGGCCCCTATGTCCAGTTACATCCTAGTACACTTGGACTTGCTAACTTTCTTTGATAACTAGAGATTGCTTTTACAGCACATCATATTCCGTCTCTGAAAGTGTGTTGTTCCTATCACCATCTATCTTCAAACTAGCTAATAGGCACCAGTCACTGAGTGGAACTCTGATGTCCTATAGGAGCAGTACAAACATTGCCGGATCAGTCAGAACCCTTTGTTTACACTTTTTATCCATCTGTTACTTACCAATAAGCCATAGTATCAGAAGATAATCTATTCTCTCAAGTGCTGGCCCCATTGTGTTCTTCTTATCTTCATTATAGACAAGTGAGTACAAGTTAAGCAACAACAGGAACGTGAAATATGAAGCTCCATGAATAATAAACTTCATAAAAGGAGTGTGAATTATTTGACCTACTCGTGATTTTGGAGCTAACAAGTAACACAGGGACAGCACTGGCCAAAAAAAGCCAACTGTCAAAACAGTCAAAATCTTCTTACAAGTGTGTTTGCGTCGGTAGCCTGCCATCTGTCCAAACCATACAGTATTGAGAAACTGCTGACAGTTAGACTGGGCAACAAACTGTAAAGAAAACAAGCAGTCAGGTCGCTCAATACCAATTTAAACACATTATTAAAATTAATATGCAAGCTGTAATGAGGCAGTTGTGGATCATGTAATCCCATTTCCACCAAGTAAAAATAATTCATATGAAAAATATATTTCAAACATGTTAATGTTTTAAGAACTTAAAAATACTAACGAAACAAGAAACAAATACTAAAGAGATAAATCAAGCATGCATTACATTCACCTCCTTCCAGTATCTTTGAGCATAGAACAGCATTAGTCTTTTTACGGTTAACAATGAGATTTCTTGATGTGTCACAATTAACAGTAAGATTAAGAATATATTTTTGAAAACATTAAATTAAGCTGTTATCTAGGTCAAAAAGCCATGCCACGCTCCCATGCTTTTTATTTGCTCCAGGACTGATTTGCTAAGAAGCTGTTTCCCCCAAAGTTCACCAACACCAGTATTTTATGCATTGCATCACACTTACCAGGAACAGGAACTGAGGTCACAATGCCTCACAGGATCAGGACCAAAGTAGACAAATAATCCTATACAAATCAGATCCTCTTTTTAATCATTATGGCTATAGTGCAGCAAAGCATTTGAGCACAGGATTAACTTTATGAGACCCAGTGCTTTGCTGAACAAACCACAGGTTTTACCAGATTTAAATCTAAGTTTGTATTATAATGGTGAGAGGCTTAGGAACTCTTTGTACACACCATCTGGAATTTAATATAAAATGAACAGACAATCCCTTCTTTTTAGTATCACAATATTTTTTAAATCACCTCATTAAAAAGTTCTTACCTCAACAAAACTATCAACAATAAAATATTTTGCGTAAAACTTTCCCCATATCACTCTAAAAAAAATTCCCATTTCATCTAACCATAGTAGTAAGAAAGCTGTGATGATGAACAGAAGCACCTGAGAAATATTTTTGTGCATTTGCTTAACACATACCAAAAATGGATACCATGTCTCTAGGCCTGGAAAATTCACTCAGTCTATCAAGTTTCTTTTTGAATAGCCTACGCTTTCTACGACCTCACAAAATCTTTTAAATAGGAGCCTGAATTCAGTTTTTAAAAAAGGGTTCAGATTACTTAGAAATTAACCTATGTTGTACAATAACTTCCATATTTGGTTGTCAAGTGTCCTTGGGACAGAAGTCTCCAGATCTATGATCTTGAACCACATTATTGTCTACATAGTCAGCATTGGCACAAAGCTTCCAGATTTTTCTAGACTCTCTATATTGGTATTGATTTGCTAGATGTGGCCATTTTCAAGGGGCTTGGGACAGGTTCAGAAGGGCAACTAAAACAGAAGGCCAAAAAGCCCATTTCCAAGTAACCACAAAGTGAACTTTGTGGACATTACGAGTAGTGGGGCCAAAGCAAAGAAAACAAATTACCATGCCCAGCAAAAACAGTAGAGAGATCAAATTACACAGAGCAAAATGCTTAAGATTATACAAGAAAACCTTAAAACAGATCATTCAAACACAGTATATTATAGCTTTTGCTTAATGATTGATGTAATGAAATGTATTAAATCCACCTGTTCTGGAAGAGACATTTGTTTTGAGTGCCTTAAGTTTCAAAACCAAAGCTGCCCTATTGGCAAAGACCATAAAATAAAGTAAAAAGAAAATAGGATCATGGCAAGTACCATCACAAACTGGTTAAAGGAGATAAGAAATCTTCCCTCCAAAAACCTAATTTTGACAAGGATGTAAATCCCACCCTTCAAGGCCATAAAAACTAGTTCAGTCCAGTTCCCAGACTCCTTATGCCTGAAGAAGGGTGAATATGCCCAAAAGCTTGCTAAGAGCCTTTTTCCAACTACTCAGTTGGTGTAATAAAAGATATGACATCTACTCAAAAAACCCTGCCTGCCTCATTGAAGCAAAGAAATTTAAGCAAACTGAATCAGGAAATGAGCATTAGAGTAACCTATGTACAGATATATGGGGTATAGACAGGAAGGGAAAACCTAAAATGACTTGCTGACAGTTTGGGTGCTATCTTCCTCCTTTCTAAGTATCCAAGGCATTATAGATTAGCATCTAAATTGCACTGTTCTGGATACCCAGATAAACAGTGGGACAAGTGTTTATTCACATAAATGTTTTGGGGGTGCAAACAATATAATGTTACATTATATTGCCTCTGCCTCAGAGCACTCATAATCCAGGCAGTAGTAGTCAAAAAGAAATCAAGATTTGTTGTGGAAGGTAGAGCCTAAGACCTCTACACTTCCCTTAGAAGCCCTCTTGAATTTATAATGCATTGAATAAGCATTTAAGGCTAGTTAGTTACCAAAGACTTAACAGTTACAAGCATTGATTCACGCAGACCATTGTGATGCTTCCCTAAGAACTTCACACATCAAACCAGTTCAGTCCACACAACTGGTCATGTTTTGGCCCTGATCTTCAAACCAGGTATTAAGAATATTATAACCCAGCTAGCATCACAGAAAAAAGTAACTGCCTCATGAGTAGCGGTCAAGTCTCCTAGATTCCAAGCACCAAAACAGACCCATTATCCTGATTCACCTCTTGTGTACCTTCTTGTGTCCCTAAAAATGCTTAAGTTCAGCTGTGCCTCATTATATAAGAAAAGGGCAAGGACCTAGTGATTTATTACCACTGTATTATGATTATAACCAACACTGCATTAGTCTTCAGTGATCCTTTCTTCTAGTGCCAATACAGATCACCTTGATTCTCTGACAACATGCACCAGACAGAGAGAAAGTGGAAACTCAACCAATGATGACTAAAGGATGAAACATATAGGTGACCACTAGGCACTTATTATTCAGTATCATTTTTTTTTTCTTACCTGCTGCATGCAGAGTCCTGAACTTGCCAGTCAGAAGTCAACTACAAGCTCATCTAAATAAGAAAATATCCTAGGCTAATTGTATGTGAAACCATGCCTGGACATAGTATAAAAACAGCTTCAAGCGCACTGCTGAATAATTCAGTCTCATCCCCTTTGCAACCCATGTCATTGCCAGCCATGAAATACTTTGTCCCAAAGACAAGCAGTCAGACCTAAAAGCATGGTTTTAAAATTAAGTTCTTCCTGGATGGATGTGCCCAAAGGGTAGAGATGGAAAGAACATTTATTGATGAGTTCTACACAATTTAATAAAATCTTTGTTATTCTTGAACAGAATGTCCACACAATTATACTGAGACAGCTATAGCAGAATAATTAATGGAGACAAGTCTGGGTCAGATGACAAAAACCCATAAAAACGGGAGTTGGATAAAGGAGGTCAGGTACCCAGGCTGTGACAAAACAAACACTAAAATAGGGATCTGTGGGGATAATTATCAAATTTAGTGTAGGCCATAAGGTATGCTGGGAGCAATAAGAGTTAAAAGTCTGAAGGTGTAAAGTTTTGTGGAAAACAGAGTGCATCAGAATATCTGAGATCCATTTAAGAACATCCTGGGCTACACAGAATCAGGACTAACTGCCATAACAGATTAAAAAAGCACATAGGATGGTATGAAAAAGCCTAAAACAACAGGCGAGTTGGGGATGGCATAAACAAACAAGTTCACTAAACAGTGAACAGGCATGACACACCAAACGTCACTGATTGTGAAGCAGGGTTTTTGGTTGTAGCAGTGTTGGAGTAAGGACTTAGGCAGGCAAGGGTCTTTGGGTAGATGTGATATCTTTTATTAGACCAACAGAGTATTTGGAACAAAGTTCTTTGCAAGCTTTTGGGCACAAGCATCATCTTCAGGCATAGGGAGACTCTGTAGCTATGTGACAGGTGGTCAGTGAGAACATGAAGAACACATTTGCTGTGTTCAAGTATGATTGATCATGAGGACAGTGCAACCAAAGCCTGGTACACTAGACATCAAAATGTATGGAGAAATTTTGTACTCATAAAGATCATTAATCAGAAAATTGTAAGACATCAAACCCATATCACTGCATAAATGCTTGCAATGTATAAAAAGAGTAAATAGAAATGCACGCTGGAGTTGTGTTTAAACCTGCACCATTCATGCTGCTGCCCAGCCTGATCACCTGGCTGATAGTCTGAATGAAAGCTGTGCTAAGTGTAAGTTTTTACTCACTGAACGGTTGCTGTATGTTTATTTGAATTGAACCCTGTTGTAGTAGGACCTAATAGGTCCTTGGAGACAACAATGCTTGGTAGCCTAGTGATAGCATTCTGCAAATATGGTAAAAAAAAGTATTGGTGAAATATCTGGTATTTTGCTTTTATTACCAGACCATAGTATTACATTTTCTATTAACACTCAGTCCCTTGTCACAGTTCTTATAATTTCTATTGGCAGAATAAAGCTTAAATGAATCACTAGTAAAATCCAGTATAAAAAAAGCCTGTGCATCAGATTAATATACAGCAAAGAGAGAGAAAGACTTACCTCCTTTTGATTATACTTGATGGCAAGCTTTAAGCGACTCAAATTCATCCTCTCTTCTAACAATCCTCGTTTATCTATATGCTCATCACTGGATGTGTGGTTTAGAATAACTTCAAGCTCACGTGAGTTTCGTGCCTGTGCAAGCAAGTCTTTAGCAAAGGTTTTGCACTGCTGGGCTAACTCCTCATAATCATTTCTAGAAAACATGGCAGCAGAAAAGATTAATTAATACACTTAAAACTTTAATTAATACATTAATTGAATCTCTCAGGTGGGAAACCTTAAAATACACTTTAAAAATAGGTCGCTCAAGTTTGACCAAATAAGGGATCACAAGCACTTTCAAAAACTGAAGACAATCATAGAAAATTAGGGTTGAAAGGGGATTATCTAATCCAACGCCCTGCTCAAAGCAGGACCATCTCCAACTACATCATCCCAGCCAAAGTTTTTAAGACCTGGCTAGACAAAACTTCCAAGATTGAAGATTCCACTTCTCTGGGTAACCTGTTCCAGTGTATTACTACTACCCTCTTAGTGAGAAAATGTTTTCTAATATCTAACCTAAACTTCCCTTACTGAAACTTGAGACCATTACTCCTTGTTCTGTCATCTGCCACCACTGAGATCACTTTAGCTCCATCCTCTTTTGAACCACACTTCAAAGAGTTGAAGGCTGCTATTAAATCCCCTCTCAGTCTCCTCTTCTCCAGACTAAGACAGACCAGTTCCTTCAGTCTTTCCTCATAAGTCATGTGCCCCAGCCCCTGAACCATTTTTGTTGCCCTTCACTGGACCCTCTCCAGTTTGTCCACATCCTTTCTGTAGAGGGGGCCCCAAAAGTGAACACAGTACTCCAGATGTGGTCTCACCAGTGCTGAATACAGGGGAATAATCACTTCCCTTGACCTGCTGGCAACACACCTAACAATGCAGCCCAGAATGCCATTAGCATTCTTGGCAACTATGGAACACTGCTGGCTCATATTTACCTTATTGCCCACTATAACACTCCTTTTCTGCACAGCTGCTGCCCAGACAGTCAGCCCCCAACCTGTACGGGTGCATGGGACTGTTCCATCCTGAGTGCAGGACTTTGCACTTATCCTTGTTGAACTGCATGAGATTTCTTTTGGCCCAATCCTCCAATTTGTCTAGGTCACACTGAATCCTAATCCTAGCCTCCAGCATATCTTACTCCCTTCCCACTCCACTTCATACCAGCTGCCAACTAGACACTGAGCCATTGATTACTACCCTCTTAGTCCAGTTCTCCAGCCAATTTTCTATCTACCTTACACTCCATCCATCCAGCCCATACTTCCTTAGTTTGCCTGTGAGAATGTTGTGGGAGACTCTCAAAAGCCTTGCTAAAAATCAAAGTATATCAGATCCACTGGTCTTCCCACATCCACAGAACCAGTCACCTTGTCACAGAACACAATCAGGTTGGTTAGGCATGACTTGCCCCTGGTGAATCCATGATGACTGTTCTTAATCACCTTCTTCTCAAAGTGCTTAGAAATGGATTCCTTGAGGATCTGTTCCATGATTTTTCCACGGACTGATGTGAGGCTGACTGCACTGTAGTTCTCTGGACCTTTGTTTTTTACTTTCCTAAATAAGGGCTCCATGTTTGCCTTTTTCCAATCATCTGGGACCTCTCCTGATTGCCATGAGTTTTCAAAGATGATGGCCAGAATCTCTGGAATCTCATCAGCCAACTCCCTCAGCACCCTCAGGTGCATCTCCTCCAGCCCCAGGGACTTGCGTATGTCCAGCTTTTCCAAACAGCCACTAACCCATTCTTTCACAGAGGTATGCTCACCTCCTCCCCAAACTGTGCCGCTTAGAGCAGTAGTCTGGGAGCTGACCTTACCCATGAAGACTAAGGCGAAGAAGTTACTGAGTACTTCAGCCTTTTCTGCATCCTGTGTCACAAGGTTGCCTCCCCAATTCAGTAAGGGACCCAATACTTTCCCTGATCCTCTTCTTACTATCGACATGCCTGCAGAGACCCTTCCTGTTACCCTTAACGTCCCTTGCTAGCTGCAACTCCAATTGCACTTTGGCCTTCCTGACTTCATCCCTGCATCACCAGGCAATACTCTTATACTCCTCCCTAGTTATCTGCCCACGTTTCCACTTCTTACAAGCTTCCTTTTTGTGACTTAGTGTACTGAAGAGTTTCCTGCTAAGCCAAGCTGGTCTTCTACCATACTTGCTAGTCTGCCTGCACATTGGGATGGTTTTGTTCCTGCAGTATCAGTAAGGCTTCTTTCAAGTACAGCCAGATCTCTTGGACTCCTTTCCCCCTCAGACTGGCTTCCCAGGTGATCCTGCCCATGAGGTCCCTGAGTGAGTCAAAGTCTGCTTTTCTGAAGTCCAGAGTTCTTACTCTGCTTCACTCCATCCTTCCTTTCCTCAGGATCCTAAACCCAATCATGTCATGGTCATTGCTGCCCACGTTGCCATTCACTACTACATTTCCCACCAATTCTTCCCTGTTTGTGAGCAGCAGGTCAAGAAGACCATGGCCTCTAGTTGGCCACTCCAGCACTTGTACTAGGAAGTTGTCCCTGACACGCCCCAAAAACTTGCTGGATTGCCTGTGGACTGCTGTACTGCCCTCCTGGCAGATGTCAGGGTGACTGAAGTCCCCCATGAGAACCAGGGCCTGTGATCAGGAAACCTGCGATAGCTGTTTGAAGAAAGCCTTATCTACCACTTCCCACCATTGGTCTGGTGGTCTACAGCAGACACCCACAAAAACATCACCCTTGTTGCTCTCCCCTCTAACCTTAACCCAGAGACTTTCAAAAGGCCTATCCCTAGTTTCATACTAGAGCAATCATATGGTGCTTTTACATAAAGTGAAACTCCTCCTTTTCTTCCCTGTCTGTCCTTCCTGAACAGTTTGTACCCATCCATGGCAGTGCTCCAGTCAAACGAGCTATCCCACCAAGTCTCTTATTCCAATCATGTCATAATGAAGACTGCTATATAAAAGTTTCCCTGTTCAGGGTACCAACCTATTTTAATTATGCCTGAGACATCAAATTTTGCTGGAAACATGAAAACAGAGTATTATGTTGTAATATTTAAACTTACTTTCACTAGTGATTTAGTTTCAAATCCCCAAAAGTGTAAAATGTACTAATAGTCACAATCTATTTATGGTAACTTACAGCATTAAAAAAAAGCTGATCATTTTAGCATTATTTTTAATCATACCACTGCAAGTTAACTTGATTTACCAAAAGTGATTTATGAATTTAGTAGGTACAACAGAAAGCCACAGTACTGGCTGGTCTAACCAGGCATTTACTGAATCTCAATCCAAGTTATCCTTGTATACATGGAGAACTGAAAAACTTGCTGAGAAAGAATACTGCTCAAATAAAGAAACCAGATTTTATAAACTGTCCAGAAAAAATATTTTTTACCCCAGAAAAACATTTATCTAGATGAAGTTAGGAATTGCTTATTGAGAACTCTCCTACATCTCTTCTCCCTTTGAATTACACAAAGCATAAAAACAACCAGGCTGCAGCTTAAGAAATGTGAAAATGAAGAGATAATGCTAAGAAGAATTATGAACAGATAAACAGATCAAACACTGAATTCATACTCTATAAATATAATACTGACATACTGAAGTATGTCATCTGGAGCAGGGGTGTCAAATTAATTTGATCTCATGGGCCAAATCCAGACTAAGGATTTGGAGTCTAGAGTCTGTGAACAGCAGCACTGGTATTCATCTCTGTGGCTGCTGTTTCAGCATGACTGGAAGCCACAGAGTTAACACCACTGCTGCCAATTTTAGCCTAAAACCCCCAATTTCTGCAGTGGGTGAGGGGGTGTGGGGAGAAGCGATGCGAGAGATGCTAATACTCTTGGTTCTGGAGCCTTGCTGAAATAGCAACTCTGGTAACCATGGAAATTAATGACACTGCTGCTGGGCCCTCTGCTTCAGCTGCTGCTGGACCCTGCACTGCCTCTACCTGTTGAACCCTGCACCCTGTGCTCTGGCCACCACTGGACCCTGCACCACCCCTATCCCACCCCACCCCTTCTGGACCCTTTGCTCTGGCTGCAGCTGAACCCTACATTACCCCTGCCCCCTTAAAACCTGTGCCTTTGCCACTGCCAGACCCTGCACTGTTTCTGCACCCACTGGACCCTCACACAACTGCAACAGCCACTGCAGCAGCCCTCATGCCCTTGGTTGGATGTGGCCCACAAGGGAACCTGCAGTCTGGTTCCAGCCCAGGGCCCCAGGAGAGTTTGATAACTCTAGTTTAACACACTACTCTTACCCACTTCCATGGTCAAATGCCCAATTGTGAAACATCTAACATACAGCTACTGAGCTGTGAAAAACAAACCATAATTCAACTATTGGTCATGATGCATGTCATGTGTCAGCAGCTGCATTACTAAAGTAGATCACAAACCAGAAAGGGACAAAGTGATGCAGGGGCTTTAATATTAATATTAAAGCAATGTCAAGGAAGAGTCCAACTTTAGGATCACAGGGTTGTGAAAGTAATTTCAAAGGTAATCTAGTCCAACCCTCTGCATGAATGTAGAACACTCTATTCCTAAATCATCCCTGTCAAGTTACCTAGCCTCCTCTTGAAAACCCCCAATGAAGATAAGGTATTACAAGTACTACCTGGCTGCAAGGTTAATTAGTTTCCTGTGGCCTAATAGGGCCGCACATGTAGATGCAAGATGGTTACTGAGGAGCTAATTAGTCTATTTGTAATAAACATCTCATGTAGACATGCCAGCTGTTGAGCTTTTTCTGATTCTCACTATCCATTACCTTCCTGGAATAACAGTGGTATCTTCTACTGGGAAGGGAAAGAAAGTTCTCCCTGCCTCCTGGTGCAGCCCTAATTGGCTGTTTTTACCTCGTTACATAGACATCAAAAGTTAGCCACCTAATGGTCAATTTCCCCAGGATGAGCTATAGCCCAGGCTTAAAACCTATGACTCGTTTGAAAAAAATTGTTAGAGTTGCTACTAAACCAGTGGTGGCTAAAATACAGCTCGCAGGGCTCCTAAAAAAATTTAGAAAATTTATATTTATCTGCCCTTGGTTCCTGTCAAAGAGGGAACCCCGCACTGCAGCCGCTTGCAGCCCATGTGGGGCTGCCTGTGTCTGCTCAGGACAGCTCTGAATGGGCTGTGAGTGGCTGCAGCAAGGAACACCAGCCATAGGGTGGGAGAGAGGCCACTTTTCCCCCCACACTCAGCACCAGGTCCTTCTCTCTGCTGACGAGCATAGGGTCAGGGCTGTGCACTGCCCCACACCTGTACTGCGGGACTAGGGGGGGCGCAGGAGGCAGTGGGAGCATGGGACCTGCACCTGTGTCCCAGGGCCCAGAGCAGGGCAGCAGAAGTACAGGGTCCCAGCTGGCAGGGACTCTATGGAGCTGGGCCAGCTCCCCCCTCTCCCTGCTGGTGCAGCCCAGCCTGGCTCCATGGACCCCTGCCAGCCTATGCCCCACTCTGGGCCCTGCTGACACTGGCCCTGGGACATTGGTCCCAAGATGGTGACCGGGGTGGGGCACCTGTCAAGGGGCAGGGCTACCCATGCAGCCCTCAACAGCTTGCCAAAACTGGGTAAGCAGCCCTCCACCCAAAATAATTGCTCAGCCCTGTACTAAACAGAAAGAAGGAAAACATTGTTATTTTCTCTTTTGTACACTTTATTGAAACATCAGTGAGTTATTTTTGTTTTTTTTCATGAAATAACTATACTGAAACAAAAGTAAATGTAAGTGTGTATTCCCTTTCATTCATACCTGAATTCAACTTCAACAAGACTTAATTCTTTTAAGTCTGCACTAAGTTCAAAAGCTCTTAGGATAGGATCCTCCTCTGTTAACATTATTAAAGCTGGACTGGCCAAACACCTATAGATGTCAAGACGAAACCTGTGACGAAAGTTCAGAGAGTAAGATAAGTTTTTGGGATCAAGATATTTCATTTGATTAACATTTTCAAACAGAATATGTTCTGAAAGCTTGCAGAATTCTCAAGCAAAAATTTGAAGAGAAAAAAAGCAAACAAAAAAAATCCACCTGTATCCCACAAGCATCATTTCAGTGCGACTTAAATCAAATTTAAAGTGAACTGCAACCAGTAAAAGGAAAAAAGAAAACTTTCATACAGTTTTCCACATAAGTATTTAAAACAGTTTTAATATTGTTTAATAATAGTGATGTTAATAATGTTAACATAATGCTCCTTTTCTCAAAAAAATTAAAAGATTTCGTAGCCCTCCAAACACAAACAACTGGCATTATTTCAAATGAAGCTTGTATCACAAGGCTGCCACATTGTCTCTCTTTCTCCCTGCTGCTACCACTGTACTTATTATAGGAGCAGAAGGTATCAACTAAGACAAAATTTGCTCCTATTAGTTCGCAACATTTATAAAGATCACACATTTTAATCCTGCTGTTGTTAAACAGCACTGCTCACAGGACACTGCAAATAAAAGACAAGAGAAATTGATTTAATAAGACGTGGTTCAACTATATCAAAAAGAAGATCCCAAAACACTGTAGAAAACCATACAAAAATGCCCCAGGCATTTCGGCTACCTGAGAGTTACTGAAGTCCAGTATAGCAAGACTGTCCAAGATAGCAGAAAGACTGTTACCCAGAAAACAAGGGCAGGAGATGCTCACTACTGAAATTCCAAATCAACCTCAGTGGTACCAGGAGATCAGTGCAACTGTGGGGGGTTGTTCTGTTCATCCTGTAGATATGCTTGTGATCGTTCTGTTAGAACAGGCAGGCAACTATACACAATCAAGTTAAAATAAGTAAGTGCATCTGTGTGGACCTCACCTAATAGGGAAGGGTGAGGTTAAACAGGAACCTACTATCTGCCATACCATTCACCAGCCAGGGAGGCAGGGTCAGAGAGGCTTTTACTCAGGGAGGCACAGTCCTGTCTAATTTTTCTCCCCTCCTATATTCATATGCAGTTCTCAGACCTATAAGAAAAGACCTGTGGGAACAACGCCTTCTCCTCTTTATTTAGAAGAAAGAGCAAAGGCATTTCTGCTTCACTCTGTCCATCAAGACAAAAGAGCTGTCTTAACCACTGCCATTCTGACCAAGACTGCACTTCCCTCAAGAGACAAGTTGGAAGCATCATTATTTAATCTCTTCATGTGAATATTCACCTTCAGGCAGAAAATTAGTAATAAAAAACCCCCCAAACTTCCATGACCAAAAATAATTTAGTTAGAAAGCATTATTACAAGGAGGGGGGTGGGAAGAAGGGGTGTACAGCTAATGAAAATATATAACAAATAGTGAATGAACTGCTCGGACTGTAGGAAATTCTTTGCTGGAACCATGGAAGTGTCTCTCCTCTAAAAGAGGACTATGATTCATATGCAAAAATATGTCTGTAAACTCTCGTCCATTTTAATGTTATGGACTACAATGAAGTGGAAATCAGAACAAGTTCCAGCTGTATGTACTCACCAACATTAGATATTTTACTGTGTACTAACTAATGAACTGAATTAAATGGCTGAACTATATGAAAAAAACACGCAAAAATGTAATCCTTCACTAGTTACAAGGCTTCAAAAATAAAAGCTATGACGATATTTATACAACTAGAATTACTCCTAGATGCAGACAGAATTTGGCAAAGTATTTATACATTAACGAAAAGTATTTATACAAAAAATTTGACAAAGTATTTATACATTATACATCAACAAAGAGCTATCAAAATCACTCATATCTTAAGCAGTGGGATTTATTTTCTTATAGGGGAAAGATATGGACCCATTACAGAAGCTCTTACATTCTCCATTTTTTTTTTTTTTTTTTTACTGGTCAGCTCTCTATCATTCAAACTGTGGTTTTGCCAAGATACAATTCAAACAGGACTCCCATGTGTTAAAAATATAAAAGATAGTTTCCATTTATTGAAAAAACATAGTCTTACCTTATATTATTATTATGCATTGGTATAACACTTTTTCAGTAAAAGACCTCAGAAGGCTAAGGTAGGTGACTAAGCACAACATTTGATTCTGAGAGGATAACACTGACAAATATTAATTAAGGCCAGACATCTGGAAAAAAATACCTAAGATAATGCTAACAAGGTCTCTTTTCAACCCTAAGCCACAAACATTTCAAAAGTACAAACAAAAAGATAGTTCTAGTAGTTTTGCCAAAGAAACCTTCTAAATGCATGCTGATACATATGCAAGTTCAAATAGAAGCATTTACTCAATATTATGAGGCAACTGTGGATAGTGGTTTGTCTCAAAGTTACAGTTTACCAACAGCACCAGGAGAGTCCAATGGAAAGCAGCGTACTCCCGCTGAAATATGGGTAAATAAGAATTTTTTAAACAAGCTCCTGAAATTCATTTAATACTTAAGCATAATGGAGACTCCCCTTACTATAAAAAGCACAAAAATCCATGTAATGGGCTATCAATTATTCTCCATATACGATTTCAGCTAAAAGTAACTGTAAGAAGAATAAGGGAGAGGTATTCCTCAGTGGAAGAGAGTTCTACTTTTCTAGTTTAACTAACTCTTAAAAACATATCCATAAACCAAACATAAACAAAGACATATTGAACCTAGCGCACATGATGCCACCAGACTATGTTAAGGATTTCTAGTTATTATCAAGAACCGATACTCTTACCTGGAGTGCCGTAGACTATCTTTCTTATTTTTTGCAGTACACAGTGTGCATTCACAGCCCACAGCATGAGGTTTGGGTAATGATATATCCTGTTTCAGTAGCATTGTAAGGATCTCATAGTTGTTTCGATGAGCAGCTAAAATGACAGGTGCTACATCCATGGTTGTTGAGTACTCTGGGTTCTGAATACGTTCCATTAGTTTCTGAAATAACATAAAAACACACAGTTGGGATTTTAATAAAGCTGAACATAATAGTTTACCCATAAATCAATTTAGGCTGCTCAACACAGGATACAGAGAAATTCTGATTTAAAACATTTCTCCACTCCTGATCTTGGTCACACAATTCAAAAGAAAAGAAAATCACCTAAACACCACCTGAAATTGTTTGCCTCTTAAAGATACAAGCATAGTGTTTGTCTCATTTCTTTTCTCAAATGGAAAAATTAATTAGAGGTGCACCGATACATCAGTGCCCTATCTGATTGGCACTGATAAAAGGAAAACTAACATTATTGGTTATTGGCTTTTTTTGGCCAGTAGAGCCAATAATGTTAACTGATAAATATAATATGCCTTCTGGCAGGAGCCTCAGAGGCCATGTCCATGCACACAGCCAAACACATGCATGTAGCTAGGAGCGGCTCCCCACCACTGCACACCCCACCCCAGGGGAGACATGTACCCCCATATTTGTGTGCAGAACAGGTACGGGATACTCTGAGGGCTCAGGGCTCTCCACTCTCCTGTCTTTCCCTCAGGATCTGTGCACTGGCCACACACCCCCTGCCCAATTGGCAGCAGTGTGGGCAGTGAGTTGTGCCTCCCGCTGCCGGGTTGGCAGGGGACACATGGCCAGCACAGGGTCCCTGGGGCAAAGGCAGCAGGGTGTAGAACTCTGAGACCACAGCAAGCAGACCACATCTGCCCTTGCCCCACTTGGCTCTGGTTAAAAGCATCCCCATGCTTAAAAACGGTGACGGCAGCACTTGAACTATAGCTTATTCACCAATCTGTAGTTCAAGCACCCCCACCACCATTTTTAAGCACCGGGATGCTGATCCCCTCCCTAGAAGAGCCGCCTGCGGCTCTGTCCTGCTCCCTGTCCCAGGTCCCATTCACTGTCCTGGTTGGGCAGCGCCTCCAACCCCAGCCCCTGCCCTACTCCCTCCCTCCCTCCCTCACTGCGCAAGCCTCGGTCTGCCCCTCCCCCACCACACCCCGTCCTCTCCACAGACCTACCTGCAGGAAGCTGCTCTCCATTATGTCTGGCTGCATTCCTGTAAATCAGTTATCAGACTGGCATCAGCGATACCCCTAGTTAATATCTGGCTATCGGTATCAGCCAAGAAAATCTTTACTGGTGCACCCCTAAAATTAATGCACTGTATTTCTTAGCAGTAAGAATAAGAACTATCCCCATATTATTGAAGATACTGTTCTGATGATAAATAAAGAACTTTAGTCTCTAAGGTAATTTTTTTGGTCATTCAGCAACACTAAATTCATATTTACTATGGGGAATAAGCATTTAATTTTTTTAAGCCACCATTACTTGTAATGACAGATGGAAAAGCACTTTCCTCCAAATGCTGTACAGGAAATGCATTATATTGCATTACTTCTCAAAAAAACGTTCTGTGTAATCACCTGAATGTTTTTTCTTTTTCTTTAATTAATTTTAAAATCCAAACTCACCCTTCTGTAATGCAATTTCCATCTTTGGAAAAATGTGCCTTTTCTATGTGTTCTATTAATTTAGGAGACTCATGAGCAAATAACATTACCAAAAGGAAAGTACCACAAAACTGAAAAATTTTCATGTTGCAAAGATAATAATAAAAAGCTAGCTTTTCTTTGCCCCCCCCCTTTTTTTTTTTTTTTTTTTTAAATATTCATGATTTAGAGATGATAACATTCTGGTCAGCTCACTCAGGACTTTGTTTTCCTCTACAGTTTTTTAGTCTCTCAAAACACAAAATAAAATACATATTTCATAAACTACATGCATGCAATCACCATTGAACTCTGCTTTGTATTGTACCAACACAGAATACTCAAGAGTTGGAATCCTTACAATTTTAGTAACACCGAGAGGAAAAAGTGATGCGGCAAAGATCGCTTTGATAATACATCAAACGTTAAGGGTCACTTATAGATATGCTTATTTCATGAGCTAACTGACCAGAAGTTACAACAATTTTGTACCTTGGAGAGAGAGCCCTGATAGACTGCTGAAAGAAAAGTTATTGTCACGTGATCTATTTCATAGTCTCTCTTCTCATTTAAATTCTCTCTTAAAAAAAGAAAGCTGGAAGAAAAATGTTTTCTATATAGGTAGAATGTGTTCTTTTGGAATGAACTTCATAAAGGGAATCTTATTCTGAAGAAAGAAAATTGCTTAGGGCTTTTCCTGGGAATTTAGAATTCAGTATCTTTTACCCTATTTACATCCTGATTAATAAAAGTCAGTGTTAAGTTCTTATTTGGGTGTCCCCCCTCAACCTAGTATAGAAGAAACACTGCTTTCTGATTCACACACAGGTGCAACCTCTGCAGCAATATTAAAAGTAATCCTTAATTAAAAAATGTTATACTCAATAACTGTCTAATAGCAGCTGGATACCTAAGGATTGTGAAGCAGGACCTCAAAAAATTACTTTAAGATGAAGACAGAAATGTCAGGTAAGCCTTTAATGTTCAGTGACATTTTACCAAAACATTCAGTGCTGCCTATTATTTATATGACAAAAGTGATAAGTACTGGTAATTTTTCTCTTTGTTTGCAATACAGTAATTATAAGGATACCATTAACTCAAACCTTAATAAATATTAGGCACCTATAAACCTACTGGATGCCTATGATCAATAACTTTAAAAGCCTCTAAGGATAAAAAGCTTTTAAAAAAAATCATGAAGAACAACGTCCAAATTTTGCTCTCTTACATGTGAGAATCTTCATTTAAGGCTGTCTTGAATAGCAATTTCACTGAAGACTCAATTCTGCTGTACCAACCCAAGCTAACATGAATTAAGAATACTCAACTACAATAGTTGGTCTTGAAGATCGTTTTGGTCGATGATTAAGTAGTATATCAACAGCTCCCACTACTTCTGAGTCAATAGCAACCAAAAGTGCATCTGATGACTGAAAAGAGAAATAGATCAAATTGAAGTAACACTAAATTAGATAGTATCAAGTCACAGAATTAAAAATAAATAAATAAATAAATAAATAAATAAAACAAACAATGCAAATGACTACGTTACAAAGAACTAGAGGTAATTAAAGGCTACCATAAATTAATGGAGACTGAAGAAAAAGAATGCCAGAACAATTATAGACAAAGTGTTCGAAAGAGATTAACTTATTTTAGAATAAAAGCATCATGATAGAAGGTAAAAACTAAAGTCATCCAAGCTTTTTCAAAGCTACTGTTCTTAAGCAATGAAGTCTGCGATTGCCTTAATTTATGTATAGGCATTGATTGTAGCTAGAAACCAATACTGGATTGTGCCTCATAATAAAACAACATGCTGCAATGCAACCATTATTATGCTACCACAACATGTACAGGCTGAGGATTCAAACACAGGATCATTCATCCAGTCCAAACAGCACTACCAATTGCTGGAGTACAGGTTTTCCTTGCTTTATGCGGGTTCTGTATATGCACATTTGCTCTTATGCAATGACCCTTTTTATACCCAAAATTCATTATAGGCAAGTTAAATTAAGTCTTATGCAATCAGCACAGGTGCCCCCCACAGCAGATAAGTCTGTGGGGGGAAGGGAAAGGGCCATGGGGCCAGGGACCCACTCACCCCAGCTCCTGCTGCAGCTGCTCTGGAAGCAGCTGATGCCAGCTGCCTGCAGACACTGGCCTGCACCGTACCCCAAACCCCCCGGGGCTCCGTTTGTCCACGCTCATCCCAGCCCCTGGGCCGCACTGTGTTGTGGTGCAGGCAGCTGTCATTGGCTGCTCCTGGGGCCACTACAGCAGGGGCTGGGGTGAGTAGGGACAAGCGGAGGCCCAGCAGGGATGGCACAGCTTGTCCCCACTCACCCCAACCCCTGCTGCAGCAGCCCTGGGAGCAGCCAATGCCAGCAGCCTGCAGCCACTGGGCTGTGCTGTGCCACAATGTTCCCAAGCCTCTGCTGGTCCCACCCACTCAAGCCCCTGCTACAGCAGCCCCAGGACCAACTGATGCTACCTGCCAGCATCTGCTGGGCTGCACTGTGCCCTGTACCGCTGGGGCCTCTGCTTGTTCCCACAGGCAGGTGGTGTCAGCAGCTCCCAAGGCAGCTGCAGCAGGAGGCCCGAGGTGCAACAGTAGGCACGCTGCGACAGCCACTCTTGGGACAGCTGTAGCCGCTATGGCTTCTGAGTGTCCCACTAGCTTATCTCCTACCCCTCTCCCTGGTCCATCAATGAACTGCAAGAGAACTTCACTAACACTGGAGACAAAACTGGAGATTCTGAACTGTGCAAAAGCTGGTGACGCATTCTACACCACTTGCTGCCAAGATAGCAACGAGAGTAAGGAACCAGCTGTTGGAGAAGATAGAGATGCTGAGGGTGTGGGTGGAAAATAAGACCCAGAAGATAAATCTTTCCTCTGCTGTGATAAGGGGTAGGGCCCTGCAAATTTATGGCTGCCTGCTTCAAAAGGATGATGGCCTTGAGGAGCCCTTCATGGCAAGTAAGGGCTGGTTTGACAAGTTCCTTCAAGGTAGGAACTTGCAGAGTGATAAGATCACTGAGGAATCTGCAAGTGCTGATCATAACGCTGCTGCATAGTTTCCTGAGGGGTACAGTCCTAAGCAAGTTTTCAATACCTATGAGATGGGGCTGTTTTGGAAGCGGATGCCATGTAAGACGTACAAGTCCAAGGAAGAGAAGGTTGCAAGTGCGTTCAAATGCAGCGAAAGACGGGCTGACTGTCCTACTGTGTGGCAATGCTGCTGGAGATTTTAAGTGTAAGCCACTGATAGTCTACCACTCCCTAAACCCACATGCATTAAAAGGACTGAGTAGGAACATGTTGCCTGTACACTGAGCTGCAAACAAGAAGGCACGGGTGACAGGCAAAGTTTCTGAGGACTGGTTTGCTCAACATTTTATCATGAAGGTACAGCACTATTGCAGGGAAGCTAACCTTGCTCATCCTTCACAATACCCCTGGACACCCTAAACTCCCGGAAACTATCAACCTCAATGTGAGAATCCTGTTCCTCCCCACTTAACGTGACCTCACTAATCTAGCCTCTTGATCGGGGTGTGATATCAATATTCAAGGCCTACTACCTAAGAAGGAGCATCTCCCAGCTGCTGGAGGATACTGATGGACCCAACAAGCCAACAATCCGTGAGTGGTGGAAGGCATACAATGTGAGGGATGCCATCAACAACATTAAGGCTTCATGGGATGAAGTGAAGTCCACTACCATAAACAGTGCTTGGAAGCCTCTCTGGAAGGAATGTGCTATGGTCTCCAAGGGGTCCCCCAAACTGTGCACAACTGTTCGAGAGGTTATTGATCCTGGACAGAAGGTGGAAGGAGATGGTTTTTCAGACCTCCAGGAAGCAGACATCATGGAGCTCATCTTTTCCCACAATGAGGAATTAAGTATTGATGAACTGATAGAGATTGTCACTGCTGATAAGGAAAAGGAGGAACAAAAGCAAGAGGTGGTCCTCAAGGTCAAGGACATGACTATTAAGCTGGCAGAGTTTTTTGCACAGGCTGAGAGACTTGCTCAGTTTGCCTTGGATCTGGACCCTAACCTGAACAGGAGCCTAGAATTCAATCATGGTTTGAACTCTCTCCTTGATCCCTACAAGGAAGTGTATGCCCAGATCCAACAATCAGTGAGGCAGTGCACCATGTACCAGTTCTTGAAGCCTCACTCAGCTATCCCGAGCCCTACCCCACTGGTGTTGGAGGATGACGAGAGAGCCGTACCTATGGATTCTCCTATGGATATTACGCCACCTATACCTCCTACCAGGATGTGGAGTCTGACACTGAAGACTCTTCACCACCCTCTCTTCACACCAACTAAACATTCACCACCACCCTGTGCTTGTGTGTACTGTCTGCTATTGGTGAGTACTAAAATTGTCTTGTAAAAGTGGTAGAAATGGGTTTGGGGGTCAGTACAGTCGAGATCTTGGAATGTATCCCTATTTGTTACATTGTAAAGTGGGTTCCCTTTATGTAAATTCAAGTCATGCACCTTTTTCCAGGAAAGCATGTACAGCATAGAGTGGAAAACGTGTGTAACCAGACTGTGAAAAGCTAAAAATGATTCTTCTCAACGGATCTCCAGGACTGATGATCTAAGGGAGTAGTACAAGGGGGTGCTACAATGTTATCAAGAAGTACCAAAGAATGACAAATGCAGACAGCCATTTGCAGTGCCCATATTTTACACTGTCTGGAATATGAAAAAGAAGCACAAGCCATTCAAGAAGGGTGAAGGAAGAGTCTTTGGATCCTTGCTGTTTTAATGTTATGCACACGAAGTCCAGCCTGGAGATCAAAACCTGACCTAGGAGGCAAACCAGAAAAATAAGATGACAGCTGTCCAGTGCTATAAAGTCTCCATGCTGGTCTACCGATTCTGTTGCTTGGGAACATTTTTCCCAGCCTCTCTAATTTTTCAGCTTTTATTACAGATTGTTATTGGGGTTGTACAGCATACACCATTTGTGAAAGCAACCTTAAAAATACATTTTCTATTTACCTTTAGCAAACAATTTGCACGTTTTTCTTTTGGAAGTGAGAGTAAGATAGCAGTTTCTACACTGGACTGAAGAAAGGCAAACATAATACCTATCTTTAAATAGAAGAACCTAAAGAATCATTTGCCAGTGCAGGTACATGGATTATATGATCTCTCAAGATCCGATTTAGTTCTATTTCTCAGATTCCATGACCACAACAGTAAAAGCAGGTTTGCTGCCACAGCTGGTAGCTTTTCATTAGGTCCCTGCTAGTTTTTAATTTTCACTGCAATTTATACTGCTCCTTAAGTTCTTTGAAACTTTTAAATTTTTGGTCAAAAAATCGGAAGAAAGAAACATGGCATGAAGTACCCTCTCTCAGCAATAGCATATTTCAAGAAAGTGCTGTTAGGTAGTACAATCTTCCACTGTCTAAAAGATCCTGGAAGAAGGTGGCCCTCTGCCACAAAAGACGGATCAAGCTTGGAGGGAAAGCTACCTATTGCTGCAAAGACCAACATCTCCGCAAAGTAGAGAAGAAATCAAGGAATGAGGAGGTTAATATAGTTTTTAAGTCAAAATGCAAAATTCAGATGAGGATCACTGCACCAATATAAACTACTCTCTAGAAAGAAAGTTCTGCATTGTGCTTTATTTTAACTGCAACATAGGGGGGAGAATGGTTTGAATTTCTGAACTATATGGAGAAAATGTATTATACCACTGTTAACTTCTAGGCTCATAGTAGAAATCAGCATAATAATTATTTTACAATAAACTGAATGCAAACTCTGAACTATAGTGCTCCATATATATGTGCTTGAATTAAGGAGTAGAACTCCAATTTTTACACACCTTAATGGTTATAATCCAGTGGCAAAGTGCCCATTGTATTCTAAAAACTTTAAGGGTATGCAACTGCACTGCAATAGTCAGAAATAATAATTAGCTTGGGAGACAATGTGTGCACTGACTCTAAAGTATGAACAACCAAATATAGGAAGACAAATAAATATGCTATGTTAATAAAACTCCATCAGAGACACAGGGCAGACCTAGAAAACTTAAAATCCCTCCCTGGAAAGGGACAAAATTGATAGCTAAAGCAGTACTCCCTATCCTTGGTTTCTAAAAGTGCAAGACAAATCAATGACAACAAAGAGGAAAATATCAGGGTGAATTTCATTTAAATCAAATAGATTTAAATCACTGGTCAGGATGCCCCAATTTAATCACTGCTTTCCATAAAATGTGCATTCTTTTTGTTTGATATCCTCTATTCATTTAACTTCTTGAAACTTTGCACTTTTAGAGAAAGGTAAGGATTTGACTCTGTATACTAACTTGCAGAAAGACAAGAGGGCTGATCAGGTCTCTTTCATCTTCAAACACTGCTGTTAACAAGGATGTTATCTCTGGAGACACAAATCTAGAGTTCAAGAACTGAAACTAAGCATCACAGAGATGCTTAATGGGATCTTTTACACAGAGTGGTTTTTTTTTTTAATCTTTACTAATCTATAGAGGAGCCTCTGGGAACCCCATAAGATTGGGCCCCTAATGAAGTCCATGGCCTGTTGTGACATATTTATAATACTTCACTAAGAAGGTTACATTAATGAATTGCCTCAAATAGTATATAATTAGAAGTTATAAATCCCTCTTCCAAGATGATCTCTTTGAGCTTTAACATATCTTTATATAGGATTTTTAAAGCATTTAATAAAAAATATTAATTAAATTTTAAAAAATCCGATTTAAATAAAAAAAAAATTTTTAAATTTAAAAAAATAATTCATTTTTATCCATCCTGCTAAATATGCATACTATAGAAGCATGTTTAAAATTCAGTCAAATGAAGAGAGTTCTGTACCTGGCAGCCATAATCCAAAAGAAGCTGGAGTATGTCCAAATTTTCATTCTCAATGGTTATGGTAACAGCGTTTCTCCCAAGCACATCCACGCAATTTATGTTCATTTCACCGGAGCTGTTCTCTTCCAACAGTCTCTTAACCATGTAATAATCACCTAAACAAGTATCATATGAATGTCTTAGATTTGTTATATTGGGAAATATTCTGAAGTTTGCCATAGTATTTTATCAATTAACATAACATACAAAGTACATACTCATAAATCTAAGGTTTCATTTGACATAACATAGATACCAATAATCCATGAACAAAACAATGAACGCTTACAAACAGCTAAGCGGCCAACAGCTGCTCCCATCAAATGGGAAATTAATGCCATTTGAATCTGCTCCTCTCTTCCTAAGCTGGAATTCAGAAAAGGACAAAATGGGACTTTCAAAAAATGGGGACAACAGCTTCCAGGTAGCCTCCAAGGAGGGGTGAAAGTTGAACCGTGTCAGACAGGCCAGCTCTGTACTGCAGAGCTACACTGGTATCGCCACCCAAGATCTCGAACCCTCTCACTGCAGCTGGATAAGCCCTGCGCCTCCTTCCAGCCTCACTCGGCACAGCCTTCTTCTCCTTCCAAACGCTGTCAGTCAAGTTACCGTTTACAAAATACACACATGCAGGCCTGTACAATAAAACACACGATACACATATTATGCTGTGGGCATACGTTTGCTGAAGTGCGGGGGACTATGGTATCATACCGTTGCTGGTCTGTGTCCAAAAAAAAAAAAAAAAAAAAAAGGCCTAGTTTACAACACACCAGCAAAAGATCCGATGGTTAAATTCGCGAGTAAATCCTCCACAGAAGGCCACAGCCTTCGACTTGCCGCCCCGAGACGGGGGTGGAGGCAGGCGGCGAGGGAAGCCGGCTCTCGCCAGCCCCGCAGCTCGGCCTCAGGCCCCTGGACAGAGACATGCGGGGACGGCCCGCCCCCGAGGGCCGCGGTACCTTTGTCGCAGGCGAGCAGGAAGAGCTTCTCGTCCAGAGTGGTCTCCTCCTTCACCTGCCGCACATCCTTCAGCGCCAGCAGCTTGTTGGGGGAGGCCGAGGCCGAGGCCGAGGGGTCAACACTCTGGTACAGCGCGGCCATAGCGGCCACCCCGCACCCGCCGCACTGCGCACGCGCAGCCCTGGCCCCAGGCGAGGCAACCCACCTCCGCCCCCGCGGCGGCTGCGGGCTCCAGGCCAAGCGCGGTGCGAGTGAGGGCCCGCCAGTCCGCCAGATCCCAGCCGGGGTGGGCGTCCGCCCCACGCAGGCGCGCTGCTGCTGTGGCGTGGCCGTGGGCATCCTCATCCGCCTCTATTGCGCTGTCCCCTGCTCCGCGGCGGCGACGGGAGCTCCCTCCCTCGCCCCAGGGGGAGACCGCGGCCCTGCTGCACGTTCAAACGAAAGCTGGGTAGAAACCACGTGTTCAAATACCAACTTCGTAGCCGGTTGGCTCTGGTGATAGCCGCACGCTCATTTTGATGGCGTGCTCATTGCTTTGTACTAGACTGCCAACCGTCCCCGTTTGGCCTCGAGGCTACGGGGATCAGCATCCGTCTCCCCGTGACTATTGAAAGCAGTCCGGGAGACTGATACCCTGGACGGGTTGAACAGTACAATTGACATTATGCTGTGTTGGGAAAAAAAATCATCTGGAATGGCTTCAGTCAGGGCTGGCAACTCGACCTTGTACTCATGGCCATTGGTGACGTGTAGAGGAGGCACATGCCCCACCTGAGAGCAGCTGCTGTGGATCCCACCATTGGCATCTGTGAGCAGTTGCCGGTTGCCACCCCCCCTTGCTGCAGCCACCTGTGGGCAATCCCCACTTGCCCCACCTCACCCATGACATCACTGCCACCGCCTGTGGGCAGTCACCATGTCCCCCCAGCCTCAGGAGTACAAGTCGTTCGTGCTTGTGGCTGGTCTTAAAATTTGCGGTATGGCTCCAAATTTCTTGCACAATTGACCAGTTAATTGCAGAGTATATGTGACATCTAGCAGGGGCCTCCATTTGCTTCTAACTGGTTTACCAGCCTTGGTGAGGGCGAGGTGATGAGGTTCTAGTGAAACAAGGTTCTGGGTTTGTCCAAAGGAACCAGGATAGCAGGAGCATCTGCTTAAATTGGGATTTGGACTCAGGGTTGGCCTGGCCATGGGGAATGAGGTACAGGGAAGAAACAGTGGAAGAAAGGAGGCAGAAGATGGAGAAAATCAGATAAGGACACAACTGGAAGGGAATAAGGGTGATGGAACTGTCAGTTGTCAAGGTGTGTGAACAACTATTCAGGAACTTGGACATAGAGAAAGGGAAGGGGAAACTAAGGAACACTGAACCAAACCTGATGAAAGAAACAGCTAGGAGGAAGAGAGTGAAAAGGAGCTTGAAAAGCACAAGCAAGAAATAACTTTAAAGAGTTGTAAGTGCTTTCTTGATTTTCCCTATGAATAAATTATGGATAAACAAAATGTAGAAATCTGGTAATTATCACACGCAAATAGCTTCATATAGTCTGGAGGTATATATGAATTACCAGAACACACACAAAGGTTCTGTAGCCCATTTCTAATTTTCTGAACTCTCCAGAATCCTCTTATGCACTAAAGACAGAAGCCATGTTTCTTCTTTGTGTCAAAGAGGAGAACCAGTTTGACACTTTGGTGCCATCCTAACTGGTGGTCCCAGCCCTAGGAGGGCACCAGAGTGAATCTGACACACGGAGCATGGTGGATGCATCTTTAAGTGGGGAACAGGTTGACAGGAAAATGCATTTTTCACAGTGAAGCAGATCAGTTGTGCCTGGACACTTCCTAGCACAGCTGATCTACTTGATTTGGCAATATCTATTGCTAGCCTTTGAGTTGCTTGTAATGTTTGTATATCAGTTTTTGTCAGATAAAATTACTTTTCTATATATTTTTGACTCCATATTTACTGAGGATTTAGTTCAGCATTTCAGCTCATTTGGCTCATCTTAAAAATTAAAGTGAAAGATTCCAGTTTTTTATTACAATTTATAACTACAGAACAAGAATACAAATGCATATTTCAGAGTCATATTAAGAAATATGGCTTTACTGCCAGAAGCCAGTACAGTGTATAAGTTTCCAGCATAAAAATCAATGACAGACAGACAGATGCATATCTAAAAAAAATATTACACTTAAGGCAAGTCCCCAAACTGGGCTGGCCTGCTACCTTTACTGATTTTTTTACAGAATACTTTATGAAATTTCCCCTATTTTTTCCAACTGCAATGGTTAAGTCTATGCAAATATTCTAATAATGACATTGTTACATTTTGGCGTACTATTTTCTGTTTCTTAAATTAGAAGTCATAAAAATAATTTATTCTTCACTTTGGTGAATGTATTCTTGCTTTTTAAGAAAACAGACTATCACATACATCTAAGAGCTTGTTCCCATTCAAAACATTGAACAATTTTATGAGAAATATCACTGTAAATTCCACACAAAATCACGGACTGACCTCATTAACCTCTGTGGCAAGACTCTAATCAACTTCAAGAGGAATTGGATCAGACCTATCAAGGGACATGCTGATTTTTGTGCAGTTTGGGAGATTACAATAGTGTTGGAATGCACTTGTGCACAAATATAGCCACATGGAAATAACACCCACAAAAATCAAATCATGTCACAGCAGATCCTGTAACAGTATTTTAAAAGCGGGGGATCTTTTTCACACTATGAAAACAGTACGAGCTAGAATTGATGTACAAGACTTTTTTTGTTTAAAAAAAGCAATACAGCAATGTAATCTTAACATGGTAATGCACGTATTCTGGATAAAGGATTAACCCATAAATAAGCCTTAACTAAATATAAACACATTATTAAAATGTAATTAATTATCTATCTGTACTCGAGCATACAAATTTATCTCTGGTTTTATACCCATTAAAACTTCCGAATTCTGTAAACTGTGAGGCATTCATCATACTTATTAGCATGGCAGGAAAAATACTATTAAATATCTTCGCTATATTGCTTTGTTCAGTCCTCTCCCCATCAAGCACGCAAACACCGTCATAACCATTTTTGGTTTCACTTCTACCAGATCATCTGGTAGGGCGTATATGCGGGCACCAATCTTTCGAGCAACCGAAATGGCATATCTTGGAAAAACAAGAAAGAAAATGATATAATTATTTTACTGGTATCTACTATGTTTGTGCTGAGACATGAAATAAGAACATATTTAATTAAAGGTTGAGATACTTATTTCCGATTTATATTTCAATTGTAGTGGAAAATGCATTTAATGTAATGGAACAATTAAGTATTAACAGTTGCACCGAACATTTATTGCGTCTGAGATTGACACGTGTGTGTGTGCGCGCACGTGCACACACACAAATGTGAGTTCAGTTGGACTATTAATATCAACAGCTTCAGTACAGCGTTGCCAGGTTATGCCAGTAGTAAGTTTGGCCACTACTGTTAATCTGCCATAAAAAAAGTTTTTAAAATGTTACTATTTAAAATGTTACATCCTCATATTTAAAAGTATGAATACATCTATGTTCATACATCTGTCTGTTAAAGTATAAGAAAAATCACAAACTTGTTCATTGCACAAGAAAATATAAGATATTTAACAGCTTACTTAGCATTATTCAATTTGTCTTCATGAGAAAGATCTTCTCTCTTGACAATTTCTTGACGAATTGCTTTTGGTGCAATGGCATCTATTAAATCTAGGACAGGCAAACTAGTACTAATAGATCTGTCCTAGAAGAAAGATTTAATTAACATAAGTTAGCAGATATATTTTGATCATCCTAACAGAACTTTTGACAGGTAACCCCAAAAGCTACAGCAACCACATCTACTTCTAAATAAAGTTAATAAGATACATTGTTGTTTTATTCTACCTTTTTTTTCTTATATCAGTCCTAACTATGCTTTTCTTGCCTGTGTAAAAGTTGCTCTGAGGTCTGTGGGAGTTTCAGAGAGATCACAATCCATGCGTTTCCTCTTTCACTCCTTACATTCTTTATATTTCTGCTATTAAATGACTGTAAATAGCTTGTTTTAATGACAAGGAACAATTTTTTAGCACCTTCTTAATCTTGCATCCTATTTTTATTTATGTGCAAGCTATACAATGCTGAGCATCTTAGTGCTTAAGAGAGTACACTGATGTAATAAATGTGAAATGATTCTTCCTCTCTCTTACAGTTTATGCATTTTGGGATCTTAGTCTTTGGGGACCATTGAACTGGGTTCAGTTTAAGATTCAGGGAGAAAGGCAAAGGTGACCTAAGATCTACTGCAATTTTTGCCTGGCTGCCACCACCGGAATGGATTAATCAGGCAGATCCAGTGATATAAAATCAAGAACACTGCTACATTATATCACCTAGCAATTCTTGGTGTTACACAGGGGACACTTTAACCTGACCAGGTAAACTAGCCTTATGGCCTCTCTGTATTGCTAGTTTGAACTGGAGTATCTAATCTTTTCCTAAATGGTTCAAGTTTCAATTATATCTTGTGTGTCTCTGTAGAATATTATACAATTCTATAAAAGGAAGTTCAAATATCACTCACCCCTATCACATTTACAGAGCTCAGGCTCTACAAGTCTTCTGATCCCTCCCTCTAGAAGGAATGTAAACTTGTGCTATGTTATGCCATCACTGATTCCCCAATGCAGCTATGCACTGCTACCCATTCAAGCAAATTTTAAATGCCACAGTAGGAAAGTTGACATTTTACAAGCCAACAGTAATATCTACAGCAATTTGTAATACTCTGTAGACTCCTATTCCAGGAAATAATGCCACATCATAGAATCATAGGAAATTAGGGTTGGAAAAGACTTCAGGAGGTCATCTTGTCCAACCCCCTCCTCAAAGCAGGACCACCCCTGACTGCATTGTCCCAATCAAGGCTTTGTCTAGCCAGGTCTTAAAAACTTCCAAGGATGGGGAGTTCACAACCTTTCTAGGTAGCCTGTTACAGTGTTTTACCACCCTCCTAGTGAGAAAATTCTTCCTAATATCTAACCTAAGCTTCCCTCATCACAACTTGGGAACATTGCTCCGTGTTCTGGCATCTGCCACCAGTGAGAACAGTCTACGTTCATCCTCTTTCGAACACCCCTTCAGGTAGTTCAAGGCTCCTATTAAATCCTCTCTCAGTCTTCTCTTCTCTAGAAGAAATAAGACCAGTTCCCTCAGCCTCTCCATGCAAGTCATATACTGCAGCCCCTAAACCATTTTTGTTGCCCTCCGCTGCACTTTCTGTAGTGGGGACCCCTAAACTGAACACAGTATTCCAGAGATGTGGCCTCACCAGTGCTGACTAGAGGGGAATAATCACTTCCCTTGCCCTGCTGGCAACACTCCTATCAATGCATCCCAGTATGCTGCTAGCCAAGGGACCACTGTTGGCTCATATTCAGCTTACTGTCCACTGTAACCTCCAGGTCCTTTTCTGCAGAGCTGCGCTCAGCTAGTCAGCCCCAGCCTGTACTGGTGCATGGGACTGTTCCATCCTAAGCGAAAGACTTTGCACTTGTCCTCGTTGGACCTCACGTGACTCTCTTTTGGCCCAGTTCTCCAATTTGTCTAGGTCACTCTGAATCCTGGCCAGAACCTGCAGGGTACCTACTACTTCCCACAACTTGGTGCAATTTGTAGACTTTGAGGGTGCACTCTATGCCATCTTCCAGGTCATTGATGAAGATATGGAACAAAACTGGCCCTAGGACTGACCTCTGGGGCACTCCACTTGATACCAGCTGCCAACTAGATACCAAGCCATTCATTACTACCTTCTGAGCCTGATGTTCCAGCCACCTTTCTACCCACTTTACAGTCTTTTCATCCAGCCCATACCTCCTTAGCTTGCCTGCAAGAATGCTGTGGAAGACCGTATCAAAAGCTGTGCTAAAATCAAGGTATACTACATCTACTGGTCTCCCTGCATCTACAGAGCCAGCCACCTCACCATAGAAGGCAATGGGGTTGGTCAGGCATGACTTGCCCTTGGTGAATCCCTCAGCACCTCTGGGTGCATCTTGTCTGGTCCCATGGATTTGTATATATCCAGCTTTTCTAAATAGTCCCTAAACTGTTCTTTTACCACTGTTGGCTGCTCGCTTCCTCCCCAAACTGTGCTGCCAAATGCAGTACTCTGGGAACTGTCCTTGCCTGTGAAGACTGAGGTGAAAAGGCCACCAAGTACTTCAGCCCTTTCTGCATTGACTGTCACTAGGTCACCTCCCCAATTCAGTAAGGAAGCCACTTTCCCTGATCTTCCTCTTATTATTGGCATATTTGTAGAAACCTTTCTTGTTCTCCTTCACACCTCTTGCTAGCTACAACTCCAATTGAACTTTGGCCTTCCCAATGTCATGTTTGAGTTTCATTTGCTAAGTTAGAGTGCCGATGCCAGCAAACCAAAAGATCTAGTAGGACTGCAAACCATAAAGCCCCTCAGTATTAGTGGCCTTTATTTCTTTGCTGAAGGTAGCATTACAATTGGAGCTTATTAAAAGTTATTCTCCACACTTAGAAGCTTGTTGTCTGCAGTGATAAGTATTGCAGGTGCCAATCACAAGGTTGACCTTTTGAACCTGCTGAGGGCAGCCAGATGAATATGTATCTAGGTCACTGTGTAAAAATGTAATTGGCGGTCAATAATTATTCACAATTGGCATGAGGTGATTGGTCATTGTTGACTATAAATAAGAGCAGATTCCCACCATTAAGCAGAGAACTTTGAGGAGACACAGTCAGCAGATTGGCCACCTGTAGACATCTCCCTGCCACCGACCTTCATTTTGGCGTATTCGTTTATCACCGGTTCGTCTGTCCTTCTCGTCAAAGAGCTCTCGGAAGTTTACTTATCGAAAGTGCATTATAGTTTTTCCTTGTGCATGAGTTGTTGACCAGTTCTGGGACTACTGAGTTGGGCAGCTGCACCTAGCTTCCGGGTTCACCTAGCCTCTGGGTTAGAAAGCAAGGGCTCGGCTCAGGAACCCCATGAACCAACAGACCCCTTTAGACCGTTCTGTTTTATGCACTGCAACTGAACAAGTCAGCTATCCTGCCTACGCTGCGACCATCGGTAGCATAAGTACAATAAACCTTTCATATAACCAATATGCTTCAAGCCGCCTGACTCCTACTCACCGCTACTCCCCACCTGTCCGGTCATCTATCCCTTTTGTGCCAAGCCGGTCGTGCCGACCCAGGCTCACAGATCAAGGGTACACCGGTTACGTGGTGCAATACCCAACTTCATTCCTTCATGCCCAAGCAATATTCTTATACTCCTCCCTAGCTTTTTGTCCAAGTTTCCACTTATGAACTTCTTTTTTGGTGATCTTGTTTACTGAATAGTTCCCTGCTAATCCAAGCTGGTCTTCTGCCGCACTTGCTAATCTTCCTGCACATAGGGATGGTTTGTTCCTGAACTCTAAAGGCCTTCCTTCTCATCTCTGCCTAACAGTGTTCCGTAACAATGGTCCTGTGATGAAGCAGCAGCATAGCTTCGTGTTGTTGCTCTGTAGATCCCTGCATCAGATGTTTTCCCCCTTTAACTTGTAAAAGAAGGGAATCCTTCCTGCACTGCTGATTTAGTTTGTGCCCTAATTTTCATAGCCCCATCCTACTTCAAATTAGTATTTTTTTAACTGCAAATAAATGTTCTAAGTTAAAAAAAATTCCTAAGCAGTTGAAGCACTTTTAAAATATCCCAAAATTAAAAAAACTCATGCCTGAATGTTTCTGTGAGTATATTTGCATCTATATCCCCTACTAATGGAACTATTTCCAGTTTATGGCTTGGTCTTGTCTATTTTTAGGATTCAGATGGTACTTTGAACTAGCCCCAGAGTTCTGCATTTTGTTTCTAAGATGCTGAAATGTACTTTTTCTTATCCTTAAAATAGCAGGTGATTCCTTCCAATTGTTAAAGCAGATGAACAGCCTGGAGTAAGATGACATCACGTGATCTATCAGCAGGAGTGCTGAAGCAGTAAAGCAGCTGGCTCCCTTCCCTTGGAGGCTCAGCATGCAATTCATGTGATGCCCTTACCATCAGATTAATCCTAGTATTTCAAGTTCACCCTAATTCCCATACTGCTACCAAGCTCTTCGTACATTTATATGTAGCACTTCATTAGTTTATTTGAATAGATTAGACTGATGAGTATCTTTCCCAAGTTCATAGATCATAACATCTTTGTAATTTTAATTACTTGGGCAGGTGCTAATCTAATATAACTCCACTTTTCCTGTCTACAATGAATTTCAATGACCTGTGACCCTCTTTTTCTTACACAAAGATGCTATTTCATTTCGTTAACCCAAGACTAGGTAGAAAAATACAACTCTTTTACAAACATACATACTTATTTAAGAACAGTTATTTAAATGGGGGGAAAAATGTCTCAAGTAATATTATCCTAGATCCAAAATAAGACACTTCCAAAACATTTCTCAGTAGTTACCACTGCCAGATCAACCAGCTTTTCAGTTTTTGGGCTCTGTATTCCAGCTGTGACCCAGACAGACAACTAACTATTTGAACATGTGTTGAGGCTGCATGCTTAAAACGCAGTTGTATTTCTCTGTGTAATTATTAGTCCATCATTTCTAAAAAGATAGGTGATGATATACTTGACACGTGAGATTTTGCAGATAAGACACCTCTTAAATGCAGATGCATAAACTTTCTCTCTCAATTTTCTCTTTATTCATTTTGCAAATATATTAGCTCAGTGCCCTTATGAAGCACAAGTTGACATCAATCTATTTTATTAGGTCAGCTGTTTTTCAGCACCAGTGCTAGCTTTTGATCTGGTATCCCATGATCACCTCTTGGCCAAACTGGCCAGTTGTGGCCTTGGCTCCACCACGATCCACTGGCTGGGAAATTGGCTTCGTGGTCGGACCCAGAGGGTTGTGATTGATGGCAGTCACTCATCGTGGTGCCCTGTGACCAGTGGGGTCCCTCAAGGCTCTGTCCGGGGACCCATCCTGTTCAACATCTTCATTAACAATGTGGACATTGGAGTCAGGAGTGGACTGGCCAAGTTCGCCAATGACACCAAACTTTGGGGCAAAGCATCCACGCCAGAAGATAGGCGGGTGATCCAGGCTGACCTGGACAAGCTCAGCAAATGGGGAGACGAGAACCTCATGGTGTTTAACACCGAAAAATGCAAGGTTCTCCACCTTGGGAGGAAAAACCTGCAGCACCCTTATAGGCTCGGCAGTGCTACGTTGGATAGCACTATAGAAGAAAGAGACTTGGGGGTCATCATTGACCACAAGATGAACATGAGCCTGCAATGCGATGCTGCGGCTAGTAAAGCGACCAAAATGCTGGCGTGCATCCATAGATGCTTCTCGAGCAAATCCCGGGACGTCATTCTCCCCTTGTACTTGGCCTTGGTGAAGCCGCAGCTGGAGTACTGCATCCAGTTTTGGGCTCCACAATTCAAAAAGGATGTGGAGAAGCTTGAGAGAGTCCAGAGGAGAGCCACGCGCATGATCAGAGGTCAGGAAAACAGATCTTACGATGACAGGCTGAGAGCCATGGGACTCTTTAGCCTGGAAAAGCGTAGGCTCAGGGGTGATCTGATGGCCACCTATAAGTTTATTGGGGTGACCACCAGGATCTGGGGGAACATTTGTTCACCAGAGCGCCCCAAGGGATGACTAGGTCAAACGGTCACAAACTCCTGCAAGACCGTTTCAGGCTGGACATAAGGAAGAATTTCTTTACTGTCTGAGCACCTACATTGAACACCTTCAAGAGTAAATTGGATGCTTATCTTGCTGGGATCCTATAACCCCAGCTGACTTCCTGCCCTTTGGGCAGGGGGCTGGACTCGATGATCTCCAGAGGTCCCTTCCAGCCCTAATGTCTATGAAATCTATGAAAAACAGTGAATGGTTTGTTAGCTACCACTTGCTCCCTCTGCTCGTTCTCCTACACCCCAGAAACAAAATAATTCCAGAGGGCTGAAACATTTCAAAAGTTCTAAGAAACCATTTCAAACCAGGATGCACTTTCAAAATTGTCTTCTAAATTTGTACACAAAAATTACTAAGTGCCCAAGCCCTGCAACTGCATATACAGCTGAGGGAGGTGTTTAGTTACTGCAACTTGTGCTGTGAAAATTATAGACAAATTAGAAGCCCTTTTGAAAATTAGACCTTGTTGATCTTACATAGATTTCATAGGGCTAGAAGGGACCTCAGAAGATCATTGAGTCCAGCCCCCCACTCAAAGGGCAGGAAGTCAGCTGGGGTCATAGGATCCAAGCAAGATAAGCATCTCCAGGCTACGCCAGACCTTGGGGGCTTGGACAGTAAAGAAATTCTTCCCCATGTCCAGCCTGAAATGGTCTTGCAGTAGTTTATAACCATTTGACCTCGTCATCTCTTGGGGCGCTCTGATGAACAAACATTCCCCCAGATCCTGGTGGTCACCCCTGATAAACCTATAGGTGGCCATCAGATCACCCCTGAGCCTGTGCTTTTCCAGGCCAAAGAGCCCCATGACTCTCAGCCTGTCGTTGTAAGGTCTGTTTTCCTGACCTCTGATCACATACATAGCTCTTCTCTGGACTCTCTCAAGCTTCTCCACATCCTTTTTGAATTGTGGAGCCCAAAACTAGATGCAGTACTCCAGCTGCGGCCTCACCAAGGCCAAGTACAGGGGGAGAAGGACATCCTGAGATTTACTCAAGAAGCATCTATTGATGCAAGCCAGTGTTTTGGTCACTTTACTAGTCACAGCATCATACTGGAGGCTCATGTTCATCTTGTGGTCAATGATGACCCCCAAGTCTCTTTCTTCTGTAGTGCTAGCCAGTGTAGCACTGCCAAGCCTATAAGGATGCTGCAGGTTTTTCCTCCCAAGGTGGAGAATTTTGCATTTTTCGGTGTTAAACACCATCAAGTTCTCGTCCGCCTATTTGCTGAGCCTGTCCAGGTCAGCCTGGATCGCCCTCCTGTCTTCTGGTGTGGATGCTCTGGCCCAAAAGTTTGGTCTCATCAGCGAACCTGGCCAGCCCGCTTCTGACTCCAATGTCCACATCATTAATGAAGATGTTGAACAATATGCGTCCAAGGACAGAGCCTCTGGGGACCCCACTGGTCACAGGGCACCATGATGATAACCAGAGACTCATTTGATTTTTTAAAAAGTTTTCAAGACAGTTTTGTAAACTTTTAGACAACACATTGTATTCCAAACCCAAATCCTATTGTGCTAACTGAAGTTAGTTGATGCACCGTTATTTCCTCATATAATTTTTTACTTACCTTGAAGCTGGTAATTGAGGTTTTTTTCTTTGCATTTGCAAGTGTTTGATTAACCCATTTAATAATAACTTCATCATTTACTTTTTCCCCTTCTCCAAGGTCTGATAGTACTTTCAAAGTATACCTGTAACAGGAAAAGTCGTTTAAAAGTTATTTATAGAATTCTTTTCTGTTCCAAAGTTTTCATCTTTACATTTAATTTTTGCTATGTTAATTATTTTGGTACTCTATTTTTCTACTTCTATATTATTACTATCACAAAAATAAAATAACATTCCAGATTCTAATATTCACTGTCACATTTTTTTCTATATTTATTTTCCTTATCCCATCAGTAGTTTCACAAAATGAAGTGAAAGGATTCATCATTCTGGAATCAAGTCACCTCCAAAAGTAAGTTAAAAAGTAGTTCTAGGTAATCTTCATCCCTGAATCCCCACATCATTTTTGTGGTTTTGCAATTACATTTCATTATATAAAAATAATCTTCTGGCAGGGCACTGTGTGCGCCTGCCACTTTGAGGCCCTGGAGCTGGTAGCCTCCAGGTGCCTAATGAGAGCAGCCATTTTAGGCTCAGGGATGCCTATATAAACAAGGCAGTTTGGCTGTTGGAGGTCAGGCAACAACATAGCCTGGCCAGAGAGCTGCTGAGTTTCATCTGGAGCTAAGGGAGGAGCTGTAGGGGATGGTCAGGAGGCTCCTGGTCCTGGGCATGACCTAAAACTGCACCCTGCTGGGAGTAGGTGGCCTGGTGGGGCTATCAGTGGCATGGGAGCCCCCAGCAAATGCCAGGCCAGTTACCACCCTGGTGAAAGGTGGGTTGGGGTGCCTTAACCTAGCCCCCACCACCAGGTGGGTTACCCCTTTATGTGTAGGGCCCAGGGGGTGGACCCCTAGAGAGAGTGAGGGGCTAGAGACTCAAATACTGATTGAGAGAGTACACCCTTGACTGGCCCATGCTGGAACCAGGACCAGGACCAGACTGGTGAAAAGGGCCAGGGGCCCACCACGAGGGATGCCCCAGAGCTGAGGGCCAGCGGTTTTGACCGGCCTGGAGATGGGCCAGGGCTGGTAGCCAAAGGTCCCAGGAGGGGACCACACCCGAGAGGGGAAAATGGCTTCAGGGAGCTACATAGCCTATATGAAGGTGGATGAGGCTGCCTGATGAAGGAAATTTGTTTGGGGTTCAGTCAGAAGGAGTCTGGGGCCCAGTGTGGGGCTGGTGATGACAGGAACACCTAGATGCTATCTGTGAGGCTTGAGCTGTGGTGTAGGGGAGAAATGGAGCTGCAGATAGCTGCCTCTAGCAGTGGGGCAGAAAATGGGCTGCCTTCCACTTAATTACATCTATTAATTAATCAATTAAAGACCAAGGCGTGGTGGGCAAGAAACCAGTGGTTAGCCCAAGAACAGGTGGGTGGGCCACGTGGAGATCAGTCCCAAGCCAGCCCCCCATTACAAATCCTTACTGAAAACAACATACCAGAACACAAAACAGAATATTGTGGATTTTGCTGCTTTTCCTTTTAGGTGGACCATGTTTTAACAAATATATAGATCTCAGTTCGGCAATAGGAACCTCTAGTTTCAATCACTGCCTCATACTAAATACCACAGAGGGAGAACAATGAAACTCATTCTCTTTTATGCCATAATTTTTTCCAAGAAAAACCAAAGTGTGTACATGTGTGTACACCCCCCTGAAACATTTTTGTTTCCATCCATGTAGCATGTTAAGCTGCAGAGGAAAAAGGAAATAAATTTTTGAATGATGTTTGAAAAGAAAAAGGTTATTCTCTCAGGATATCTAAGAGAACCATCCTTTGATCCACATAGTTTTTATTCTGTTCCAAGTCAGTTTACTATTTGTAGTATATTTTCTCAGTAGTTTTGCAGTTTTATGAAATTCCATAGTATGAAGCAAATCTTATGTGCATATAAATTGTCAAAGCTCCACTGACACTGATAAAGAAATACAATTAAATTGCTTTCAGCAGTATTGTAGTCTCACTTGTTGGTGTCAGTGATGTTTTTGTAAGCCAGTCAAAAGAAAAAACAGCTTATGAGGACAGAAGATATTGCAGACCTATGACTATTGACCTAAAAAGAGGCCAAAAGCTTACTGTCTTATTGCTTAGTTGCATTAACTACCATAATGAAAAATGGTAGGAATAAAAAAATGCCCAATGTTTTAATCTGAAAAAAAAAACAAAGCAAATTAAATTACTTCAGCTACAGCCTGAACACCCCTGCAGCTGGATGAGGCTGGGCCATGTCCCTCCCCACACCAGGATGGGCCACATCTCTTTTCCCTGTGGGGCCAGACTGGGGCTGGCTCAAGCCCCCTTCCTCCCCCCATGCAGGGGCCAGGTTGGGGCTAGGCCAAGCCGCCTCCCTCCACGGGGCCAAACCACATCTCTTTCCCCCCACAGGGCCAGGCTGGGGCTGGACCGTGTTCCCTTTACTTACCTTCCACAGGGCTGGGCCATGGGCCTTCCCCCCCCCCCTTAGTGGAGCCAGAGCACCACTGATTTACACCTATAATTTGCAATCTTTACTACAGCTGTGGAGTTTAGCTCTCTAATAAGATTTGCAGCTTGACTGCCAACAGGTGAAAGACTTCCCACTATTTAAAAATGAAGATGTAGCAGTTCTGCATGCATATAACAACTAACAACTCCTCACCTTCTCATCAGTTGCCACACCAATGCCAAGGTTAGAGTTCGATTGCCCTCATTTAAGTCCTGTCCACCAATACCAACTAGGGAGAATTTGGCCTTTGTCTTCCCAAGTTCCACTGCGTAATTACAATTCTCAATCTAAGAAAAAAAAAGTGTAACCTTTTCTGTACATGAAAAAATATGTTATCACTAACGCACACAGACCTAGAATCTACTCATAACTTGATCTAGTTTACCCTAACTTTACCCACACCAACACTGGGATGATAGGAGAGTTATTAAAAAGTACAGACATTCAGTTTCAACCAGGAAAGTCGCCCTTCTCTCAGTATAAACCAAAAGCATGTAAATGTTCAGATTTCTTCTCATAAAGCAAAAGTGTAAACTTCAGTAGAAAAATAACCCAACAACAACCAGGATTAAATCACTCCTGGGAGTGAATGTTTACTGGTTTACATCCTCCTGGGGATCAAAAGGAGTGGAGCTAGGAAAGGCTCCTGGCCTTCCTGAGACTGGAGTTACCCCCTACATCTTCTTTAGATGGGGGTACCTGTTTCCCCCTGTTATAGACTGGGGGGGTGAGGGGAGCAGCAGCCACTATTCCTTGCTTTTTCCCCCCCAACTAGGCTTCCCTTGCCAGTTCTGCTGGTTTTCCTTTGCTGCCCTGCCACCCAGCTGTGCAGGAATTTAGAAACGGGCAGCCAGGAACGGGTCTCTGACTCAGCTCCTGCCCCACCACCCAGCTGAGAAATAGGGAGGCAATTTGAAAGCTACAGGATGAGATCAAGGCTTGGGGACCCCCCGCCTCCCAGATGGCAGGTTTCAAACCACTGCCTGCCAATCAGCTGAGTGGTTGGGCAGCAAGAGGGAACTGAGAGCCAAGCTGAGGAAAGCCTAAGCACACCTGGTTCCTAGCTTCTCTAGATTTTAAACTACTACTCAGCTGAGTGGACAGAAGCAAGGAGAAGCCAGAGGTGTGCAGAGGCTTTCCCTAGCCTGATTCCTGGCTCCTGACCCCTCCAGCTTCCCCTTGCCACCCGTGCTACCCAACTGACCTAGTGTAGAGCAGGGCAAGGCAAGATGCTGCAGCAGCCTTGCTACTGTGGCAAATGCTCCAACCTCGCCCTGCACTGTTCTGGGTCAGAGCAGAAAGGACACCAGAAAGCACACACTGACCTTTTTCATGTTACCACCAAGTGCAGGATATGGAGGTTTGTTGACCTGGTTCCAGTCTACTGGCACACAAATCATCTCATATAGTTGGAAAATTATTAAGGCATTCGAAAGATCCCTAAATCAGAGTAGGCAGAACAACGACTGCTTTTAATTATAGAAATGTATGTTTACACTGAATATATTAATAAGTTTCTCCTGCAAGTGAATTTTTGAAGTTAAAAAACAGAGTGAGAAAACAAATATCCATTCACATAAATAAAAACTGCACAGAATTTGAACGTTTCCCTACATTCAAACCTTCTAGTCTTTGACCCTGCCCATATCTTAAATTATATTAATTCTTCAGTTGTCTTTTTCTCTCAGCTCTGAAATGTAATTAATAAAACTACAGACTTTCCCCAGGTATTGAATTTATAAGTACATGTGAGGAAGTGACCATTATACCTGAGGTTGCCAAACCATTTTTAATATAACCCTCTGCTTTCATTCATTCTGAACTTTCATACTTGGTTTCTGCCAGAGGTGGATTTAGTTAAAAAAATTAATCAAAACAAGTATATTAATCTAGACCAGAAGTTCTCAAACTGTGGACCACAAGCTCCATTCAGGTGTTTTCAGAAAGGCTGCAGAACAATAGCGAATATCTGTACTTGTAAGGTAAGACTACTGATATTAAAATATGAATTGTGTGCTTTGATTTGTAGAGCAAAATGAGTTTAAGGACTCCACTGAGACCCTCAGCAATTTTCAAGTGGTCCATGAAAAAAGAGGTTTGAGAACCACCGATCTAGAGTATGAAAAGACTTAAGGAAATTTTTAACACTGCCATATCACTTGCAACTGTTCTCCAACTATTGTGCCAATATCTACATTTTCATTGTAGTTCCAAATGTTTTAAAAATTATCCTAACTTCCTGCATGATTTATTAAAATAATGGATAACAGTTTACACTTCTCTATTTCTTCCAAGGATGGTAAAAAAATTATCATCATTAATTTAGGTCCCTGGCAGATGTTCAGTTAAAGGCATGATGGGATTCAATCAGTGATCTGAACAACTGTGCCCTATTGGCAGTGCAGTGGGGGGATCACAGTCCCAGCACGAGGCAAGCAGCAAACCCAGGGGTGGACCACACCCAACTTGGAGCACCAGTCACCTGACCAACACTCCCAGACTCAGGAATGCATCAGCGTGCCCCAAAACTAAGAGCACTGATCAGCCACTGGAACTCCCAGTCTTGAAGGAGCACCAGAGTTAAGAGCTCCAATGTCCTCCTGAGGCAGAGGCTTTCCCCATTGTTCCATTTTAGGTGCAACTATTTTAGGTAAATTTGTTCCTTGCTTTATCATGCCATTAATGGCTAAGTTACTACTTGAGGTTGATTAACTGGTTAATCACATCTTAAGTGTAACAAACATCTACCGGGGCCTTAGCCTCATAGTATTCTTTGCAAGGCAGCTTAGGTATCATTATGCCCTTTTCACAGGTGAAAAAGTGAAGGCTTCTTAGATTCCCTGTCCAGCACAACTTTCCATTGCAGGACCTTCCAAGACTCTTCCACTAGTAGAATGGTGGAAGACTACCTCAGATAAGGTACTGGCAACAATCAACCTTTTAATTATCATGTCATAGCATTGTCTCAACTATGGGACCAAATGTGAATATCATTTTTCTGGTATTTGTAACTTTGCCTCTTATAAATGTAATGCTTTACACTAATTCTCTTAACATGTTTTATTTGCTGCGGAAACAGACACTGCTTTCTGTGGTATGAAGCCAACTTCTCTCAAAACAGTTAATCTCAATGGTATCATCATTCCTCACATTTCACATCAGGTTTCAGGTAACGCTCCAATCAGAAGGTTTGACTGATAAATATCAACAATCAATTTCAACTAGCCAGTATCACTACTTGTAAAGTCAGTAAGACAGGCTCGCAACTTGATTTTTACTTCTTTTTTTATTACTAATTTAGGCAACATTAATTTCCATTATTTATAGTTTAACTGCTTTACTTTCTGGATACAGTTTTTTTTTCCCCCGATACAGGTTTTTTTTTCCCCCTTGTGGTCTACAGATGTTTACTTAATTGATGCTTAAATATAAAAAAGAAAAAACCCAGAAATCAAAGTTTTACCTGTACAAGTGGTTAACATATGGAGTTACACCCAAAGAATTCATCCAGTTTCGAAAGGTCCTCTCTTCTTTACTTTCACCTATAGACATAAATAGCTGCATATTAATTTCTTGTGGGCAACATTTTAAAGAACAAGGTTTAGATCAGTGGTTCCCAAACTCTGACAGATTGCTCACCACCAACTTAAAAGAATACAGCCTTAAATACCGGGAGCAGATTTTTCAGTTCAACCTTAAGTACCACCAGAAATTTTGTCATGTAAAGTAATTATAATAAATCTGTTAACTGAGAGGTTGTCTACATACCACTAGTGATATGCTTACTACAGATTGGGAACCACTGGTTTAGATCATTTATACACATAAATTAGCAAGAGTTACTTTGAATAATTTCTTTGCTACCTTCTTCTGTGAAAATGCATGCATCTCTTTCACAGGAGTATTATCTCCTAGCCAAGGAATGGAGAAAGTCCTGTCAAACGCAGGATTTCAGGGCTGTAGGTATAAGGCCATGAGCATCACAGGGAAATATATGAGAACATAATTTTCTGTGCCATTTCATACAATACCAAATAAAACATACAATGGAATGTATTTTACATTCTTCTGCTCTGTATTGAGCAGTAGGCTGTGAAGAATAACAACAATGCTAATCATCAATGAAGACCACTGGAATTCGGTTTGATTGGTAACATTACATTTGTTTTAAATCTCATTTTATTGTCACATGTTTTAGTGCACACATTGCCACAGTATCTTAAGCTCCAGTCTACGTAGGAGGGGTGGCCAACCTGTGGCACTTCAGAAGTTACTATGCATCTCCTTGAATCTCTGCACAAGCGCACAACGTGACAAAGACTATGGAAGCTGGTCACCACGTGCTTGTGCAAAGATTCAAGGAGAGACATATTAACTTGTAAAGAACTGCATGTGCCTCTGGAGCTGCAGGTTGGCCACCCTGCTATATAGAACTCCAGCAACTACTTCTGCATTCAGCAATTTCCCAGGAAGCATTCTGGAGACTTCTACAGTGCACTAGACCTCTCCTTTTTAATCTGCATCACTGCAGACTCAAAGACAATGCTGATTAGCTATTGTGAAAATAGCTTCACAAATCTAAGTAAGTCTTACAAATTTAAGTGGTAGTTTTGCTTCTGGGGAATCCACAAAATTTTGTTTAAATATGTCTGAGCGTCAAACAGTTTTGTATTGTTCTTTCTTTCTTTGAGTGTGTTTGTTCAGGCACCACTGGTCAATAAGACAGCTCTAACAGAAGGATTTGCTTCTCTGCTTTATATTCTATGTACTACTTCTAAGCTGGGGTAGGCAACCCCTGGAACAGGTGCCAGAGTGGTACCTGAAGGTATTTTGCTTGGCACATGTGCCTCTGGGTGGATGGTGGGGAAGGGGCTGGGGCTACATGGCAACAGAAAGGACTGGGCCCCTCTTGGCTCCTTCATCATCCACCCAGGGGCACATCAACATCTTACAAGCTGAAGTTGTGGATGGTTTCAGCACTCTGCCGAAAAACGTTGCTGACTCCTGGTCTAAGCTATCCTTTACCTTGTTCTCTGTTATTAGCCAGCTTTCTTCTCTCTCAGTGGTATTAACATATTAAGTGACTCCTTTGGTAGTATGTAGTACTGGTAATACCTTACCTTGTAGAACTTTCCACTTTGAATCTCTGTTATACTGTTTGCAATTTAATACTGCACACGCCATTTGCTCCTGTGCTTTTTTGTAAATAGAACATTTAAGAAATAACAAGAAACACTTAGGCCAAAAACACATGCCAGGAAAACACTATACTTCCTGCTTTACTCATCTGACCTACGCAACAGAAATTACATATTCTTCTCTTCCTGGCCCACTTCTAATTGAGAGAGAAATTGTCCCCCAAAAAAGTGGAAGAATGGCTTCCAAGAACTCAAACATAGCTTGAGAAATCCTCATTCAAAATATGCCATCTCCCTTCAACTCTCCACAGAACAACTCTATGAGCTTGTTTAATCAAGTTGGCATGATGCAAAAAAAAAAAAATCTCTCATTTAGTAATGCAATTAGGGCTGATTGGAAGATAACAATTCAATTTCATAAAATACATTCTTGTTTTTCTTTGGAACAAGAGCTCTTTGAATGTTCTCAAGAAACAGAATCTGTTTTTGGATTAAACTGTCAGTTTTTTAACGTTGGTCTTTTTTTCTTTGATTAGAAATGCCAAATGAGCAGGGATCCAGATTTTCTATTCACCATGGAAAAATGTATAACAGACCTTCTCTTTTAAAGGAGAAAAACACAAACCTTCTTCAATGGAGAAAATGTGGGAAGCAGCAGGTTTCCCCTTGCAGACTGGCAGAGGCATCAGTGTGAGGGCTGTAGCTTGAGTGTGAGGGGCAACAGTGTATCAGGGCTGCTCAGCTCCACAAAGCAGGGGGAACAGCCACAGCTGGACCTGCATCCTAGTTAGCAAAGGGGACGGGGGGAGCTCTACGCCAAAACATGTCCACACTGCTTTAAAATTGTTAAATCTCTCTCTCTCATATCTATCTATCCACCTATCTATCCACCTATGGCTTAGCCTGTCTCTCTGTAATGATCTTTAAATGTCAATAACTTGAAAACTGCAAGAGATGGAACACTTGCGTCTTCAGAAGAATTTCTTTCCTAAACCTTAGCATTTTTTTTAGTAACTATGTCAGGTGATCCCAACTTCCAGAATTGGGAAACAAGTCAGGGGTCAGGGCTGTTTCTACTGAGCTCGGTGAGGTGGGAAGAACAGAGGGAGGGGCCAGCTGATGGAAAAATGAGAGCTGGGCAGAGGTGCAAGGCAGTGGGTGAGCAGCAGCAGCCCTGTCCCGAGCCCAAACAAAGGCATAGAGCTTGCCTGCCCTTGCCCAGCAAAGAGGCGTGCAGGTGAGATCAAGTGAAGGAAGGGACTGGTATCTTCAAATATTCAGCTTATTTTATTAAAGTTTCATAAATATTTACTTAATAAATACAAAAAGAAAAAAGTTTGTTTTTGTTATTTGAAATTCATCTGTCATTCATGATGGGCAAGTCAGTAGTAAATCAATAAAATGTGTTCAGATACTAAATATATAGTGGTGTTTCATTTTATCATGGAAAAACATGTATTTTAGGTTTATTAGAGAATTTGGGATTTTTTTAATTCTGAGAATATGCAGTTTTTAGCTAGAGAAAAACCAGAATCCCTGCTAATGAGGCACTTCTGAAACCTTCCCCTTTAAAATAGATATAGAAACCAATACTTCTCTGTAAAATGTTTCAGCTTTGACAAACAAAATGTTGTAGCAAATATTGTAGCACAAGTTTTGTTGAAAATATTACAACCAGTTCCAACTAAAATTAGCGCTATTAAACATAAAGCTTTAAAAACCCAGTAGTAGAATTAATTTTGTGAGGTCTTTCATTGTTCAAGTAAGGATTCCTGTTTTCAAACTATAATTTTACTGGTAAAAAAAAAAAAAAAAATACTGATTTGGTCTCTGTATTTCTGTTAGCTCTGCTTCACTTCTTGTCAATTTCAGGGTGTTGGGAAGAAGGGGAGCAGGAAAGAGAATCAGGGATTCTCACAAATTGCTGAACATGGATTTTATGTCAGGATTTTATTTCCAATATCTTCTGTAAAAATTATCAAAGCTACAAGGATTATATACTTTATATATGCAAATCTTACATAAGGGTTTGTTTCTTCCCTAGCTAGCATGAGGGTAAAAAGCCCCTCATCTTGGATTAGAGTAAAAGGCAGACAGAAGGGCAGGTGGCTGCTGTGGCTCCAGCTCTGGTTCCCAAACTGGGCTTGGAGCTATAGCTATTAGCTGCTTGACCTCTCTCTCCCCCATCTCTGCCCTCCTCCCTGCCCCTGTGGCACCTAAACCCCCAATCTAGGGAGCTACTGTAGCTGCAACCACTACTGTATGGCTGAGCCAGGGTCAGAGCTATAGTGTGCTCCATGCCCCAGGCTGGTGTCATGCCTACCAGTAAGCAGGAGGGGAGTTGTGGGGAGAAGAGGGATCGGAGGCTGCAGGGGACAGGCAGAAAGGGCAGAAGCTGTGTGGGAGGGCAGGGGCAACAGGGAGCAGGCATGGGGGGAGGGGAGTAGGCAGCAATGGAGGGGGCTTCTTGCCCCTCTGCACCTACCCCCCCCATGTATTATTATAGGGAGAATTTATGACAATCCTCCAATAAATTAGTCTCTATACAAGGAAAATTGTAATGAATTTATACATTTTCCAAGTATAGAAACTAATTGTTGAGGGGTTATCTTAAAGTCATTTTCTATTTGTGTAAATACAGTACTATCCAAGTTGGCAAGCATACACTTCAGAAGAATAGCAATTACATATTCTGGAACTAAATCCCATTTTGGATTAGTAGAAATTGAAAAACCTACCAATCTTCTGTTTAGTTTGGTGTAACTTAGAATTGATCCCTGGCTGAAATACATTTTTAGGGACACTGGTACATTCCAAAGGCAAGAGCCAAAATCTTCCAGGGAAACTTACTTAAGAAAGTATAGATAGTAAAGGAAAAATTAAGCAACTTCACTCACACTAGGAGTCTTAAACTGCATGCTGAACACTGCCAAAGGAATCCAAACTAGACAAACAGAAGCAATAGCGTGCAAGTTGAAAAGTGTACTTCTGACTAGCAGGAATTCAGGAACTAAAAATAGCTCACTATATTTAATATGCCACCTTAAACAAGTTCTTCTCTCATGCAGCACAGAAGTATTCCTAAGTTTTTAAACTGGCTAAAAAGTGACCAGGTTTTTTTTTCCTGTTCAAAAAGTACCTTGTGGTCACTTCTGGGGCACCTATTCTGCTGTGTGGTATGGAAGAAGCCAACTCAAGGGAAACCCACAGAAACAGGGCAGAGAAATGAGCTGAAGGAAAGTGGTACTACATGACCACCTCTTGCCTCTTTGAAACCACTGTTCTATGCAGCTGAGGGAGGAATATCCAAGATGACAGGCAAAGAAGTCTGAGGAGTAGCTAATCAATAAGGTATAATTAATTTTGTAGGGCAATAAAACTTCATATGCAATTTGTATAAGAAGTTATTACAGCGCAGAATAGAAGTCAGTCCCCCAGACAGTTTGAGCTACCAATATGCCAGCAGCAACAGCTCAGCAAAGTAACAAAAAAGTTACAGGGGTAGGTGTGTATGAACCAAGATACAACAAGCAGGGCTTCTACTTTCTATATACAAAGCCTCAAGTAAGAACTAGAAGCTTTGACCCCTCTTGCTTTTCTTTGCTGCTAGATCTACCTCCAAAGGAAAGACTGTATTAGAACAGCAGTCAGATAAGAGCTATGCAGCTATGAGGGACCCATTTCTATTCTGTGAAGTTTTATATGAGAAGGGGACTATTGGGTCCTAAGTAAATACTTTCAAAGGGTCTGTCTGTCCTTCATCTATGTGCTGATCACATTGAACACTGAACATTATCCAAGTATTTGGAGAGGGGGACAGAACTGAAGTTGAACCACCTCTCAATAACCTAAACTAATGCTAAACGATGCAGCAAGGGACAGGCACATTTTCACTGTGCTCTTTCTGGGGGAAAGAGATAAGTCACTAAGAGGAAAAACAGGACTTTATTTAAAACAGGCAAATTAAGCCTCTCATGAAGCTATGTATTTAAAACCTTAACCACTTTCCAGCCCACATCCTTAGCTTCAGATTCTTGAACCTGGAAAGGTCACACAGTGAGATAATTCCACATAAGAAGTTAGATGGTGTTTATACAGAGTTGTGGGAGGCTTGCCCATATTATAAGTGCATTTTTATTGCTGTCTTCTCCTCACTTGTGACGGCATATTAAAGCAAAGATAGCAATATAAGAACAATGCAAAACCAACCAAGAGGAAACACATGGTTACAGTAGGAAACCCCCCCCCCAAAGACTGCAGGATAGATGTTTATGGAATATAGAAAAGTACTAAATACAGTACCTACATTAGGAGGGGTCAAATCTGCATTTCACGGAGCAAAATAGGAAAGTATTATATATTATCAATCACATTATGAAAAACACACCTATGGCAAAACTAAGAAACAAGTATCTTGTGTTTTATGTAAAAATATTTAAACAACTTGAGAACAATACCATATGAAAGTGAAATCATACAGCAGTATTAAAGGGAACACGAAAAACAGAACAAAAGACAACTAGTTCTGATTTCTGGATCAGAAATATTGTTTATAAAGGAAAAAGATACAGATAATAATTATATGAGTCTCTTGTCTCTAAAATAGATATTAAAAGCAATGAGTTCAAGTTACTATCACTTTCAGTACAACACTGGAGTAATTGCTTATAACTTTTCCATAGTTCAACCATTTGAACTGGCATTTTCCATACCAAATGTCTGCCTTAATCTAAATATCTTTAACAAGTTTCAGAGAAAATAGCTCCGCAGTTTCACAGAATGAGGTTCAAGAAATATTTGCTGTTCTGCCCAAACTATATCAGCTAGAAGTTTTAGCATCTCTACGTTTTGGTGCAGTGACGTGAAGTTTGGCAGCAGTAGCATCACAGATATGCTTTGTTATGGCATACTCATATAAGAGAAAGCCTATGTAAAACACAATGATGTTTTAGTATAATTTCCCCCACACACGCTTCTCTGGTCAGCATTGCTTCACTCATTGGATGAGCATTTCTTGGCAAGCAATTAGTACTGGCATAAAGTACTGAGGAACCCACAAACCCTTATTTCTAACCAAGCCTGAGTATAAAAACTATGCTCATGGTAATCTGACATGAAGGAAAGAAAGCAGCTGAAGATCATTCAGGACTCAGATCAAGAACAGCCTTTGGTCAGAGCAACACAAGCAAGTAAAACCTCTCCTTCTGATGACTAGAATGAGAGAGGATCAATTTACATGCTAATATTTGAAAAAAAATAATAAACCAAGTGTTTTTAATATATTGGTATTCCAACAGGCTTTGCCAGAAGGGGGCCTTATCTCAATCTATTTTTCATAAATTATACCTACTTCTGATGCTCTTATTTCTATAGGCTTACAGATTGAAAGAACTCACCTTCTATTAAATTGAGGTCATAAGTAGAGCTATCAGGCTTGTGTAGGGCTGGATATGTATTAAAGAGATTTGCAACAAAAGCCAAATTAAGTTTAGGGTTGCCTGCAACCACATCAGCTGGAGTAACAAACTGTCTGCAGCCCAGTTTGTTTGCTTCCTGAAGCATGCGTTCAGCTCTCTTCAGATCACTTTTCTCCTAGAAAAGGAAGTAAAAACAAATACTGTTTTATTGATTTTTTGGATTCTTTTTGATATCTCTGGACTCATATCTTCACATAGGACTGTGCATTATTATGCTGTACACTATAAGCACTCAAAGCCCTAAAACACAAAGCAGATCTTTTCACCGAGAAGCTGTGGTTGATTGTATCAGGGTCCCACTCCAGGGGTGGCTGTGATGTCCCTAGCACCCCCTAACCTCTCACCTTTACTTCCTTTGGGGCTATCTCCTGTTCAACTGACCTGCCATGCCTTGATGTAATTATGCTTTTAGAAAAAGGGAGGCTGCCTCAGGGCTCCCCCCAAGTGAGATTTCACACTTGGGAACACAGCTATCACTGCTCACCTCATTAAGAGCTAATTATGTGGCCTCCTCATCTCCTCTTCTAGCCAAGCACACACCCCAACTTTGCATATGTTACCAATCACTCACTCATCATTGGGCATTAAGCCCTATTGTCTACTCCATGGCCCTTCAGCACCTGCATCAACTCTTATTCATACAGGCCTTTAAACCCAGAATAGTCTCTGCCATTGTTGGGGCCTCCAGTCTCAGGGCCTTTAACTGTCCTGGCCCCTCCTGGGCTATAGCCTCTGTAGATTGAATAATCCTAACCCCAGTTGGGTTTAGGCTTGCATTCTCTGCCCCTCCTGGGCTCAAGCCGCTGTCTCTGACTGTCTCCAACAAGTTCTGCCTCTCACAGGCTATGGGCCCCTACCTCTACTTGTTCTCACACCTCACGGGCTGTGGAGCCCTGGCCCTGCTTCTCATCACTTTGCAACTGTGGCCCTTCTCCTCCACCTTAGCCTCCATCTCTCAGGCCCTGTCCTTGCTCCTGGGCCAGTTGAGACTTCCATCACCCTTACAGTTTCAATCCCTAAACACCAATCTTGCCTACCCCAGCTCTGATGTTAGTCAGGAGCCTTGCTGCAGCCCTTCTGCTTGGAAGCTCTTCTCTTCATGGCTTCTAGATCAAACTACTTGCTCAGCTCAGGCCCTGGGCTTATATCCTGCAAGCCCAGCCCCTATTGAGTCATGTGGCTCCCTTGATTGACTTCTGCCTCACCTGCAGCCTGCCTTCGCTTAAAGTAGCAGGAGCTCCAAGCTCCCTGCCACACTGATGCCATTTCGGGATAGAGGGGGCCCACACAAAAGGTATATATGTTAAATGTAATTCTATACACAATTTTCACTATAATAATAAATAATGAGATCTCATTGCCTATGGTCAGCAACTCTAAAACACTAGTCTTCCCAGAAGATGTCACTATATCCTTTGTACTTGAATAAACCCATTGTACTCAGAAGCAGAACCAATGAAAAGGTAAGACAGACTATTCATGGAAAATTTCCCTTTTGGCATAGAAGCATAGGTATACATTTTTGACAAAACATTAAATATTTCAGTTTCAGGTGCTCAGAGTCCTTTATTTAAAAAGAAAAACATGCCATAGAAATCAGACCATTTTCATTACCAAAAAGAATATTCAACTGAAATGCTATTTTCTGTCAAAATTATTTTAGTGTAAACTTTCCAATCTTGTCTTCTCAGCAGCCTCCAAAGGAGAAATGTCATCATAACAACCTAGGATGGCCTTTTAAACATTTCTGTTATTTTGCTTGAAGGGTTTGAACATGCCAGCACCCTCCATGTCTAATGATTTTTGGAGGGGTCCTTCACAAATTTAAGTGTCATTTTATTCCAGGAATCAGGAGGAGAATATAAATCTTCTGCCTAAGGAGGCATACTGACTGAGCTGCAGAGCATAACCATGCAGCTCAGTTAGAATTCTTTGTTGAAGAAGAGGTTTTCCAGAATAACAGGCTATTCACAACATCCATGGGGCAGAGGAAAGGATGGAACAGGCTGGTTACAAAATATTTTCCCTCTTTTAGTTAAAGCATAGTTCCACTTTGTACAGTGAAAGGTACATAATTGTGTCTAACACATCCTGGAATTGTACTAAACTCTTGAAGGTATAAAGCTTATGCATCCTTCAAATCATGCTAACCACAAAAGGAAATCATGTTCTATAACATCAATGAGGCAACATGTATATCTTTGTTACTTAATGTAGACACAGTTTTAAATCTCAGAATACTTGCATCAAACCCTGAAAGGTCAATGGCAATGGGAATTCCATGATCGTGGTCTCCTTTGGGTGCAATCTGATTCAGGAGATGGTAGTAGGCTCTTGAATCCTAAAACAAGTAATGCACTTTTAGAGTATGGGTCAACATTTACTCCTCTAAATATAATATACTATTATTTTTACAGTCTCCCTCAAAGCCCATTGAAAACACTACAATGACTAATGCCACTTTCAATAAACTCTGGATTAGGCTTTTAGTTAAAATCTGCTTAATCTCTATGGCTACTTTTCTGGAATATTTCTCATAGAAGCCATTCAGTCAAATGACTATGAATAGGAATGACTGCCATTTAGTTAGGCCAATGTTAACAAACTCTTCTTCACTGAATATACTGGCCAACCTCATAGATTACAAGACATTTAAGGCTGCTGTTAAATTCTAACTTCATCTTTTGATGCTGATGTTACTACATAAGGTGTTCATGAGAAAGACTTAAGACTGAACAATGGAAATTTCATTTTTATGAATCAGTTCAATACTCATCCATCATCATTTTCACTTTTTAAGAATAGTCTCTTGTCTTAATGAACCAATTGATTGGGACAAAACTGTGTACCAAAACATACCAGTTAAAGAGATTCAATTATATATTTTGTCAATCATTATTTTTATTTGTTGCAATGCCCAATATGTGTATTTTGTTTCTGTTGTTCCCATAGAAATCAGGCACAGAGGCAGAGACAAACTTGTACTCTTGATAAATGTAGCCAATTTAAAAACATGTGCCCTACATACTAAAGGACATTTTGATTAGATGTGCTCTAGTTCATTAAAATCAAGTTAATATTGTTATTAATAGGTTCTTCAACATTTTTTGAAGAATAACAATGACTACAAAAATATTTTAATGGTTTATTCTGAAATAATTAGAAGGAAAGTACCACAGAGATCCACTCATTTATTGCCCATTCACTTTTGATTTTAAACATGCTGTTTTTCTCCTACCGACTTAAAGAAGAGTGAGCAGAACTATACCCAAAATGAGATCCCTCCCCAGCTCAGCTAGGTAAAAAGAGACAATTCCAAAGCTTTCTGGGAAGGGATGATGGAAAGCAGTAAGTCTCTGAGTGGGGTTGTGCTAAATGACCCAAATAGTTTTAAGTACAATTTGTAACATTTTTATTCTTGAATGACAGCTACTGTTTTGATTCATGTGGGAAGTGTTTTGTTTGCACTGTATATTCCTTGTTGATACATTGTATTAGCAGCTGAACAGGACAATGTGTGATCATAAAATGTACAATTCTAGGATAAATTTGACTAACAAATTCCTGTAAAAAGTGGATCACTAGCATGTTCCTAATTCCCATCTCTCTCCTTCATTTCTAAACAGATTACATTCTGCCAATATTACTTTCACTTATTAGAATTACAAGTATATACCTTAATGTCCTGACTGAAATTGTTTATTTCCTGCCATCCTGCATTCAACAGATGGTAGTTTACCCAGCGCAGCAACAGCTCTTCTGGGGAAAGTTTCAGTAACTGCTCCAGGTCTTCCCCTTCATTTAGCAAAGCAATAAGAGCTAAAAGCAAGTTTGAAAGAAAGTTGAATTATTGTTACCAGTGTCAGAAGGCATTTCATCGCACCTCACACATTTTATGGAACCTGACATTATTTTCCTTCTTACCTTCATTTCTGGAGAGCTCAATATCAGCTAAAAGACCAACTTTAATGATCTGCCACACGAGTCCTAATACCAAATGTGGTCTCCCTTCTTGTAGATCTTGTGATCCAATGTTGACTACTGTACAGCCAATAGCTGATGCAGAATTTAGGGCAAGGTTTATGTTTTCCTGTTGAAACATTAATGCTAACAAAATTAATATCTGTCAATATAAACACATGCAAAACAGCAAACACCAGCTTGGTTATTTTGTGGGCTTTTGACATTGTAAGGAACAGAACAATCTCATCTCAGATTAGTCCTTGTAATGCACTAGTATGCGCTGCACAAAAGCAGCAGCACTAAGACTGGAAAAAGACATCCTCTTTGCAGTGTGATCTAGCTGTGCCATGACTTCACTGATGCCTAGAGATGTCACTGGGGCTGTCATCCTGCAGAGTCAGTTCTTTGCCCTTCCTGGGGCTTCAGGAGCCCAATCCTGTAGGAAAAGAGCCCCAGACGCTGTACCCCAACTTGGGGTGCATGTCAGCAAGTGAGGGAAACTCCCATTTCCAGACATGCTTCCTGTATTGGGGCATGAGAGAATCCTCCTGTAGGGAATTCAAGCATGGAGCAGGGGGAACTCTCAGCATGAAGGGTACATCAAGACCCAGTGCTTTTCTCATTGCCGCACCCCAGGGCACCATGTGCAAGTGGAGGGGGGACTCCTATGGGAGTTTTCCCCCCTGCATGCATGTGGATGCATGATTCATTCCAGAATAATTTCCCAAACATGCATTTGCAAGTGCAGAAGGGGGAAACTCCCATAGGGGTCCCCCTACTCTGCTTGCACAGCTGTCCAAATCCACAGGGTGGCAGCAAGAAAAAGGAGTATCCCCCACCATGTTTGAATCACCTGCAGACTTAATATGTTTCTTCCAGCAAACAGATCCATATTTAGTAAACCGTCTTGCAATTTTTGCTTACAAGGCTGACATGACCTATAAACGTTATCACTATATTTGTTTTTTACTATGATAATTGTGAACCTCTGTACAATATTTTTATAGATTCATCTGATTTATCACTATATTTGTACTTGATTGTACTGATCTGATTTATCACCATATTTGTACTTGATTATGTTAATTCTAGGGGTAGGAATAATGCTTTTATAATAGTTGGCCCTATTTCATTATTGTATTTGCACTGTTATTTTCATTTAAATTTATATTATTGTTATATGTCTGGTTTTTTTGGGAGCATGGTTTTCAGCCAGAATCCTTAATAAATTGAATTGAATTGAATTTCCTGCAGGGGCATTCACCCAGGGTGCGCAACTGCCATCACAAAATTTAAGCATTTATGGAGCTATAAAAGGCATGATGTCTGTTCACTCTGCTTCTGTGCCACCCTAAAAAGTTTTAGGGTGGCACAAAGCGGACATCTGTTTTTCATCAGATTTTCTGAGCCTCATCCTGTGGCTAGAACTGCTTGAGTGGGCCCTTGCTCTCTGCAGAATGCTACTGCTTGCAATACCACTTAATTTGGGCCAAAGTATGTCCGCATGTGTAGGAACATGTCTGAAGTGCATAAACTCATGCTGATCTGTTTACTACATCCAGTAAATGGAAATTGCAAAGAGAGCATCAAGACTGCAGCTGGACCACACGGTGACGCTGGAAAGACAACTGCTATTAAAGCAGCAACAGTTTGGAAAAACAAATATATTCTGGCTCTGATAAGTACGCCATAGCCATAGAGAGAGCATAAGTATATGTACTAGCATCTTTGCTGGCACAGTCTTTGTTAAACAGGCAGAAATTATAAAACACTTTTGGAGGGGAATTTAGAGCCTAATATATCTGAAGCTTCCTTACATATCATGTTCAATTAAAAGGTCAGCTTTATTCCTTCCAGGTTTTAACTGATTTTTTCCCCTCATTATACTGAAACCTCACAAATTTACCTATTTCAAATCTGTCCACCTCTCTCCAAACTAAAATATCATTTTCCCAACGTTCTTGTGTGAATGCTTAGTCATTAGCTCAGACTTAATAAAACTTTTAGTCTTTTTTTCTTAGGTCTCTCCACTACTTTCTTTTACTGTGGAAAATACACTTCCCTGCCTGTTACACAGGACAGCAGCTTGGAAATCATCTTTAACACTTAGTCATCACATCCAGGCTATGCCTAAAACTTACATATTCTTTTTGCATAACATCTCTAAGATATGGCTTGTCCTTGTCAACCACTCCATTAAACCTCTATTGCTCAAATACTTCTAAAGACTAGGAAAACAGAGCAGGTCAGCTACAACAAATTAAAACATTAGAAATCTGAGAGAAAGGATGCAAGCTCTCTGCGTTTCTTCAAGGCCTTGTGCAGTTTGAATGTTTCCCCCACAGCACCCAGGCAATGCATGTCAAGCTACTCCATGTGTCAGACCCTTTAAATACATGTATAAAGCTTGATTCTCCTCCCGTTTTAAGTCCATAACAAAATCCTCAGTAAAAAAAAGCTGTAGGCAGAGTCTACTGTAATATTTATGACAGAAAAGGTGCAATACTTACAGAAACAGTGAAAGGCGTGAGTTTCTTCTTGTTAATAACCCTTTCATCAATTGTATCTGGTTGTGATAAGTTAATCATTTTGCTGGGGAAGCAATTAAATAATTCAATTTTTTGAGAAACCAAAACATTACTATTTTTGTGGTAAATCTTGAAATGTTATTTGAAATATTTAAAACATTATGGAAAACTATTCTCTTTTTCCATTCAAAAAAATTTCAGTGAGGAACCGTTAAGTCTCCATAGATATGAAAAAGTGGAACAGTCAGGTTTATGCTTAGGGAAAACTCTGACTGCATTGTTAGCGCAGCTCTCAGGAAAAACTCAGCCAACCATAAATTAAATGTATTCAGAATGAGAGACTCTCTATTATCAAAAACATACAACTTGTAACTAACACAGCACACTTCTGTAATGCCTTGTTTCTAAAATTCTTTCCTCTAAAAAGGGGTTGTCAACCTTGGGAGTATGCATGGGTGGGTGGGGATGGAGCGCCACCACCCTGTGCCGCCACCTCCCAGAAGTAGGGCCAGGGAGGGGATGACGGCAATGGCGCCCCTCTGCAGGCTGCACAGGTGCCGCCTAGCCAGTCAGACATGGGGGGGGAGGGGAGGAAGCTCACGAGGCCTTGCCACCCACCACCCCAAGCTGCTGCTGCTCTGCATGCAATCATTGCCACCGGCCTCCCCCCCAGCTCCATGTCCAGCTGCCAGAAGTACATTTATTAAAAAAGATTGAAAACCCCTGCTGTAAAAGGTTGAAAGTCTGTATCCAATCAGTAATAATGTATTAAGCTCTCAATATCCTGGGAAACTGCAGCAGAGAGAGAAAGAGAAAGAGAGAGAGAGAGAGAGAGAGAGAGAAGGGACACAATATAAGTTTGTGGTATAGCTAAGAACAGAACTCAGCCCTTCTGTGTTCCAGCCCTGGGATTTGAACCCTACACAATACTTCTCAAAAGACTTCTAATTATTCCTTTTACTCAGTATATTGGAATATGTAATGTCATGTGCACTCAAGAAGGTAGAATTTAAAGAGTCTGACATGAAAAAGCCTTCAGCTAGTCAGACTTTACACACACATATACCTTCCCCACATTAAAATTAAAACAGAAAAATTCTTTGAATAGGTTTGTAACCGTTCATGGCATTCACCGGTGCATCTTGTATGCATGGGTTTTTCTGGCTTTCCTGTCGCTTGGAGAGAGGACAGGTTGTTGCTGGGATAGACTCTGGAAGGTCCTCAGGGGTTCTTTCCTGCCACGTCTTGCTGGAATAAATTTGTTTAGTTGTGAGGAAGATCATTTGTCCTGCCTTTCCTGGTACCTTCCTTCAATCTTCCCGTCCGTCTTCCCATTTGGGGCTCCGCCTCCCCTACACCTCACCTAACACCAACCACAGATGTTGTTTCCCAGTCTCTTAGGTCTGTTTTGGTATAGGTTCTTATACCTTGGTCTGTTGGGTTGTATTAGTCAGATGTTGCCTCATCTGAGTTCCCTAAGGCCATTTGGAATCTTGCCTAGATTCCTTCCTGACCTTGGGTTACCTTGCTCCCCGGTATATCTTGCTCCCTCTTCAGTCTGTATTTGCCACAGTTTGGACGTCCATCTCCCCTTTTCTCTTCAGGTTCCCACTCAGTCCAATCTTGTCCAGAGATGTCTGGAGTCCATGACTCATTTCAGGTAACTCTGTCAACCCTCCTTGGCTCAGCTTGTTTTCAGAGGCCCCTTCCTGGGGCAGCCAGCATTTCTCCTCCATGAGGCTCTGCTCTGGGCTTCTCTGGGCCCACTGGGGAACCCATTTCTGGTCTCCCTTGTTTGCCCTCCGCTGAGCTTTTTATCCTGGTTCCAAGGGGCCGGGCAGCAAATCAGCGCCGCACACTGCCATAAAATGCGCCCATGCTGGCACAAAAGCTGGTCCCAGCTCCTTCTGGACCCGCAGTTCTTTTTTTTATTATTTTTTCTTTTCTTTTGCTGCAGCGATTTTTCCTGTCGCAGCTCCACTCCTGGTTCGTTCCTGGTTCAATGCGGCATGCTGCTGGCTCCGGTCACTCCCCACTCCAGGTAAGTTTATCCTTGTGGCCTCAAGCCTGCCACAAGGTTATACTTTAAAAAATTATGCTAAAGAAGGATGTACAAGAAGGGGATTTTCTCCAGTACTAGGGGTTGATCAAAGTATTAATTAAAGAACAAATCTTGGTATTACTGAAAACTTCCATGTATTTAAACGTAATCAAGACATGACTTTCAGACAACAAAGTTCTCAGCTTTTTCTTAGCTTTAGACTCACCAAAGTAGGATACCATCTGCAAGTGATTTAAAAAGACTTTCATTTGATGGATTCATGGGAAGAAGATGCTTACAGTCCGGGTCATCTCGCAGAGCTTTATTTATCCAGTTAACAAAAGCAACCTTTTCTTCTTCTGCAAAATAAATAAATAAAGACTAAGTAGTCTAAGAATGAGAATACCACAGAACACCAGTAGAATAATCTACTAATTATTATAGGAGAAGGAAGGTACTATTGAACTGTCCACAGAATGTAATAGTAACACTCTGCCCATAACATAATTATAAAAATATATTACTAACATGGATTACCAGAGTTCATTTTCTCTGTACTTATGTTAAAAGGAAGGAAATTACTACATCTGTATTATGATCAACATGAATGCACAGACACGATTGATTTTTAACTTGTTAGAATGTCAGTATTTCAGTCTGGCCTCTACACTCTGCTTTTCAGAGGCTGGTACCACCTCTAAGAATTTATTGTAAATGACTATGCTATATTAACTTTAGGGAATTTTTTTTTTTTTTTTTTTTTTTTTTTTTTACAGGGAGACACTTCTATTTTCACCCCTTGGGAGTTTATGTACAGGATTCATCATTACTTTTGTCTAAGAATCCGTGTCAGGACTACAATCAGTCCAGCTACAACATTTGTATCCTTTTCCAAGACTGTGTGTAGTGTTCACTCCTAAGAGTTGACCAGGTTTCAGGAGGGGACAGGCTACATAACATGCTGTGGAGAAATATTAAAATAAAGCAATTGATGCTGTAAGAGCAGTACTCAGACAGTATAGAGCTAGCATGTACAAAACTTGCAGTTGACTCACGTCCAGAATGTAGACTCTGAATTCAAGTTCTAAGCACCACAGGAAGCCAAGCATACAAACAGAGCTATCATTTATTATGTTTGTAACTCCAAAAATAAATAAATAAATTAAAAAAAAAAAAAAAAAAAAAGAATCTTGTTAAAGGACTCAGTCCTGAAAGGCATTAAGAGGTCAGACTGATCCAACATTTAGGATCATGGGGCACTGACAGATGTGGAAAAAAAAATGCACTCTACTGCGAGCAGCAGCATGTTACTTTGATCCAGCTCCTCAGTGTCTAGAGACATCAGGAGCTTCAGTGGGGCTTTTTGGTGCTGTTAGCTAAAGCTGATTCAAGCAGCTATTAGATAAGTGCCAAAATGCACCCCACTAAAGTGCCCAGTCTCTACAGATGTTGGGAAAGGTGGGTTCAACTAAGGAACTGACTCTTCTGGGCATGTGTTAGGCTTGGCGTGGGAGCATACCGAGTTTAAAATAAAGCACCATTTTGTTCCTCCCCCACCCCATCTGCAAGCAGCCATGGTACTACTCTTAGAAATACATGCAAGCATATGCTTCAGTTCTTGCTTTTTAAGAGGACTTTTCTGCTTAGGGTCATAGTACTTACCACCTCTCTAGTCTCAAGCTCTAAACAGCAACCATCATCATGAAATCTATTCAACTAACATAACAGTCTTTTCAAGTACCAACCTCTGTCCTGCCCTGAAGTCCCCTCCCATTTTTATGGTTTTTATCATAACATTTTCCTACATTTAAAAATTGTCTTTCTTTCCTCATTTTCTATAGGAAGGATCCACACAAACAATGGAAGAACTGAACAATAAACCCAAACCCATATTTATACAAGCACCATTGTGTATATATATGTTAGACAAATAGTTGCACAGTTAATGTTCTGTACCTGCAGTTGCCTGCATGTACGCACACACAGAGCATTGAGATGAAGTCATGTGCATATCTAAGCATATAATCAGCAGGTAGGGAGAAGAACTATTCAGAAGAGAGAGTTTAACTGAAATAGCATGAAATTAAGAAAGAAAATATAGATTAGGATGAGCAGTGTAAATCATCGTCTAGGAGTGATGAAGTTACTGTTACTTGGTACTTTTAGAGCTAGACTGAAAGAAAGTTAGAAAATGTACAACCCTGTATTGACAGAAAGAAGGGTTAGATCTAATAGGACTGTTCTCCTCTATAAAGTCTACAATTCCATGATACCATCAACTGTTTTTAATTCTAGTTCTGCACCATAGAAAAGAAAATGGGGATTCTCTTTTCTAAACACTACATGAATATGTAAAAAATAAAACAACAAAACTCCACATAATTAAAAGTAGATAATCAAAATAATCACAGATTAGTTACTGAAACATTCTACAAAATTACATTAATTATGGTTATTCATTAATTTTTACTTGTAACCAGAGTTCTGTTTTCATTTTCTGCTCTGGCAAAAATTCAGACTTTCTTCCTGGTGCAGCCTGAAACCATAAACAAGAAAACTAAACACACACAATGACTCTTAACATAGCAGAGTAAAGAGTCCTGCTACCTCCACTGGTCTGCTTTAGAGAACATTTTTTAGAATGTATTTTTGCTTCTTTCTTCTTATTGCAAAAGACACAGGTTTTTGGGTTTTTCTTGTTTGTTTTTTTACCTGAATAAGAATGCTGGGTCCCCTCACTGGAAATTGGTGAAGTTCCTCCAATTGCTGTAATACCCTGTTTCTTGTTTATTGATTTTCGGAATGTTTTGCTAACATCTTTACTTTTCAGTTCCTGAATAATCTGCAATAGAACATAGAAGAGAAAGCTTTTCCTCACTGAATGTAAACTTACAAGGACAATTTAACATTAAGCTCACCCAATTCCTGGGTGTTGATAACTTTTGATTCCTTTTTCAAAAAGAATACCATATCAATACCATCAAGGTAGATTTAGTTACTATTCAGCTACTATGTTATGGAAGTCTGTTGGCTGGATGACTAGCTAAGGTTTTACCCTTACAAAGTTATATAACTTATTCAAATATATTCACAACAATATACAGATCTTTTAATAGATTTTTTGGTGGATTAAAAAATTAAAAAAGAAAGAGAGGGAGTTGATTTATTTCTCAGTGCACAAGTCATACAATACTAGCACCAAAAAATCTTGTAATATGAAGGATATTATCAAATCTTACCAAAAATATGAAAATTATCAGATAAATCTGATAAATATACAGCATAGGCTGCAAGACAAATGTTTATCATTCAGTTAGTTGGGCAAATTAAATTATTCTGTAGAAACACCAGAAGACCCTAGATAATTGCAAAAAGTTTATTGTTTCAGCAGCAATAATCATTTTGCATTCAATCTACAGTGTTTACAAAAGCAAGGAAAAAAAATCAATCTGAAACTGTGCAATTCTTTCAAAAGAACACTCCAGCCAGTGACTTACACACAGAATACCACAAACCCTTAGCATTAATTATTTATTAAAACCAGGCCTAAATAGGGCACAGCAATTCAGCACAATGGTATAGGCATCTTGTGTCACAAACAATTCAAGGACTCAATAGTTCTTGAAGGTGAGGGGATATACTGCTTCCTTTCAGAAAGTAAAAAAAAAAAAAGAATCGTCTGAACTAGCTCTGAGTTCATCTGGACTAAATTGAACCTGCTAAGTAAAACAATAATACAACAACTAGAAACAGAATACTACTTCTAACTAAAACTGCAAGGGGAACTGAGTGAGTTAACGTAATTATCCAAAGTCGAAGTTGCTTGGGATACCAAGTATGTATCTTTATTCTCAGAAAATACCAGAGGATCTTAAATGACCATGAGTAATCACGAACCCAGTTTTACATCTGCCCTGAAAAGCAATATCTCAGTACTAGGGTCTTTGCACTGCTCTGGCATGTTTGTTCAGTGATGACTCGGTGATGACAGAAGGAAGACTGCTATACAACTCAGATATCTATTATTTACATTTTCCTTTATGGTACCCATCCAATTACTAAACTAGCCAAGTCCTGCTCTGTTTTAGAGATTTCAGGAAGTAACAGCAATTGAGAAATAATAATGACAAGGAAGTCAAGCACCATTCTTTGATTCTTTTTACTGGGGTGTAAGTTGTAGCCGTGTTGGTCTAAGGACATAGGCAGACAAGGTTCTTTGGGTAAATCTGATATCTTTTGTTAGACCAACTAAAAATTGAGTTGGTTTAATAAAAGATATCAGATTTGCCCTAGACCCTTGTCTGCCTTAGTTCTTTTTATATTCTTTTCCAAAAATGGAACCCAGAGGGCACAGCAAAAACTAAAGAGAACTCCATATCATATAACTGCAGGGTAAAAATCTTATGTTATTTAAAATATATTATTACATTTATTACTATTAAATAGAAATAGCAGCCATGGATCTGAGCCTATTATGCCCAGGCACTGGACAACATGCACAGAAACAGTCCCTGCCATCTACAGCTAGATGCAGAGACATGAGGAATGTAGTTAAAAAAAAAAACAAAAAACCCACCACACACCAAAAAGAATGTCCTGGGAAAATAGCATGACTCTAGCACACCAGCTGCCTATTTGTTGCTTTGGAAAAGGTTATATGCTGATATAATATAACATGCTACAACATCTCAGCATTATGCTAACTATTTGAATAAAAAAGATTATTTTAGTTTCCTTGACAAGCTTATGTTGGAGTGGTCAATATCTGCATAATAGTTAATCAACTATCCCGTTATTATAACTATCTTCGCATTCAGGAATCAGCAAAAGTTTGTAATTACTGTACAAGCTGCTCTCAAAACATTATCCAGCAATTCAAATCTAAAGTTAGTCTATCCAACCCTTCCTCTTAGAGATTTCAGGCAATTTCGAAGCTTGCATTTCCAGTCAGGCATGGTAAATAATTCTTTAAAGTCGATCTTGACTACATAATGGGCTCCATAAGAACTAAGAATATGATTCAAAAGGAGCCAAAAGCAGCAAAGTACAAGATTTCTATTGAATGTCTGCACACATTTTGTTACTCCTCAAGTGTTAATCTTATAATCTTTCACGGATTGAGACCTTTTCAAGAGATGTATGTTGTAGCTGTGCTGGTCCAAGGACATAGGTCTGTCTATGACCCTGTCAAGACACTTAACGTTACTGGAGTAACGGCCTACCTCCTTCCCCTTATATTCTTGACTGAGTTATCATGGATACATCCCTTCCTACTCAAATGTCCTATGACACGAAATTTAATTATGCTTAGTTCAGACACAGTAACAGGTAATGTTTTGTATAAGGCAAACCTACAGTACACTACAATATGCTTTTTAAAATACAGTCAGTCATTGTCTCATCTGACATTGTAAAATTTAATAATTTAGAATATTGGTATAAAAACAAATAACTGTGTTAAAGGGCAGCTTAAGGAGACTGTATTACTTACCGAGACAAATTCTTCAAAATCGATTTTCCCATCCTTGTTGCTATCTGTCACAGCTATAATTTTTTCTATGATCTCTCGCACTTTGTAGCCAGGCAAGGGAAGGCTTGCTTCTTTAAAGAGATCTTGAAGCTCATAATCACTTACATACCCACTACTGTCAATATCTGAAAATAAAAGTGTTAGTTGTTTTCATGTTTGTGTTACAGAATAATACAAGTTGATAACTAAAGGGAAGGAACACAGAAGGAAGGGAAGGAAGAAAAAGGGAAGAAAATGGTACAGTACAGAAACACAGCATTTCTCCGAGTGAACAAACTGTGTATTATATATCCAAATATGAAGGAATGCATAAGGGTTGATCCACAGCTATTTTAAATCACCACATCATGAAATTAATGAAGTTCTGTTGATTTATACCAACTCAATAATAATAAAACAATTATTTATTACTTCTATCGAGCCAGAACCCCATCATGCTACACGTTCCTCAGAAACTCTCTTAAAGTTTTCCAAAGTGGAGACACAGCAAAATCACAAATTCTTGTAAAACAGTAAAATTTGGCATTTTATCCAATATAACATGTACTCCAAGGTCTATTATTCATTCTCCTCTAACTCATGATACATTTTAGAATATTGTCATACAGTTATAGTTTATATCCTTATTTCAGTTTCAAAGAGGTTTCAGAGACTTGCACTAGGGCTGAATTTGACTCTTGGTATTTTCTCTTTCACCCAAATTTCCAAGATACACTTTTCACTGTCAATGTACTATGTTTAACTGGATACCTGGCAGGAAGGTGGTGGTGGGGCCCTGGGGTTTGTGGGTGGGCGTGGGCTGTGCACCATTGGGCTGGGCCAGCTGGCTTTGTGCCTCCACGTGGGGCTTCCAGCACTCTAGCAGAAAGCTGCATGTGGAGGCAAGCAGAAGCCCACCTGGCTCAACAGCACACAACTCTATGCCTCCAGATGCAGCTTCCCGCTGGAGTGCTGGAAGCCCCATGTGGAAGACAGGCCCAGACTAATGGTGTGTGGACCAGGAACTACGTGCCATTGGGTCAGGCAGGAAATTGTGCATGGAGGCATGGAGTAATGCGCAATTGGGCTGGGAGGGCTCCTGCTTGCCTCCACACGTGGCTTCCCACTGGAGTGCTAGAAGCCCCACATGGAAGCACAAAGCCTGCCTGGCCCAATGGCACACAGTTCCTGGTTCACGCACCATTGGGCTGGACTGGCTCTGTGCACCCACGTGAAGCTTCCAGCACCCCAGTGGGAAGCTGCACACAGAGGCATGGAGCCCGCCTGGCCCAATGGCATGTGGAGTCTGCCTCCAGTGCTGCAAGCCCCGTGTGCTAGCATGGAGCTAACCCAGTCTGATCTGAAGGCGTGCACCAGCAGGCTGGGCTGGCTCCATGCCAGTATGTGCATCCCCTTGGTTAAATTCCACAATCACTGTAGTTATCCATTTCTATTGAAATAATTACGTAAAACTACTGAACTATATTCAAGTTACACAAGAATAATCAGCAGCAGAACCTAGCTTCATAAAGAATGGTAAAATAGAAGGGGAAAAAAAAATCTTGCAGGGATTTGGGCACTATTAAAATGCCCTGCAGAGATGTAAATGCTTTGTCTCTATACATATTAGCTTATATCATGTCTGATCTATGTGTTTTATTATTCTTGACTTGCCAGTATTATGAGGAATTACTGAGGAGCAGAGAATACATTGGCCACAAACAGGCATTTCTTTCTAGTGGTGGGGTGACTGGGAAGGCACAGGGAGCATTCTCCTACTGTTCAACTTCTCCAGGACCCTAAGGGAAGTCAAGCAGCTGGAAAGTGTACAGACATTTATAGTTTTGGGAGTGATTTCTATTGCACAGGAGATGAGTTATTTTTCTAATAAAACTGAACACCTGCACAGTTGTGGTTTTTGTGATCTATGATTCTCCTGGTAGAAACATAATGTCTGGATGTGGCCACCAACTCAGCTACTTTCTATTTAATTCTTTAATCTCTATTTTCACAGAGGGGTAATTTTCCAGGGTAATGGGCAATGTTCTTTGTTTATCACTTTATAGATACAGCTGGAAGTAAATGAAACATTTTTCTATGTGGCATTTAAAAAGTAATAAAAATATTTATATTTGAGGTTTTTATTGATATTTACTTTCAACAAAAACATTAAAAGACAAAACAACACCAAAAATGTAAAACCATAGATTGTTACAAACAGTAACAATGGTTATAGCATTAAATCCTTTAACAAATAGCCTTAAGGACCTTTAACAATCTGAATATTAAATCTAAATTAATATAAATATTTGACACCTAATGGGGCAGCAGCACAGACAAAGCTGGAAGGGGAAGTGGGAAAGCCAAAATAAATTAAGGAGTTCAAGATTCAAGGGGAAAGAAGGAGGAAAGAAGAGTGTAGAAAACCACTGGGTATTTTTACACATGTATGTGCTGCCTTGTGCTGCAATGTGTGTAGCTGTATAGCAGAAAAAATGTGCATCAGTGCACAGAAAATGGCAGTAGTCCGCTTTTGAACTAAAACACATCCAAGGTGTTTTAGTTCAAAAGTAAACCACCTCCATTTTCTCTGCACTGATGTTCATTTCGCTGCTTATACAACTTGCAAATGATGCAGCACAGTGAGTGTCAGCTTGCGTGCAGAGCAGGCTCGATTATTGGAGTCTGCTCTTATGGACTGGATCTCTGGTATATTGCAGTGGAAAAAAGTATGTGTATAAATGCATATTGGGCCTGAGATATTCTGTAGTCAGTTGTTTTACAAATGGAGGCCAGATTTCTTCAGACTTGAGGAGCTGACCCCTCTGGCAAAAGATGACCCTTTTTCTGGCTGCTAGTTCAGAGAGACTAGAATACTACTGTTGCTGTTACTATGCCATGATTTACTTTTGTATTTCTTTAAAACATTTTTTGTGTGTTGATGGCTGCTTTTAAAAACACCAAGCCCTGTGCAGATCAGTTTCATATAATCATATTTACTCAAATCTAACATGACCCCCCCAATTATTAGATTCTCTATATAAAAAATTAATACATTTGTCATAATTTTTCCAGGTATGAAATCTAATTATTGGAGGTTTGTCTTAAATTCATCCCCTACCCCACTGCTACAGCAGGGAAAGCAATGGCTGGAAGGGAGGTAGTGAGCCAGGTAGCCCCCTTGCCTCCCCACCACTTTTCCCTTTGCAGCACTCCTGCACCCCCACCCCAGCTCCCCACAGTCTCTGCCTCTCCCCACTACTCTCCACAATCTCTGGTCCCCCCGCCCCCGCCAAAACACATTACCCACAGTCTTTTCCCCTTCTCCACCTACCACTTACAGTCAGATGCTGCTCAGGCTCTGTTCCCTGCTGGGGAACAGAGCGCAACACATGGAAGTGCAGCACTTCCTGGCACATGCAGCAGTGATGGCACTGCTTATTGGCCAAGCAGGGGATGGAGTTTGTTTGAACTTGGTGCCTGGGAGGATATCCAGCCTAAGACAGAGCCAAGCTTCACCTAACAGTAAACAGGGGTAGAGCGGGGAAGGCAGACAGAAGCTACAGAGGGCAAGTAGAGGTGGGAGCAGAAGGCTGGTGTGGGTCTGACTCTGGCCCCAACCTAGGCTGTAGCAGGCACCTGCCCCCTCAATTTTCCCCCCTGCTGCTAAGAAGTCTCTGACAAAGGGCTTTCCCTTTCCAATGCTGACTGGTAGGAAAAAATTAATCTTAGATTAAAAATAAATATGGTAATATCCCATAGTTTTCAAATACTGCTCAAACCTCAACATTATTTCAAATATATTATCAACTTCTTTCCTTAGGAAATTTAATCAAAGGACATTCCCACAACACGTATGGAAGTGTACCTTATGATGGTAAGGATACCAACTGGGGCCCCAAGTTATCTTAGAATGTGTACCCAATACATTCTATTTTTTGAATGGGCTTTTCTGGAATCTTTAAAGAATGCTCCAGCAATTTGTCTCAGATATTGATATTATCTTTAAAATTTATAGTCCTTTTCCACACTTCAAGAAGGATGCAGACAGATTAGAAAGAGTTCAACACAGAACAACAAAAATTATTAGAGGCCTGGGAAATAGGACTTATGAGGAAAGGCTGAAAAACTAGGGTTAATTAGTCTGGAGAATAGAAAGGGGGGGGTATTGATAACAGTCTTCAAATACCTGAAGGGCAGTTATAGAGAGGACAGAGACAAGCTTTTCTCTGTGTCCATAAGGGACAGGACTAGGAAAAATGGCTTCAAGCTGCAGCAGAGGAAATTAGGTTGGAGATTAGGAGGAAATTTCTGACTATGGAGGATGATCAAGTGTAAGAAGAGGCTACACAGAGAATTCAGTTCCTGGGAATTTTCAGAAGCAGACTGGACAGACACTTGGCTGAGACGGTTTAGTCAGGAATGATCCTGCCTTGAATAGGGAGCTGGATTAGATGACCTTGTAATGTCCCTTCTGGCCCTATTTGAAAATCACCTTGGTTGAGAATCACTGTCCTAGACCAAAAATCAACAGAGAAAAATGCATAATCTCTTTTTATTATCTGCTTGAATCTCCACATATTCCACATTCCCATCTCCTATATTGTAAATTCCAGTGATCTCCTGGACCAGACTGGCTTATAGTCAACCGAGGAAGGGTCTATCTACTATAGGATCTACAACCTCAATAGTCATCTACAGTTATGATGAAGACTTGTGTCTCTCTCTGAAGTTCAGCAAAGAGTCAATGAAAACTCTGGGTTACTCATACTCGATGCATATATTTTAGTCAGGATCACTTCAGACTCATTTAAAATGACTCCAAGAGCAAAAACCATATAAGCTTAAGTAATCACATGTATAATGCAGTCTGGAAATGAATGTCAGTTAATACAGAAAGAAATTATTCAGAATGTAATGCTTGCTTTTAGATCTTAACAGCAAAGACCCTGTTAAGCACATGAAATAATGAGTTAATCATTAACATGATTGACTCTCAAGAAATGCAATATCAGGGATCACTAAGTTAATCTTACTTAAAAATGTAAATTGGATTTAACTAGGTGCAAGAGAAATAGTTATTAATTCACTAAGACCCGTCCCCAAATTAAAAGATCCTAATAAATTTGGACTCTGAAAGCAGAAATATATTTGGATTAAAGCCACTGAATTTGAAATCGTAATATCGTTCAGCCTTCAAAACACAAGAATGAAACTACCCAGGAGCAAAAATAAAACTGGCAACTCTGTTTTACTGCCCAAATTGAAAGAAGTGTATAAATTAAGCAAACAGAACAAATGAATTCAATTAATAAATCAATCAATAATACAGCTTTCCATTTTTCCATTTTTTAAGTGCCATTAGAAATGCAGGCAAGACATGTCATGTTCATAAAATATAGGTAGGTTTTAACCTTACTTAATCCATTTAAGAGTAAAAAATATATAATAAACTTGGTAAAGGTATGATGCTTACATTCTTGCATGTAAAACATACCTATTTTATTGAATGCTTCTCTTAGCTCTTCCAGCTCTTCACGAGAAATAGTAGTTATGTTGTTTTCCATCTTCAAACAGCCAAAACAGTTGTTTTCAATTATTTCTACCTAGCAATAATAATACTCCATTGTTATAAAGCATCTGTTCCAAGGAGGCCTATACAACTATGATGTTGAAAAACTAGGTATGACACTGGAACAAATGAGACTCTTCACTGGCACAATTTTACCCTTTCCCCCACAGTCCATAAAGAAAGTTTGAATCATAATTTCCATTCGAACTCCCAAATTCAGGCACTGCACCCTTCACCTTCTTGTTGTAAGGACCTTAACAGGCAGCATTTTACAGCCCCTGCTGGATCCACAGACACACACAAGTCCCTACAGTTAATGTTTTTACTTTTTTCTCCTGAAAGAAAGCCAGAAAATAACAGATTTGTATCTTATTAGCAGGGATCCGGGTTTTTCATTCCCCACTGAAAAACACAGTAAAACCCAGAATTTCCCATTTTAAGGAGAAACCCTCAGATTTTCTCCTTTAAAGGAGAAAAACAGGGGAAACAGTGGGTTTCCCTTTGCAGGCTGACAGAGTTCCAGCCTGCAAGGGGCTGGGGGGAGCAGGAGGGGATCCAGTAGGGGGCACCATGTGCATGTGGGTGTGTACACATGACCATGGCTGCCAGGCAGCTTGGAGAGCAGCTCCCTACAGGTAAGTCAGGGGAGGGAGGGAAGGGAGGTGGGAGACTGAGGCCCCCTTAGTGAGGGAGGGAGGGAGTTGGGCAGGGCCGGGGCTGCTGCCCAGTCAGGGGGTGCATGGGGCTTGGGGCCTGGATGCATGGCCGCAGGACCTAGGCAGCAAGAGGGATGGAGCTACCAGTGGCTCATCTGGAGGGGCAGGCTGGCTCCCCGCTGCTGTGCACATCCCCACAGAGGGCATGGGGGACACTTGTCCCCCCCAGATTTGTGCATGGGGCTGGGGCAGATACAGGCTGCCCATTGTAGCCTCAGGTTCCTTGCCCTGATCCCATCCCTCTGGGGCCTCTACAACCCACCAGGAAGACCTGGCACAGCAGGGCAGAGAGGGGTGGGGAAACTTGATGCAACCACTGAGTCCTGTGCCACCCTGGTGAAGCATGTCCTGCCCACCCAGCAGTAGTGGGAACGGTGGCATGGAGTTTTCTGCACCACTGCCAGGTGGGCAGCAGGTGTCTCATCATGGTGGTGCAGGGCTTGTGGCGATGGCATCAAGCTTCCCCGCCCAGCCTCACTCTGCCCTGCTGCACTGAGTTCTGCTTGCTGTGCTGTGGAGGCCCAGGAGGGAGGTGAGCAGGGTGGGAAGCCTGAGCCTACAGCAGGCAGACTGCAACCCCCTCTGGCTGTGCCACCCAGGGGGAGGGGGAGCTGGGCTCCACACTGCTGCAGCAGCCGCTGCCTCCCACAGGCTTGGGCGCTGATGTGTGGTCCCTGGCCCCATAGCTGTGGCAGCAGGGCTGGGGGTGGGGAGCGAGGGGCACTGGCAGGCCTGAGGAATTGTGGCATGGGAGTGAGGGGCAAACGTCATAGGCAGAGCACCAGCATATCAGGGCTGCTGAGCAGCACAAAGCAGTGGGGGGCAGGGGACAGCTGCAGCTGGCCCCATGTCCTGGTGAATGAAGGGGGCAGTAGTAGCTCTGATTTTCCATGATAAAAAACCCAAAATCAAATGTCAAAATGTATTGGTATTTAGAATTTATTTTATTAGTGATTGAGGCACTGATTGGCTTCCAGATTTCTTTGAAATTGTAAATATATCATAAAACATTGTGTTCAACTGATCTTTATACATAGAGTGGTATTTAATTTTAATCATGGAAAAATTAGGATTTTGCATTTTTTTTAATCAGACCATTTGCAATTTTTTTTATCAGAGAAAACCAAAACAGTCTAGAACAGTGTGGCCATTGATTGTTATGTAAAGCAATAGCAATATTTCCATTAATGTCAGTGGTTCCATAGTCAAATTCAGATTTTCTATAAGCAACTGTACCTTCATTGAAGGTGCACGTAAATAATAGTAATTAATGGCCTATTATTATATGCTTTACTTAGAGCTTAAATTAATCCTAGTGGAAAAGACAGTAACAAAAAATCAGAAGACCTGGGTTTTATGTGTAGCTCCTACCACCGAACTGCTGTGCACCTTTGGCCATATCACTACTTCTCTTGCTTTTACTTCCTCTTCTCTTTATCGGTCTTATTTAGGGCCTTGTTACACATTAACTTCAAATGGCTTATGGTTGGATTGCATATGGACATCTGAAACTAGTTTTTAGCATAGTTTAGATGGCTTAAAGTTATCCAGGGCAGGTTTACCTTTGATATGTGTTACCTAGTTTGTGTTCCATTAATATATGGCCACTCCCTGCAGATGAGCTGCCCAGGTTGCAGTCTGCCAAAATCCCAGTATGCATTGTTTCCTTCCCCAAACTTCTGTTCTCTGTAAGCAGACTTTTCACCCCCTGAACTCTACTGCCTAGGGGGGGGTTCTGGCACCAAGTAAGCTCCACCTCCTGGCCCCAGGTATGCAACCTTCCCACCCTAAGGGGTGCAACCCCATGCAAACAGCCTGTGGAGCACATGCCAGTAGTGGTGTGTGAAACACGCCTTATTCTATTCAGATTTGGCCTGAATTGGGGACAGTGATTTGATTCATTGATTCGGATCACTGTCCCTGATTCAATTCGGCCAAATCCGAAGATTTGATGCCAATTTGAGAATCAGTGATTTGGACACAGACGCAGCTTTAAATGTTTTTTCTACACACCTTGAGGTACCAGCATGGCTTGTGAATGCTGTAATGCTGGGGTGCATGGAGCATCCCACAGGAGTGCGAGGGAGTCCCCTGCGTGCTTGGCAGCGAAACTGGAAGTGACCGGAAGTACAGGTCTGCCAGGGAGCATGCTGCCCCCCCCCCCACACACACATACTCTCCCAGCTTGACAATCAGCTGCGGGGAGACCCCGGGTGCCAGCCCAGACCCAGGAGGCACTGCCAAATCAAATCAGGGACCAAAGCTTCGCATGGCCCTACATGCCAGCTAGCTAGGCTGCAGGACATGGGCACAAGAGTGGGGTCTAAAAAAGGTGGGTGGAAACAAAGTACGGGGCTGGATTGGGTCCCTATGAGCTGGGGTTTCCTTCTGGGGTCAAGGGCAGAGGCAACAGCTTCCCAAAAAGCGCCGTCCCTCACCACTCTCACCTCCCAGCCACCCCAGGAAGCATGACCATGCCTGAATCCCAAATCCCAATTTCTCAATTAAAACATGAGACCTTCTATAAATTGACTTCCTATTTCTGTATTTCTTTTTAAATTCTTTTTTTTTTCTTTTTTCTTTTATCCTTCAGTGGCTGGCTTTCTTCGTGTCATCATCTCTCTCCCACCCCCATCTCATTACTCACCCCTATCCCATTAACTCTCTGCCTCCCAGCCTCATGTTCCTGTGACTCTTCTCAGTCCAGCTCTCATCTCCACTTAGGGCAGGAATAGAAGCCTGTCTTGGACACCAGCCCTGTAGCCACAACTCACAGTGGTAGCTCCTAGTCAGGCCCCTGCTTGTCAGGCCTCTTGTGGCAAATCACAGCTATGAAGGTTGGGAACAGTCAGAGGTTTTCAGCTTTAAGGTGTGACTGCTCTGAACTTGAGCTAGTACTAACACAGACAAACATTTGGGCAGCTCAAAGCGAAATGTGCAACAAGGCCCTTAGTTAGGCTGTAACCTCTTACAGCAAGGCAGAATTTATCTTTCCTTGTGTTGGTATAATTAAATCTCTCAAGTTACTACTGTAACAAACACAACCCCAGCGTACATAGTATGAACCAAATTCTAAAACTGGCCACAGATCCACAGATGATATTTTGTACTGAGACTGTTGTTCACATCACAGGGGTAGCCACTCAGGTAGGGACAGAAATTACACATAAACCAGTACAAGTGATTGAAAACCAGTTCAAATATGTATCACAATAGAAGTTCAGTGCACATAAACCACTTTCAAAATGGCTGAAACCAGTTTAAGATAAACCTGGATGGATATAGCATCAGACTTAATTAATTTAGGTTAAATCCGTTTACTGAACTTCTGTCCCAGATCCCGTCCAGATTCAAGTTACTTCAGCCTGCTCCCCCTCACCCCTCCTCCCCATCTCAGGATGCCTTGCACTTCCCCTGCAAACTCCAATTCGAAGGGTGGGCAGGACAGCTTTGGCCCAAACTGTTTGCTCCAGATGAGCAGGGAGCTGTGCTTTAGTGCCCCCCAGCTTCTGGCCTGTGCCACTGCAGGTCTGTGGCTGCATTCTGGAATCAAAAGTGAAAGTCTGTTCACTTGCTTATCAGTTCAATCTACACAGCTTAGACTAACCTGTAAAGATTTAACTGATTCAGCCTTGGGCTTTTTGACTGTCTGTACTTAGCTTCAGTGATATTTCCTCAAGCTGATCCACATCTAACAAGAATGACACAAAGTGCTTCTTGATGTTTCTTTGTGTGTGATGGAGTGTCCCTTGTTGAGTGACAGCTGAGAATACAGTGAGGAGTCCAAATAGTATCTACTTTTTCCATCCAGCTGTCAGAAAAAAATAGGGTTGTTAGTTGGCAAAGAGACCCAAGAGCTCCCCCCCATCCCCACCACCATCCCTGCAGGCAATTGGCAATTTCTTTTTTCATCTCTGCCCTAGTCTGTGTTTCAAATTCATCTGCTTCCTTTTCAAGCAGCAGCTGCTTTTGTAACTATAATGGGCATCATCACAATGTGCTGCCTGCAGAAACCATTTTCTTTTGTTACTGTTCTTTTTGTGTGCTGTTGGAGATGCACCTCTCCTGGTCCAGGTGCAAACGCCCAGTCTCTCTTATTCTAGCTCTTAATCTTTTTTAAAATTGTAGTTTCAAATCAGATCCAGACTAACCAGCTTCTCTAACTCCATGTTGTACAGAAATATTATAGCTTCTAAATCTAATACTAGATATCTATAACAAAAGGACTAAAAAATAAAGGAAATTATCTACTTGTATTCTGAAGCTTTGAGACGGAAAGTGTAGCAAGATTTAATACAAAAAAAAAAGTCACCATAGTTTAACTTTGGCATCCTTTATCTAGAATTCTTTAAATGAATGTCCTGAGCAGAGGTCAGCTTCATGAAACCCCTCCTATTGAAACAGTAGAAACAGCTGACTTACACTAAGGTATTATTTAAGTAACCATTTTCTACCGTCTTTAAGACAGTCCTTTCTCCAAGTCTGAAATATTCCTTTATGATCAGAGCTAATGCTAAATCATTCTTACTACTTATTTTTAGTATAGAAACAAAATGTTACCTGCAGACATTTCACAGCAATGTAAGACAACAATGCTCCTGTCCCAAGGAGTTTATAGCTAAAGGCCACTTAATTAGAACTATTCCTGGATAGACATTCAATAGTCACCAATTATTTAAAGTCAATTACATCTATCCTTTTATAAACCAGAAGAATGAACAGAAGATTTACTGGAGGTTCATACCAACTAGATTCTATAAATGGTGGAGTTCAGCCTTTTTTCACTACTGTGAGCCCACCCTGTTAGCTCTTGTTCATAAATACAGTTGATCAGTGAATTTACTAACTCTGCTCCTAAATGCTACTTTCCATTAATATAAAACATGAAGTATGAAATTTCATGTGCAATTTAAATACACAGAGGAATCTGACATGTCATTTGAATTCTATGCAAAGCACATTAAAAAGAAACTTATACCCTTTATAACTTATATCCTAATGAGATTTCAGCATTCAGACCTAGTAAGAAAACCACGTTTGCAGCCCCAAAAGTAGCAAAAATTCAATCATCAAGATACTTGGGTGCAATTCAAAGAAAGAGGGAAATGTCATGTCTGTGTGTGTGCATGCATACACACGTGAAATATAAACACCACTATATCAAACAATGGCATCTCAGCACATAGAAGACTATGTTAAAAATGTCATAAATTCATTTTAAAAACAGTTGAAGAGGTCAGTGAAAACTATTTAGATATATGAATAGTTTAATGCATAAGAAACTGCTAACATCAGGGGTTGGCCTTTTTTCCCCCCCTTTTTTAATTAAAAGGTATAATTTATCCAGAATTATTTGCACAATTGCAAAGGACTGACAGGCTCCATATTCTGCCCCATAATACAAGAATGAGAAAATACCCACTGTAATTGAAAAGGCATGTTATAAAGAGAAATAAGATTCTCAGAGGTACACCAATAGAGATTTTTGGGTCGATACCAATGGCCGATTTTTAATGAGCCATATTGGCTGATACCAATCCAATTGGCGATATGTGGCCCAGCAGCTTGGAAAGCACCGTCAGGCTGGTAAGTTTGTTGTGGAGGAAGGGGCAAGGGGGGAGGGAAGGGTCACAGGGGACAGATCAAAGCCCCCCTGGTGAGGGAGGGAGTGGGGCTGGGGCAGGGGCAGGCACTGAACAGCCAGAGTGGGGCACAGGACAGAGCCGCAAGTGGCTTGTCTGAGGTGTGTGGAGAGGAGGGGCAGGCATCTCCTGCTGCTGCACACACCCCAGGAGGGCATGGGGGGCTTGTACCCCTGTATCTGTGTGCAGGGTGAAAGCAGGCTTCTGCTGTGGGCTGGAGGTGGTGCTGGGTTCATCCTGGTGGTGGGGGCTGGCCCAGGCTGTGCTTGGGGCAGGGAAGGGGGCTATGGCAAATTTTAGGTCAACTGTGTAGCCTACCCTATAGCCCCTCTCCCAGCACTGCTGCTGCTGCCCACCCCAACTGTGCAACATCTACCCCTGCCCCAGCCCCACTCCCCCCCCTACCATGGGAGCCTTAGTCTGCTCCCCACTATGCTCTTATATTCCCCTCCACCCTTTCCCCCAACAACAGACTTACCAGCTGGATGCTGCTCTCCATGCTGCTGGGCTATGCTCCTGGCCACCTGTGGGCTGTGTTGTGGCTGTGCGCATGCGGGGGTATTTAATCAGCAACATTATCAGCCACATCAGCCAAAAAAGCTGACTGCTGATCATTTCAATTTTCCTTTTATCACTACTGAGACAATACAGGACCAATGTATCGGTGCACCTCTAAAGATCCTATTATATAATCAGTCTGTGGACTTAAGTGCCATACATGGTCAGAGAGAAACATACATTATCTGGATTTATAAGAATGCTGTTATGACCATAAGTAACATTTATAACTACTCCAGAGGATATGAATCAATCTTGTGCTTTAAGATATAAACTGACCTTCTGCAGAATCTTCCTCACTTCTCCAGGCATGGCATTACCCAGTTACCTATAGTTAATGTATTTCTCCTTTCTCCAAAACTTTATGGAAGAATACCAACTAATTCAACACATGACACCTTCCAGGTTTTTTCTTGTATTTTTTGCTAATAAAACATTATTTTTGTTACAAGAAATACCAAGAAATTCACTTTCAAGAGTTAAGCATTCATTCATTCCCAGTAACCCTGAGAATGTAATGAGAGCAACATTTTCCATTGCACGTTTACAAAAAAGTATGGGTGGATCAAGAGTTAGTATAATCAAACAATAACATGTCTAACAATGGGCTTGATTTTGAGCCCACTTTCAGTAGTATAAATCAGGAATAGCTCCACTTTAATGAAATCACTCTGAGGTAAAACTGTTAATCAGAATCAGGTCCATTTGTATAAAAGGTAAACACTCACTATCTAAAAAGCTACCTTTTCACTTAAACAAAAAGCCTCTGGTTTCCTTTGACTGCTGAGTATACAGAACAGCTCTTTTAAATTCATCAGTAGTATCAGTTTCACACAGTTTCCTTAGCATACATCATTCAAGAGGATCTCAGCATAGGTATGCTTTGTACTGTTGAATTCAGTGTAAGAATACACTGTATTAGACAGACTAACTATTGCAGTAGGACCAATACTAAGAGATCTAAAATAACAACTGCTATATGCTGAGCTTTAACCTATATTGACTAACGCTTTCACCCATAAGATTCTCTTTTAACTGTTTATAGCTTAGCCACATTTTGAGCTGATTTTGTCCATTCTTAAATGTTTCCCCCAGAAAAGTTTATTTCTTTTTTATCATTATTATTATTTTTACATTTCAGAAAAAAATGCTTAGCTACCTTCCAGAAAAAATACATTGCTCTTCCAAAGTTAGAACATCCTTACAAATGTTTCATTTAATTTTTCCACCAGCTTTATAGTTTGGAGCAGGGACCAGAAGTTTAGCTGCAGAGTGACCTTGGAGTCAGAGGACTTTTCTATCCCCATGAAAGTCCATCTACATTTAAATCAAGTTATAAACTCCAGAAAATCATTATTTGCAGGTGCTCAGTAAAGGCCTGTTAAGAGCCTGGCAGGTATACATACCTTTATATGGCACAAGGTAATACTATACATGGATAATTAGATTAGGAACTGCATTACACTTTGTAGACCTGCTCCAAAGTCTACGCTGGTACTCAGCACATTCCCGGCTAGGATATTAGGTTCTCTACCAGACTCTCATGACATTTTCTCCTCCTGGCAGCTATCAGCTATTATGGTGCTGGTCAGTGAAACAAAGAACAAAAGTTGGTAGCAGAGCAGTGATGTGAATGCAAATCTCCAAAACCATAAGCTTGAGCCCGAAACTCTATGCTGTACTTCCTTGCCTCATGACTAAATCAGGGCCATTTGTATAAAAGGCCTGTATTATAAGAACTATTTCATTTGGGTAGGCTTTAGCTGGTGGGGTTAAGTTTTGGTGTATAAACTGGGGCAATTGTTTTATTGTTTACTATCTCATTTTAATATCTGATTTTTTTTAATGACATCTTGTTTAATTGTAAGCTGCCCAAGCCTTTTTTGGAGGAGAGCAGCATATAACTCAAATCAAATAAATAATCCTAAATCACAGCAATCCCTGAAATGTTACTGTGCACACTACCCCTAGCAGATCCATGCTGTTCAGAAATGGGGGTACTGTCTATGACAATGAGAGATCAGTAATAGGATATAATGCCTTGAGACGATATTCATCTTAAAAAAAGGAATCCGTAGAAGACACCAGGTATATTACTGCTATACAAAGAAGCAACTCAGTGACTTCCTTTCTGAAGTCCATGCACCTAACTGGTGCATCATACACATATTAGAATTGTTTGAAGAGCACAGGTAACATGAATAACATTTGCTCCTTTCAGGACAGCAAGGTAATGAAATCTGTGCTATGTGGAAGGCATGACAGCACATCCTGGCCTCCCTGGGTGCCTGTAGACGTGTGGAGAGCCAGCTCTGATGTGCTGTAATTACAATGCAATAATCGAGTCTGCTGGAGCATGATAATTAGCACACTACAGCCAGCTTCTGTGTTTTGTGTATCAGCATCCCCACACTTCAAAATGGCAGTGGGCGGGGGTGTGTTTTAACTAAAGCTCATTCAACAACCTTTAGTTAAAGTGGCCCCACTACCATTTTGAAGCATTGGGCACTGACGTGTGAAATGCTGCAGGCTTTAATTAGAGCAGCTCTCGGATCATGTGTAAAAATGCCCTGTCTGCTAGGAAATGTAGTTGTTGGATACAAATTATAAATACCAATGGTGTAACTAGGGTGGGAAGACGGAGGCAATGGCCTCAGGTGCCGACTTCAGGGAAGGTTGGGGAGATGGGGAAAAAAAAAAGGTGGCTGCCAGCACACATGTTCATGACCACAAATTGGACATTGCTGCTTATACTTTGTCTTGGGCACCCAGCCGTGTCCCATTACTGGTGATAAACACCATGCTGCAACATGAGTGGCAGATATATTTTTTGCTTATAACACTGATACTTTTATTAGCATTGTATACAAAATGATATATGGATCCTTTGGCATAATTCAGCATGATTTTTCAATTTTCACAACTTATTACAAGTTTGCAAAAAATGAAAATAATCTAGAACATCTTCAGGATAGACAATTCTGAAAGTTAAACAATGGCACATCACATCTTACTTAATTAAACTTTCATACAAAAAAAGTGCTTGATTGTCTTACTTTTGTATTTCTATTAATTTGAAATTTCTTTCATAAAGGAGCAACCCCCCACCCCACAAAAACAGCACTTTAACCTCACAAAAAACTAAAACGGTTATTGCTCTAAATAGTGTCACATCCTGCCACTGATTTGTCGGTTTGATGTAAATCACTGGCAGAATTCAGTTCCTGGGTTTAAATAGATCTTTAAAAAGTAATTTCAAATGATCAAAACCAGGAATCATTTCCTGGCCTTTTTTACACCCTAGAGAATCACAATATTACAGCTGCTTGCAGACATTAACTGCCCCCCCCCCCAAAAAAAAACAAAAACAAAACACAAACCCCAAAAACAAAAAACCCAAAAACATGCTTTACCGGAAGCAGCAGCAAGTTATTTTGACTCTGCTCCGCAGTGTCTGTATAGATTAGGCACTTCAGCTAGGCTTTTTGTCACTTTTAGCTCAAGTTGATTCAATCAGCTATTCAATAAAAGTACCCAAAAAAAGCCCCAAAGTGCCCGATCTATACAGATGTTGGGCAAGTTGGGTCTGACTAACGTGGTGCCTCTTATAGGCATTTTGCTTTGCTCCGCTGGTGGGGGCAGGGGGAGGGTGATTGGAGGCAGTGGGTGCACATGTGTCTGAACACACACAGACACATGGGCGGCATACAGCCAGGAAGGATCAGCTGGATGCAGATAAGTGTGGGGGTTGGAGTGCCAGGGCTTGGGGACTGTCCAGGGGGCTGTGGAGTGTAGGTCTGTGTGTGGGGCACAGGTGTGTGGAGGGGGTGTGAGGGGGCGGTAGCTGCTGGCCCTGGGGAAAAACTGTCCAAGCAGCAGAGCTGCGGCATGGCAGAGTGGGGTACGAGGCAGGCACTTGCTCCTCCAGTGTCAATTCTTAGCTTTTATTTACTACAGAAAAAATAATAACAGAGTAATTTTTCTGTTGCAAATAACTCAGAAAGACCACAATTCTGCTGTGCCAGGCCCACACTTGCAGCACTGTTGCTGGCATGCCCTGCCCACCTGGGTACCAGCCTGAGGCTAACCTGACCCCAAGGCCTACCTACCTGCTATGACTTGATGTTATTTGAGATTGGAGGTGCTGCTTAGTGGTCACCTCTGGTCCCGAGTGGCTCAGGGAGTAGGTCTTCTCTGAGGCTGCACCACCCTACACCTCATCCCTTTCCACTTAGGTCATCCATTCTAGTCTCAGTGATGTCCACAATGAGCCACTGGCGCCGCTTTTTCTCCTGCCATGCCTGCCTACATGGTCTCCCACATATGCCTAGTGAAGCCTTGTTGGCTGATGAATGCACAATTTAATGATAATGAAACTAAATGTGCTCACATAAATGCAGTCAAGCAAGGCATCGATGATACCCAACTGATTACTTACTGCACCCAACTGATTACTTCAGTGTTTGGCGAGGTGTTCTTCACCTGACCCCTGCTGGCTTCTACTCCGTGGGTATTCCCCAGGTGAGCTGGAGTTCTAGGCCTGCTGGCACCCAGCCACATACCCTGGTACTTCAGGCACCATCCCCTCACATTCCCTAAGGTCCTCCGTGACCGCTGCTGCCCTAGCAGTGGATTTTGGGTCTGTACTTGCTCAAATGCAGTGGCTGTGGCCACAGAGGCGTTGGATGAGTTTTCTTCCCTGGCAGGGTCTACCAGTCCCTGTCAAACTGGCCTTCTCCTCTCCCAGCTGCCCTCATAATACCTTTCAGTGTTCTGGTATGCGAGCAGGGGGTCGCTCAGGTCTGCACTGTTAGGTTCACCCATCACGGCTCCTGCAACAATAACTGCTCTTTCTCCTATAAGTGCTCGGTCGCCCACCGTGTCTCCTCTTTTGGCAGGGCCTCCTGCCCCCGGAAAGATTCCCTGCTTGGTGACACAGATAAGTGCACTGCCTGCCTCTGCAGGAGGGTTTTTCCAGCAACCAGGGCTCCTGCAGCCTGGCTTGGCAACCCACTCCCGTGGGGGTGCGCTGGTCCTACTCCAGCTGCAGGAAGGGTTTTAAGTTGCACTCGCAGTGCGCCTTCTTTCTCCCTCTTCCATACTATTGCTGAGGAGTTCCTTTTATCCTAGGAGTCCTCTGGGGCCAGACTACTCTGCAGGCATGGTGCCAATCAATTCCCCAGCAGACTGGCCACCTGGATGCTGGTGCTGCGGCAAGTGTGCTGTGGGCCTGTCGCATCTGGGTTTTTTTTTTAAATCTCTACCTTGTGAATCATGTCTGTAAACTTAATAGTGCTAACGTTGTGTGGTACCCTGGGGGACCCTTGAAAGGATCTCAAGGCACCCCAGAGTGCCACGGCATCCTGGTTGAGAATTGCTGATCTATTATAATAAGATGCTAGAGGGACAATTCAAAGTGTTGAGGCAATTAGATCTCTCTAGAACACAGGTGAGCAAAATGCGGCCCGCAGGCTGCAAGTGGCCTGCCAGGCCATTCTATCCAGCCCACGGGGCCCCACAAAAATTTAGGAAATTAATATTTATCTGCCCCGGCTGCCTGTCATGCAACCCTTGATGGCTGGTCAAAACTCAGTAAGCGGCCCTCCACCCAAAATAATTGCCTGCCCCTGTACTAGACCAACAGGTTTTCTTGTGCTAATTTTAATTTCTTTCTAAAACTTCCACAGGAGCTGGTAGAAACTCCTGTGGTAGTTAGCCAAGTCCCTGGCTGCTTTCTGATCTATGATTTCCATCTACAGCATCTCCAGTTTCTAATGCACAGCAGGTTCCTACAACTTTGTGCTCCTGCAATCACATTCCTTGCTGATAGAAGTTGATAGTGTTGTTAGAGTCCAAAGTATTTTCTAAACAATGTGTGTTATAAAAAAAAAAAAAAAAAAAAAAAAAATCAGCTTTACATACCTGTAGTACTTGCCAAGCAATGCCAGGAAATGTCTGTTCAATTATATAATAAAAATGAAACTATGAATGTTATACTATAGGTCTCCAAAATGAACTGCACCCAAAGTTAATGTTTCATAAAAGAAATCTGTTAATGATTCTACTTATGGTCACAATTTATTATAAGGAGACCTTTGTCTCGATAAAAGATCAACCTATTTTGAAGGTATGGCATCCAAGCTATTAGCAAAAAAGGCAAGATGAATATATAATGAATATGTAAGTGAAAAAGAAATTAGATCCTCAGTGTTTCAGGTACAATAATATATTACTGTTTGTTTTTCCATTTAAGAACGTTAATCATAAATTTGTAAATACTTTTTATATATTTGTTTTATTTTTTAACAATGTAAACAGTCACTGTGTAAGGCAAGAGATAGGTTACAAAATGCATAAAGGATGACATTTTGTACATAAACTGCCTGTATGATTTCAATGATGAAGGATTTTATTTTTCAACAAGTTTGGGGGGTTTTTCCTACCACAAAGGGACACTAAGACAGTTTTTCTGGGTTTCCCACAAAACTAAATAAAATAAGAATTTTGTGTAAGCCATACTAGAAGCATATAGGACTTTGTCCGTCTTTGATTCCATGTGGTACCTCCACATAGAAGTAGCAGGATTAAACCTTTTATCTTCCTAAATCAACAAGAACATTTAGGTCAAGGGTTTGCAACCTACAGCTCGTGAGGTGGATCTGGCCTGGGGGGGTGGAGCAGGGAGCTCAATTCTGTATGCGGTGCCCAGTCTCTCCACAGCACCCTTCTCTGCCTCCCTGCTGTTCTCATGCCTGTGCTTATCCTTACTGTACAGGGGTCAAGTATCTCCAGTGAGAGTAAGGACATGTGGCTTGAGCTCTCTCTGAGGAGCTAGGAGCTTTGCAGCTTGTAGCAGGGGACTGGATTGTAAACTCCAGCCTGCAGAAGCAAAAGGCTGCAGCCCCCTGGTTTAGGTACTTAATTCCTATTTAGTCAAAAAGTATCTGTGTCTGTGGATCATAGTTCTTTAGCTCAAGTAGCACACATTCATGTTCTTAAGTTTATAGTCTCACATTAAATCTCATTACCGGCCCAAAAAGGATTGGTTCTAGTTGCTTTCATGTGTACTTTATGGAAACAAATATTACCCAGAAACAAAGAATACAAGAACCTAATCTTCACCACTGGAGAACACCAACAGCTCTCATTGCCATTAACTAGTTCTCTGCATTGCCAAAACACAAGCCTTATGCAATTTGATCGAAGCGACACAGGAAGTGACTGAAAACATCAGGAATATAATTCAGTCACTGCTCCCAGTCCTCTTCTCTAGCCAATAAACCATACTGGCTCAAATACCAGGCAAGTGCAATAATATTCTTTCAGGTAGAGAAGAAAACAATCCATGCTAAGCACTGCTGTAGAAACATAATTAGTGTAAACAGAAACTTTTCTCATGATCTCAGTTACATAGATCACTATATGCATGAATGATCTTGTTGATACACACTTGCCAACATTTTGTTTTTAAAATAGGAACAGTTGTATCTGGTGATAAACTCAACACACCAAAATGTGTGCACACGGAGGGAAGGACAGAGATTGGGAACATGAATATATTTCCGATTTAGACCAAAACAGTATTATAACTAAAATAAATATGAAGCTAAGCAACTAGAATTTCCCTGTACAAAATATCTGTCTCTCTCTAGATGGTTATATTCTCAAAGATTTCTGTAGCATTTTCATTGCATCTGTTCTGAAGTGTAGCTCTTTCTGTTGTGAAGATATTCTTCCAAATGTGTCTACTTTAGTGTTGTCTTAACCCCCTACTTCACTATGAAAACCTACAACAAGATAATGCTATCTCATAGAATTAAAACACCTTCAGTGTTGCTGTGAAGATAGTTACAGCAGAGGTATATTTTAGCCACACTACTTCATACTTTCTGCTTGTACGGTAACCCAATAATAGAAATATACTTGCAGTGTGGACAGAGCTGGAGCTCGACTCATGGAAGACCTAGAAAAAGGCTAAGACATGACTCCCTCCTCTGTCTGCCTTCAGCATCAGATAACTAACTTATCCATTTAGGACACTGACAGACATGAATAATAATAGTAAGGATAAAAAAAACAAACAAAAACTCCCAGCACTTTACCAGAAGAGGAATCGCGTCAGTTTGACCCAGGCTGCCCAGCATCTGCATAGCTCGTGTATTTCAGTGGGGCTTCTGGAGTTTTTATCTAATATCTGATTCAATTAGCTATTAAAGAAATGGTCCAAAAAGCTCTGCTGAAGCACACAAGCTATACAGATGTCAGGCAAGCCAGGTCAAACTGATGCAATTCCTCTTCTGGGTATGTGCTGTGCTTGGTGTGGGGACACACAGAGCTAAATGCTGTTTTTTCCCTGTGTCTAAGCAACCTAAGTTAACTTAATGAGGCCCACCACTTGTTTGGTCTGCTTGTCCCTAGAACTCACTCTGAATATAGAAAAAAGCTCTAATCTCATCAAGTATTATGTTGTTTTCATTAAATACTGCTTGATGGTCACAGTACAGACAAAGCCTTCAGAGTCCAGGCTGACAAACTCAAACAGTAACGTTAAGAGAGGGGTGACCTGCCCCATTCACCTCAATCAGCTATTGACTCAATTAAAACTAAAATAATATTAACATCCTTGAATAAAAGATGGCATAGAACTTCAACATGCTTTTCAAACATAAAATAAGCATGTTAAATCCCCTGCTTGAAGTAGTATAGCATCGTCCACATTTTGCAGACAGGAAAATGGATGCACAGGCACAAAGGGTTTGTCTACATTCCAGTGACTTAACTAGCTCAGATACAAGGAGCAATCTAGTCCTGGCAGCAGAGACTCATGAAGAGCAATGTAGAAACCTTAGGACACAAGAGACATATGTATAAGTATCATACTGTAGCTATAGCTCCACTAGGGATTGGCCCACAAAGTACCCAGAACCTGTGGCCTCTCCCCAAAGCGCTCAAATAAAATGTTTTATATACTATCACTTTAATTTCACAGGAATGTCTCTATTCTGAACCAAGAGATTTACTAACCAGCACTTGTATTGGTGACAACATTTTCAGTTTTCCAGACAATGTCAAAAAGTGATCATACAGAAGACATATATCTTTTGTACTGGAAAGGTTTGCAACCTGCTTGATTCATTGCTGAATTAAGGATTTAATTGTTTGCTGCAGGCTTTTCTCCCCAGAATGCTGCTTCTCTACTCACCTATAGTGGTGTTCAACTTCTTTGGCTGGCAGGCCAGATAGGCAGTACCCAGACTGTCCAGATCCAGCTGGTGGTCCTGATTCAGCACAAGGTGGTCACAGCACAGCCCTATCTGCTCACACAGAGGGGGACACAGGGCATCCTGGCTCCAACCTAGCCCTGTGGGGAATAGGGGGTGGTCCAGCCCTAACCCAGCCCCACAAGAGAAATGGGATGTATCCCAGGCCCAACCCAGCCCCACGGGAAGAAGGGGGGCAATGGAGCTTGAGTTGGCCCCCCACACAGCCCCATGGGAAAAAGGGGGCATAGCCCAGCCCCATCCAGCCTCGGTGGGGGGAGGGGAGTGGTCCAACCTCATCTAGCCACAGGGGTTGGGGAAGGGGCATGATCTGGTCCCAAACTGCTGCACCAGGCTCAGGGTTTGGGAATTTGGCAGTAGAGTAGCTGTACTTATTGCCACTGCTCCACACGGCCAACTTTCCCGATCTGTGGGGAGTCCTACGGGCTGGATACCTATGGCTCTGTGGGCTGCATCTGGTCCATGGGCTGGAGGTTGAGCACTCTGAGATATAGTGCTATTGTGGTCACCCACAGCTGATTGAAAAAGTGGTGTCCTTTAAAATAAAATTGATAGGAAACAGCTAGAACACCTCCTCAGTCCCACACAGCTGTCTGTTGCATGTAAGCGTGCCCTTATCTAGTTTGCAAACCCTTATACAGGGCTAAGGAACATAACCCTGCAAAGAATCTGTGTTCTTCTGCACCATTATCTCCCATGCTGTTGGGGGTTGCAGTGAATTTCTAGAGGGTATGTGAGAGGAAGGGATAAGAAAGTAGAAAGAGGGAAAATTGAAAGAGAAATGAAGAAAAGAAAGGAAATGAAGAATCACTTTACAATCTCTCAGAGTGCTAGAGAGTTTTATACTGTTGTTGTAGTAACATAGAATCATAGGGGTATATGGCATTACAACAAACCTAAAAGGGGGATGTGACCAAAGAAGTTGAGAACCATTACTTCACACTAAAACCCAGAATTTTGCTTTGAGACTATGCCTGACCTCTTATTCCTGAAGTGGTCTTCTCCACCTGTCAACAGCTCCAGCCCAGACATCTGCCATTTCAGCCATCCCACACTCCCGATCTACTCAGACACTTCAAACCCAGAAGAACTCTCCTGCTGCAGACCAGCAGGAAATCCTCTAATCCCATTGACCCTGCCTACAGTGTACTTGGCTTTGCCCTTGTGAATGCCTGTGCAAGTGTAACACCTCTCAATATACACATGCAGCTCTCTTCTCAGCACCACACAGGGTACAGGGGCTGTGAAGTTCCCATATACCATATTTTTTGCCTACCACTCATATATTTGGCAGCCCAATCAACCTCACTCCCATCTCAGCCTTCATGTCCTGTCCTGTAGGGACCAGATGAAGTTCCTTCCTTTGGGCTGCTGAGGGGTACAGTGCTGCCAGGTTTCAGGGAACCTCTTACCTTTCCTGGTCTCATTCTCCAGCTACTTCTTATCCAACATGACAGTTTCACTGTATTTCTGGTAGGACACAGAAAGGATAGAGAAGAATGGGTGCTAGGATCAAGGGTAATGGAGATGAAAGGACATGGGGTCAGAACAGGGAAAACAAATGGAAACAGGGTGGGAGAAGAGAAACCGTCCAGTACACCTCCACTGTTCCAAACGTGTATAGGCTCTCCCTCCTCCCAAAGCAAGCAGCCTAGGCTGTGCAATCTCTTCTGCGCCTCCCCACACTATTGCTTTGCCAGTCTTTTTCTCCTCAGTATTCCCACCTCCTGCAGCCCTGACTCCTCCAACAGTCTGTCTGCCTGGATTCTCCCATTACTGCATCGGCCACAGATTCCAACAATTTATCCACCTTCTTGGACTGGTGCGTACATGTGGAAAATAAGATGTTGCTTCTCTCACACCTGCTCCCACTGCTAGAGAACAGGAAATCTATGAAGAAATATACAAAGCATGGCCTCTGCAGAGAGCACGCAAAGCAAATCCGGGGGACAGCATTAGGCTTACCAAGTTTAAAACAATGGCAGGAATAGGCAAAAGGGAAGGTCAGCTTTATGTCCTTGCATTTCTCAGTTTCAGTCAGATTCACTCTTTAAAAGAGGCATTAAACAACTTCAAGTTATTCCGTTCAAACACCTGGTGCCCCAATCAAAAAAAATACCTTCTATGTTTTACTATATATGCAGAAGTACATAATGGGAAACACAGGAAGAGAAATTTAAAACCAAATAAGTTATCGCTTTTCTCAGTTTATCTACTAGCTTGTAGCTAATAAAGTCTGTTGTAATATAATTCACAATCAAAAGTTTGTTGCTGTTACCAACAAGTTACAATTACACATCTCTAGTGCTGCATAATAATCTTTCTAGAGCTTCTCACTGGAATGTCAGATCTAGCAAACGGGTATACATCTACAACAATCTTTCTGTAATAAAAATATCACTGATATTTCTTCAATGCCTTTTGCCAAGCCAACACATTCCTTTCCCAAGCCTCTATTTGATCCATTTTCAGTGCTCTTTAAGAGGGGGTAGAACATATTGTTCTGTCAGTGTCCTTTCACGAGGAATTTATCATTCTGCTCTATTCATAACTTCTGAAATTGTTTTATTTTAAATCAACAGGAATATTATGATATAATTTTTTTCTCTCTTCAGAGCGTGGAAATAATAATGTATTAGAAACCTGAAATCTAGAGGTGTAAACAACATTTTCAGTGAAAATATCATAGGTAAGTATGGGCTGATCTGTAATTATTTCAACTGATACTTGTCCCCCAAAACCATACTTTTTGCCCCTTAATAACCTTGACTATTGCCAGTCTGTGAAGTAAAAATCCTTAAGTTGCTATAAATATCAGAACTTCAGCAGAGAACTAGGGGCTTGTCCTTTTTAATAAATTATTTTAAAGATTATTCCAAATTAATCTCCATTATATATTACTGGATGTATTTCATGAATACAACTATATTCACAGTCTCAGAAATCTAATTCTGTAATAAGTATGTGTCATTAGGAAGTTTTTATTTAAAAAGCAACAATTATAAAAATAGCTATCAGTACTTATCAGGTATAAAAATCAGCCTTCTGTTACCTTGCTAATTCCTGGTTCAACTCTACACGGTTTAGAAGATTAGACTGATCAGACACTGCACTAAGACAGCCAGGATTTTCCATCATGGAAAAATTCTCCCCCCTACCATTTAGAAATGTTCTCCTTTTCTCTCAATTGACCATTCTGTAGGTAAAAGTAAATGGAAGCATGTTTTTAATGTGTCCTCTGTAGATTTGAGAGATTCAGAAATATTGTCCAATGGTCAGCTCTGAGCCAATATAAGATTAAATGTACATTAAGCATTTGGATGACAGAAATTGGGTTAGTTTAAAGAAACTGGGTTAGTATAAGGAAATACAGTTTTATTCCTCAAAACTCCTAGGTAAGAGACAGTTTACTTGCCAGTACTTAAATAAATAAATGCAGAAATTTAGACCCCGTGAAAACTTTCAAATTTGGTGTTGCCAAATCTCACACTTATACTATTTTTTTTCTCAAAGCCTCAGCTCCTAGATTCATGTCATTAAATGACAATTCTCAGCTTTAGTTTTTTTAAAGTAAGATTCTAGCCCTTGTGGTTGCAGAAAAAAGTTAGTGCGATTCAAATCCATTATAAATAGTAGAGACAAAATAATCACCAACTATTTAGGTTTTTTTAATGTCATATTAAGGAACTCTTATGATTCGAGGCCCAACTCCTGATTTTGAAACACTTACATATTAACATCCCTCAATATTTATTGACAGCAGAAATGAAAAGGGCAGGAACAGCAGCATCTCAATGATGCCACATCAGTATTCCAGCACATGGGGCTTGAGCAATTTAGGGTCTGAAAGTCACATATTACCAGTCAGATGTACGTATAAAGCATAAAAACAAAGAGGTTCCACCTACCAAGTCTAGGACCAATGCTCTTGTGAGGAGTCCAGCCACCTCCAACTACTGGGAAAAGAGAGGCTGCTACAAATTTAAGATTGTTGTCGGGGGCACCATCTTTCCTACTGGGCCCAGTCCAATAATTATCAGATAAGACTAAGAGACTATTTCACCTCTAGATATTGAAATGGAAAGAAACAGTCTGTCTCGTCTACCACATCATGGCTACCTCCTCCTCTACTGCAAATCTACATTACGCAAAGGGTATCAAGGAAGCAGGATGATTAGGTGAAATTACCAATGTCCCATGCCTTTAGTGGATGCCTAAGAGCTGGAGCTACTAAGCACTGAGCCTGAGGCCCATCTTCCAGTGTGGCAAACTGTAAATAATAAGAGGAAACTACATGTTTATGGGGATAAAACACAAGTAAGGAAGTGGATATTAATTGCATTTAGAAGTTTATATAAAGTTCTCAACTCAGAGAATATCCACTTCCTTATGTGTGTTTTATCCCCATATGAGATCACAGGACTTTAAATTCCTTTACACATGTATTTTAAGATATATAAATTAATATTTTAAAAGTAATATCTACCAGAGTAGTATCTGACATTTAAAAATGATATTAGTTTGCTTTTAAAGTAAACTCTTAAGAAAAAGGACTAAGTTGAAGTTTCTATGCCCTGTTTGTAAATTATTTATAGTATTACTAATCTATTATCAAACTAACTATTAATGCTTGCTTTATATATTTTTATTTCAAATCAGCATGCACCAGACTTTGACACTTTTAGCGACGTACATTACTGTCTTTGAAGAATATCACTGAAAACAGAATTTGGCCCCAATGTCAAGGCTGAATTAAGCTCTTTATGTGGCGCAGATACTTTAATAGTACCCGGTTACTGTTACAACCTATGTTGATGGAGCAGACAAACAATGATGTAGATTAATCTTACTAAATGTAATAGTTTGATCTTAATTTATTTACTAAAAAGCAGAATAACTTGTTAGATGCAAAATAAAACTAGGAGGCAGAATACTTTATTTTGTAGGCTGATCACCTCTATAAACATTTTGGGCAATGGCAAGCAGTTTTGTGGCATGGTAGAAGTCCATATATTTATTTTTAGCAGCCACTTTCATTACTTTTACCTTCTCAAAGTATAGAAATAGTGAGCCTATCAAACAGAATCTGATTAAAAAGGAACTGACAAGGCTGAGCCAGCCATCATCTTTTATTACCTTGCAGCGGACTGACAGTCGAGGTCCTGAACTTTGATCTCTTACTCTCCAACTTGACTACTGATGAGAGCTCTGCAGCACCATGAGAGTCAGCAATTTCTTGTGTTGCTCTCCAGATGCCCCCCATCTTCTACCGTGAACTGCTCTAATGAACTTAGAAGAGCACTATTTCCTACCTTCTTCTGCCAGTAAATAAATCGTGTGTGCTGTTAAGTATGTAAGTAGCCCCATTGACTACTCTGATGTTTACAGTTGCCTACGTTCTAAAATGATTTGCTATATTAAGGCCATAAATAATAATTTTTATTCAATAAGTTGAAAGATAATAACTTAAGCAGAGTTGCACTTTATTTTTTCCATCTATACACTTAGCCAGAAAGCAGTCATGCTTGCTAAAGAAACATAGACAAAATGTAACGTTAAGGTCAAAATCCTGACCCCACTGAAGTCAAAGGCAGAACTCCCATAGACTTCAACAGGACCATCATTTAGCTCTAAATGTGCTGATGTTTTCATAGACTCCAGATTCTGAATACAATTCCATGTGCCATGCTGGCAAGGACTGAAGAAGCAGAAACTATCCCCTTGCTAGAGAGCCACCCTGTGTTTCTCTTTTGACCTCCTTTGGGCAATGTCAGGAAAGGCATCATATCCCTTTGTCATAGGGAGGCAGGCTACTACAAGGAGATATTTTTTGAATGATGCACAAAAAATGGAAAAGAGAGAATTGGAGCTCAAAAGGAACTTTTTAGAACTAGCAGGAAACGGAGTTTGGTACAAAAATGAAAATAACTGGATAACATCTACAAACAATTCAGTCTGGGGGGAAAAAAACACTTGGCAATGTAACAAGCTTTTCACCAGCTGTGAAGGGGGGAGGGGAGGGAAATCAATCAGTCAAATGATAATTATGGGGAAGGAGTCTACATAAACAACCCAGACATTGTTCTTTACAAAGAAAAATCATACATTTTAATTGCAATTTAGACTTGCAACTAAATAGCACTGGGCCAGATTTGGATTACAAAGAAACTTTGTGAAGAATTTGGCTAGCAATTTGTACAACTGTATTGAATAAACATGGATCTGTTAAGCACTTTTGTAAGCCTTGAAAGTATTGTAGCTTTTTCTATTAGATGTATTTAAAAAGGAAAACTCATCCTGCTCTGGATATCAAAGGAACCCTCAGTTCCCTCTGCTAGCAGTTACTTATAAGATGCAACTCTGAAAAAATATCCTATGCCTCTGACCAGCTAAGATAAACTGTGAAACATAATGAAGTCTCTGCTAACTATTTAAAATCTGCTTATCAGAAACAACTCAGTCCTTCAGCTCAAGGTGAGAGAAATCCTTTACATTTGCATTTAAACAAATACAACCTTCCTGATAATATAAAAGCCAGGTAAACACAGCTTTGTTTCAAGTCAACGGTTTATTAGGGGGCAACTCCAAGTCTAATCTGAAATGTATCAATTCCTGTAACAAATGAAAGGGGTTTGCTAGTTTTAAAATAATTATTAAGATAACTTTGAGACTGCAAGTGACATCCTTAGCTAATAACTGCCTTGCATAAGAAAACATATATAAAAGAACACCATATGAAAATTAGTTATCCTCTCCCTATCATACAGACATACACACATTGTTTGCTTTATTAATAATATATCACTGAGACTTGGCAAGCCTGCAAATGAATCTAGGGCAATCTTACTGATGTGCTGTTGTAAGGTATCATCTTGATTCCCTTTAGAAGCATCTACGCGAGTAGAATAATTTAGAACCCTCCAAAGTCCAGGAGCTAATCCAACAATTTTAATTTACCATTAATAACAAAACCAAGTATATAGAAAATAAAGGTGGCATCTGATGCAGGGATTGTTTTAATAAATATAATAAAACTGGGTCAATGAATCAAAGATCAAACTATGTCAATAGTGATAAATAATATCACACAGACTACAGATTCTACAGCCTTCTATATAAGTAGGTGAATTACATCTAAAAGGTCTTTTAATAAAAGTGACATAACTGATTACAATGGTGTATAGTCACTATACAGAACTGTTTACATCAATAACTGAACAACTCCCAATGCATAAGTAACTTGACCTGGCTATTACTAATTATTGCTTTTTTATATTTATTTTTTCCTGTACCCCTCTCCCCACAAGCCACTAACGTCCTTTTCCAAAATTCCTTACTTCAAAAAGTATCTAACATTGGCCAGGTGTGCAGTGGATGAATCTTAAGGTTGATATGGACTGATGATATAAGGCTTTATTAAGCTTCCCTGAACCCTTTTATACTCCAGGTGTCACGGGGTACTTGACCAGATTTCTTTCTTTAGTACTAAGTCCAATGAATTGTTCCATATTATAAGTCAAGATACAATGATTCTTATAATTGTGGTTATTCTGTTTTCTGGAATCAAATTATTCTACATATGGGTACCACCCAGTGCCATTTTGTTCTGTATTTGATGAACCCATTGACTTAGACCCCATCACTATCTGGTTTTTCATATGAACTTTTACTGTCAAGAATTAAAAAAATTTCACATGCGTTTGTGAGTTTTGTGAAAATATTTTAATTATTCACTGCTATAAAAAGGTAGGTTTGAGTACCATGTACTCATACCTGATCTGGGTGCTAAATATATGAAGATGAGGCAAGGCTAAGACATCTTTGTATACTTGTACATCACATTTAATATATTGCTTTAAAATGACTTTATCACTTTCAATATTGTAACAAGATGCCTCCTATGCCCCAGGTCCTGTATGCCCTTTGACAATACTGTAATTTGTGATCATTCCTGCATAACACTTTCCTCAATAACTTTTTTTAAAAAATGCTCTGAAGACCATGCTTTGTGACTTCATGTTGAAGATGTGCAGAAAGTTGGGGAAGATGAAATCCACTCCTCTAATTCATAGCTAATGAGTGAGTCTATTGCATACACTTCTCACCTTCATGTAGCTCCTAGATGAACATTAGACAAATAAGATCTATGGTATTGAAAGGCTATGATACCATTCCTTTTTCTTTCCAATCATGCCTTCTATACTGAGCTATAAAGTGACAACATGGAAACCTTTTCTATGGCAGACAGGATTTAGGCATTCCTGTTATTCTTCTGCAAACACGGTAATATTTTCTACTATAATTCAAATACCCTTTATACATCTTTTTTAATGTTAAGTTATTCAAATTATGATATAGAAACAGAAACAGGTGCTAGGCATTTTCCAGATAAGTAAGAGAGAATCCAGTCCCAAATAATCTAATCTAACGCATTCATCATGCAAACAGTTACAAACATGCATAAAGAACATGCATAATGAAGGCCTATACAAACAGCATATGACTCTAAAGGGTAAAGAGGATAGGAAACACCTTTCACTAGTTCTCAATATTTTAAATTTTCCTTACTGTTACCTACTCAAGTTACATTTTTAAAATTATTTCTTCATAATAATTCTTAATTTATTATATTGTCTTCAATTATCAAAATGATTCTACAATAGTTGGATTTATTTTAATGATTAAACCCTTCTGCCATTTAAACTTGTGTTACTTTGTTCTACTCAGACCAGGTGGCACTGAAAAACAGCTGAGATTTTCCTTGAATAGATATTTTTTATGATGTACAGAATAATATCCATGCCAATGTGTTCAAAGGTCTATCAACCATTCTGCCAAGTAGGTTGGCATCCTCATGACCATATATGGAATTAAATCCTCAGTTATCACACAGGCTATCAGGTGCAGTTAAAGCACCAGAGCAAACAACCAATAAGTTATAAGGACAGTCTTAGTATCAATAAAAAATTAACTTATTGCAGTGGATGACTATTCATTTCCACCATCCTGACTGAAATTTTGAACAATGACATCCAACTTACTCTGACTTTAAAGCGAAGTCAAAATTTTCTGGTAAAGGCAGCAGTGGTAGTACAGCAACTGTCTTGGTGTGGTTGGTCCTCTTCATACAGCTCCAGAATGCCCACTTTTCAGGACCACCTTTATCAGCACTGAACCCGTATTAGCAAAACTGACAAAATGATTCTGGTGCGGATCAACACTCCAAGTTTCTCTCTCATAACCAGCTCATAACCAAATGACTAGAGTGGAGTAGACCCCAGCTATCGCTCTTTTGCTCCAAGTCAAAATTAACTTAATTAAAATATCACCCAGTTCACTCTAAGATACTGTTAAGCAGACGGCAGGAAGGGCTATAGGACAACATGGGATAGAAGAAGACAGAGGATCAAGGGATCAGTTCTTTGTCCCTTATGCAAATGAGAAACAAGGGGGAAGAGAAAAGTTCTTAGTGTATAGAACTTGCTGATTCTGGCAGGAAGCTTTACATTTGTGCATACACCAATTCTCAAATCTCACAGTTTTTGCTACCTGCACAAATCCACACTGACATTGGATGGGGGTTATGCACATATGGGAGGTACAGAATAATAAGGATATCACTCACTACACAGATATGAATGGATATATTCTCACTAGAAGAAGAAAAATTTGAACTGCGTGTTCAGCCACAATGCACTTCCTCCTTTTGTGCATCTATTTGGGTCATAGTTCCTCAGGCAGAAAGAAAGAACATGGGACACAAAAGTGTGAGACAATGGAATGAAGGAACAAGGCAAGGTGAAAAATAGGACAAAGTAGGAAAAGGAGAAATATGGAAAGACAACAAGGAGAAAGACATGGGAAAAGGGAAACAGGAGAGCAGGAAGCAATGTGGCAACGGAAAATGGAAGAAATTATCTTTGACCAAAATATATTATTATCTTGCTCATTGTCTGTTTGTTCTTGGTTATTAAAGATTTTTTTTTGTTGGAAGTCAGAATGTATAGGTCTTTCCCTGAAGAGCTCCCTCTACTGGATACTGAAGCAGGAATGGGTCTGGCTTTTGAGGAGCTGTAAAAAGATATGGGGAACCTCTAGAATTTTTCTCTACTTCAGGTGCCATGGTAGAATTTGAGTGCCAGCTTAAGCAAGATCTCATGCCATTAGTAGCCTTTAGAGATTTCTAGCAGAAGGGCAGAGTAAGCAGAAACATATTTACCAGTAAGGCTTGAAAAAGGTGGTAATGAAGCTTTTGATCATTAGAAGGTTAAGAGGTATCTTGGGTTCCTGTACAGCACTGCATTATGCCATACAGATTAGGTGTCCCAATTTTACTCCATGTATAGTGTACTCAGAGAAGAGCATCATATGACCCAATACATTTGTGCCAGTCTCCCATTTTGGTTTACAATTAGAAGAGCAATAAAAAAATCCCAGTACTCTGCCAAACTCCTGGAATCTCCAGATAGCTTAAAGTTTCTCCTAAAGTTACTGTCAACTATTACATTGTTAACAATGCTAACAAATAAAACTGTTTGTCTGTCACAAGTACAGCACAACACAAGTCATAAGTGATTACTTCCGCTTTCTGCAGACTTACCAAGACAGTTTGTATTCTTTACAAATATGACAGCTAGAAAGCTGTTGGACTTTTCATTAAATAAAGTTTAAATTCTGCAGCACCGTGTGCATGAAGGAGCTACCACTATAATTCCAGATGTGTTCATTCTGACTTCTGGTCTTCCCATGCCATAAAGTGCCATTGGTCAGGCCACAGTTGGAGTACTGTGTCCAGTTTTGGGCGGCACACTTCAAAAGGGATGTGGATAACCTCGAGAGGGGTCAAAGGAGGGCCACTCACATGGTTAGGGGCCCACAGGCAAAGCCCTATGAGGAGAGATTGAGGGCCCTGGATGTTCAGCCTCTGCAACAGAAGGCTGAGAGGTGA